>NC_090813.1:104735680-105404430 GCF_000390325.3 Nicotiana tomentosiformis | reverse complement strand
AGAATTCAAAGCTCCAGAATAGCTTGAATTCATTCCATAATATCTAAATAACTCGGAATCACTCTTAGACGGCATAAAACACACAATAAGTGTAAAACACTACTAATTAAAGCTCAACATGAGTAAAGTGCAGTACATTAGAGTGAAATAAGCGACTAAAATACAGGATTATAGCCTACCATCAACACCCCACACTTAAACCATTGCTCGTCCTCGAGCAATCAAACTACACTTTACATAGACACGACCTTTTTAAATAACTCTTCTAACTCATCATACAAAGGATAATAGAGCATATTAAGTACAATACCGTAACATCATCGGTTCAAGATTTGACTCAAAAGCACCACGCATTTTTTACAACCTGCTCACTTACTCTAACACAGAGGTCAATGACATTAACTTTCCTTCATGAATCAAGTGCCCTCACCCAACAATAGAGAGTAGTTTTGCACACAATAAAAGTTAAGAATAATTAGGAACTCAAGATAGAAAAAATTTACTCACTCTCAGAACAACATTCATATGACACAAAAGATCCACCATAGGCTTACCCGTAGTGTACTACTCTACTAATCGAGCTTGTTCAGTCAAGGATCAAGTAGGACTTTAATTGGTTGTAATGTAGGCCGTGGGACGGGTAGGATACACTTAGATATAAGAGTAACTAGACCTCCCTAAGCACTTTTAATACATATATTTTACCTTTAAACCTCATACTTATGTCAAACCATAATTCCACCTTCACATCCGTATATGTCAACTCCCAAATTCTTTAAGCACAAATACATCAAGAGTTACCACTATCAATGAATATAAACTATTTTTTTTCTTCATCTTCTTTTTCGATTCAAGTGGCTCATACTTTTTCACAACAGTGCACCTTTCTCCTTATTTCAATATTTCCACTAAAAAGCCAAACCAACCACCCCACACTTCAACTTTTACAAAGTTCATACCAACTTCAAGTGCTCATGAGAGGTAAATGGTTCAAATAGATAAGGCTTGTAATGTGGTTACCAATGAAATAGGATTACAGGCTCAACGGGGTTAACTACGATACATAAAAATTTGGTGGGTAACATAAATAGCTGGCTCAACAAAGAAATGCCTATATCACTTCCAAGACTGAACAAATCTACTATTTTGCTTTTCAATCACACGGGGCAAGTTCTAGACATCAATTGTACTACACAGAATACACAAAGCCTCACACACACATGGCACAAAACTCACTCAGGATTGGATTATCAAGACACTCTAGTCAAAGTAGTTAAGCAAAGTTAAGATCATACAATTTAAGGTGCTTATACAAGAGTCAAAAACTGAGCCTATGCGTCACAACAAAAGCACATACTATTCTCAAGGCATAATAAAGTCAAGAGATATTGCTTTCATTTAAAATCACAGCACAAGATTTCCTAGTCCTAAAAAAAATAAAACTAACTACACCCAATTCAAACAAAACCATTGGAAATGAACTGCGGCATAAAAAAAACCAAGGGGAAATTCGAACGCACCTAAAAATAAAATCTTTTGTCTTTTTATTTTGACTTAATCCCTCAAGAAACCTGTCGAATGGCATCCATCATCGGGAAAAATCAAAATATTTTAAAAAATTTCAATCAAATGAATTACAAAAAACACATATAGACATTTATACATTCTATACATATATACATCCCCACCCCACACTTTAAATTGTGTCATGTACCTATGACACACAAATAAAAAGAAAGAGGTAAGGACAACTTCCCTGAACATCTAGTCGGGGTTTGAGTTGAAGTGTGGCTCCATCCCTCGCGCCCGAACTAATGCACACATCCATGCAGACAGCTTCTTCTCGACCTTCTTTGGGTACACCCCTCACTTATCATTTTCGATCACCACAGTCTTCTCTTTCTCATCCTTCACTTTCCACACAATACTAGCAGTTAGCTTCTCCCTTTTTACCCCTATTTCTACATCCATCTCAAAAATCACAGTCTCCTCGCCCACTCTAAGCATACGTTTTCTCTCATGTATATCTAATATTGCTCTACTCATTGCTAGGAATAGTCTTCCTAGGATGAGGGGGACCTCCTTATTCTCTTCCATATTAACCACTATGAAATCCATAGGAAATACAGACTTATCTACCCGCACTAAGACATCTTTAACTATTCCCTCGGGTATTAGAGTTGTTTGGTCTTCCAGCTGCAAAGATATTGATGCAGACCTTATCTCTCCAATCTCCTTCTCCAGTTTCCTGTAAATAGATAGAGGCATTAAATTAATTGAGGCACTAGAATCACATAGAGACTTATCAAAATTAGTAGTGCCTAAAGAGCAAGGTATGGTAAAACTCTCTAGATCTCCACACTTTTGTGGGAGTTTGTTTTGCAATATTGCACTGCAATGCTCTGTGAGCTTGACCACTGAGGTTTCCTCTATTTTCCTTTTCTTTTTCAGAATCTCTTTCAAGAACTTGGCATAAGCCGGCATTTGTGAGAGCACTTATGTGAATGGTAGGTTTACATGAACCTGTTTCAGCACATTCAGAAATCTCTCAAACTGCTTGTCAAGTTTCTCGACTCAGCATTTGGGGAAAAGGCAGCGCATGCATATGCTTGCTCTCATCATGTTCCTCCCTTCTTGGTTTTTCTTCCTTCTTTTTCTCAGTTTTCATCAGGTCTTTATTCTTTTTAACTACATCACCCTTCAACTACTCCCCACTTTCTTTATTTAAGTTCACATCATTTTGGATCGGGGTTGCATCTTTCAACACTTGTCTACTTCTCAGAGTTACAACATTCACTGTTTCTTTGGGATTTCTCTCAGTATCAGCAGGAAGTGTTCCTGGGCTCTCTCTGAAATTAGAGTAGCTAAGTGCCCAACCTATTTTTCCAGTCTTCGAAAAGAAGTACTCAATTTTTTGATAGCTGCATCATGGGCATTAAGCCTCTCATTTGTCTTGATAATGAAGGTCTTCATAAGATCTTCCATGCTGGATTGATTCGACTGTGGAGATTGATACTGCTTCCTCTGCTGATTTTGAAAACCTGTAGCTCCTTGTTCCTGGAATCTGGGGTTGTTTTGTTGCCATGCATTTGCAGTACCCCTACATGAACTCCATGAAAAGACGGGGTGCCTCTGACCCATTGCATTATAGTTTCCTACAACATTCACTTCCTTAGTAGAGGCTTGACACTCATGGGTGGGGTGTCCTCTTTCACATATATCACAAGCTGCGTGGTGTACATTTTGCATCGAAGCTACAGTTAGCTTTTGTATTTCTTTAGCCATAACATCAAGTTGTACTTGCGCAGATATAGTAGCATAAACTTGGTGATTACCAGTTGATTTTCTTCTTTCCACACTCTCAGAGGGCCACTGATTAGCATCTTCGGATAATTCATCAAGAATTGTAACTATCTCCTTTGGATTCTTCTTCATAAAAGGGACTCCAACTGCATTGCTCAAAGTTCTACGTGAGGCCGGTGTCAATCCATCCCAAAAATCCTGGAGTTGAATCCATAGTTCAATTTTGCTATGTTTACACCTTCTAACTATCTCCTTAAACCTCTCCCATGCTTCGAATACAGTTTTATTCTCTTTCTGACAGAAGTTATGGATTTCTCTTCTAAACTTGCACATCTTAGCTGAGGAGAAATATTTATCAAGAAATGTTCTGGTCAATTCCTCCCATGTTCTAATTGACCCAATTAGCAAGCTTCGAAGCCACTGCTTCGCATCATCTTTAAGTGAAAAGGGAATGCCCTTAAATATATTGCATCTTGTGACACCCCATTATATTGAAAGGTGTTCATAATCTCCTCGAAGTTCATTAGATGCGTGTTTGGATCTTCGTTCATCTTTCACCTGAAAACGCAACTGTTTTAAATGGTTTAAAGCAAACCTTGCTTCAATTCGAAATTATTGGCTGCAATTGGAGGTGGTTTAACACTTGACAATCCTTGATTGTAGACTAGTCTGGTATAATCACCCAATGCTAGACCAGGCCTTGGTAGTGCCTTCTCGAACTGGTCTTCGATCAAGTATCGATTTAGATTGAATCTTCAACCTCTATTATCTTGGACAGTTTCCTTAACAGCTCTATGGGTTGCCTCAGCAGCTATCCTCGCAGCTGCCTCCACCTCATTGTCATCGTTATTAGCCATGTGTTCTTGGGTTGAAGGTTGCCCCAAGAACCTTACGGTGAAAACTTTCTCCTTCCTCAGTTGTCGCAGGTGTTTTCTAATTTCGGTTTGTAGGGTATTACTTCTTTACAAGAAGATCGTGTCATACACCACAGACTTAACATGTTTTTCCTGCACATGGAGGATAAACCCGTGAAGAACAAAAATAAAAGTAAAAAATAAAAATAAATTCCTGAATTAACACTACAAACTATTTCAAACACTATTGATTGCCAATCCCCGGCAACGGCGCCAAAATTTGACGATCGCAAAACACACACTTAAATTGTGCTCGCTAGTCAAAGATAGTATAGTATGATATCGTCTCCACAAGGATTGGATTTAAACAGTATTCTCATAGTTTGTATCTAGATTGCTATCCAGGAGGATCAATAATGGGGATTTATATAATTAACAATCTAAAATCTACAGCTATTGACTAATGACAAGCGCAACAAAGGTAAGCAAGGAAGTTATCAATGGGAGAAAATATGGGTTGATAGGATAGGTGCATGATAATTGTTCGGGATCTAACTCTAGATAATTCATTTCTAATATTCAAGTGAGTCTCTCGAATTCACTTAATTATCAGTACAATTATTTAGTAGAAACTCCTCTCTCGATTAAGTCTCAACCTCACAATATGAACCAATTTAAGCTCGGTGAAGATATGCAAGAATTCATTATTGATTGGTCTTTAAGAGAACCTCTTACGATTATCCTTCCAACTAGGTTTAATCAAGGATTCCACTAGCCTCTTTCGATTACTTCAAAGAATCTATGAACTCAACCAACAACATAGTGAAAATATATCACAAGTTATGCCTCTCTCGATTACAAGAACAAGTGAACATAGGTGCAATAATTTAATCTTCCCAAAACGATTCAAATACATAGAAATAGAGTTCCACAAACAACCATCAATATACCAAATCCATCAAACCCAAAAGGTTCTACTCCATAGACATGAAGAAGCTCTTCACAAATGAAATAAAAGTAGAGGAAAACATAAATACAATCCAAACCCGGATCTTGAGTGAGGAAGGAAGGATGAATCCTTGTGCTCTTGCTTCTCCCTCTTCTCCTTAGCTTCCCTAGGTCTAAGGTATGTCAATAATCCAGAAATGGTGTCTTCCCCGTGTATTTAACTATCCCCCAAATAAACCCCAGACGAAAATATCCTTTTTAGTGGAATTGGGAACATACTCTAAGAAATTTTCACTTCCGCGTCGCATGTCGCGCCGCACCATGCGGCGCGCTTGTGGAGAATTCCAGAACATTTGCAAAATCACTTTTTGGACACATTTTTCACAGCCGCGCCATTGCAGTTGGGAATTTAGGATAATATACAACATTAAAGTTGTAGCACTTTTAAATAGCTTTTCAACAATATATTTTGGATTCCAAACAGATTTCTGAGCAAAAAGTTATGTGCATTTTACTGGACAATACGCAGTATGTCTGCTCGATTCTTCATTTCGTTCTTGACGTGCACTATCATCTGTTGATCCCCGAACACGATCCCAACTTAATACTTGGGCTTTTACTCAGAATTCAAAGCTTCAGAATAGCTTGAATTCATTCCATAACATCTAAATAACTCGGAATCACTCCTACACGGCATAAAATACACAATAAGTGTAAAACACTACTAATTAAAGCTCAACATGAGTAAAATGCAGTAAATTAGAGTGCAATAAGCGACTAAAATACAAGATTATAGCCTACCATCATGGGGGAATTTACCTTAGGATTGGTGTTGTTTTGTGATAATTGTGATGTGTGTAAGCCGTGTATGTAATGTGACGAGTATGAACACAGGCTAAATGTAGAAATTTACCTTTAGCTATATGGATTCCTTTCATGCCTTAATTGAGTTATGTTAACATGTTATATTCATCATCATTAGTCTATTTTCACATGTTCTACTTGTCTTATCCTTTACCTGCTATTTGGTCTACATGTTTAGTTGAAATTCTTGTTCCCTTTATTCCATTTTTAATATTTGATCGTTGAATTCTTACTTGAAGTTGTTGTTCTTGGAATATCTGGCTGTTGAAATTGGTATTTATTTATAAAGGTCGTGATTCACATTGAGGCAAAGTGTTAAGTTGTGAAATACTATTCTTGTTGAGTTATTCACTTCCGGTTATTAATGTTGAAACTCGTGCGTACATTGTGTTGAGCCATGGGCTATTTATCGTGAAAACACTGTTGTTGATTTCTGTGGCAAGTTGTGATATTGGGCACTTGAGGTGTGAATTGTGATACATTGTGATATTGATACGCATGTGGTGGTATAGGTTTTGGGGTTGAAACGCATGCGTTGAGATAAGGTGGGATTGATACGCGTGGCTAGTAGAGGAACTACCAGAAGCCACGCGGTGCGATAAGGTGGGCTAAAACGCGGGATGTTATTTCGGGAAAATGATTTTCAAAACTAAATTCAAGGCTACCGTGGTGATATAAGGAAATATTGTGAATTATTTTTGTGATTTGAGACTACGAGGCGGTACCTCGGTAGTGACTCTTGTCGGTATTTCTCTATTTCTGCACTTGTCTTTGGTTGTTTTGTTTCCTTAAATATCATTCTTGGTTTTTCTCTATGTTACATTATTTTCTTTAGTTCCGTGTCGCTAACCTTGATATGTTATTGGTTCTTTCAATTTCATTGATTTCATTACTATACTGCCATACACTTGTACATATTTTCTTATTTATTCCAGTAGGGCCTTGACCTGACCTCGTTACTACTCTACCGAGGTTAGGCTTGGTACTTACTGGGTACCGTTGTGGTGTACTTGTCACGCCCTATTTTTTTCTCTTTCTCGCGAAAGCGGGATTTGACACGTGACAACTCTTTTAAAGGAGGTTATTAAAAGAGGAGAGTCGCCACCTAACGATTTTTAAGGTACGTTAGGTCACCTACCTTGCAAATGACTCTATTTTAACTAGTCAACGCCACCATATATCGGGTAAGGGCTCAAGTTACCTCAAAGAAAAGGTGTTAGACACTCCTCGAGATCTACAAATATGGGTCCCGGTCGAACTTAAATTATATAGATTAGTCTATATGGTCAAGTAAGCAAAGAGAGTACAAAATCTAAGAGTTTTATTACAAAGAGATCTTGAATAGGGAGGTACAACTATTTAGATCTAACAACAACATATAAAAGAGGGGGTCCTAAGTTTTTTAGCCTAAAGGATCACCCTGTGCAACATAAATAATACTCCGCAACTCCTTTTAGATATGAGTTGCTCATATTATTCAGCTGGCACAGACTATCATCTCCTGCTACCCAATTACTATGTTGAAATTGTTTACTTAAAGCGTTCTAATTTAATTCCACGTCGCGTCCTGCACGTGCACTACTCGTCTCATGCCTATGGCCCAGGAGGCTTTGGACCTACTATTCGGATGATTCTAGACTTTACTTATGTTTCTCAAAAATGATAAATCTATGCGACATTCAAAACATGTAGGACTGCACATAAAAATAATAAATGGCTCAAGTTGGCCTCCACATGTAAGCAACAAATGCACGCGAGCAAGTTCATGTTATAGGCAGTAGACAAATTTCAGAATTAAGATGAATTAAAGTCCTTAAGTCCTATAGACATGCTCCTATATGATCTTGGATTCAAACGTGCATATGTGACATTGCTTCTTCTAGCGGCCTAGACGAGGAAGTAGTAAACCATTTGCTGTTAACGCGAGTTTTAGATACCAGTTTTAGAAAGGTAACATTGTCCTACATACATGATATCTAATAGTGGCATAGTTAAGCAAATGAAAATAGTTCTGGGAACCCAGCCTTGACAAGGAGGTAAACAATATTAAGTGAATGACAGTATCCTATAGGCAGGATCTCTAACAATTGACAATCGAACCTTGATTTTATAATACTTCACCTCTATAAGTAGGTTATCTGGGCAGAGTAATAACAATAACAATAGCTAATTGATTAGTCAAGGTCCTATAGGCATAACTTCTAGGTGAAAATAAAACATAAGCTGGTGAGATCCTATAGGCAGGGTATCTAATGAATATGCTATAATCATACAAATCGAAAGAAAGTTCACTGCATTTATTTCATGTATGCTGTCTAGTAGCACATAGCAGTAGAATAAATAAAGGGTTTACATTAGTGCTTTGATGGTAGACAAGTTATGTGAGTGTGTGAATTTCCTAAAGGCATGATTTCTACCAGTGGAAGTAAAATGGCATATATAGCAAGTCGGATAATAAGTACATCACATGAATCCTATGGGCATGTTTTCTACCATTGCATGCAAATATCAGAGTATACCCGTTCCCTAGTTTCACTATCACCCCAAATGTCAGAGCTAGCTCAGGTCACAGTAGTAAAGAGAGTGGCTAGAAGACCCCAAATCCTAATGTGTCAGAGTTCACAAGGGTCTCAAATGGACCCCGAGCAGTGCTCACACTAGGGTGGTCAATAAAGAAGTCTTAGTGGCCTTGGTTTTCAGCCGGCCAATAGTGGTATATTCAGAATAGTGTAGGTAACAAATGAGAGTGAGGGAACAATGATTAAGAGCACAGAATTTGTAGAGGTGCATTTGTATTTTAGAAAGCAAACATGACAGGGATGACATACAAGCAAAGAGAATCAACAAAACTCAAAGAGCAGGTTGTTATCACAAATTCAAACACTTAGCATATTGGGCAGAAAACATTTTTTGTGAAAGGCAAGGGCATCAAGTTTCTAAGATTACAAAATTGACATACAAAGGTGCATAATACCAAATGAGTATGAAGTAGAGCATTAACTTAAAGTATTAGAACCTAGGGGACCAAATCATGTTAAGTATCCATCACAATATCAAAAGACAGACATGTTAACTTACATCATGAAGTAAAACAGTATCAAACATGGTAAGGAAACACAAGTTGAGATAGCTACTCTAAAGGTTCAAATAATCACTAAAGGATATGAGATTCAGCAAACAAGGACATGACAAAGTGTCAAAACTAGCATGGGAGCGGATCATAGTTAACAGTGAACATATTACATATGCGAGTTACTCATTACAGGAATGCAGAACAGAGTAGGAAAAATAAACTCATGTCAAACAACAAATATAGACATTCAGGTATCAACATATTAAGCTTAAGAGGGTCTAAATTATTCAGGTGAAGCATATTCAAATAACATATCTCAGAACTGGCAGCTTTATTTAAAATCAAATGTTAAAGAGGTTTAAACAAGTGCAAAAACTAACAAGACTGCACACAAAAGTAGCCCAGAACACATTAGGTCACGAATTTCAGAGGTAAGAACATGAAAATCGTGAATACAGAAGAACAAAATTGTAAAAGCCAAAAGACTTACCAGTTATCAGTTGACAAAAACAAACAACAAGAAAGAACCAACTCCACAATACTATGAATATCAATCAAAGAGCGAGAACCCAGAATCTTAGTGCGTCAGAGTTCCCAAGGGCTTCAAATAAACCCCGGGCAGTGTTCGCACCAAGAAAAGTTGAAAAATCAAAATCCGGTAGCCTTGGCTTTTAGCTGGCCGAGAATAAGAGTATAGAACAAGAGAATAAGAGAATAATAGAGTAATAGCTTCGATTTTTTAGTGAATCCGGATGATTAAAAGTCTCTCTTAAAGAGAAATATGGAGGGGTTTATATAGTAGTAGGAATCAAGCGAATAAATAAGGAAAACAATCAATCAAACATAAATATGGAAAGAAAGTACCACATGCTATCAGTAATGGAATAGGTAAAAGGAAAAGTATAAAATTCCGAACCCTAATTCGACAGAAATCGAAGATTGACCAAAAATCTTGGCTAATCGGACCCAATATAGCCTGCCCATGATGCATATGGATGAGATATCGTACAGATTTAGGCGATTTATGTTGAACAACTTAGAATCTGAGAGGTAGTACTTGCCATATTTAGGAAAGTACTAAGTGATACCATGAAGAAAAACCCAGTAGCAGAGGAACACTAATATGGTAAGTAAACAATGGGAGAATCCCATGGCTAACGGGATTATAAAGGGGGATTGGTGAAGGGTGGCGATTAGGGTTCTTCAGAGAGAGGCAAGACAAAGAGTTTAGAGGCGGCGAGTAATGGGATAATGGGGTTAGGGTTTAGTTTAATGGATTTAAAAGGGGAGGTGGCTTGTGAGCCGTTGATCTCTGAGATCAACTGCCAAGATTGAAGGAAGATGGGTCGGGTCATAAAAAACGGGTCCCGACCAGGTCGATTTTTAAAGAAAGGTCATTTGGCTTTGGGCTGGGGTTCTGGGCTAAGGTTTGGGCCAATTTGGTCCGAAGAATCACCCAAAAATTAGGCCTGCCTTTTAAATACATATAAAAAATATTTAGCATATAAATGAGTAAAAATTATTTTATGCACTAAAATGATTAAAAATAGATTTAGCATTATAAAAATATAAAATGCTATTTTTTGGAACAAATAGTATAAATAAGGAGCATTTGTATATGAATAAAGGCTATTATTGCAAAATTAGATAAATAGCTCAAAAATGCTAATGTAATTATATAAAATGAAGTAAAAATATTTAAAACATGTATTATAGGTGCAAATAATAATTTTAGGTAACTAAGTCATCACAAAAATAATTTGAAGGAGTAATTAATAATTATTCAAGCAATTTAAATACAGAAATATCAATTTTAAAGCTCTAAAATTATGAAAAAATATAGAAAATGCTTGTATAGATTTGTAAACTAAGTAATGATGCAAAAAATGATGTTTTGAAAGTATATATCATTTGAAAAATATGAGGGCAAAATTGGGTATCAACGGCTGCCCCTCTTTACCTGGGAATGATGAAAGAGTTTGTCGGGTAAAGAAAATGATTACCAATTTTGACCGAATGAGGTGATTTGAAAAAATAGAGGTCGAACCCTGGTTCCTGAATTGCCTACATATCCCTGGTGTTACGAAAATCAGGTCGTGTGTAGTTCTAGATCCAACAGTCAACTGAACCGATGGGGTTGTTATAAGGATGGTCGTATGCTTCGGAAAAGGTTATTTTGGGGTAGGACATTATTAGATGAATTTATGCGGAGTCATCGATGTGAATCTGAAACATTATGGATGTAACACTGAGCAAATATCTGAACGGTCATAGTGTAAAAGGAGGGCAATTGATGGTGGTCGATTATGTTTGAAATAATTGCAGGATGTGAACATTGAACGGAAATCGGAGCGAAAATTACTCCCGTTAGGAGAACGGTTACTTTCTGGATTACCTGCAAAACATAAAACACGATGCATGTAAGTATATATGGATCATTGCGAGAATTTAAACATGATGCAAATTCCCTTCGGACCATGAGGGTTGTCTTCGGACGGTGAGGATAGTGTCCTTAGACCATGACGTCCTGGGCCATGAATCATGTGATAAGGGATTCGTGTGCCATGAAATGATGTCCTCGGGCCATGAGAATGGTGCCTCCGAACCATGACGCCTTTGAATAATGATGTGCACTTTTAAGAGATCCTCGGGCCATGGAATGGAGTATTCCGGCTATGAGGATGATGCCTTCAGACCATGACACCTTTGGACAAAATGGCGATATTTCAGCCCATGAGATGCAAAATATGATGTTTGGCCATATGCGAAGATGAGACAAGACAAGGCTTAGTCTTGGGTAAGATGAGGGCGATGCTTAGCCCTGGATGAGTAGAGGATAATGCTAGGTCTTAGATGGCGTAATGGAGATAGCATTTAATCACGAGGAAAAGATAGTGCTTAGCCTTGTGGAATTAGGGAGGCAGTGCTTTGCTTCATGCAGGATGAGAAGACAATGCTTAGCCTCATGCAAGTAAGGGAAGCGGTGCTTAGCTTCATGCAAAATAGGAGGCAATGCTTAGTCTCAGGCAAAGAAGGCAGTGCTTAGCCTTGTGCAATTAAGGAGGCAATCCTTAGTCTCATGAAATGAAAGGGAGTGCTTAGCCTTATGCAGTTAAGGAGGCAATGCTTAGCCTCATGCAAATAGGAGACAATGCTTAGTCTCATGCAAAGAAAGGCAGTGCTTAGCCTTATGCAGTTAAGGAGGCAATGCTTTGCCTCGTGCAAATAAGAGACAATACTTAGTCTCATGCAAAGAAAGTCAATGCTTAGCCTTATGCAGTTAAGGAGGCAATTCTTAGCCTCGTGCAAATAGGAGACAATGCTTAGTCTCATGCAAAGAAAGGCAGTGCTTAGCCTTATGCAGTTAAAGAGGCAATGCTTAGCCTCGTGCAAAAAGGAGACAATGCTTAGTCTCATGTAAAGAAAGGCAATGCTTAGCCTTATGCAGTTAAGGAGGCAATGCTTAGCCTCGTGGAAATAGGAGACAATGCTTAGTCTCATGCAAAGAAAGGTCGTGCTTAGCCTTATGCTGTTAAGGAGGCAATGCTTAGCCTCGTGCAAATAGGAGACAATGCTTAGTCTCATGCAAAGAAAGGCAGTGCTTAGCCTTATGTAGTTAAGGAGGTAATGCTTAGCCTTGTGGAATTAGGGAGGCAGTGCTTAGTCTCATGCGGGAAAACAATGAGTGATAGTGAGAAAGTAGAGTATTTCTTAGCTGAAGATGTGTTTGCGTTTGGCAACTTTGTCATTATGAAGGTAGTGATTCTGATGTGTGTATGTATTTGCGCATATTCCTGTTATGTTTATTGTGCCTACATCTAAAGAAAAATTGTGAGTTTGCGGGGAAGGTTGGCCCGTGATTTTGCCTTTTCGCTTTGCTTTTGCTCCTGTCTTGAGATCCTGTTTGAGTTACCCTAGGCAGCATCTTGCTGTTTATAAAAATAAAGTTTTCGAAAAATATGCGTGCATTTGAGGAATGTAGTTATTTAAATACAGTAGTATGCAACATCAAGTAATTTAGATGAACCAATGACGGTGACATATTTTAGAGACATTGCGACTTCCTTGCTTTAGAATTTTGAGGGTCCTTCTTAAAATTCGACCCTAATTTAAAAGCAATTCTTTGACCGTTCTGTGTATGACGAAGTTGGCTGGACTTGCTTCATAATTTTGAGGGTCCTCCTCAAAATTTTGCCCCAGTTTCTAACCATGGCAAAATGAAGATCTTATTGAGATGTGACTGAACCCACAGGGATGCCTGCGTATCCCCTCTTAAACGGGAATCAGGTCAAGCGTAGTTCAGTTATATCAAACGAAGAAATGTAAATAATCTAAATATAGTATCTCTTGACTGCGTCTGAGTTGATAGGTTTTGGTCAAATTTCTTCGTCCATTTCTGCAAGTATGAGCGCTCCTCCTGTTAGTACTCTGTGAACCATGTAGGGCCCTTGCCAATTGGGTGAAAATTTCCCTTTGGCTTCATCTTGACGCGGGAAGATCCGCTTTAGCAGCAACTGCCCTGGTGTGAATTGTTTGGGCCTGACCCTTTTATTGAAAGCTCTGGACATTGTGTTCTGGTAAAGTTGACCGTGACATATTGCATTCATTCTTTTTCCGTCAATGAGAGCCAGTAGTTCATAACGACTTCGTATCCATTCTGCATCACTGAGTTCAACCTCTTGTATGATTCTCAAAGAAGGAATTTCTACTTCGACGAGAATGACGGCTTCAGTACCATAGACAAACAAATAAGGAGTTGCCCCAGTTGATGTGAGAATCGCGGTGCAATATCCAAGTAGGGAAAATGGTAACTTATTGTGCCATTGTTTGTGATTATCTACCATCTTCCTTAGTATCTTCTTGATTTTCTTATTGGCGGCCTCCACAACTCCATTCATTTGTGGCTTGTATGCTGTGGAATACTTATGCTTGATCTTGAAGGTTTCACATATGGATCTCATCAAATCACTGTTAAGGTTGGCGGCGTTGTCGGTGATCATTGACTCCGGTACCCCGAATCGACAGACAACACAATCCCTAACGAAATCTGCTATGACCTTCTTTATTATAGCCTTGTAAGATGCGGCTTCAACCCATTTTGTGAAATAGTCTATGGCCACTAGAATGAACCTGTGCCCATTTGAAGCGGCGGGTTCGATTGGACCGATGACATCCATCCCCCAAGCGGAGAAAGGCCAAGGTGCACTTGTTGCATTGAGTTCATTGGGGGGTACTAGTATCATATCAGCATGTACTTGGCATTGATGACACTTTTGGACATACCTGATACAATCTGTTTCAATAGTCATCCAAAAATGCCCTACTCTTAATATCTTCTGCTAAAACAAATCCATTAATGTGTGGTCCACAAGTTCTGGCATGTATTTCTTCGAGCAATTTGGATGCTTCCTTGGCGTTGACATACCGTAATAACCCCAGATCTGGAGTCCTTCTTTACAGAATTCCTCCGCTTTGGAAAAAGTGGTTAGATAATCTTCGGAGTGTGCATTTCTGAGTATGATTTGCGTGCTCCGGGTATTCTCTTTTTTCCAAATATTCTTTGATGTCATGGAACCATGGATTTTCATCAATTTATTCTTCAACATGAGCACAATAAGCTAACTGATTATGAATCCCTACCGGGATAGGTTCGATGAAATTCTTGTCTGGGTGTTGTATCATGGAAGATAGAGTGGCCAATGCATCTGCGAACTTATTCTGGATTCTCGGAACATGTTTGAACTCTATCTTTGTGAATCTCTTCTTTAATCCTTGTACACAATACAAATATGGCAATATTTTGGTATTCTTTGTATCCCATTCTCCTAGAACCCGATGTACCAAAAGGTCTGAGTCACCAATTACCAGCAATGCTTGAACGTTCATGTCAATGGCCAACTTGAGTCCCAAGATGTAGGCCTCATATTCTGCCATATTGTTGGTACATGGAAACCTAAGCTTTGCGGATATTGGATAGTGTTGACCTGTCTCTGATACTAAGACAGCTCCAATACCTATTCCTTTGAAGTTCGCGGATCCGTCGAAGAACATCCTCTAACTATCATATGCTTCAGTGATGTCTTCTCCCATAAATGATACTTCCTCGTCGGGAAAATACATTTTCAGTGGTTAGTACTCTCCGTCTACAGGATTTTCTGCCAGATGATCCGCCAACGCTTGCCCCTTGACAGCCTTCTGAGTTACATAGAAGATGTCGAACTCACTTAGTAATATCTTCCATTTTGCTAACTTCCCCGTGGGCATGGGTTTCTGGAAGATGTATTTTAACGGATCCATCCTTGATATGATATATGTGGTGTAGGCACAGAAAGTAGTGCCTAAACTTTTGAGCTATCCATGTCAAAGCGCAGCAGGTGCGTTCCAACAAAGAATACTGTGCTTCATAGGGTGTGTACTTCTTGCTCAGATAGTATATGGCCTGTTCGTTTCTTCCCATCTCATCGTGTTGTCCCAAGACACAGCCGAAAGCCCCATCTAGTACAGATAAATAGAGTAGCAGAGGTCTCCCAGGTTTCGGTGGGCCAAAACAGAAGGTTTGGATAAATATTCCTTGATCTTGTCAAAGGCTTTCTGGCACTCTTCAATCTAACTTGTTGCAGCGTCTTTCTTCAACATTTTGAAAATTGGTTCACAGATCACAGTTGATTGTGCTATGAAACAACTGATGTAATTGAGACGCCCTAAGAAACTCATCACATCTTTCTTGTTCTTCGGATGTGGCAAATCTTGGATAGCCTTGACCTTTGACGGGTCTAGCTCAATTCCTCGGCGGCTGATGATGAACCCTAACACCTTTCCAGCAGGGACTCCAAAGACACATTTTGCGGGATTCAGTTTCAAGTTGTACCTTTGAAGTCGATCAAAGAATTTCCTCAAATCTGCTATATGATATGTGCTTCTCTTGGATTTGATGATGACATCATTCACGTACACCTCTATCTCCTTGTGTATCATGTCGTGGAAAATGGTTGTCATGGCCCTCATGTAAGTGGCTCCGGCATTCTTTAGGCCAAACTACATAATTTTGTAATAATATACTCCCCATGGTGTAATGAAGGCTGTCTTTTCGGCATCCTCTTTATCCATCCATATCTGATAATATCCCGCGAAGCAATCCACAAAGGATTGAAGTTCATGCTTGTCACAGTTGTCAATCAGTATGTGTATATTGGGCAAAGGGAAATCATCTTTGAGACTCGCTCTTTTTAAATCCTGATAGTCGACACACACTCTGACCTTCCCATCTTTCTTTGGAACATGCACAATGTTAGCCAACTAGGTCGGATATTCAACCACACTGAGAACCTTGGCTTTGATCTTCTTGGTGACTTCCTCCTTTATTTTCAGACTCATATCTGGTTTGAACTTTCTGAGCTTCTTCTTTACAGGCGGACACATAGGGTTGGTAGGTAGTTTATGGGCCACTATGGACGTGCTCAAACCGGTCATATCATCATAGGACCATGCAAAAATATCCTCATACTCCTTCAAGAACTGGATGTATTCTTCTTTCTCTGACGGCGATAGGTGAATGCTTACACGAGTTTCCTTGACTGTTTCGGAGTCTCCCAAATTAACGGTTTCAGTCTCATCCAAATTGGACTTAGGCTTGTTTTCAAAAATTTTCACTTCCCTGACAATTTCCTCAGGTATTATATCCTCTTCCAGATCCTCTGAATCACTATCCTTATATTGCGTTATCTCATTACATGTCACAGTCGTAGATTCATCAGGATAAGTAATAATAATGTTGTAGAGAGAAAATGTAAAGGATAATAATAAATACTAAAACAACAATCCATTTATAAATATTTAAAAACGTAAAAAAAAATGCAGTTCAATGATTCGAGCAATTATTTCAAAACAAAAACGTTAAAAAAATAAAATACTGAAAATGTCTTAAATGCCCATAAAATTGCTTTTAAAAACAAATGATGCTAATTGCCAGGCTACCCAGGAACTCGACGGGGCCTTGATGGCACAACAGTCAAATTCTTGAGAATAACTCCCTTCTCCATTGTCTGAATAATAAGGTCTTCCCCCACCTCCTCCTCAACTGTCGCACTGCAGTCCATGTCATCATCCAGAAACAAATTTCTTATACCAGCTAGAACTTCATCTTCTTCGAACCCCCACATCATATCAGCATGATGAAACGACTGGCTCAAATATGGTACTGGCTGCTCTAGAGAGTAATATGGACCACGCCACGATGGCAACCAATTCTGATACTCGTGCCAGGTGTATTCATACCCAAGCCCAAAAGTTGTGTTGTGACGCTTTAGCTTTATCGGTTTGGCGATCCCCTGGAGATTCTTACCGAGACCCTTGCCAGGTTCATACCCTGTCCATGCCAATATTCCATCTATCTTACTGCTCCACCATTTGTCTTTTTCAAATACGTTGACGCGCTCGATGTGATGGTATGTTTCTCCACCCAACTTCCTTCTATTCTCGGCGACCGAAATAATTTGATTGGTGTAAATAGGATTACTTCCGTCCCCATGGATGATCACTTCCTGATGGTTCCACTCAAACTTCACGGCCGGATGTAGAGTAGAATCCACGGCCCCCTGGCATGTATCCATGGTCGCCCTAACAACAGATTGTATGTAGCAGATATATCCAATACTTGAAACTCAACATCGAACCAGGTCGGGCCCATCTGTAGGTTGAGGTTGGTCTCCCCAATTGTGGCCCTTTGAGACCTATCAAATGCTTTCACATTCATACTCCCTGCTCGTATCTCGTGCAGACCTTTACCCAACCTTTTCAAAGTAGTTAGTGGACAGATGTTGAGACTCAAACCCCCATCTATCAGGACCCTGACAATGAATTTGTCCTCAAACTGCACTGTGATATGTAGTGCCATGTTATGAATTAGTCCTTCCGGTGGAAGCTCGTCTTCATGAAAAGTGATATTGTGGCTTTCCAACACTTGCCCTACCATGTTGGCCATCTCTCCACTGGTGATGTTATTTGGTACATAAGCTTCATTCAACACCTTCATCAAGGCATTCCTATGCGCCTCGGAGTTTTGCAGCAGTGATAAAATTGATATTTGAGCAGGGGTTTTGTTCAGATGATCAACCACAGAATACTCTCTCGCCTGCACCTTTCTCCAAAAATCATCTGGGCCAGTCTCAATGACAGGTGTCTTAGAGGTGGCTTCTTTGCTTGTTCCTCCCAAATGCTCGGGAGTATAAACCCTACCAGTTCTGGTCATGCCTTGCGCTGCACATGTTTCTTCCATTTTTGCCTTTCCTTTCCTTCTTGCTTCCGAAACATAATCCCAAGGTATAGCATTAGACTTAAAAGACGACGTGGGTGCCACCATCATGGTGAAGGATGTTGTTACCTCAACCTCAAATGGAGTTGGTGCAGCTACCTCAACTTCAATCGGTGCCTGAGTTTGTACCACGATAGGTGTGAGAGTGACTGGAGATGTTTCATGATTATCCCCTTCTCGAATGAGTCCAATTGACCCCTCTGAGTCCCATTTTTCATCGGTCCCTATCACGTTTACCCCTTCACCCATGTGATCCGGGAGAGGATTGTTACGGACATTAGGTGCAGCTCATTTTCCTGAATGATTTTGGTGTCAATTAATGTCTGAATCTTATCCTTCAAAGTACGACACTCATCAATAGTATGACCCTTTATGCCTGAGTGATAGGCACATGTCTTATTTGGATTAATCCACTAAGAGGAGTTTTCCATAGCAACAATGGGAATGGGAGTGACATAACCGGCAGCCTTCAGTCTCTCATACAGTTGGTCTATGGGTTCAGCAATTGGGGTGTATTGTCTGGGTGGTCTTTGGTTGAAATTTGGTCTAGGTTTTTGGTAGTTTTGGCGGGTTGGTGGTGAGAAGTAGTATGCTGGTTGGGTGTTATAAGTATGGTAAGTGGCGGTAATTTGTTGGTACCTGGGAGGTGAAGGCTGATATGTGGGTGGGGGTGTTTGGTATGTAAGATGAGACTTTGAACCTTCGGCTACCATCACCGCACCTACTTCTTTCTTCTTGGAGATACCTCCTGATTGTAAGGCTTTATTTGTGCCTTGGAGTGCTTCAAAATTTGTCATCATTCCGCTTTTGATCCCTTCTTCTATTCTTTCTCCCAATTTGATGATGTCAGAAAATTTATGGTTTTCAATAACCATCAGTCTTTCGTAGTATTACGGATCCTGAGCTTTGACGAAGAAATTATTCATCTGTTCTTCTTCCAGTGTTGGCCTTACTTTTGCAGCTTCAGACCTCCACCGAGTAGCATACTCGTGAAAAGTTTCATTTGGATTCTTCTTGAGATTCTGAATGTAGAAAACGTCTGGTGCATTTTCTGTGTTAAACCTGAATCGATCCATGAAATCTGATGCCATGCTCACCCAATTAACCCATTTCTTTAGGTTCTGACTGATGTACCAAGACAGGTCATCTCTGTTAAGGCTCCTCATGAACAGCTTCATGTGGATTCTTTCATCTTTGCTAACTCCTACAAGCTTGTCACAATACATTCTCAAGTGAACCTTCGGATCACCAGTCCCGTTGAACATTTCAAACTTAGGAGGTTTGTAACCTTCTGGCAGTTCTACATCTGGTTGAATACATAAATCTTCATAATTCAAACCCTCAATGCATTTGCCTCCTTCGACACTTTGAACTCTGCTAGTAAGTTTCTTGAGTTTTTTCGCCATGTTCTTGATGAGCATGTCCTTCTCGGCGGATTCGGGTATGTATAGGGTCTGTTGTGGGGTGTGGGGTAAAGTTTCCACATATATGGGATTGCTTTGGTGGACTCCGGGAATCTAGGCGTAATGGTGGTCATTGGTTGAGTTTTGCAAGTCAGGAGTAGGCTGTGGTACATTATGAGGGGTGTGGTATGTGGTTGTTTGTGGGTATTGAGTTAGGTGGTGATGGTGTTGTTGGGGAGTAGGTACTGTGGAGGGTTGTGGTTCTGAGGAGGTGTGGCATATTGATGTGGTGCGAGAGGATTTTGTGGATTTTGATTTTAAGTGTTTTGGGGAGGTGCCGGGTTTTGGGCGTCTGTGTTTTGTTGGTTAATGTCGGGGACGTTTAGGGTGAGGGAAAGGTTTGCCAAGTTCCGGACCTACTCAAGTTCCCCTTATAGCTCTAATATTTTTTGTTCCAGGCGTAAGGTTAATTCATTCTGTGCTGGAGTATCCCGACCGTCCAAAGTTTCAACGTTCTCTGCATTGTCCTTTATGATACCGCTCAAATCGTCCATCTTTCCTTTCCCTTTACTTCTGCCTTTAGGATCACTTGGTGGAGGAGGAGTTGGAGGACCTCTGGATCTAGTGTTATATGCGGATGATGCCAATATGCATGAACCAACCTTTGGGGAATGAGAATAAGCAAAAGAAAAGAAAAATAAAAAGGTAACCAAGTTAGTAAGGGATATTGAAAGAATGCTTGCAATATTGAACGTGCTTTGCAAAATCATGTAACAGATTCGCGTCCTAATTTGGGGGACCTCGTTGTGCCCGAGGTAGACCTAAGCGACACATAGACTTGGAGAAAATTGATGCCAATAATTGTGTCATTTTATTAATGCGAAAATGAATCAGATCCCTACTAAAACGACAATAATAAGAAAAATTACTAATGGCCTTTGCCTTATTACAATTGAAATCTAAAACTAAGCTAAAAAGTAGTAAAGAACATCATATCCTAATCTACTTGGCCCTAGAGGGACCTTCTCCATGCTTGGCTTTCTTGGATCCATCAATCAAGTTCCTCAGGTCGCGCATGTCCAATAGTAGGTAAGCCTTTCTAGATGCCCTCCCTCATTGCCTTCCGTGTTCTGACAATCCGAGAGCCTCTTCCTCATCTTCCCCTCAAGTTCCATTAACCCTTGCTCCAAATATTCCAATCTTTCTGTTGATTTAGTAGCAATTTCTTTCCATTCGTTGATTGCTTCCATATCCATTTTGTGTTGTTTCAAATGCCTAGCTTTAGACTCGAAAACCCTCTTGCGCAACATCCTATACTTGACTTGTGCTTCAGCAGCGTCATTTATAACCCTATTTTTTAGATTAATCCCTAGCTTAACATCTCCCGCTATATCATCTACCAACCATGATGGGTAGAAGTATACATGGCCGGCATGGTACCTGTCTGGCTCAATAGTGTCTTTCTCTACAATGACCTTTTGATTCCACATATGTTGTGCCTCGAACTTGAACGGAATGATGTTCCCTTTAAAATCTGCTTTGTACTAGACCATGTTGGAAACCCGAGGTATAACCTGCTTTCTTCCCGCTTGCCTCATTACCCTTATAGGAGCATATGGATAGATTCATCTTAACCCGATCAACACTAAATGAGTAGTTTCTCTTGACCTGACGATGAACTCGCTGCTAGGGAACCATTCAAACATCCAATGAACCTTTTCGTCAGTCAAATTGCTGAAGAAATGCACCCAGCTCACAGCACTTCCAGGTTGCGCGAACCTATCTGGGATAAATATCATTCTTTTTGGATGATGGTAGGCTATGTAGTCATTCAATGGCTATGTAGTAAAGAGAGTGGCTAGAAGACCCCAAATCCTAATGTGTCAGAGTTCACAAGGGTCTCAAATGGACCCCGAGCAGTGCTCACATTAGGGTGGTCAATAGAGAAGTTTTAGTAGCCTTGGTTTTCAGCCGGCCAAGAGTGGTATATTCAGAATAGTATAGGTAACAAATGAGAGTGAAGGAACAGTGATTAAGAGGAAAGAATTTGAAGAGGTTCATTTGTATTTTAGAAAGCAGACATGACATGGGTGACATACAAGCAAAGAGAATCAACAAAACCCAAAGAGCAGGTTGTTATCACAAATTCAAACACTTTGCATATTGGGCAGAAAATATTTTTTGTGAAAGACAAGGGCATCAAGTTTCTAAGATTACAAAAATTGACATACATACCAAACGAGTCTGAAGTAGAGCATTAACTTAAAGTATTAGAACTTAGGGGGCCAAATCATGTTAAGTACCCATCACAATATCAAAAGACAGACATGTTAACTTACATCATGAAGCAAAACAATATCAAACATGGTAAGAAAACACAAGTTGAGATAACTACTCTAAAGGTTCAAATAATCACTAAAGGATATGAGATTCAGCAAACAAGGACATGACAAAGTGTCAAAACTAGCATAAGAGCTGATCATAGTTAACAGTGAACATATTACAGATGCGAGTTAGTCATTACAGGAATGCAGAACAGAGTAGGAAAAACAAACTCATGTCAAACAACAAATATAGATATTCAGGTATCAACACATTAAGCTTAAGAGGGTCTAAATTATTCAGGTGAAGCATATTCAAATAATATATCTCAGAACTGGCAGCTTTATTTAAAATCAAATGCTAAAGAGGTTCAAACAAGTGCAAAAACTAACAAGACTGCACACAGAAGTAGCCCAGAACACATTAGGTCACGAATTTCATAGGTAAGAATATGCAAATCGTGAACACAGAAGAACAAAATTGTAAAAGCCAAAAGACTTACCAGTTATCAGTTGACAAAAACAGACAACAAGAAAGAACCAACTCCACAATACTCTGAATATCAATCAAAGAGAGAGAACCCAGAATCTTAGTGCGACAGAGTTCCCAAAGGCTTCGAATAAACCCCGGGCAGTGCTCGCACCAAGAAAAGTTGAAAAATTGAAATCCGATAGCCTTGGCTTTCAGCCGACCGAGAATCAGTGCATAGAACAAGAGAATAAGAGAACAATAGAGTAATAGCTTCGATTTTTTAGTGAATCCGGGTGATTAAAAGTCTCTCTTAAAGGGGAATATGGAGGGGTTTATATAGTAGTAGGAATCAAGTGAACAAACAAGGAAAACAATTAATCAAACATAAATATGGAAAGAAAGTGCCACATGATATCAGTAATGGAATGGGTAAAAGGAAAAGTATAAAATTCCGAACCCTAATTCGACAGAAATCGAAGATTGACCAAAAATCTTGGCTAATCGGACCCAATATAGCCTGCCCATGATGCATATGGATGAGATATCGTACAGATTTAGGCGATTTATGTTGAACAACTTAGAATCTGAGAGGTAGTACTTGCCATATTTAGGAAAGTACTAAGTGATACCATGAAGAAAAACCCAGTAGCAGAGGAACACTAATATGGTAAGTAAACAATGGGAGAATCCCATGGCTAACGGGATTATAAAGGGGGATTGGTGAAGGGTGGCGATTAGGGTTCTTCAGAGAGAGGCAAGACAAAGAGTTTAGAGGCGGCGAGTAATGGGATAATGGGGTTAGGGTTTAGTTTAATGGATTTAAAAGGGGAGGTGGCTTGTGAGCCGTTGATCTCTGAGATCAACTGCCAAGATTGAAGGAAGATGGGTCGGGTCATAAAAAACGGGTCCCGACCAGGTCGATTTTTAAAGAAAGGTCATTTGGCTTTGGGCTGGGGTTCTGGGCTAAGGTGTTGGGCCAATTTGGTCCGAAAAATCACTCAAAAATTAGGCCTACCTTTTAAACACATATAATTTAGCAATATAATTTATAAAAATAATTAGTAAATGAGTAAAAACTATTTTATGCACTAAAATGATTAAAAATAGATTAAATATAAAATGCTATTTTTTGGCACAAATAGTATAAATAAGGAGCATTTGTATATGAATATAGGCTATTATTGCAAAATTAGATAAATAGCTCAAAAATGTTAATGTAATTATATAAAATAAAGTAAAAATATTTAAAACATGTATTATAGGTGCAAATAATAATTTTAGGTAACTAAGTCATCACAAAAAATAATTTGAAGGATTAATTAATAATTATTCAAGCAATTTAAATAAAGAAAAATCAATTTTAAAGCTCTAAAATTATGGAAAATTATAGAAAATACTTGTATAGATTTGTAAACTAAATAATGATGCAAAAAATGATGTTTTGAAATTATATATATCATTTGAAAAATATGAGGGCAAAATTGGGTATCAACATGCTATGTTTCTGCACATCTTTTTGTGTAGATCCAAGTACCTCCTACCAACCCAGGTACTAGCGAGAGCTAAGCTTCGAAGACTTCAAGGTATACATGCCGGTGTACGCAGGCCTCGGAGTCCCCCTCTACCTAGATTATTTTATTTCCTGATCCTTTATTAGACACTGATGTATAAAGATATTCAATATCACTTCTTAGAGCTTGTAACTTGTATTTCGTTGGGTTTTGGAAAATTATATATATGCTAAGTTGTGGAGATTTTTTTAATATTAGTTGATGAGTTTTGAGACTTTAATTATTATTTCAGTTATTTCTGCATAAATGTTAGGCTTACCTAGTCTTAGAGACAAAGTACCATCACAATATCCTACGAAGGAAAATTGGGATCGTGACCCTGTAGACGACTCCAGAATAGTGTTTTGATGATTCCAATAGCTTTGTATGATGATTTTGAACTTAGGGATGGGTCCGGATTTGGATTTGGAGATGCACAGGTTAATTTGATGCATTTTGGCAAAAATTAGAAAGTTGAAGGTTTGAAAGGTTGAGAGGTTTGACCGAGAGTTGACTTTGTGGATATCGGGTTTGAATTTTGATTTTGGGAGTTGGTATAGCTCCGTCATGTCATTTGGAACTTGCATGCGCAGTTTTGATGTGATTTGGCTTGAGTTGTAGAAGTTGAAAGTTCATAAGTTAATTAATTTCGATTTGAGGCGTGATTCATAGTTTTGATGTTGTTTGATGTGATTTGAGGCCTCGAGCAGTTTTGCATTATATTATGAAACTTGTTGGTATGTTTTAACGAAGTCCCAGGGGCCCGGGTGTGTTTCGGATGGGCTACGGGCCATTTCTCCATGTTATTAGAGTGCTGAGTAGTTGGTGCTTGGTGTCCTTATTCGCGATCGCGAAGGTCTAGTCGCGATCACGTAGGTTGTTTGGTGGGGGACCCTTTTTTCCTTATTCGCGTTCGCAATGTATGGTTCGCGATCGCGTATGTGTAAGTTCGGCTTCCTCGCGTTCGCAATAGTTATTTCGTGATCGCATAGTGGGCGACCATGCTGGGGAGGCCAGTACTTTGTTCTTCGCGTTCACATAGATATGTTCGCGTAAGCTGAGGCAATGAAGAACCGCGTTCGTATCCCTTGTTCAGCATTCGCATAGTGATTTTGTGGGGGTAGTGTTATTTCTTCTTTCCGATCGCATGCCTATTTTCGCGATCGCGATGTGCAAATGCCTAAGCAGCAGATAGTAATTCCCAAATCGAGGGTTTTGTTCCATTAATCATCTTTTGAACTAGAGACCTCAGATTTGAGCGATTGTTTAGAGGTCTTTCACGTGTTGGTTTGGGGTATGTGTTCCTTAACCGGATTTAATTATATTTTGTGATTCCATCTTTATTTTTAACATTAAATTAGTGATTTGAATGGGAGAAAAATGGGAATTTTTGTGAAAACTTTAAAAAATGTAAAATGATGATTTGAAGGACGATTTGATGTCGGAATTGGATAATTTTGGTATGGTAGGACTTGTATCGGGATGGGAGTTCGGGTTTTATGAATTTTATCGGGTTCTGAGGTGCGGTCCTGGGGTTGACTTTTTGGGTTGAATTTTTAGTGTTCATTAAAGATCGAATCTTTATTTTCCGAAATTGTTTCCTATGATTTTTATTTATGATATTAAGTTATTTTGGCTAGATTTGAGCCTTCTGAAAATTTGTTTCACTCGAGAAGGTCATTTTAGAGTATTAGTTTAGCTTCTTTGAGATAAGTATCTTCCCTAACTTTGTGAGGGGTGGGGGTGGGGGTAAATACCCCTTAGAATTTGAGTCGTTTGTGCTATTTGTGTCATGTGAAAGCCGTATACGTGAGATGACAAGTATGTACTCGGGCTTATATATGGAAATTGACCGGTCTAGACTCTTAAGCATCTTTTATGCACTTATTTGGAATTGTTAGTACATGTTATATCGTTTATTCATCATGTCTACTATCACATGCTTTATTTGAAGTTGTCATTACATGTCACATGCTTTACTTGTCGAGTTTGCTCTTATACGCTTTATTTGGAGTTACTATCATGTTTATCATTATGTGATTTCTTTTATTGTGGAGCTACTCTTAGTTG
The DNA here is from genome assembly GCF_000390325.3 of Nicotiana tomentosiformis. Taxonomy (NCBI): domain Eukaryota; kingdom Viridiplantae; phylum Streptophyta; class Magnoliopsida; order Solanales; family Solanaceae; genus Nicotiana; species Nicotiana tomentosiformis. Next base: position 105,378,262 of record NC_090813.1, on the reverse strand, counting down.
AAATTGTCGACAAGTGATATCCTTTTGTTGTCGGGTTGTTCTCATGCATTTAGACGTAGTACTAGTTCGTTCCATCTCCTTCATTGTTAGCCTAATTCATACACTAGAGTCCAAAGTTTGCTATTTCGTGGAACTACGTCTAAAAAAGTAGAATTCCGTCCAAAAAAGTCACCGCCCCGTCATGACCGTTCCTCGTTATTTTGCGTTTTACAGCCAAAAAAGTAGAATTCCGTCCGATTCTCATATTTTCGTCTGCTATAGACCATGCCTTGCGAGTAGGCCCGGGCCCCCCGAAACCGGATAGCCTAAAATTTTTCCAGGTGAACAAATACGACCTAAGGAACCATATTCACCGACCCGCCATGACCGTTCCTCGGTTATTTGCATTTTAAGGCCAAAAAATTAGAATTCCGCCCGATTACCATATTTTCGTGTACTATATCCCACGCCTTCCGAGTGAGCCCGGGCCCCTAGACCTAGATCGCCTAAAAATTTTTCGGGCCATCAAATACGACCTAAGGAACCATAGTCACCACCCCGCCATGATCATTCCTCATTTTTTGCATTTTACGGCCAAAAAAGTAGAATTCCGCCCAATTCCCATATTTTCGTGTGCTATAGCCCACACCTAACGAGTGGGTCGCCCCCCTCCCCCCCCCCGAACTCGGATCGCCTAAAAATTTTTCGGGCCATCAAATACAACAGTAACAACCATAGTCACCGCCTCGCCATGACCAATCCACGTATTTTGCATTTTACGGCCAAAAAACTAGAATTCCACCTGATTCTCATATTTTCGTATGCTATAGCCCAAGCCTTCCGAGTGGGCCCCGTCCCCCCAGAACCCCGATTGCCTAAAAAATTTTCGGGCCATGAAATACGATCTAAGGAACCATAGTTACCGCTCTGCAATGATCGTTCCTCATGTTTTGCGTTTTACGAACAAAAAACTAGAATTCCGGGGGCCGCCGAACCTGATAGCCCAAATTTTTCTGGGAAATTAAATTCGACCTAAGGAACCATAGTCACCACCCCGCCATGACCGTTCCTCATTTTTTTGCGTTTTACGGCCAAAAAAGTAGTATTCCGCCTGATTCCCATATTTCCGTGTGCTATAGCCCACGCCTTGTTGGTGGGCCCAGGCCCCCCGAAATCGGATCGCCTAAAAATTTTTTTCGGGCGAACAAATACGACCTAAGGAACCATATTCACCGACCTGCGCATGACCGTTCCTCGTTGTTTTGCATTTTACGGCTAAAAAACTTGAATTCCTCCCGATTATCATATTTTCGTGTGCTCTAGCCCACGCCTTCCGAGTGAGCCAGGGCCCCCAGACCCAGATCGCCTAAAATTTTTCCGGGCCATCAAATACGACCTAAGATACCATATTTACAGCCCCGCCATGACCGTTCCTCATTCTTTTGCGTTTTACAACCAAAAAACCAGAATTTCGCCTGATTCCCATATTTTCGTATGCTATTGCCCACGCCTTGCGAGTGGGCCCGGGCCCCCAAAACCGGATCACCTAAAATGTTTCCGGGCGAACAAATACGACCTAAGGAACCATATTCACAGACCCGCCGTGACCGTTCCTCGTTGTTTTGCATTTTACGACCAAAAAATTAAAATTCCGCCCGATTACCATATTTTCGTGTGGTAGAGCCCACGCCTTCTGAGTGAGCCCGGGCTTCCAGACCCAGATCGCCTAAAAATTTTCTGGGCCATCAAATACGACCTAAGGAACCATAGCCACCGCCCCGCCATGATCATTCCTCATCTTTTGCAATTTACGGCCAAAAAACTTGAATTCCGCCCGATTACTATAGCCCACGCCTTTCGAGTGAGCCCGGTCCCCCAGACCCAGATCGCCTAAAATTTTTCTGGGTCATCAAATACGACCTAAGGAACCATAGTTACCGCCTCGCCATGATCGTTCCTCATTCTTTGCGTTTTACGGCCAAAACACTAGAATTCCGCCCGATTCCCATATTTTCGTGTGCTATAGCCCACGCTTTCCGAGTGGGCCCGGGCCCCCGGACCCCGATTACCTAAAATTTTTCCGGGCCATCAAATACGACCTAAGATACCATATTCACAGCCCTGCCATGACTATTCCTCGTTCTTTTGCGTTTTACAGCCAAAAAACCATAATTCCGCCCGATTCCCATATTTTCGTGTGCTATAGCCCATGCCTTGCGAGTGGGCCCGGGCCCCCCAAAATCGGATCGCGTAAAATATTTCCGAGAAAACACATACGACCTAAGGAACCATATTCACAGACCCGCCGTGACCGTTTCTCGTTGTTTTGCATTTTACGGCCAAAAAACTAGAATTCCGCCCGATTACCATATTTTCGTGTGCTCTAGCCCACGCCTTACGAGTGAGTCCGGGCCCCCAGACCCAGATCGCCTAAAAAATTTTCGAGCCATCAAATACGACCTAAGGAACCATAGTCACCGCCTCGCCATGATTGTTCCTCATTGTTTTGCATTTTACGGCCAAAAAACTAGAATTCTGCCCAACCCCATATATTTGTGTGCTATAGCCCACGCCTAACGATGGGTCGGGCCCCCGGACTCGGATCGCCTAAAAAATTTTCGGGCCATCAAATACGACATTACGAACCATAGTCACCGCCTCGCCATGACCGATCCTCTTTTTTTGCGTTTTACGGCCAAAAAACTAAAATTCCGCACGATTCCTATATTTTCGTGTGCTATAGCCCACGCCTTCCGAGTGAGCCCAGGCCCCGAGACCCAGATCGCCTAAAAATTTTCAGGGCCATCAAATACGACCTAAGGAACTATATTCACATCCCCGCCATGACCGTTCCTTGTTCTTTTGCGTTTTACGGCCAAAAAACTAGAATTCCTCTTAATTCCCATATTTTCGTGTGCTATAGCCCACGCCTTCCGAGTGGGCCCGGTCCCCGCAGAACCGGATCGCCTAAAAATTTTCTAGGACATCACATACGACCTAAGGAACCATAATAATCGTCCCGCCATGACCGTTCCTCGTTTTTTTGCAATTCTAGCCAAAAAATGAGAATTCCGCCCGATTTCCATATTTTCGTGTGCTATATAGCCCACGCCTTCCGAGTGGCCGCGGGCCCCCGGACCCCGATCGCCTAAAAAATTTTCGGGCCATGAAATACGACCTAAGGAACCATAGTCACCGCCCCACCATGATCATTTCTCATTTTTTGCATTTTACGGGCAAAAAAGTAGAATTCCGCCCAATTCCCATATTTTCGTGTGCTATAGCCCACGCCTAACGAGTGGGCCGGGACCCCGGACTCGGATCGCCTAAAATTTTTTCGGGCCATCAAATACGACAGTAACAACCATAGTCACCACCTCGCCATGACCGATCCACGTGTTTTGCATTTTACGGCCAAAAAACTAGAATTCCACCCGATTCCCATATTTTCGTGTGCTATAGCCCAAGCCTTCCGAGTGGGCCCGGTCCCCCCAGAACCCTGATTGCCTAAAAAATCTTCGGGCCATGAAATACGACCTAAGGAACCATAGTTACCGCTCCGCAATGATCGTTCCTCATATTTTGCGTTTTACGAACAAAAAACTAGAATTCCGCCTAGTTCCCATATTTTCATGTGCTATAGCCCACGCCTTACAAGTGAGCCGGACCCCCGGACTCAGATTGCCTAAAATATTTTTGGGCCATCAAATACAACCTAAGGAACCATAGTCACCGCCCTGCCATGGCCTCTCCCCGTTTGTTTTGCATTTTACGGCCAAAATACTAGAATTCCGCCCGATTCACATATTTTCGTGTGCTGAAGCCCACGCCTTCCGAGTGGGCCCGGGCCCCCAGACCCCGATCGACCAAAAATGTTTTTGGGCCATCTAATACGACCTAAGGAACCATAGTCACCGCCCCGCCATGACCGTTCCTCGTTTATTTGCATTTTACGGCCAAAAAACAAGAATTCTACCTGATTCCCATTTTTTCGTGTGCTATAGCCCACGCCTTGCGAGTGGTCCCGGGGCCCGCCGAACCGGATAGCCCAAATTTTTTTGGGAAATTAAATTCGACCTAAGGAACCATAGTCACCACCTCGCCATGACCGTTCCTCATTTTTTGTGTTTTACGGCCAAAAAAGTAGAATTTCGCCTGATTCCCATATTTTTGTGTGCTATAGCCCACGCCTTGTTGGTGGGCCCGCCCCCCCCCCCGAAACCGGATCGCCTAAAATATTTTCGGGCAAACAAATACGACCTAAGGAACCATATTCACCGACCTGCGCATGACCTTTCCTCGTTGTTTTGCATTTTACGGCCAAAAAACTTGAATTCCGCCCGAATACCATATTTTCGTGTGCTCTAGCTTACGCCTTCCGAGTGAGCCCGGGCCCCCAGACCCAGATCGCCTAAAATTTTTCCGGACCATCAAATACAACCTAAGATACCATATTCACAGCCCCGCCATGACCGTTCCTCGTTCTTTTGCATTTTACAGCCAAAAAAATAGAATTCCGCCCAATTCCCATATTTTTATCTGCTATAGCCCACGCCTTGCGAGTGGGCCCGGTCCCCCGAAACCGGATCACCTAAAATGTTTTCGGGTGAACAAATACGACTAAGGAACCATATTCACCGACCCACCGTGACCGTTCCTCGTTGTTTTGCATTTTACGGCCAAGAAATTAGAATTCCGCCTGATTACCATATTTTCGTGTGCTCTAACCCACGCCTTCTGAGTGAGCCCGGGCCCCCATACCTCTTTCGCCTAAAAAATTTTCGGGCCATCAAATACGACCTAAGGAACCATAGTCACCGCTCCGCCATGATTGTTCCTCATCTTTTGCATTTTACAGCCAAAAAACTAGAATTCCGCCCAACTCCCATATTTTCGTGTGCTATAGCCCACGCCTAACGAGTGGTTCAGGCCCCCCGGACTCGGATCGCCTAAAAAGTTTTCTGGCAATCAAATACAACATTAAGAACCATAATCACCGCCTCGCCATGATCGATCCTCATTTTTTGCGTTTTACGGTTAAAAAACTAGAATTCCGCACGATTCCCATATTTTCGTGTGCTATAGCCCACGCCTTCCGAGTGAGTCCGGGCCCCCAGACCCAGATCGCCTAAAAATTTCCAGGTCCATCAAATACGACCTAAGGAACCATATTCACAGCCCCGCCATGACTGTTCCTCGTTCTTTTGTGTTTTACGGCCAAAAAACTAGAATTCCTCCTAATTCCCATATTTTTATGTGCTATAGCCCATGCCTTCCGAGTGGGCCTGGTCCCCCAGAACCGGATGGCCTATACTTTTTCCGGGCCATCACATACGATCTAAGGAACCATAATAATCGTCCCGCCATGACCGTTCCTCGTTTTTTTGCGTTTCCGGCCAAAAAACAAGAATTCCGCCTGATTTTCATATTTTCGTGTGCTATAGCCCACGCCTTCCGAGGGGCGCGAGTCCCTGGACCTCGATCGCCTAAAAACTTTTCGAGCCATGAAATACTACATAAGGAACCATAGTTACTGCTCTGCAATGATCGTTCCTCATGTTTTGCATTTTACGGACAAAAAACTAGAATTCCGCCTAATTCCCATATTTTCATGTGCTATAGCCCACGCCTTATAAGTGGGTCAGGCCCCCGGACTCGGATCGCCTAAAAAATTTTTGGACAATCAAATACGACCTAAGGAACCATAGTCACCGCCCCGCCATGGCCTCTCCCCGTTTGTTTTGCGTTATACGGCCAAAATACTAGAATTCCGCCCGATTCCCATATTTTCGTGTGCTAAAGCCCACGTCTTCCGAGTAGGCCTGGGCCCCCAGACCCCGATCGACCAAAAATGTTTTCGGGCTATCTAATACGACCTAAGGAACCATAGTCACCGCCCCGCCATGACCATTCCTCGTACTTTTGCGTTTTACGGCAAAAAAAGTAGAATTCCGCTCGATTCCCATATTTTCGTGTGTTGTAGCCCACGCCTTGCGAGTGGGCCCGGGCCCCCCAAAACCGAATCGCGTAAAATGTTTTCGGGCGAACACATACGACCTAAGGAACCATATTCATAGATCCGCCGTGACCGTTTCTCGTTGTTTTGCATTTTACGGCCAAAAAACTAGAATTCCGCCCGATTACCATATTTTCGTGTGCTCTAGCCCACGCCTTCCGAGTGAGCCCGGGCCCCCAGACCCAGATCGCCTAAAAATTTTCCGAGCCATCAAATACGACCTAAGGAACCATAGTCACCGCCCCGCCGTGATCGTTCCTCATTGTTTTGCATTTTACGGCCAAAAAAATAGAATTCCACCCAACCCCATATTTTCGTGTGCTAGCCCACGCCTAACGAGTGGGTCGGGCCCCCCGAACTCGGATCGCTTAAAATTTTTTCGGGCCATCAAATACGACATTAAGAATCATAGTCAGCTCCTCGCCATGACCGATCCTCGTTTTTTGCATTTTACGGCCAAAAATCTAGAATTCCGCACGATTCCCATATTTTCATGTGCTATAGCCCACGCCTTCCGAGTGGGCCCGGTCCCCCAGAACCGGATTGCCTAAAATTTTTCAGGGCCATTACATACGACCTAAGGAACCATAGTCACCGTCTCGCCATGACCGTTCCTCGCATTTTTGCGTTTCCGGCCAAAAAATTAGAATTCCACCTAATACCAATATTTTCGTGTACTATAGCCCACGCCTTCTGAGTGGGCGCGGGCCCCTAGACCCCGATCGCCTAAAAATTTTCGGGCCACGAAATACGGCCTAAGGAACCATAGTTACTGCTCTGCAATGATCGTTCCTCATGTTTTGTATTTTACGGCCAAAAAACTAGAATTCTGCCTGATTCCTATACTTTCATGTGCTATAGCCCACGCCTTACAAGTGGGTCGGGTCCCCCGGACTAGGATCGCCTAAAAATTTTTTGGGCCAACAAATACGACCTAAGGAACCATAGTCACCGACCCGCGATGGCCTCTTCCCGTTTGTTTTGCGTTTTACGGCCAAAATATTAGAATTCTGCCCGATTACCATATTTTCGTGTGCTCTAGCCCACGCCTTCCGAGTGAGCCCGGGCCCCCAGACCCAGATCGCCTAAAAATTTTCCGAGCCATCAAATACGACCTAAGGAACCATAGTCACCGCCCCGCCGTGATCGTTCCTCATTCTTTTGCATTTTACGGCCAAAAAACAAGAATTCTACCGATTCTCATTTTTTCGTGTGCTATAGCCCTCGCCTTCCGAGTGGTCCTGGGGCCCGTCGAACCGGATAGCCCAAATTTTTTTGGGAAATTAAATTCGACCTAAGGAACCATAGTCACCACCTCGCCATGACCATTCCTCGTTTTTTTGCATTTTACCGCCAAAAAAGTAGAATTCTGCCTGATTCCCATATTTTCGTGTGTTATAGCCCACGCCTTGCGAGTGGGCCCAGGCCCCCCAAAATCGGATCGCCTAAATTTTTTTTGGGCGAACAAATACGACCTAAGGAATCATATTCACCGACCCGCGCGTGACCGTTCCTAGTTGCTTTGCATTATACGGCCAAAAACTTGAATTCCGCCCGATTACCATATTTTTGTGTGCTCTAGCCCATGCCTTCCGAGTGAGCCCGGCCCCCAGACCCAGATCGCCTAAAAATTTTCCGTGCCATTAAATACGACCTAAGGAACCATAGTCACCGCCCCGCCATGATCGTTCCTCATTGTTTTGCATTTTAAGGCCAAAAAAATAGAATTCCGCCCAACCCCATATTTTCGTGTGCTATAGCCCACGCCTAACGAGTGGGTCGGTCCCCCCGGACTCGGATCGCCTAAAAATTTTTCGGGCCATCAAATACGACATTAAGAACCATAGTCACCGCCTCGCCATTACGGATCCTCATTTTTTGCATTTTACGGGCAAAAATCTAGAATTCCGCACGATTTCTATATTTTCATGTGCTATAGCCCACGCCTTCCGAGTGGGCCCGGTCCCCCAGAACCGGATCGCCTAAAATTTTTCAGGGCCATTATATATGACCTAAGGAACCATAGTCACCGTCCCGCCATGACCGTTCCTCGCAATTTTGCATTTCCGGCCAAAAAATTAGAATTCCGCCTCATAACAATATTTTCGTGTACTATAGCCCACGCCTTCCGAGTGGGCGCGGGCCCCCAGACCTCGATCGCCTAAAATTTTTTACGAAATACGACCTAAGGAACCATAGTTACCGCTCTGCAATGATCGTTCCTCATGTTTTGCGTTTTACGTCTAAAAAACTAGAATTCTGCCTAATTCCTATATTTTCATGTGCTATAGCCCACGCCTTACAATTGGGTCGGGTCCTCCGGACTCGGATCGCCTAAATTTTTTTTGGGCCAACAAATACGAACTAAGGAACCATAGTCACCGACCCGCCATGGCCTCTTCCCATTTGTTTTGCGTTTTACGGCCAAAATATTAGAATTCCGCCCGATTCCCATATTTTCGTGTGCTAAAGCCCACTCCTTCCGAGTGGGCCCGGGCCCCCGGACCCCGATCGACCAAAAATATTTTTGGGCCATCTAATACGACCTAAGTAACCATAGTCACCGCTCCGCTATGACCGTTCCTCATTCTTTTGCATTTTACGGCCAAAAAACAAGAATTCTGCCGATTCTCATTTTTTCGTGTGCTATAGCCCACGCCTTCCGGGTGGTCCTAGGGCCCGTCGAACCGGATAGCCTAAATTTTTTTGGGAAATTAAATTCGACCTAAGGAACCATAGTCACCACCCCACCATGACCATTCCTCGTTTTTTTCCGTTTTACGGCCAAAAAAATAAAATTTCGCCTGATTCCCAAATTTTCGTGTGTTATAGCCCACGCCTTGCGAGTGGGCCCGGGCCCCCCAAAATCGGATCGCCTAAAAATTTTTTGGGCGAACAAATACGACCTAAGGAATCATATTCATCGACCCACGCATGACCGTTCCTCGTTGCTTTGCATTATACGGCCAAAAAACTTGAATTTCGCCCGATTACCATATTTTCGTGTGCTCTAGCCCACGCCTTCCGAGTGAGCCCAGGCCACCAGACCCAGATCGCCTAAAAAAAATTTGGGTCATCAAATACGACCTAAGGAACCATAGTTACCGCCCCGCCATGATCGTTCCTCATTCTTTGCGTTTGACGGCCAAAACACTATAATTCCGCCCGATTCCCATATTTTCGTGTGCTATAGCCCACGCCTTCCGAGTGGGCCCGGTCCCCGATCACGTAAAACTGTTTCGGGCCATCAAATACGACCTAAGATACCATATTCACAACCCCGCCATAACCGTTCCTCGTTTTTTTGCGTTTTACAGCCAAAAAACTAGAATTCCGCCCGATTCCCATATTTTCGTGTGCTATAGCCCACGCCTTGCGAGTGGACCCGTGCCCCCCGAAACCGGATCGCCTAAAAAATTTTCGGGCCTTCACATACGACCTAAGGAACCATAGTCACCATCCTGCCATGACCGTTCCTCGCTTTTTTGCATTTCCGGCCAAAAAACTAGAATTCCGCCTGATTCTCATATTTTCATGTGCTATAGCTCACGCCTTCCGAGTGGGCGCGGGCCCCCGGAACCCGATCGCCTAAAACTTTTCGGGCCATGAAATACGACCTAAGGAACCATAGTTACCACTACGCAATGATCGTTTCTCATGTTTAGCGTTTTACGGCCAAAAAATTAGAATTCCTCCTTATTCCCATTCTTTCATGTGATATAGCCCACGCCTTACAAGTAGGCCGGGCCCCCCGGACTCGGATCGCCTAAAATTGTTTTGGGCCATCAAATACGACATAAGGAACCTTAGTCACCGCACTGCCATGGCATATCCTCCTTTGTTTTGCTTTTTACGGTCAAAATATTAGAATTCCGCCAGATTCCCATATTTTCGTGTGCTATAGCCCACGCTTTCCGAGTGGGCCCCGGCCCCCGGACCCCGATCAACCAAAAATGTTTGCGGGCCATCTAATACGACCTAAGGAACTATGGTCACCACCCTGCCATGACCGTTCTTCGTTTTTTTGCATTTTACGGCAAATAAATTAGAATTCCGCCTGATTCCCATTATTTCGTGTGCTATAGCCCACGCCTTCCGACTGGTCCCGGGGCTTGTGGAACTGGATCCCTTAAATTTTTCCGGGAAATTTAATATGACCTTAGGAACCATAGTCACTGCCACGTCATGACCGTTCCTCGTTATTTTGTGCTTTCCGGTCAAAAAAGTAGAATTCCGCCCGATTCCCATATTTTCGTGTGCTATAGCCCACGCCTTGCGAGTGGGCCCGGGCCCCCTGAAACCGGAACGCCTAAAATTTTTTCGGCGGACAAATACGACCTAAGGAATCATATTCACCGACCCTCCATGACCGTTCCTCGTTTTCTTGCATTTTACGGCCAAAATACTAGAATTCTGCCTGATTACCATATTTTCGTGTGCTATAGCCCACGCCTTCTGAGTGAGCCCGGGCCCCCAGACCCAGATCGCCTAAAACTTTTTCGGGCCATCAAATACGACCTAAGGAACCATAGTCACCGCCCTGCCATGATCATTCCTCATGTTTTGCATTTTACAGCCAAAAAGTTAGAATTCCGCCGAATTCCCATATTTTGGTGTGTTATATCCCACGCCTAACGAGTCGGCCGGGCCCCCTGGACTCGGATCGCTTAAAATTTTTTCGGGCCATCAAATACAAAATTAAGAACCATAGTCACTGCCTCGCCATGACCGATCCTCGTTGTTTGGGTTTTACAGCCAAAAAACTAGAATTCCACCCGATTCCCATATTTTCGTGTGCTCTAGCCCAAGCCTTCCGAGTGGGTGCGGGTCCCCGGACCCCGATCGCCTGAAAATTTTTCGGGCTATGAATTATGACCTAAGGAACCATAGTTACCTCTCTGCCATTATCGTTCCTCATTTTTTTGTGTTTTACGGCCAAAAAACTAGAATTTCGCCTGATTCCCATATTTTTGTGTGCTATAGCCCACGCCTTCCAAGTAGGCCGACCCCCTCGGAATCGGATCGCCTAAAACTTTTTCGGGCCATCAAATATGACCTAAGGAACCATAGTCAAAGCCCCTCCATGACCTATCCTCGTGTTTTTGCATTTTCCGGCCAAAAGACTAGAATTCCGCACGATTCCCATATTTTCGTTTGCTATAGCCCAAGCCTTCTGAGTGGGCCCGGGCCCCCCGAACCCTGATCACCTAAAATTTTCCCGGGCCATCAAATACGACCTAAGGAACCATAGTCACCACCCCGCCATGACCGTTCCCCGATTCGCATATTTTCGTGTGCTATAGACCACGCCTTCCGAGTGGGCGCGTGCCCCCGCACCCCGATCGCCTAAAAATTTTCCGGGCCATGAAATACGACCTAAGGAACCATATTTAATGCTCCGCCATGATCAGTCCTCATGTTTTGCGTTTTACGGCCAAAATAACTAGAATTCCACTCGATTCCCATATTTTTATGTGTTATAGCCTACGCCTTCCAAGTGGGCCGGGCCCCCGGAATCGGATCACCTAAAAAAATTTTGCGCAATCAAATATGACCTAAGGAACCATAGTTACAATCCCTCCATGACCTCTCCTCATTTGTTTGCGTTTTACCACAAAAATACTTGAATTCCCCTCAATTCCCATATTTTTGTGTGCTATAGCCCACGTCTTCCGAGTGGGCTAGGCCTCCCGGACTCGGATCGCCTAAAATTTTTTCGGGCCATAAAATACGACGTTAAGAACCATAGTCACCGTCTCGCCATGACCGATCCTCCTTTTTTCGCCTTTTAAGGCCAAAAAACTAGAATTCCGCACGATTCCCATATTTCGTGTGCTAGAGCCCAGGCCTTCCGAGTGGGCGCGGGCCCCCTGACCACGATTGTCTAAAACATTTCCGGGCTATGAAATACAACCTAAGGAACCATAGTTACCTCTCTGCCATGATCGTTCCCCATTTTTTACGTTTAACGGCAAAAAAACTAGAATTCCACCCGATTCCCATATTATCGTGTGCTATAGCCCACGCCTTCCAAGTGGGGTCGGGGCCCCTGGACTCGGATCTCTTAAAAACATTTCGGGCCATCAAATACAACCTAAGGAACCATAGTTACCGCCCCACCATGACCTCACCTCGTTGTTTTGCATTTTACGGCCAAAATACTATAATTCCACCTGTTTCCCATATTTGCGTGTGATATAGCCCAAGCCTTCTGAGTGGGCCCGGGCCCCCCGGACCCTGATCGCCTAAAATATTTTTGGGCCATCTAATACGACCTAAGGAACCATAGTCACTGCCCCGCCATGACCGTTCCTCTTTTGTTTGCATTTTACGGCCAAAAAATAAGAATTCCGCCTGATTCCCATTCTTTCGTGTGCTAGCCCACGCCTTCCGAGTGGTCCCGGGCCCCCCGGAACCGGATCACCTAAAAATTTTCCAGGCCATCAACTACGAACTGAGGAGCCATATTCACCGACCCGCCATGACCATTCCTAGTTGTTTTGCATTTTACGGCCAAAAAACTAGAATTTCGCCCGATTCCCATATTTTCGTGTGATATAGCCCACGCCTTCCGAGTGGGCCCATGCCCCCCGGAATTGGATCGCCAAAAAAAATTTCGGGCCATCAAATAGAACCTAAGGAACCATAGTCACAACCCCTCCATGACCGTTCCTGTTTTTTTGTGTTTTACGGCCAAAAAACTAGAATTTCGCCCGATTCCCATATTTTCGTATGCTATAGCCCACGCCTTCCGAGTGGGCCCGGACCTCCCGGACCCCTATCGCCTAACATATTTCCATGCTATCAAATATGACCTAAGGAACCATAGTCACCGCCCCGCCATGACCGTTCCTCATTTTTTTTTGCGTTTTACGATAAAAAACTAGAATTCTGCCCGATTCACATATTTTCTTGTGTTATAGCCCACGCCTTCCGAGTGGGCGGATTGCCTAAATATTTTCCGAGCCATCAAACATGACCTAATTAACCATAGTCACCTCCCCGCCATGATCGTTCCTCTTTTTTTGCGTTTTACGGGCAACAAACTAGAATTTTGCCTCATTCCCATATTTTCGTGTGCTATAGCCCACGCCTTCCGAGTGGGCCAGGCCCCCTGGACTCGGATCGCCTAAATTTTTTTTTGGGCCATCAAATACGACATTAAACCATAGTCACCACTTCACGATGATCGATCCTCTTTTTTTTGCGTTTTACGGCCAAAAAACTAGAATTTCGTCCGGTTCGCATATTTTCGTGTGCTATAGACCACGCCTTCCGAGTGGGCGCGGGCCCCCGTACCCCGATCTCCTAAAAAAATATCGGGCCATGAAATACGACCTAAGGAACCATAGTTACCGCTCTTCCATGATCGTTCCTCATGTTTTGCATTTTACGGCAAAAAAAACTAGAATTCCACCCGATTCCCATATTTTCGTGTGCTATATCCCAAGCCTTCCAAGTGGGTCGGGCCCCCGGATTAGAATCGCCTAAAAATTTTTCGGGCGATCAAATACGACCTAAGGAATCATAGTTACCATCCCGCCATAACCTCTCCTCATTTTCTTTGCGTTTTACGACCAAAATACTAGAATTTGGCTCGATTCCCATATTTTCGTGTGCTAGCCGACGTCTTCCGAGTGGGCCAGACCTCCCGGACTCGGATCGCCTAAAAAATTTTCAGGCCATCAAATATGACATTAATAACCATAATCAATGCCTAGCTAGGACCTATCCTTCTTTTTTCGCCGTTTACGGCCAAAAAACTAGAATTCCGCCCGATTCCCATATTTTCGGGTGCTAGAGCCCAATCCTTCCATGTGGGCGCGGGCCGTGGGAGCACGATCGTCTAAATCTTTTTTGGGCTATGAAATACAACCTAAGGAACCATAGTTACCTCTCTGCCATGATCGTTCCTCATTTTTTGCGTTTTACGGCCAAAAAACTAGAATTCCACCCGATTCTCATATTATCGTGTCCTGCCCACGCCTTCCGAGTGGGCCCGGGCCCCCAGACCCGGATCGCCAAAAACTTTTCCGGGCCATCAAATACGACCTAAGGAACCATAGTCACCGCCTCGCCATGACCGTTCCTCCTTTTTTTGCATTTTATGGCCAAAAAACTAGAATTCCACCCGATTCCATATTTTCGTGTGATATAGACCACGCCTTCCGAGTGGGCCCATGCCCCCCGGGCCTGGATCGCCTAATAATTTTTCGGGCCATCAAATAGGTCCTAAGGAACCACAGTCACAGCCCCGCCATGACCGTTCCTGGTTTTTTATATTTTACGGCCAAAAAACTAGAATTCCGCTCGATTCCCATATTTTCGTGTGCTAGCCCACGCCTTCCGAGTGGGCCCGGACCTCCCGGACCCCGATCGCCTAAAATATTTCTATGCCATCAAATACGACCTAAGAAACCATAGTCACCGCCCCGCTATGACCGTTCCTCATTTTTTTGCGTTTTACGACAAAAAATTAGAATTTCGCCCGATTCACATATTTTCTTGTGCTATAGCCCACGCCTTCCAAGTGGGCCCGGGCTCCCAGACCCGGATCGACTAAAAAATTTTCGGGCCATCAAACACGACCTAATTAACCATAGTCACCTCCCCGCCATGATCGTTCCTCTTTTTTTGTATTTTACGGCCAAAAAACTAGAATTCTGCTTCATTCCCATATTTTCGTGTGCTATAGCCCACGCCTTCCGAGTGGGCCGGGCCCCCTGAACTCGGATCACCTAAAAAAAATTTCGGGCCATCAAATACGACATTAAGAACCATAGTCACTGCCTCGCCATGATCGATCCTCTTTTGTTTTGCGTTTTACGGCCAAAAAACTAGAATTCCGCCCGATTCGCATATTTTCGTGTGCCGTAGACCACGCCTTCCGAGTGGGCACGGGCCCCCGCACTCCGATCGCCTAAAAATTTTCCGGGCCATGAAATACGACCTAAGGAACCATAGTTACCGCTCCGCCATGATCGTTCCTCATGTTTTGCGTTTTACGGCCAAAAAAACTAGAATTCTACCCGACCCCCATATTTTTGTGTGCTATAGCCCACGCCTTCCAAGTGGGCTGGGCCCCTGGACTCGGATCGCCTAAAATATTTTCTGGCCATCAAATACGACCTAAGGAACCATAGTTACCATCCTTCCATGACCTCTCCTCTTTTTTTGTGTTTTACGACCAAAATACTAGAATTCCGCTCGATTCCCATATTTTCGTGTGCTATAGCCCACGTCTTCCGAGTGGGCAAGGCCTCCCAGACTCGGATCGCCTAAAAATATTTCGGGCCTTCAAATACAACATTAAGAACCATACTCACCGCCTCGCCATGACCGATCCTCCTTTTTTTTGCCTTTTACGGCCAAAAAACCAGAATTTCGCCCGATTCCCATATTTTCGTGTGTTAGAACCCAAGCCTTCCGAGTGGGCGCGAGCCCCGGGACCACGACCGTCTAACACTTTTCTGGGCTATGAAATACATCCTAAGGAACCATAGTTACCTCTCTGCCATGATCGTTCCTCATTTTGTGCGTTTTACGGCTAAAAAACTAGAATTCCACCCGATTCCCATATTATCGTGTGCTATAGCCCACGCCTTCCAAGTGGGCCGGGCCCCCCGGACTCGGATCTTCTAAAAACTTTTCGGGCCATCAAATACGACCTAAGGAACCATAGTTACCACCCCACCATGACCTCTCCTCATTGTTTTGCATTTTACGGCCAAAATACTAGAATTCCTCTCGTTTCCCATATTTGCTTGTGCTATAGCCCAAGCCTTCTGAGTGGGCCCGGACCCCCCGGACCCTAATCGCCTAAAATTTTTCCGGGCCATCTAATACGGCCTAAGGAACCATAGTCACCGCCCCGCCATGACCGTTCCTCTTTTTTTTGCATTTTACGGCCAAAAAAAGAAATTCCGCTTGATTCCCATTCTTTCGTGTGCTATAGCCCATGCCTTCCGAGTGGTCCCGAGCCCCCCGAAAGCGGATCGCCTAAAATTTTTCTGGGGCATCAAATATGACCTAAGGAGCCATATTCACTGACCCGCCGTGACCATTCCTCATTATTTTGCATTTTACGGCCAAAAAACTAGAATTCCACCCGCCGTGACCTTCCGAGTGGGCACGGACCTCCCAGACCCAGAACGCTTAAAATTTTTCTAGGCCATCAAATAGGACCTAAGGAACCATAGTCACCGCCCCGCAATGACCGTTCCTGGTTTTTCACGTTTTACGGCCAAAAAACTAAAATTCCGCCTAATTCTCATTTTTTGTGTATAGCCCACGCCTTCCGAGTGGGCCCGGGATCCCCGGACCCCGATTGCGTAAAAATTTTTCGAGCCATCAAATACGACCTAAGGTACCATAGTCATCGCCCCGCCATGATCGTTCCTCATGTTTTGCGTTTTTCGGCCAAAAAACTAGAATTCCGCCCGATTCACATATTTTCGTGTGTTATAGCCCACGCCTTTCCAGTGGGCAGGGCCCCCGGACCCGGATCACTTGAAATATTTCTGGGCCATCAAATATGACCTAAGGAACCATAGTCACCGCTCTGCCATGATCGTTCCTCATTTTTTTGCGTTTTACACCCAAAAAACTAGAATACCGCCCGATTCCCTTACTTTCGTGTGCTATAGCCCACGCCTTTCGAGTGGGCCCGGGCCCCCCGGATCCGGATCGCCTAAAACATTTTCAGGCCATAGAATACGACCTAAGGAACCATAGTTACCGCCCCGCCATGACCGTTCCTTCTTTTTTGCGTTTTATGGCCAAAAAACTAGAATTTCGCCCGATTCCTATATTTTCGTGTGCTATATATACATAGTATATTCGATATACTATACTATATATATATATATATATATATATATATATATATATATATATATATATATATATATATATATATATATATATAAGCTTATATATATATACTATACTATACTATATATACATCTTAAGATATATAAGTTATATTCGATTTATATACTATATATACATCTTAAGATATATATATATATATACACACACTATACTATATATACATAGTATATAAGTCATATTCGATAGTATACATAGTATATAAGTCATATTCTATAGTATACATCTTAAGATATACTATATATATATCTTAAGATATATATATATATATATATATCTTATATATACACACACTATACTATATATACATAGTATATAAGTCATTTTCGATAGTATACATCTAAAGATATATATAATATATATATTATAGTATAGTATAGTATATACTATATATACAACTTAAGATATATAAGCTATATTCGATATATTCGATATACATATATATATAAGCTTATATATATATACTATACTATACTATACTATATATACATCTTAAGATATATAAGCTATATTCGATTTATATACTATATATTATAGTATACTATACTATATATACATCTTAAGATATATATATATATATATATATATATATATATATATATACACACACACACACACTATACTATATATACATAGTATATAAGTCATATTCGATAGTATACATCTTAAGATATATATAATATATATAGTAAGATGTATATATATTATAGTATAGTATAGTATATACTATATATACAGCTTAAGATATATAAGCTATATTCGATATATTCGATATATATATATATATATATATATATATATATATATATATAGCTTATATGTATACTATACTAGACTATAATATATATATACATCTTACTATATATAAGCTATATTCGATTTATATACTATATATACATCTTAAGATATACTATATATACATGTATATCTACTATATATATCTAGTATATCTAGTATACTATGTATATATAGTATATCGAATATAGTTTATATATCTTATGAGATGTATATATAGTATAGACTATAGTATATATATATATATACTATACTATACTATATTATACTATATGTATAACTTAAGATATAAAAGAACAAAAATATTGTAAAGAGATATTCAAATCAATGCGTTATATTTTTATTATAGCATTAAAAATCATGGCAATATCTTTCTTAGTCTTCCTCCCCCCTATGGAATGAGCACAACAAGGTGCTAATACCACCATTGAGAAGAGAAAGAAACTAATCAAGATGTGCCAAAATACAAGTTACATATTAATTTACATGGTATCTCTTACAAATTTCATAAATCCTTCAAGGTCCGAAGGAATTTCCGTTGGTGGTGGCGGAAATGAAGCTTGCTCATCACCGCTTCCAGCGAAGCATCATCCTCCGCAAGTTCAGCTAGCATTTCTTCATAAGCTTCGTCTACCTCTGGTTGTGATTCAGCAAGTCCAAAATTTCTTCTTTCCGAACGGATCCAATCTTTGAAAAGTACTGATTTTTCCAAGCTCTCCCTCATAGACGCTCTATAATCACCGAGTTGAAGTCTTGCTTGACTGAAAGCGCTCTCTGATGCCACTGTTGAAGCTTGAATAGTTAAAATATCTAGGGCCATCCTTGAAAGAATCGAAAAGTGTTTTTATTTGTCCTTCCACCATTCCAAAATATTAAAGGAGCCGTCGGGATTCACTTCCTCAATTCCCTGTGACAAATAAACTTCAAGCTCATTTAGTTGTGAAAAATCACTAGTACTAGAACCTTGAGAACCCCTGAACCCTGCCCAAGCACTAAGTGCTCTTACTCCCGCAGTTCTTTTAGATGATTGAGAACTAGAAGAAGAAGGAGTTGGAACATTTGGTCTAGCATGATCTAATGCAACTTGATAAGCATTATAAATAGTTTGAACATTTATTTTAATTGAGGCTATTGCGTTCGGAAGTTTAGACAACTCCTCATCTTCAAGTGCTAAACCATTATAAACAGTTTCATACCAAAATTGAGGACCTCCTAATTTCATAGTAGGATTTAACAATGCAGCAATACCATAAATAGGGGGAATAGGGAAAAAATATTTTTTAAACTTTTTTCTCATGGAATCAATAGCAAGTTGATAAATTTCTCCACCATCTGAAAAAATGATCAAACAAATTTGCAAGTTCTGCAATATAAACTAAACAGTTAGAAATAGTCGGATAATATTGCCCAGAAAATTCATTTGTAGTAATATGAAATTTTTCTAAAAAATCTACAAGCATTTTAACATTAGCCCAATCCGCATTTGTAAGGTGCTCATCATCATCACTTACATGAGCATTAAACGTTGAGTTTATGGGGTTTCTATATTCATATGCAACAACTAAACTTTCATACATGTAATTCCATCTAGTTGGACAAGGTTTAGGAACCTTTCTTTCTCTTAGGCCAAATTCATCGCATCTTTTAAAATATTCTCTAAGTCTACTTCTACGATTTGAATAAAAAAGCCAATTAAGAGCAATTTTAACCTTTTCAATTTCAACATTTAAAATTCGCATGCCATCACCCACAATTAAATGGTAAATATGACAAATACATCTAACATGGAAAATATTACTAAATACAGGACTTAGTATCGTGGTAAGCAAGGCTACAACATTTGTGTTACTAGTAGCATTATCCATTGAAACTGATATTATTTTATCACTAATGCAAAAATATCTACAAATATCCGCAATCGTGCTAGAAATAAACTGCCCTGTGTGACGTGAATTAATTATTCTATAAGCAATAATGCGCTTTTGCATTATCTAATGCTCATCAATCCAATGACTGGTAACAGTAAGGTAATCACAGTCATTACCACTTCTACCAATATCAGTTGTAATAGCAAAACGACAATTTATATTCATATTCATGTTTATATTTATAAATATCACTCTTTACGGTTGTGCGAGGAAAACCTTTATAAGTAGGATTATAAAATTTTCTAATATAATGCACAAAGTGGGGGTTAGAAGGAAAACTATAGGGTAAGCACATAACAGTGACCATTTTTGCCAATTCTTCCCGATCTTTTTTTGGATCATAATATAAAATACCACCGGTAACAGTGTTAATTCCCGATTGAAATTGATTTGACCCGGTACTAAGGTCAGCCTGACTAGGTGCACTTGTCCCCTCAACCAAAGCTTTCATATGAAAATATCTAGCTTTATCTTGAGGGTGTAGCAATATGTGTCTAGTCAAACTCTCTCCCCCCCCCCCGACTTCCAACATATTGAAAAACTAACTCTTTGCCACAAGTTTTACACTTAGCCCTATTTTTTTCTCTTAGTTGAGTAAAAAATTGCCAAACAAGAGATGTTTCTGCTCGTTTAGGAGGTTGTCTAGAAAAAGTAGGGGCACTAATAGGAGGGTCAGATGGGGGATCATCTAGATTATTATTAGTTGGGTTAACTTCAGGAGAAGGACTAGTGGGTGTATCATCATCCGGTTGCGTTTTATCAAAATCTATTTCTTCATAATCATTTTCATCAATAGTTGGATTACCATAAAGAGCATTCATATATTCATGGTTTAATTGTTCACCGGGTGCAATATTATGGAAAAATTAACTCTCGGTAAATTGTAATAAACTATTATCGCTATCAAGAATAGGAGGTGTAGGACGGGTAACATGTTTGGGTCGGGGAGCCGGGGGAAGTGGAGGAGGAACATATTGGCCACTAGATTCACCACTCTTCGATTTTCCCTTATTTTTACTAAACATATTTTTTAAGGAATAAGCCATCTTAATTAATCAAGCAAAGTAAATAAAACAAACAAAATTATAATATTAAAACTTAAGAGTTGGAACGAGTTTACCGAATTGACGAACAACTTGTTGGAAATTGATTATCGTTGAAGACTTCAATTCACCAACTTCACAGTTGTTTCACAAATTGTAACAATAAAGTAAGCAATAGTAGAAGTAAATTAGAGAGAGATTGTGATAGATTGATGATTTTATAAGAAAAAATGATGGGATATTTATAGTTGAAAATAGGGAAAAAGTGTAATTATAAAAAGTTTGGGATTAAAACAAAGTTGAGGGGTTAAATGGCTATTTCATAAATAGCAAACGGCTATTTTTTACAGTCCAACATTTTTTTTTTTAATTTTTTTTAAAAAAAATAGCCATTGGGACCGCTAGGGGAACGGGCCGGTCCCGGGCCCTGGTGGGCCAAACGGTCCCGAGCCTGATGGGCCCAATCATAGGACCGACCCACGAGACCGGACCAGGCCCGCTAAAACCGGACCAAACGGTCCTGGCCCGTTTAGCCATTTGGCCCGTCTGGCCCGCGGTCCTAGGCCGGTCCCGGGCCTGGACCGACCCACTTGCCAGCCTTAGCTATAGTCCACGCCTTCCAAGTGGGCCCGGGCTCCCCGGACCCCGATCGCCTAAAATTTTTTTGGGCCATCAAATACGACCTAAGGTACAATAGTCACCGCCCATCCATAACTGTTCCTCATTTTTTTGCGTTTTACGGCCAACAAACTAGAATTCCGCCCGATTCCCATATTTTCGTGTGCTATAGCCCATGCTTTCCCAGTGGGCAGGGCCCCCCGGACCTGGATCGCCTAAAAATTTTTCGGGCCATCAAATACGACCTAAGGAACCATAGACACCGCCCCGCCATGACCTTTCCTTGTGTTTTGCATTTTACGGCTAAAAATTAGAATTCCGACCGATTCCCATATTTTCGTGTGCTAGCCCATGACTTCCGAGTGGGCCCAGGCCATCCGTACCCGAATCGCTTAAAATTTTTCAGGTCCATCAAATAGTACCTAAGGAACCATAGTCACTGCCTCGCCATGACTATTCCTCGTTTTTTGCATTCTACTTCAAAAAAACTAGAATTTCGCCTAATTCCCATATTTTCGTGTGCTATAGTCCACGCTTTCCGAGTGGGCCCAGGCTCTCCGGACCCCGATCGCCTAAAATTTTTTTGAGCCATCAAATA
This sequence comes from Nicotiana tomentosiformis, assembly GCF_000390325.3. NCBI lineage: Eukaryota > Viridiplantae > Streptophyta > Magnoliopsida > Solanales > Solanaceae > Nicotiana > Nicotiana tomentosiformis. The sequence goes on along the minus strand of NC_090813.1, from coordinate 105,356,395 downwards.
CGACCTAAGGTACCATAGTCACCGCCCCTCCATAACTGTTCCTCATATTTTTGCGTTTTACGGCCAAAAAACTAGAATTCCGCCCGATTCCCATATTTTTGTGTGCTATAGACCACGCCTTCCCAGTGGGCAGGGCCCCCCGGACCCCGATCGCCTAAAATATTTTGGGGCCATCAAATTCGATCTAAGGAACCATAGTCACCGCTCCGCCTTGAGCGTTCCACATTATTTTGCGTGTTACGGCCAAGAAACTAGAATTCCGCCCGATACCCATATTTTTGTGTGCTAGCCCACGCCTTCCGGGTGGGTCCGGGCCGCCAGGACTCGGATCGCCTAAAAAATTTTCAGGCTATCAAATATGACCTAAAGAACCATAGTCACCGCCTTTCCATGACCATTCCTCATTTGTTTGCATTTTGCGGCCAAACAACTAGAATTCTACCCGATTCCCATATTTTCGTGTGCTATAGCCCACGCCTTCCGAGTGGGCCCAGGCACCTCGGACCCCAATCGCCTAAAAATTTTCCGGACCTTCAAATACGACCTAAGGAACCAGAGTCACTGCCCCGCCATGACTGTTCCTCATTTTTTTGTGTTTTACGGCCAAAAAACTAGAATTCATCACGATTACCATATTTTCGTGTGCCGCCTTCCGAGTGGGTCGGGCCCCTCCAGACCCAGATCGGCTTAAATTTTTCCAGACCATCAAATACGACCTAAGTAACCATAGTCATCGCCCCGCCATGACTATTCCTCATTGTTTTGTGTTTTACGGCCAAGAAACTAGAATTCCGCCCGATTCCCATATTTTCGTGTGCTATAACACACGCCTTCCGAGTGGGTTCGGGCCGCCCGGACTCGAATCGCCTAAAACTTTTTCGGGCCATCAAATATGACCTAAAGAACCATAGTCACCGCCTTGCCATGACCATTCCTTATTTGTTTGCGTTTTACGGCCAAACAACTAGAATTCTGCCCGATTCCCATATTTTCGTGTGCTATAGCCCACACCTTCCGAGTGGGCCCGGGGACCTCGAACCCTAATCGCCTAAAAATTTTCTGAACCATCAAATATGACCTAAGGAACCATAGTCAACACCCTACCATGACTGTTCCTCATTTGTTTGTGTTTTACGGCCAAAAAACTTGAATTCAGCCCGATTACCATATTTTCGTGTGCCGCCTTCCGAGTGGGTTGGGCCCCTCCAGACCCGGATCGCCTTAAATTTTTCCGGGCCATCAAGTACGACCTAAGGAACCATAGCCACTTCCCCGCCATGACCGTTCCTCATTTTTTGCGTTTTACAGACAAAAAACTAGAATTCCGCCCGATTCCCATATTTTCGTGTGCTATAGCCCACGCCTTCCAAGTGGGCTGGGCCCCCGGACTCGGATTGGCTAAAACTTTTTCGGGCCATCAGAAATGACCTAACTAACTATAGTCACCGCCTCGCCATCAACATTCCTCATTTATTTTGTGTTTTACGGCCAAAAAACTAGAATTCCGCCCGATTTCCATAAGTTCGTGTGCTATAGCCCACGCCTTCCGAGTGGGCAGGGCCCCCGGACCCGGATCACCTAAAATTTTTTAGGCCATCAAATACGAGCTAAAGAACCATAGTCACCACCTCGCCATGACCGATCCTCATTATATTTGCGTTTTATGGCCAAAAAATAGAATTCCGCCTGATTCCCATATTTTCGTGTGCTATAGCCCACGCCTTCCGAGTGGGCCCGGGCCCCCTGACCCCGATCGCCTAAACTTTTTTCAGGCCATCAAATTCGACCTAAGGAACCATATTCACCGCCCCGCCATGACCGATCCTCGTTGTTTTGCATGTTATGGCCAAGAAATTAGAATTTCGCACGATTCCCATATTTTCGTGTGTTATAGCCCATGCCTTCCGAGTGGGTCAGGGCCCCCCGAACTCTGATCTCTTAAAATTTTTTTGGGCCATCAAATACGACCTAAAGAACCATAGTAACCGACTCGCCACATGACCGTTCCTCGTTTGTTTTGCGTTTTACGGCCAAAAACTAGAATTCAGCCCGATTCCCAAATTTTCGGGTGCTATAGCCCACGTCTTCCAAGTGGGCTGGGCCCCCGTACTCGGATCGCCTAAATTTTTTTTGGGCCGTCAAATACGACCTAAAAAACAATAGTCACCACCTCTCCATGACCGTTCCTCATTATTTTTGCGTTTTACAGCCAAAAAACTAGAATTCCGCCTTAGTCCCATATTTTTGTGTGCTATAGCCCACCCCTTCCGAGTGGGCCTGGGCCCCCTTACCCCGATCGCCTAAAATATTTTCGGGCCATCAAATTCGATCTAAGGAACCATAGTCACTGCCCCTCCATGAGCGTACCTCGTTGTTTTGCGTGTTACGGCCAAGAAACTTGAATTCCGCCCGATTCTTATATTTTCGTGTGCCATAGCCCATGCCTTCCGAGTGGGTCCAGGCCGCCCAGACTCGGATCGCCTAAACTTTTTTCGGACCATCAAATATGACCTAAAGAACCATAGTCACCGCCTTGCCATGACCATTCGGCATTTTTTTGTGTTTTATGGCCAAAAAACTAGAATTCTGCCTTATTCCCATATTTTCGTGTGCTATAGCCCACGCCTTCCGAGTGAGCCCGGGACCCTCGGACCCCTACCGCCTAAAATATTTCTAGTCCATCAAATACGACCTAAGGAACCATAGTCACCGCCCCACCATGACCGTTCCTCATGTTTTTGCGTTTTACGGCCAAAAAACTAGAATTCAGCCCGATTACCATATTTTCGTGTGCCGCCTTCCGAGTGGGTCGGGGCCCTCCAGACCCGAATCGCCTTAAATTTTTCCAGGCCATCAAATACGACCTAAGGAACCATGGTCACCGTCCCTCCATGACCGTTCCTCATTTTTTTTGCATTTTATAGTCAAAAAACTTGAATTCCATCCGATTCCCATATTTTCGTGTGCTATAGCCCATGCCTTTCGAGTGGGCACGGCCCCCCCGGAACCGGATCGCCTATAATTTTTTACGGGCCATCAAATACGACCTAAGCAACAATAGTCACTGCCCCGCCATGACCCTTCCTTATGTTTTTGTGTTTTCCGACAAAAAACTAGAATTCCGCCCGATTCCCATATTTTCGTGTGCTATGCCCACGCGTTCCGAGTGGGCGGGGGCCCCCAGATCTCGATCGCCTAAAACTTTTCCGGGCCATGAAATTTGAGCTAAGGAACCATAGTTTACCGCTCTGCCATGACCGTTCCTCATTGTTTTGCGTTTTACAGCCAAGAAACTAGAATTCCACCCGATTCCCATATTTTCTTGTGCTATAGCCCACGCCTTCTGAGTGGGAATGAGCCGCCCGGACCCGAATAGCCTTAAATTTTTATGGGCCGTCAAATATGACCTAAGGAACCATAGCCACCGCCCCGCCATGACCGTTCCTCGTTGTTTTGCATTTTAAGGCCAAAAAACTAGAATTTCACCCGATTCCCATATTTTCGTGTGCTATAGCCCATGCCTTCCGAGTGGGCAACAGCCCCCCGGAACCGGATCGCCTACAATTTTTTCGGGCCATCAAATACGACGTAAGGAACAATAGTCACCGCCCAGCCATGACCATTCCTCGTTTTTTGCATTTTACGGCCAAAAAACTAGAATTCCGCCCGATTCCAATATTTTCGTGTGCTACCTTTTGAGTGGGCCGGTCCCCGCGGACTCGTATCACCTAAAAAATTTTTGAGCCATCAAATACGACCTAAAGAACCATAGTCACCGCCTCGTCATCACCGTTCCTCGTTTATTTTGTGTTTTACGACCAAAAAACTAGAATTCCGCCCGATTTCCATATTTTTGTGTGCTATAGCTCACGCCTTTCGAGTGGGCCGGGCCACCCGGACCCGGATCGCCTAAAATTTTCCAGGCCACGAAATATGACCTAAGGAACCATAGTCACCACCTCGCCATAACCGTTCCTCATTTTTTGCGTTTTATAGCCAAAAAAATAAAATTCCGACCGATTCCCATATTTTCATGTGCTATAGCCCACGCCTTTCGAGTGGGCTGGGCCCCTGGACTCGGATCGCTTAAAAAATTTTCGGGCCATCAAATACGACCTAAAGAACCATAGTCACCATCTCGCCATGACCGTTCCTCATTGTTTTTGCGTTTTACAACCAAAAAACTAAAATTTTGCCTTATTCCCATATTTTCGTGTGCTATCCCACCCGTTCGGAGTAGGCCCGGGCCCCCTGATCCTGATCGCCTAAAATGTTTTTGGGCCATCAAATTCGATCTAAGGAACCATAGTCACCGCCCCTCTATGAGCATTCCTCGTTGTTTTGCGTGTTACGGACAAGAAACTAGAATTTCTCCCGATTCCCATATTTTCGTGTGCCATAGCCCATGCCTTCCGAGTGGGTCCGGGCCGCCCGGAGTCATATCGCCTAAAAAATTTTCGGACCATCAAATATGACCTAAAGAACCATAGTCACTGCCTTTCCATGAGCATTCCACATTATTTTGCGTTTTACGGCCAAAACACTAGAATTCTTCCCGATTCCCATATTTTCGTGTGCTAGCCCACGCCTTCCGAGTGGGCCCGGGCCCCTCGGACCCGAATAGCCTTAAATTTTTATGGGCCATCATATACGACCTAAGGAACCATATCTACCTCACCGCCATGACCGTTCCTCATTGTTTTGCCTTTTACGGCCAAAAAACTAGAATTCCGCCCGATTCCCATATTTTCGTGTGCTATAGCCCACGCCATCCGAGTGGGCAAGGACCCCCCAGAACCGGATCACCTACAATTTTTTCGGGCCATCAAATACGACGTAAGGAACAATAGTCACCGCCCTGCAATGACCGTTCCTCATTTTTTGTGTTTTACGGCCAAATAACTAGAATTTCGCCCGATTCCCATATTTTCGTGTGCTATAGCCCCCCGGACTCGGATCGCCTAAAAATAATTTTGGCCGTCAAATACAACCTAAAGAACCATCGTCACCACCTTGCCATGACCGTTCCTCATTATTTTTGCGTTTTACGGCCAAAAAATTAGAATTTTCCCTGATTCCCATATTTTCATGTGCTATACCCACGCCTTCCGAGCGGGCCCGGGCCCCCTGACCCTGATCGCCTAAACTATTTTCCGGGCCATGAAATATGACCTAAGGAACTATAGTCACCACCTTGCCATGATCGTTCCTCATATTTTGCATTTTATAGCCAAAAAGCTAGAATTCCGCCCGATTCCCATATTTTCGTGTGCTATAGCCCACGCCTTCCGAGTGAGCACGGGCCTCCCAGAACCGGATTGCCTACAATTTTTTCGGGCCATCAAATATGACCTAAGGAACAATAGTCACCGCCCCGCCATGACCGTTCCTCGTTTTTACTTTTTACGGCCAAAAATATTAGAATTCCGCCCGATTTTTGTATTTTCGTGTGCTATAACCCACGCCTTTCAAGTGGGCCGGGCCACCCAGACTCGGATCGCCTAAAAAAGTTTTGGGCCATCAAATACTACCTAAAGAACTATAGTCACCGCCTCTCCATCACCGTTCCTCATTTATTTTGCGTTTTACGGCCAATAAACTAGAATTCCGCCGATTCCCATATGTTCGTGTGCTATAGCCGATGCCTTCCGAATGTGCAGGGGGCCCCGGACCCGTAACGCCTAAAAATTTTCCAGGCCATGAAATACGACCTAAGGAACTATAGTCACCGCCTTACCATGACCATTCTTCATTTTTTTGCATTTTACAGCCAAAAAAACTAGAATTATGCCCTATTCCCATATTTTCGTGTGCTATAGCCCACGCCTTCCGAGTGGGCTGGGCCCCCCGTACTCGGATCGCCTAAAAAATTTTCGGGCCATCAAATGCGACCTAAAGAACCACAGTCACCACCTCGCCATTACCGTTCCTCACTCTTTTTGCATTTTACGGCCATAAAACTAGAATTCCGCCTGATTCCTATATTTTTGTGTGCTATAGCCCATGCCTTCCGAGTGGGCTCGGGCCCCCTGACCCCGATCGCCTAAACTTTTTTTGGGCCATCTAATTTGACCTAAGGAACCATAGTCACCGCCCCTCCATGACCGTTCCTCATTGTTTTGCAGGTTACGGCCAAGGAACTAGAATTCCGCCCGATTCCCATATTTTTATGTGTTATAGCCCATGCCTTCCGAGTGGGTCGGGCCCCCGGGACTTTGATCACCTAACATTTTTATGGGCCATCAAATACGACCTAAGGAACCATAGCCACCGCCCCTGCCATGACCGTTCCTCGTTGTTTTGCGTTTTACGGCCAAAAAACTAGAATTCCGCCCAATTCCCCATATTTTTTGTGTGCTATAGCCCACGCCTTCCGAGTGGGCCCGGGCCCCTCGGACCCGAATAGCCTTAAATTTTTATGGGCCATCATATACGACCTAAGGAACCATATCCACTCCCCTCCATGACCGTTCCTCATTGTTTTGCCTTTTACGGCCAAAAAACTAGAATTCTGCCCGATTCCCATATTTTCGTGTGCTATAGCCCACGCCATCCGAGTGGGCAAGGACCCCCCAGAACCGGATCGCCTATAATTTTTTCGGGCCATCAAATACGACGTAAGGAACAATAGTCACCGCCCTGCCATGACCGTTCCTCATTTTTTGTGTTTTACGGCCAAATAACTAGAATTTTGCCCGATTCCCATATTTTCGTGTGCTATAGCCCCCCGGACTCGGATCGCCTAAAAATATTTTTGGCCGTCAAATACAAACTAAAGAACCATCGTCACCACCTTGCCATGACCGTTCCTCATTGTTTTTGCGTTTTACGGCCAAAAAATTAGAATTTTACCTGATTCCCATATTTTCATGTGTTATACCCACGACTTCCGAGCGGGCCCGGCCCCCCTGACCCTGATCGCCTAAACTATTTTCCGGGCCATGAAATACGACCTAAGGAACTATAGTCACCACCTTGCCATGATCGTTCCTCATATTTTGCGTTTTACAGCCAAAAAGCTAGAATTTCGCCCGATTCCCATATTTTCGTGTGCTATAGCTCATGCCTTCCGAGTGGGCACGGGCCTCCCAGAACCGGATCGCCTACAATATTTTCGAGCCATCAAATATGACCTAAGGAACAATAGTCACTGCCCCGCCATGACCGTTCCTCGTTTTTACTTTTTACGGCCAAAAATATTAGAATTCCGCCCGATTTTTGTATTTTCGTGTGCTATAACCCACGCCTTTCAAGTGGGCCGGGCCACCCAGACTCGGATCGCCTAAAAAAGTTTTGGGCCATCAAATACTACCTAAAGAACTATAGTCACCGCCTCTCCATCACCGTTCCTCATTTATTTTGCGTTTTACGGCCAATAAACTAGAATTCCGCCCGATTCCCATATGTTCGTGTGCTATAGCCGATGCCTTCCGAATGTGCAGGGGGCCCCGGACCCGTAACGCCTAAAAATTTTCCAGGCCATGAAATACGACCTAAGGAACTATAGTCACCGCCTTACCATGACCATTCTTCATTTTATTGCGTTTTACAGCCAAAAAAACTAGAATTATGCCCTATTCCCATATTTTCGTGTGCTATAGCCCACGCCTTCCGAGTGGGCTGGGCCCCCCGTACTCGGATCGCCTAAAAAATTTTCGGGCCATCAAATGCGACCTAAAGAACCACAGTCACCACCTCGCCATTACCGTTCCTCACTCTTTTTGCGTTTTACGGCCATAAAACTAGAATTCCGCCTGATTCCTATATTTTTGCGTGCTATAGCCCATACCTTCCGAGTGGGCTCGGGCCCCCTGACCCCGATCGCCTAAACCTTTTCTGGGCCATCTAATTTGACCTAAGGAACCATAGTCACCGCCCCTCCATGACCGTTCCTCATTGTTTTGCAGGTTACGGCCAAGGAACTAGAATTCCGCCTGATTCCCATATTTTTATGTGTTATAGCCCATGCCTTCCGAGTGGGTCGGGCCCCCGGGACTCTGATCACCTAACATTTTTATGGGCCATCAAATACGACCTAAGGAACCATAGCCACCGCCCCTGCCATGACCGTTCCTCGTTGTATTGCGTTTTACGGCCAAAAAACTAGAATTCCGCCCAATTCCCCATATTTTCGTGTGCTATAGCCCACGCCTTCCGAGTGGGCCCGGGCCCCTCGGACCCGAATAGCCTTAAATTTTTATGGTCCATCATATACGACCTAAGGAACCATATCCACCTCCCCTCCATGACCGTTCCTCATTGTTTTGCCTTTTACGGCCAAAAAACTAGAATTCTGCCCGATTCCCATATTTTCGTGTGCTATAGCCCACGCCATCCGAGTGGGCAAGGACCCCCCGGAACCGGATTGCCTACAATTTTTTTGGGCCATCAAATACGACGTAAGGAACAATAGTCACCGCCCTGCCATGACCGTTCCTCATTTTTTGTGTTTTACGGCCAAATAACTAGAATTTCGCCCGATTCCCATATTTTCGTGTGCTATAGCCCCCCGGACTCGGATCGCCTAAAAATATTTTTGGCCGTCAAATACAACCTAAAGAACCATCGTCACCACCTTGCCATGACCGTTCCTCATTATTTTTGCGTTTTACGGCCAAAAAATTAGAATTTCCCCTGATTCCCATATTTTCATGTGCTATACCCACGCCTTCCGAGCGGGCCCGGCCCCCCTGACCCTGATCGCCTAAACTATTTTTCGGGCCATGAAATACGACCTAAGGAACTGTAGTCACCACCTTGCCATGATCGTTCCTCATATTTTGCGTTTTACAGCCAAAAAGCTAGAATTCCGCCCGATTCCCATATTTTCGTGTGCTATAGCCCACGCCTTCCGAGTGGGCACGGGCCTCCAAGAACCGGATCGCCTACAATTTTTTCGGGCCATCAAATATGACCTAAGGAACAATAGTCACCGCCCCGCCATGACCGTTCCTCGTTTTTACTTTTTACGGCCAAAAATATTAGAATTCCGCCCGATTTTTGTATTTTCGTGTGCTATAACCCACGCCTTTCAAGTGGGCCGGGCCACCCAGACTCGGATCGCCTAAAAAAGTTTTGGGCCATCAAATACTACCTAAAGAACTATAGTCACCGCCTCTCCATCACCGTTCCTCATTTATTTTGCGTTTTACGGCCAGCAAACTAGAATTCCGCCCGATTCCCATATGTTCGTGTGCTATAGCCGATGCCTTCCGAGTGTGCAGGGGGCCCCGGACCCGTAACGCCTAAAAATTTTCCAGGCCATGAAATACGACCTAAGGAACTATAGTCACCGCCTCACCATGACCATTCTTCATTTTTTGCGTTTTACAGCCAAAAAAACTAGAATTATGCCCTATTCCCATATTTTCGTGTGCTATAGCCCACGCCTTCCGAGTGGGCTGGGCCCCCCGGACTCGGATCGCCTAAAAATTTTTCGGGCCGTCAAATGCGACCTAAAGAACCACAGTCACCACCTCGCCATTACCGTTCCTCACTCTTTTTGCGTTTTACGGCCATAAAACTAGAATTCCGCCTGATTCCTATATTTTTGCGTGCTATAGCCCATGCCTTCCGAGTGGGCTCGGGCCCCCTGACCCCGATCGCCTAAACTTTTTCTGGGCCATCTAATTTGACCTAAGGAACCATAGTCACCACCCCTCCATGACCGTTCCTCATTGTTTTGCAGGTTACGGCCAAGAAACTAGAATTCCGCCCGATTCCCATATTTTTATGTGTTATAGCCCATGCCTTCCGAGTGGGTCGGGCCCCCGAGACTCTGATCACCTAACATTTTTATGGGCCATCAAATACGACCTAAGGAACCATAGCCACCGCCCCTGCCATGACCGTTCCTCGTTGTATTGCGTTTTACGGCCAAAAAACTAGAATTCCGCCCAATTCCCCATATTTTCGTGTGCTATAGCCCACGCCTTCCGAGTGGGCCCGGGCCCCTCGGACCCGAATAGCCTTAAATTTTTATGGGCCATCATATACGACCTAAGGAACCATATCCACCTCCCCTCCATGACCGTTCCTCATTGTTTTGCCTTTTACGGCCAAAAAACTAGAATTCTGCCCGATTCCCATATTTTCGTGTGCTATAGCCCACGCCATCCGAGTGGGCAAGGACCCCCCGGAACCGGATCGCCTACAATTTTTTTGGGCCATCAAATACGACGTAAGGAACAATAGTCACCGCCCTGCCATGACCGTTCCTCATTTTTTGTGTTTTACAGCCAAATAACTAGAATTTCGCCCGATTCCCATATTTTCGTGTGCTATAGCCCCCCGGACTCGGATCGCCTAAAAATATTTTTGGCCGTCAAATACAACCTAAAGAACCATCGTCACCACCTTGCCATGACCGTTCCTCATTGTTTTTGCGTTTTACGGCCAAAAAATTAGAATTTCTTCTGATTCCCATATTTTCATGTGCTATACCCACGCCTTCCGAGCGGGCCCGGCCCCCCTGACCCTGATCGCCTAAACTATTTTTCGGGCCATGAAATACGACCTAAGGAACTATAGTCACCACCTTGCCATGATCGTTCCTCATATTTTGCGTTTTACAGCCAAAAAGCTAGAATTCCGCCCGATTCCCATATTTTCGTGTGCTATAGCCCACACCTTCCGAGTGGGCACGGGCCTCCCAGAACCGGATCGCCTACAATTTTTTCGGGCCATCAAATATGACCTAAGGAACAATAGTCACCGCCCCGCCATGACCGTTCCTCATTTTTACTTTTTACGGCCAAAAATATTAGAATTCCGCCCGATTTTTGTATTTTCGTGTGCTATAACCCACGCCTTTCAAGTGGGCCGGGCCACCCAGACTCGGATCGCCTAAAAAAGTTTTGGGCCATCAAATACTACCTAAAGAACTATAGTCACCGCCTCTCCATCACCGTTCCTCATTTATTTTGCGTTTTACGGCCAATAAACTAGAATTCCGCCCGATTCCCATATGTTCGTGTGCTATAGCCCATGCCTTCCGAGTGTGCAGGGGCCTCCGGACCCGTAACGCCTAAAAATTTTACAGGCCATGAAATACGACCTAAGGAACTATAGTCACCGCCCCGCCATGACCATTCTTCATTTTTTGCGTTTTACAGCCAAAAAAACTAGAATTATGCCCTATTCCCATATTTTCGTGTGCTATAGCCCACGCCTTCCGAGTGGGCTGGGGCCCCCGGACTCGGATCGCCTAAAAAATTTTCGGGCCGTCAAATGCGACCTAAAGAACCACAGTCACCACCTCGCCATTACCGTTCCTCACTCTTTTTGCGTTTTACGGCCATAAAACTAGAATTCCGCCTGATTCCTATATTTTTGCGTGCTATAGCCCATGCCTTCCGAGTGGGCTCGGGCCCCCTGACCCCGATCGCCTAAACTTTTTCTGGGCCATCTAATTTGACCTAAGGAACCATAGTCACCGCCCCTCCATGACCGTTCCTCATTGTTTTGCAGGTTACGGCCAAGAAACTAGAATTCCGCCCGATTCCCATATTTTTATGTGTTATAGCCCATGCCTTCCGAGTGGGTCGGGCCCCCGGGACTCTGATCACCTAACATTTTTATGGGCCATCAAATACGACCTAAGGAACCATAGCCACCGCCCCTGCCATGACCGTTCCTCGTTGTATTGCGTTTTACGGCCAAAAAACTAGAATTCCGCCCAATTCCCCATATTTTCGTGTGCTATAGCCCACGCCTTCCGAGTGGGCCCGGGCCCCTCGGACCCGAATAGCCTTAAATTTTTATGGGCCATCATATACGACCTAAGGAACCATATCCACCTCCCCTCCATGACCGTTCCTCATTGTTTTGCCTTTTACGGCCAAAAAACTAGAATTCTGCCCGATTCCCATATTTTCGTGTGCTATAGCCCACGCCATCCGAGTGGGCAAGGACCCCCCGGAACCGGATCGCCTACAATTTTTTTGGGCCATCAAATACGACGTAAGGAACAATAGTCACCGCCCTGCCATGACCGTTCCTCATTTTTTGTGTTTTACAGCCAAATAACTAGAATTTCGCCCGATTCCCATATTTTCGTGTGCTATAGCCCCCCGGACTCGGATCGCCTAAAAATATTTTTGGCCGTCAAATACAACCTAAAGAACCATCGTCACCACCTTGCCATGACCGTTCCTCATTGTTTTTGCGTTTTACGGCCAAAAAATTAGAATTTCCCCTGATTCCAATATTTTCATGTGCTATACCCACGCCTTCCGAGCGGGCCCGGCCCCCCTGACCCTGATCGCCTAAACTATTTTTCGGGCCATGAAATACGACCTAAGGAACTATAGTCACCACCTTGCCATGATCGTTCCTCATATTTTGCGTTTTACAGCCAAAAAGCTAGAATTCCGCCCGATTCCCATATTTTCGTGTGCTATAGCCCACACCTTCCGAGTGGGCACGGGCCTCCCAGAACCGGATCGCCTACAATTTTTTCGGGCCATCAAATATGACCTAAGGAACAATAGTCACCGCCCCGCCATGACCGTTCCTCATTTTTACTTTTTACGGCCAAAAATATTAGAATTCCGCCCGATTTTTGTATTTTCGTGTGCTATAACCCACGCCTTTCAAGTGGGCCGGGCCACCCAGACTCGGATCGCCTAAAAAAGTTTTGGGCCATCAAATACTACCTAAAGAACTATAGTCACCGCCTCTCCATCACCGTTCCTCATTTATTTTGCGTTTTACGGCCAATAAACTAGAATTCCGCCCGATTCCCATATGTTCGTGTGCTATAGCCCATGCCTTCCGAGTGTGCAGGGGGCCCCGGACCCGTAACGCCTAAAAATTTTCCAGGCCATGAAATACGACCTAAGGAACTATAGTCATCGTCTCACCATGACCATTCTTCATTTTTTGCGTTTTACAGCCAAAAAAACTAGAATTATGCCCTATTCCCATATTTTCGTGTGCTATAGCCCACGCCTTCCGAGTGGGCTGGGGCCCCCGGACTCGGATCGCCTAAAAAATTTTCGGGCCGTCAAATGCGACCTAAAGAACCACAGTCACCACCTCGCCATTACCGTTCCTCACTCTTTTTGCGTTTTACGGCCATAAAACTAGAATTCCGCCTGATTCCTATATTTTTGCGTGCTATAGCCCATGCCTTCCGAGTGGGCTCGGGCCCCCTGACCCCGATCGCCTAAACTTTTTCTGGGCCATCTAATTTGACCTAAGGAACCATAGTCACCGCCCCTCCATGACCGTTCCTCATTGTTTTGCAGGTTACGGCCAAGGAACTAGAATTCCGCCTGATTCCCATATTTTTATGTGTTATAGCCCATGCCTTCCGAGTGGGTCGGGCCCCCGGGACTCTGATCACCTAACATTTTTATGGGCCATCAAATACGACCTAAGGAACCATAGCCACCGCCCCTGCCATGACCGTTCCTCGTTGTTTTGCGTTTTACGGCCAAAAAACTAGAATTCCGCCCAATTCCCCATATTTTCGTGTGCTATAGCCCACGCCTTCCGAGTGGGCCCCGGCCCCTCGGACCCGAATAGCCTTAAATTTTTATTGGCCATCATATACGACCTAAGGAACCATATCCACCTCCCCGCCATGACCGTTCCACATTTTTTTGCCTTTTACGGCCAAAAAACTAGAATTCTGCCCGATTACCATATTTTCGTGTGCTATAGCCCACGCCATCCGAGTGGGCAAGGACCCCCTGGAACCGGATCACCTACAATTTTTTCGGGCCATCAAATACGACGTAAGGAACAATAGTCACTGCCCTGCCATGACCGTTCCTCATTTTATGTGTTTTACGGCCAAATAACTAGAATTTCGCCCGATTCCCATATTTTCGTGTGCTATAGCCCCCCGGACTCGGATCGCCTAAAAATATTTTTGGCCGTCAAATACAACCTAAAGAACCATCGTCACCACCTTGCCATGACCGTTCCTCATTGTTTTTGCGTTTTACGGCCAAAAAATTAGAATTTCCCCTGATTCTCATATTTTCATGTGCTATACCCACGCCTTCCGAGCGGGCCCGGCCCCCCTGACCCTGATCGCCTAAACTATTTTTCGGGCCATGAAATACGACCTAAGGAACTATAGTAACCACCTTGCCATGATCGTTCCTCATATTTTGCGTTTTACAGCCAAAAAGCTAGAATTCCGCCCGATTCCCATATTTTCGTGTGCTATAGCCCACGCCTTCTGAGTGGGCACGGGCCTCCCAGATCCGGATCGCCTACAATTTTTTCGGGCCATCAAATACGACCTAAGGAACAATAGTCACCGTCCCGCCATGACCGTTCCTCGTTTTTACTTTTTACGGCCAAAAATATTAGAATTCCGCCCGATTTTCGTATTTTCGTGTGCTATAACCCACGCCTTTCAAGTGGGCCGGGCCACCCAGACTCGGATCGCCTAAAAAAGTTTTGGGCCATCAAATACTACCTAAAGAACTATAGTCACCGCCTCTCCATCACCGTTCCTCATTTATTTTGCGTTTTACGGCCAATAAACTAGAATTCCGCCCGATTCCCATATGTTCGTGTGCTATAGCCCATGCCTTCCGAGTGTGCAGGGGCCTCCGGACCCGTAACGCCTAAAAATTTTCCAGGCCATGAAATACGACCTAAGGAACTATAGTCATCGTCTCACCATGACCATTCTTCATTTTTTGCGTTTTACAGCCAAAAAAACTAGAATTATGCCCTATTCCCATATTTTCGTGTGCTATAGCCCACGCCTTCCGAGTGGGCTGGGGCCCCCGGACTCGGATTGCCTAAAAAATTTTCGGGCCGTCAAATGCGACCTCAAGAACCACAGTCACCACCTCGCCATTACCGTTCCTCACTCTTTTTGCGTTTTACGGCCATAAAACTAGAATTCCGCCTAATTCCCATATTTTCGTGTGCTATAGCCCACGCCTTCCGAGTGGGCTCGGGCCCCCTGACCTCGATCGCCTAACCTTTTTCTGGGCCATCTAATTCGACCTAAGGAACCATAGTCACCACCCCTCCATGACCGTTCCTCATTGTTTTGCAGGTTACGGCCAAGGAACTAGAATTCCGCCCGATTCCCATATTTTCATGTGTTATAGCCCATGCCTTCCGAGTGGGTCAGGCCCCCGGGACTCTGATCACCTAACATTTTTATGAGCCATCAAATACGACCTAAGGAACCATAGCCACCGCCCCTGCCATGACCGTTCCTCGTTGTTTTGCGTTTTACGGCCAAAAAACTAGAATTCCGCCCAATTCCCCATATTTTCGTGTGCTATAGCCCACGCCTTTCGAGTGGGCCCGGGCCCTCCGGACACGGATCGCCTAAAGTTTTTTTCGGGCCATCAAATATGACCTAAAAAACCATAGTCACCGCCTTGCCATAACCATTCCTTATTTCTTTGCCTTTTTCGGCCAAAAAACTAGAATTTCGCCCCATTTCCATATTTTCGTGTGCCACCTTCCGAGTGGGTCGGGCCCCTCCAGCCTCGGATCGCCTTAAATTTTTCTGGGCCATATTATACGACCTAAGGAACCATATTCACCACCCCGCCATGACTGTTCCACGTTTTGTTGCGTTTTACGGCTAAGAAACTAGAATTCTGCCCGATTCCCATATTTTCGTGTGCTATAGCCCACGCCTTCCGAGTGGGCCCGGGCTCCTCGAACCCCTACAACCTAAAAATTTTCCAGGCATCAAATACGACTTAAGGAACCATAGTCACCGCCCCACCATGACCGTTCCTCATGTTTTTGCGTTTTATGGGCAAAAAACTAGAATTCAGCCCGATTGCTATATTTTCGTGTGCTATAGCATACGCCTTCCGAGTGGGGATGGCCCCTCCGGAACCGGATCGCCTACAATTTTTCTGGGCCATCACATACGACCTAAGGAACAATAGTCACCTCTCTGCCATGACCCTTCCTCATTTTTTTTGCGTTTTCCCGCCAAAAAACTAGAATTCCGCCCAATTCCCATATTTTCGTGTGCTATGCCCACGCCTTCCAAGTGGGAGCGGGACCCCGGACCCTGATTGCCTAAAAAGTTTCCCGGCCATGTAATACGATCTAAGGAACCATAGTTACCGCTCTGCCATGATCGTTCCTCATTATTTTGCGTATTACAGTGAAAAAAATAGAATTCCGCCTGATTCCCATATTTGCGTGTGCTATAGCCCACACCATCCGAGTGGGCCGGCCCCCCGGACTCGGATCGGCTAAAATTTTTTCGGGCCATCAAATATGACCTAAGGAACCATAGTCACAGCCCCGCCATGACCTCTCCTCGTTATTTTGTGTTTTACGGCCAAAAAGCTAGAATTACGCTTGATTCTCATATTTTCATGTGCTATAGCCCATGCCTTCCGAGTGGATCCGGGCCGTCCGGACTCGGATCGCCTAAAATATTTTCGGGCCATCAAATATGATCTAAAGAACCATAGTCACTGCCTTGCCATGACCATTCCTCATGTTATTGCGTTTTACGGCCAAAGAACTAGAAATTCGCCCAATTCCCATATTTTCGTGTGCTATATAGCCCACGCCTTTCGAGTGGGCTCGGTCCCCTCGGACCCCGATCGCTTGAAATTTTTTCGGGCCATTAAATATGACCTAAGGAACCATGGTCACCGCCCCACCATGACTGTTCCTCATTTCTTTGCGTTTTACGGCCAAAACACTAGAATTCAGCCCATTACCATATTTTCGTGTGCCGCCTTCCGAGTGGGTCGGGCCCCTCCAGACCCGGATCGCCTTAAATTTTTCCGGGAAATCTAATACGACCTAAGGAACCATAGTCACCGCCCCTCCATGACTATTCCTCGTTCTTTTGTGTTTTACAGCCAAGAAACTAGAATTCCGTTTGATTCCCATATTTTCGTATGCTATATCCCACGCCCTCTGAATGGGCCCGGGCCGCCTGGTCCTGAATAGCCTTAAATTTTTATGGGCCATCAAATATGACCTAAGGAATCATAGCCACTTCTCCTCCATGACCATTCCTCGTTGTTTTGCATTTTACGGCCAAAAAACTAGAATTCCGCTTGATTCCCATATTTTCGTGTGCTATTGCCCACGCCTTTCGAGTGGGCACGGGCTCCCCGGAACCGGATCGCCTACAATTTTTTCGGGCCATAAAATACGATCTAAGGAACCATAGTTCCCGCTACACCATGGCTATTCCTCGTATTTTTGCGTTTTACGGCCAAGGAACTAGAATTCCGCATGATTCCCATATTTTCGTGTGCCCCCATGACCGTTCCTCATTTATTTTGCGTTTTACGGCCAAAAAACTAGAATTTAGCCCGATTACCATATTTTAGTGTGCTGCCTTCCCGGTGGGTCAGGCCCCTCAAGACCCGGATCGCCTTAAATTTTTTCGGGCCATCAAATACTACTTATGGAACCATAGTCACCACCCTACCATGACCGTTCCTCGTTTGTTTGTGTTTTACGTCCAAGAAACTAGAATTCCTCCTGATTCTCAAATTTTCATGTGCTATATCCCACGCCTTCTAAGTGGGCCCGGACCCGAATAGCCTTAAATTTTTATGAGCCATCCACTATGACCTAATGAACCATATACACTGCCCCTCCATGACCGTTCCTCGTTGTTTTGCATTTTTCAGCCAAAAAACTAGAATTCCACTCGATTCCCATATTTTCGTGTGCTATAGCCCACGCCTTCCGAGTGGGCCCCCCGGCTCGGTCGCCTAAAATTTTTTCGGGTTGTCAAATACGACTTGAATTACCATATTCACCGCCTCACCATGACATTTCCTCACTTTTTTGCGTTTTACGGCCAAAAACTAGAAATCTGCCACATTTCCATATTTTCGTGTGCTATAGCCCACGCCTTCCGAGTGGGCCCGTGCCCCCCGAAACTGGATTGCGTAAAAAAAATTCAGGCAATCAAATACGACCTAAGGAACCATAGTCACCGCCCCGCCATGACCGTTTCTCTTTATTTTAGTTTTACGGCCAAAAAACTAGAATTCCGCCCGATTCCCATATTTTCGTGTGCTATAGCCCACGCCTTCCGAGTGGGCACGAGCCCCCCGAAACTTGATAGCATAAAATTTTCCGGCAAATCAAATAAGACCTAAGGAACCATAGTCACCGCCCTGCCATGATAGTTTCTCATTTCTTTTGTTTTACGGCTAAAAAACTAGAATTCTGCCCGATTCCCATATTTTCGTATGCTATAGCCCACGCATTCTGAGTGGGCCGGGCCCCCTGGACTTGGATCGCCTAAGAAATTTTTGGGCCATCAAATACGACCTAAAGAACCATATTCACCGCCTTGCCATGACCGTTCCTTGTTTGTTTTGCATTTTACGGCCAAAAAACTAGAATTCCGTTGGATTCCCATATGTTCATGTGCTATAGCCCATGCCTTCCTAGTGGGCAGTACCCCCAGACCGGGATCGCCCAAAATTTTTTCAGGCTATCAAATATGACCTATGGAACCATAATCACTGCCCCTCCATGACCGTTCCTCATTTTTTGTATTTTACGGCCAAAAAACTAGAATTCTACCCTATTCCTATTTTTTCGTGTGCTATATAGCACACGCCTTTCGAGTGGGCCCTGGCCCCCGGACCCCGATTGCCTAAAATTTTCCGGGCTATCAAATACGACCTAAGGAATCATAGTCACCGCCCCGCCATGACCGTTCCTCGTTTATTTGCGTTTTAGGGCCAAAAAACTAGAATTTAGCCCGATTACCATATTTTCTTGTGCCGCCTTCCGAGTGGTTCGGGCCCCTCCAGACCCGGATCGCCTTAAATATTGCTGGGCCATAAAATAAGACCTTAGGAACCAAAGTCGCCACCCCTCCATGACCATTCCTCATTTGTTTTTTGTGTTTTCGTGTGCTCTAGCCCATGCCTTCAAAGTGGGCCTAGGCCCCCGGAACTGGATCGCCTAAAATAATTCTGGGCCATCAAATACGACATAAGGAACCATAATCATCGCCTCGCCATGACCGTTCCTCGTTTTTTGCATTTTATGGCCAAATAACTTGAATTCCTCCCGATTCCCATATTTTCGTATGCTATTGCCCACGCCTTTCGAGTGGGCCAGGCAACCGCCCCGCCATGACCATTCCTCATTGTTTTGCGTTTTACGGCCAAAAAACTAGAATTCTGCCTGATTCCCATATTTTCGTGTGCTATTGCCCACGCCTTCCGAGTGGGCACAGGCAACCCGGAACCGGATCGCCTACAATTTTTTCGGGCCATGAAATATGATCTAAGGAACCATAGTTACCACTCCGCCATGGCCATTCCTCGTTTTTGGGCGTTTTATGGCCAAGGAACTAGAATTCCGCATGATTCCCATATTTTCGTGTGCCTCCATGCCTTCCGAGTGGGCTCGGGCCCCTCGGACCTCGATCGCCTAAGGTTTTTCCGGGCCATCAAATACGACCTAAGTAACCATAGTCACCGCCCCACCATGACCGTTCCTCATTTATTTTGCGTTTTACGGCCAAAAAACTAGAATTGAGCCCGATTACCATATTTTAGTGTGCCGCCTTCCCAGTGGGTCAGGCCCCTCAAGACCCGGATCACCTTAAATTTTTCCGGGCCATCAAATACTACTTATGAAACCATAGTCACCACCCTACCATGACCGTTCCTCATTTGTTTGTGTTTTACGTCCAAGAAACTAGAATTCCGCCCGATTCTCAAATTTTCATGTGCTATATCCCACGCCTTCTGAGTGGGTCCAGGCCGCCCGGACCCGAATAGCCTTAAATTTTTATGAGCCATCCACTATGACCTAAGGAACCATAGCAACCGCCCCGCCAAGACCGTTCCTCGTTGTTTTGCGTTTTTCAGCAAAAAAACTAGAATTCCGCTCGATTCCCATATTTTCGTGTGCTATAGCCCACGCCTTCCGAGTGGGCACGGGCCCCCCGAAACCGGATTGCCTACAATTTTTTCGGGCCATCAAATACGACCTAAGGAACAATAGTCACCGCCCCGCCATGACCGTTCCTCATTGTTTTGCGTTTTTCGACCAAAAAACTAGAATTCCCCCCAATTCTCATATTTTTGTGTGCTTATAGCCCACGCCTTCCGAGTGGTCCCGGGGCCCCCGGAACCGGATCGCCTAAAAATTTTCTGGGCCATCAAATACGACCTAAGGAACAATAGTCACCGCCCCGCCATGACCGTTCCTCGCTGTTTTGCATTTTACAGCCAAAAAATAAGAATTCCACCTGTTTCCCATTTTTTCGTGTGCTATAGCCCACGTCTTCCGAGTGGTCCTAGGCCCCCCCGGACCCGGATCGCCTAAAATATTATCGGTCCATCAAATATGACCTAAGGAACCATAGTCACCGCCCCTCCATGACCTCTCCTCGTTATTTTATGTTTTACGGCCATAAAACAAGAATTACGCCTAATTCCCATATTTTCGTGTGCTAGCCCATGCCTTCCGAGTGGGCCCGGGCCCCCGGACCCCGATCGCCTTAAATTTTTTCGGGCCATCAAATATGACCTAAGAAACCATAGTCACTTCCCCTCCATGACCGTTCCACATTGGTTTGCGTTGTACGGCCAAGAAACTAGAAATTCTCCCAATTCCCATATTTTCGTGTGTTAAAGCGCACGCCGTCCGGGTGGGCCAGGCCCCCGAATTCGAATCGCCTAAAATTTTTTCGGGCCATCAAATACGACCTAAAGAACCATAGTCACCGCCTCGCCATGACCGTTCTTTGTTTGTTTTGCATTTTATGGCCAAAAACATAGAATTCCACCCTATTCCCATATGTTCATGTGCTATAGCCCACGCCTTCCGAGTGGGCATGGCCCAATGGAGCCGGATCGCCAAAAAGTTTTCCAGGCCATGAAATATGACCTAATGAACCATAGTCACCGCCTCTCCATGACCGTTCCTCATTGTTTTTGTGTTTTACGACCAAAAAACTAGATTTCCACCCGATTCCCACATGTTCGTGTGTTATAGCCCAAGCTTTCCCAGTAGGCAGTGCCCCCGGACCCAAATCACCTAACATTTTTCCAGGCCATCAAGTACGACCTATGGAACCATATTCACCGCCCCGCCATGACCGTTCCTTGTTTTTTGCATTTTACGGCCAAATAACTAGAATTCCTCCTGATTCCCATATTTTCGGGTGCTATAGCCCACGCCTTCCAAGTGGGCCCGGGCCCCCAGAACTGGATCGCCTAAAAATTTTTTGGGACATCAAATACGACCCAAGGAACCATAGTCACCGCCTCGCCATGACTGTTACTTGAATAATTTTGTGTTTTACGGCCGAAAAACTACAATTCCGCCCTATTCCCATATTTTCGTATGATATAGCCCACGCCTTCTAAGTGGGCCTAGGTCCCCGGAATCGGATCGCCTAAAAATTTTCCTGTCCATAAAATATGACCTAAGGAACCATTATCACCGCCTCACCATGACCATGCCTCATTTTCTTTCATTTTATGGCCAAAAAACTTGAATTCTCCCCGATTCCTATATTTTCGTGTGCTATAGCCCACGCTTTCTGAGCGGGCCTGGCCCCTCGAAAGTGGATTGCGTAATTTTTTTCGGGCAATCAAATACGACCTAAGGAACCATAGTCACCGCCCCGCCATGACCGTTCCTCATTTTCTTTGCGTTTTACTTTAAAAACACTAGAATTTAGCCCGATTCCCATAATTTCATGTGCTATAGCCCACGCCTTCCGAGTGGGCCGGCCCCCCCGGACTCGGTCGCCTAAAATTTTTTCGGGTCATCAAATACGACTTGAAGAACCATATTCACCGCCTCACCATGACCGTTCCTAACTTTTTTGCGGTTTACGGCCAAAAAACTAGAATTCTACCACATTCTCATATTTTCGTGTGCTATAGCCCACGCCTTCCGAGTGGGCCCGTGCCCCCTGAAACTGGATTGCGCAAAAAAATTTCGGGCAATCAAATACGACCAAAGGAACCATAGTCACCGCCCCGCAATGACCGTTTGTCATTATTTTAGTTTTACGGCCAAAAAACTAGAATTCCGCCAGATTCCCATATTTTCGTGTGCTATAGCCCACGCCTTCCGAGTGGGCACAAGCTCCCCAAAACTTGATAGCGTAAAATTTTTCGGGCAATCAAATATAACCTAAGGAACCACAGTCACCGCCATGCCATGACAGTTTCTCATTTCTTTTGTTTTACGGCCAAAAAACTAGAATTCCGCCCGATTCCCATATTTTCGTGTGCTATAGCCCACGCATTCCGAGTAAGCCGGGCCACCTGGACTCGGATTGCTAAATAATTTTCGGGCCATCAAATACGACTTAATGAACCATATTCACTGCCTCGCCATGACCGTTCCTTGTTTGTTTTGCGTTTTACGGCCAAAAATCTAGAATTCTGCCCGATTCCCATATGTTCCTGTGCTATAGCCCATGCCTTCCTAGTGGGCAGTGCCCCCGGAACGGGATCACCCAAAATTTTTTCAGGCCATCAAGTACGACCTATGGAACCATAATCACTACCCCGCCATAACCGTTCCTCATTTTTTGCGTTTTACGGCCAAAAAACTAGAATTCTGCCCGATTTCCATTTTTTCGTGTGCTATAGCACACGCCTTTCGAGTGGCCCCTGGCCCCCGAACCCCGATCGCCTAAAATTTTCCGGGCCATCAAATACGACCTAAGGAACCATAGTCACCGGCCCTCCATGACCGTTCCTTATTTATTTGCGTTTTAGGGCCAAAAAACTAGAATTTAGCCCGATTACCATATTTGCTTGTGCCGCCTTCCGAGTGGGCCGGGCCCCTCCAGACCCGGATCGCCTTAAATATTTCCGGGCTGTCCAATACGACCTTACGAACCAAAGTCACCACACCTCCATGACCATTCCTCATTTGTTTTTTTGCGTTTTCATGTGCTATAGCCCACGCCTTCAAAGTGGGCCTAGGCCCCCGGAACTGGATCGCCTAAAATATTTCCGGGCCATCAAATATGTTATAAGGAACCATAATCACCGCCTCGCCATGACCGTTCCTCATTTTTTTGTGTTTTATGGCCAAATAACTTGAATTCCTCCCGATTCCCATATTTTCGTGTGCTATAGCCCACGCCTTTCGAGTGGGCCAGGCCCCCCGTACTCGAATCGCCTAAATTTTTTTGGGGCCATCAAATACGATCCAAGGAACCATAGTCACTGCCTCGCCCTGACCGTTCCTTGAATTTTATTTTGTTTTACGGCCGAAAAACTAGAATTTTGCCCGATTCCCATAATTTCGTGTGCTATAGCCCACGCCTTCAGAGTGGGCCGGGCCCCACGGACTCGAATCTCCTAAAAATTTTTTGGGTTGTCAAATACTACCTGAAGAACCATATTCACCACCTCTCCATGATCGTTCCTCGCTTTTTTGCGTTTTACAGTCAATAAACTAGAATTCTACCACTTTTCCATATTTTAGTGTGCTATAGCCCACGCCTTTCGAGTGGGCCCGGGCCGCCCGAAACTGGATTGCGTAAAAATATTTCAGCAATCAAATATGACCTAAGGAACCATAGTCACCATCCCGCCATGACCGTTTCTCATTATTTTAGTTTTATGGCCAAAAACCTAGAATTTCCCCCGATTCCCATCTTTTCGTGTGCTATAGCCCACGCCTTCCGAGTGGGCATGGGCCCCCCGAAACTTGATAACGTAAAATTTTTCGGGCAATCAAATACGACCTAAGGAACCATAGTCACCGCCCTGCCATGACACTTTCTCATTTGTTTTGTTTTACGGCCAAAAAACTAGAATTCTGCCCGATTCCCATATTTTCGTGTGCTATTGCCCACGCATTCCGAGTGGCCCGGCCCCCCAGGACTCGGATCGCCTAAAATTTTTGGGGCCATCAATTACGACCTAAAGAACCATAGTCACCGCCTCGCCATGACCGTTCCTTGTTTGTTTTGCATTTTACGGCCAAATAACTAGAATTCCTCCTGATTCCCATATGTTCGTGTGCTATAGCCCATGCCTTCCTAGTGGGTAGTGCCCCAGGACCGGGATCGCCCAAAATATTTTCAGGCCATCAAATACGACCTATGGAACCATAGTCACTGCCTCGCCATGACCGTTACTTGAATAATTTTGTGTTTTACGGCCGAAAAACTACAATTCCGCCCTATTCCCATATTTTCGTATGATATAGCCCACGCCTTCTAAGTGGGCCTAGGTCCCCGGAATCGGATCGCCTAAAAATTTTCCTGTCCATCAAATATGATCTAAGGAACCATTATCACCGCCTCACCATGACCATGCCTCATTTTCTTTCATTTTATGGCCAAAAAACTTGAATTCTGCCCGATTCCTATATTTTCGTGTGCTATAGCCCACGCTTTCTGAGCGGGCCTGGCCCCTCGAAAGTGGATTGCGTAATTTTTTTTCGGGCAATCAAATACGACCTAAGGAACCATAGTCACCGCCCCGCCATGACCGTTCCTCATTTTCTTTGCGTTTTACGATAAAAACACTAGAATTTAGCCCGATTCCCATAATTTCGTGTGCTATAGCCCACGCCTTCCGAGTGGGCCGGCCCCCCCGGACTCGGTCGCCTAAAATTTTTTCGGGTCATCAAATACGACTTGAAGAACCATATTCACCGCCTCACCATGACCGTTCCTAACTTTTTTGCGGTTTACGGCCAAAAAACTAGAATTCTACCACATTCCCATATTTTCGTGTGCTATAGCCCACGCCTTCCGAGTGGGCCCGTGCCCCCTGAAACTGGATTGCGTAAAAAAATTTCGGGCAATCAAATACGACCAAAGGAACCATAGTCACCGCCCCGCCATGACCGTTTGTCATTATTTTAGTTTTACGGCCAAAAAACTAGAATTCCGCCAGATTCCCATATTTTCGTGTGCTATAGCCCATGCCTTCCGAGTGGGCACAAGTTCCCCAAAACTTGATAGCGTAAAATTTTTTGGGCAATCAAATATAACCTAAGGAACCATAGTCACCGCCATGCCATGACAGTTTCTCATTTCTTTTGTTTTACGGCCAAAAAACTAGAATTCCGCCCGATTCCCATATTTTCGTGTGTTATAGCCCACGCATTCCGAGTAAGCCGGGCCACCTGGACTCGGATTGCTAAATAATTTTCGGGCCATCAAATACGACTTAATGAACCATATTCACCGCCTCGCCATGACCGTTCCTTGTTTGTTTTGCATTTTACGGCCAAAAATCTAGAATTCTTCCCGATTCCCATATGTTCCTGTGCTATAGCCCATGCCTTCCTAGTGGGCAGTGCCCCCGGAACGGGATCACCCAAAAAATTTTCAGGCCATCAAGTACGACCTATGGAACCATAATCACTACCCCGCCATAACCGTTCCTCATTTTTTGCGTTTTACGGCCAAAAAACTAGAATTCTGCCCGATTTCCATATTTTCGTGTGCTATAGCACACGCCTTTCGAGTGGCCCCTGGCCCCCGAACCCCGATCGCCTAAAATTTTCCGGGCCATCAAATACGACCTAAGGAACCATAGTCACCGCCCCGCCATGACCGTTCCTCATTTATTTGCGTTTTAGGGCCAAAATACTAGAATTTAGCCCGATTACCATATTTGCTTGTGCCGCCTTCCGAGTGGGCCGGGCCCCTCCAGACCCGGATCGCCTTTAATATTTCCGGGCTGTCCAATACGACCTCACGAACCAAAGTCACCACACCTCCATGACCATTCCTCATTTGTTTTTTTGCGTTTTCATGTGCTATAGCCCACGCCTTCAAAGTGGGCCTAGGCCCCCGGAACTGGATCGCCTAAAATATTTCAGGGCCATGAAATATGTTATAAGGAACCATAATCACCGCCTCGCCATGACCGTTCCTCATTTTTTTGTGTTTTATGGCCAAATAACTTGAATTCCTCCCGATTCCCATATTTTCGTGTGCTATAGCCCACGCCTTTCGAGTGGGCCAGGCCCCCCGTACTCGAATCGCCTAAATTTTTTTGGGGCCATCAAATACGATCCAAGGAACCGTAGTCACTGCCTCGCCCTAACCGTTCCTTGAATTTTATTTTGTTTTACGGCCGAAAAACTAGAATTTCGCCCGATTCCCATAATTTCGTGTGCTATAGCCCACGCCTTCAGAGTGGGCCGGGCCCCACGAACTCGGATCTCCTAAAATTTTTTTGGGTTGTCAAATACGACCTGAAGAACCATATTCACCACATCTCCATGATCGTTCCTCGCTTTTTTGCGTTTTACAGTCAATAAACTAGAATTCTACCACTTTTCCATATTTTAGTGTGCTATAGCCCACGCCTTTCGAGTGGGCCCGGGCCGCCCGAAACTGGATTGCGTAAAAATATTTCAGCAATCAAATATGACCTAAGGAACCATAGTCACCATCCCGCCATGACCGTTTCTCATTATTTTAGTTTTATGGCCAAAAACCTAGAATTCCCCCCGATTCCCATCTTTTCGTGTGCTATAGCCCACGCCTTCCGAGTGGGCATGGGCCCCCCGAAACTTGATAACGTAAAATTTTTCGGGCAATCAAACACGACCTAAGGAACCATAGTCACCGCCCTGCCATGACACTTTCTCATTTGTTTTGTTTTACGGCCAAAAAACTAGAATTCTGCCCGATTCCCATATTTTCGTGTGCTATTGCCCACGCATTCCGAGTGGCCCGGCCCCCCAGGGCTCGGATCGCCTAAAATTTTTGGGGCCATCAATTACGACCTAAAGAACCATAGTCACCGCCTCGCCATGACCGTTCCTTGTTTGTTTTGCATTTTACGGCCAAAAACCTAGAATTCCGTTGGATTACCATATGTTCGTGTGCTATAGCCCATGCCTTCCTAGTGGGTAGTGCCCCAGGACCGGGATCGCCCAAAATATTTTCAGGCCATCAAATACGACCTATGGAACCATAATCACCTCCCCGCCATGACCGTTCCTCATTTTTTGCATTTTACGGCCAAAAACATAGAATTTCACCCGATTACCATTTTTTCGTGTGCTATGGCACACGCCTTTCGAGTGGGCCCTGGCCCCCAGACCCCTATCGCCTAAAATTTTTTGGGCCATCAAATACGACCTAAGGAACCATAGTCACCGCCCCGCCATGACCGTTCCTCGTTTATTTGAGTTTTACGGCTAAAAAACTAAAATTTAGCCCAATTACCATTTTTGCTTGTGCCGCCCTCTGAGTGGGCCGGGCCCCTCCGGACCCGGATCGCCTTAAATTTTTTCGGGCCGTCAAATACAACCTTAGGAACCAGAGTCGCCATCACGCCATGACCATTCCTCGATTTTGTTTTGCGTTTGCGTGTGCTATAGCCCAAGCCTTCCAAGTGGGCCTAGGCCCCCGGAACTGGATCTCCTAAAATATTTCCGGGCCATCAAATACGACATAAGGAACCATAATCACCACCTCGCCATGATCGTTCCTCATTTTTTGCGTTTTACAACCAAATAACTAGAATTCCTCCCGATTCCCATATTTTCGTATGCTACCCACGCCTTTCGTGTGGGCCGGGGCACCCGGACTCAGATCGCCTAAATTTTTTTTGGCCATCAAATACGACCCAAGGAACCATAGTCACCGCCTCGCCATGACCGTTCCTTGAATGTTTTTGCGTTTTATGGCCGAAAAACTAGAATTCAGCCTGATTCCAATAATTTCGTGTGTTATAGCCCACGCCTTCCGAATGGGCCGGGCCCACCCGGACTCGGATCGCCTAAAAAACTTTCGGGTCATCAAATACGAACTGAAGAAACATATTCACCGCCTTGCCATGACCGTTCCTCACTTTTTTGCGTTTTACGGCCAAAAAACTAGAATTCTGCCACATTCCCTTATTTTCGAGTGCTATAGCCCATGCCTTCCGAGTGGGCCCGGGTCCTCCGAAACTGGATTGCGTAAAAAATATTCGGCCAATCAAATATGACCTAAGGAACCATAGTCACCACCCCACCATGACCGTTTCTTATTATTTTAGTTTTACGGCCAAAAAACTAGAATTCCGCCCGATTTCCATAATTTCATGTGTTATAGCCCACGCCTTCCGAGTGGGCCGGGCATCCCAGTCTTGGATTGCCTAAAATTTTTTTGGGCCGTCAAATACAACCTAAGGAACCATAGTCACTGCCCCGCCATGACAGTTTCTAATTGTTTTTGTTTTACGGCCAGAAAACTAGAATTTCGCCTGATTCCCATATTTTCGTGTGCTATAGCTCACGCATTCCGAGTGGGCCGGCCCCCTGGACTCGGATCGCCAAAAATATTTTCGGGCCATCAAATACGACCTAAAGAACCATAGTCACCGACTTGCCATGACCGTTTCTTGTTTGTTTTGCGTTTTACAGCCAAAAACCTAGAATTTTGCCTGATTCCCATATGTTCGTGTGCTATATCCCATGCCTTCCTAGTGGGCACTGCCCCCGGACCGGGATCGCCTAAAAAAATTTCAGTCCATCAAATACGACCTATGGAACCATAATCACCTCCCCACCATGACCGTTCCTCATTTTTTGCGTTTTACGGCCAAAAAACTAGAATTTCGCCCGATTTCCATTTTTTCATGTGCTATAGCACAAGCCTTTCGAGTGGGCGCTGGCCCCCGGACCCCGATCGCCTAATATTTTCCAGGCCATCAAATATGACCTAAGGAACCATAGTCACTGCCCCTCCATGACCGTTCCTCATTTATTTGCATTTTATGGCCAAAAAACTAGAATTTAGCCCGATTACCATATTTGCTTTTGCCACCCTCCGAGTGGGCCGGGCCCCTTCGGACCCGGATCGCATTAAATTTTTACGGGCCGTAAAATACGACCTTAGGAACCAAAGTCACCACCCCGCCATGACCATTCCTTGTTTTTATTTTTGCGTTTTAGTGTGCTATAGCCCACGCCTTCCAAGTGGGCCTAGGCCCCCGGAACTGGATCGTCTAAAATATTTCCGGGCCATCAAATACGACATAAGGAACCATAATCACCGCCTCGCCATGACCGTTCCTCATTTGTTTTTGCGTTTTATGAGCAAATAACTAGAATTCCTCCCAATTGCCATATTTTCGGGTGCTATAGCCCACGCCTTCCAAGTGGCCCAGGGCCTCCTGGAACCGGTCGCCTAAAAGCTTTCCGGGACATCAAATACGAACTAAGGAACCATAGTCACTGCCTCTCCATGACTGTTCCTTGTTTTTTTTTTTTGCGTTTTACGGCCAAAAAATTAGAATTTCGCCCGATTCCCATATTTTCGTGTGCTATAGCCCACGCCTTCCAAGTGGGTCTGGGTCCCCGGAACCGGATCGCCTAAATTTTTTCCATTCCATAATATACGACCTAAGGAACCATAGTCACCGACTCTCCATGACCGTTCCTCATTTTGTTTCGTTTTACGTCCAAACAACTTGAATTCTTCTTGATTCCAATATTTTCATTTGCTAAAGCCCACGCCTTACGAGTGGGCCTGGCCCCGCGGACTCGGATCGCCTAAACTTTTTTTGGGCCATCAAATACGATCTAAAGAACCGTAATCGCCGCCTCGTCAAGATCGTTCCTCGCTTTTTTGCGTTTTACGGCCAACAAACTAGATTTTTGCCAGATTCCCATATTTTCGTGTGCTATAGCCCACGCCTTTCGAGTGGGCCCAGGCCCCCCAGACTCGGATCGCCTAAAAAATTTTCGGGCCATCAAATACGACCTGAAGAACCATAGTCACTACCTCGCCATGACCGTTCTTCATTCCTTTTGCATTTTACAGCCGAAAAACCAGAATTTCGCCCGATTCCCATATTTTCGTGTGCTATAGCCCACGCCTTCCAAGTGGGCCTGGGTCCCCAGAACCGGATTGCCTAAAATTTGTCCGGTCCATCAAATACGACCTAAGGAACCATAGTCACCACGTCACCACGTCACCATGAATGTTCCTCATTATTTTTCATTTTACGGCCAAACAACTTGAATTTTGCCCTATTTCAATATTTGTTTGTGCTATAGCCCACGCCTTTCCGAGTGGGTCTGGCCCCCCGGACTCGGATCACCTAAACATTTTTCGGGCCATCAAATATGACCTAAAGAACCATAGTCACCACCTCACCATGACCGTTCTTCACGTTTTTGTGTTTTACGGCCAAAAAACTAGAATTCTGCCTGATTCCCATATTTTCGTGTGCTATAGCCCACGCCTTCCGAGTGAGCCCAGGCCCCCCGAAAGTGGATTGCGTAAATTTTTTCTGGGCAATCAAATATGACCTAAGGAACCATAGCCACTGCCCCGCCATGACCGTTCCTCATTTTCTTTGCGTTTTACGGCAAAAACACTAGAATTATGCCCGATTCCCATAATTTCGTGAGCTATAGACCACGCCTTCCGAGTGGCAGGGCCCCCTGGACTCGGATCGCCTAAAAATTTTTCGGGTCGTCAAATAAGACCTGTAGAACCATATTCACCCCCTCGCCATGACCGTTCCTCGCTTTTTTGCATTTTACGGCCAAAAAACTAGAATTCTGCCACATTCCCATATTTTCGTGTGCTATAGCCCACGTCTTCCGAGTGGGCCCGGGCCCCCCGAAACTGGATTGCATAAAAAACATTTGGGCAATCAAATACGACCTAAGGAACCATAGTCACCGCTCCGCCATGACCATTTCTCATTATTTTAGTTTTACCGCCAAAAAACTAGAATTCCGCCTGATTCCCATATTTTCATGTGTTATAGCCCACGCCTTTCGAGTGGGTCCTGGCCCCCGGACCCCGATCGCCTAAAATTTTCTAGGCCATCAAATATGACCTAAGGAACCATAGTAACCGCCCCACAATGACCGTTCCTCATTTATTTGCATTTTACGACCATAAAACTAGAATTTAGCCCGATTACCATTTTTGCTTCTACCGCCCTCCGAGTGGGCCGGGCCCCTCCAGACCCGGATCACCTTAAATTTTTCTGGGCCGTCATATACAACCTTAGGAACCAAAGTGACCACCCCGCCATGACCATTCCTCATTTTTTTTGCGTTTTCGTATGCTATAGCCCACGCCTCCCAAGTGGGCCTAGGTCCCCGGAACTAAATCGCCTAAAATATTTTCGGGACATCAAATACGACATAAGGAACCATAATCACCGCCTCTCCATGACCGTTCCTCATTTTTTGTATTTTACAGCCAAATAACTAGAATTTTCCCGATTCCCATATTTTTGTGTGCTATCCATGCCTTTCGAGTGGGCCGGGCCCCCGGACTCGGATCACCTAAAAAAAATTTGGGCCATCAAATACGACCCAAGGAACTATAGTCACCGCCTCGCCATGAATATTCCTTGATTTGTTTTGCGTTTTACGACCGAAAAACTAGAATTCAGCCCGATTCCCATAATTTCGTGTGCTATAGCCCACGACTTCCGAGTGGGCAAGGCCCACCGGACTCGGATCGCCTAAAAAATTTTTGGGTCGTCAAATACGACCTGAAGAACCATATTCACCACCTCGCCATGACCGTTTCTTGTTTTTTGCGTTTTACGGCCAAAAAACTAGAATTCTGCCACATTCCCATATTTTCGTGTGCTATAGCCCACGCCTTCCGAGTGGGCCCGTGCCCCCCGAAACCGGATTGCGTAAAAAATTTTCGGGCAATCAAATACGACCTAAGGAACCATAGTCACCGCCCCGCCATGACCGTTTCTCATTTTTTTTATTTTACGCCTTAAGAGTGGGCCTGGCCCCCCGGACTCGGATCGTCTAAACTTTTTTCGGGCCATCAAATACGGCCTAAAGAACTGTAGTTACCGCCTTGCCAAGAGCGTTCCTCGCTTTCTTGCATTTTACGGCCATAAAACTAGATTTCTGCTAGATTCTCATATTTTCGTGTGCTATAGCCCATGCCTTTCGAGTGGGCCCGGGCCCCCCGAAACTAGATTGCATAAAAATTAACCAGGCAATTACATACGACCTAAGAAACCATAGTCACCCCCCGCCATGACGATTTCTCATTATTTTAGTTTTATGGCCAAAACACTAAAATTCCCCCCGATTCCCATATTTTCGTGTGCTATACCCACGCCTTCCAAGTGGGCACGGGCCCCCCGGACTCGGATTGCCTAAAAAATTTTCGGGCCGTCAAATACGACCTGAAGAACCATAGTCACTGCCTCTCCATAACCGTTCCTCATTGTTTTTGCGTTTTACAGCCGAAAAACTAGAATTCCGCCCGATTCCCATATTTTCATGTTCTATAGCCCACGCCTTCCAAGTGGGCCTGGGTCCCCAGAACCGGATCGCCTAAAATTTGTCTGGTCTATCAAATATGACCTAAGGAACCATAGTCACCACGTCGCCATGACCGTTTCTCATTATTTTTTGTTTTTCGGCCAAACAACTTGAATTTTGCCCAATTCCAATATGTTCGTGTGCTATATAGCCCACGCCTTTCCGAGTGGGCCTGGCCCCCCGGACTCGGATCGCCTAAACTTTTTTTGGGCCATCAAATATGACCTAAAGAACCATAGTCACTGCCTCGCCATGACCGTTCCTCGCTTTTTTGTGTTTTACGGCCAAAAAACTAGAATTCTGCCTGATTCCCATATTTTCATGTGCTATAGCCCACGCCTTCCGAGTGAGCCCGGTCCCCCCGAAAGTGGATTGCGTAAATTTTTTCCGGGGAATCAAATACGACCTAAGGAACCATAGCCACCGTCCCACCATGACCGTTCATCATTTTCTTTGCGTTTTACCGCTAAAACACTAGAATTTAGCCCGATTCCCATAATTTCGTGAGCTATAGCCCATGCCTTCCGAGTGGGCCTGCCCCCCGGACTCGGATCGCCTAAAGTTTTTTCGGGTCATCAAATATGACCTGAAGAACCATATTCACCACCTCGCCATGACCGTTCCTAGCATTTTTGCGTTTTACGAACAAAAAACTAGAATTCTGCCACATTCCCATATTTTCGTGTGCTATAGCCCACGCCTTCCGAGTGGCCCGGGCCCCCCAAAATTGGATTGCGTAAAAAAATTTTGGCAATCAAATACAACCTAAGGAACCATAGTCACCGCCCTGCCATGACCGTTTCTCATTATTTTAGTTTTACAGCCAAAAAAACTAGAATTCCGCCCGATTCCCATAATTTCATGTGTTATAGCCCACGCCTTCCGAGTGGGCATAACATCCCAGTCTCGGATCGCCTAAAAAATTTTCGGGCTGTCAAATACGACCTGAAGAACCATAGTCACCGCCTCGCCATGATCGTTCCTCATTGTTTTTGCGTTTTACGGCCCAAAAACTAGAATTCTGCCCGATTCCCATATGTTCGTGTGCTATAGCCCACGCCTTCCCAGTGGGCAGTGACCCCGGACCTGGATCGCCTAAAATTTTTCCAGGCCATCAAATACGATGTATGGAACCATAGTCAAAGCCCTGCCATGACTGTTCCTCATTTTTTGTGTTTTACGGCCAAAAAACTAGAATTTAACACGATTCCCATATTTTCGTGTGTTATAGCACATGCCTTCCGAGTGGGCCCAGGCCCCCGGACCCTGATCGTCTAAAATTTTCCGAGCCATCAAATACGACATAAGGAACCATAGTCACCACCCCGCCATGACCGTTCTTCATTTTCTTTGCGTTTTACGGCCAAAACACTAGAATTTAGCCCAATTACCATATTTGCTTGTGTTGCCTTCCGAGTGGGCCGGGCCCCTCCAGACCCGGATCGCCTTAAATTTTTCCGGGCCATCAAATACGACCTTAGGAACCTTAGTCACCATCCCGCCATGACCATTCCTCATTTTGTTTGCATTTTACGTCCAAGAAACTAGAATTCTGCCTGATTCCCGTATTCCTATGCTATAGCCCACGTCTTCCAAGTGGGCCCGAGACCCTAGAACCGGATCGCCTAAAAGTTTTCCAAGCCATCAAATACGACATAAGGAACCATAGTCACCGTGTTTTGAGTGGGCCCCCCCTGAAACTGGATTGCGTAAAAAAATTTCATGCAATCAAATACGACCTAAGGAACCATAGTCACCGCCCCGCCATGACCGTTTCTCATTATTTTAGTTTTACGGCCAAAAAACTAGAATTCCGCCCGATTCCTATAATTTCATGTGTTATAGCCCACGCCTTCCGAGTGGGCGTAACATCCCAGTCTCGGATCGCCTAAAAAATTTTCGGGCCGTCAAATACGACCTGAAGAACCATAGTCACCGCCTCGCCATGATCGTTCCTCATTGTTTTTGCGTTTTACGGCCCAAAAACTAGAATTCTGCCTGATTCCCATATGTTCGTGTGCTATAACCCATGCCTTCCCAGCGGGTAGTGACCCCGGACCTGGATCGCCTAAAATTTTTCCAGGCCATCAAATACGACGTATGGAACCATAGTCAAAGCCCTGCCATGACTGTTCCTCATTTTTTGTGTTTTACGGCCAAAAAACTAGAAATAAGCACGATTCCCATATTTTCGTGTGTTATAGCACACGCCTTCCGAGTGGGCCCAGGCCCCCGGACCCTGATTGTCTAAAATTTTCCGAGCCATCAAATACGACATAAGGAACCATAGTCACCACCCCGCCATGACCGTTCCTCATTTTCTTTGCATTTTACGGCCAAAACACTAGAATTCAGCCCGATTACCATATTTGCTTGTGCCGCCTTCCGAGTGGGCCGGGACCCTCCGGACCCGGATCGCCTTATATTTTTCTGGGCCATCAAATATGACCTTAGGAACCTTAGTCACCACCCCGCTATGACCATTCCTCGTTTTGTTTGCATTTTACGTCCAAGAAACTAGAATTCCGCCTGATTTCCATATTTTCGCGTGCTATAGCCCACGCCTTCCAAGTGGGCCCGGGCCCCCAGAACCGGATCGCCTAAAAATTTTCCAAGCCATCAAATACGACATAAGGAATCATAGTCACCACGTTCCGAGTGGGCCACCCCCCCTCGAAACTGGATTGCGTAAAAACTTTTTCGGGCAATCAAATACGACCTAAGGAACCATAGTCACCGCCCCACCATGAATGTTTCTCATTTTTTTTGTTTTACGACCAAATAACTAGAATTCTGCCCAATTTCCATATTTTCGTGTGCTATAGCTCACGCCTTCCGAGTGGGCCCGGCCCCCCCGAAACTGGATTGCGTAAAAACATTTCGGGCAATCAAATACAACCTAAGGAACCATAGTCACCGCCCCACCATGACCGTTTCTCATTATTTTAGTTTTACGGCCAAAAAACTAGAATTCCGCCCGATTCCCATAATTTCATGTGTTATAGCCCACGCTTTCCGAGTGGGCCGGGCATCCCGGTATCGGATTGCCTAAAACATTTTCTGGCCGTCAAATACGACCTGAAGAACCATAGTCACCGCCTCGCCATGACCGTTCCTCATTGTTTTTGCGTTATACGGCCAAAAAACTAGAATTCTTCCCGATTCCCATATGTTCGTGTGCTATAGCCCACGCCTTCCCAGTGGGCAATGTCCCCGGACCTGGATCGCCTAAAAATTTTCCAGGCCATCAAATACGACTTATGGAACCATGGTCAAAGCCCTGCCATGACTGTTCCTCATTTTTAGTGTTTTACGGCCAAAAACCTAGAATTCAGCACGATTCCCATATTTCTGTGTGTTATTGCACACGCCTTTCGAGTGGGCCCAGGCCCCCGGACCCCGATAGCCTAAAATTTTCCGAGCCATCAAATACGACATAAGGAACCATAGTTACCACCCCGCCATGACCGTTCCTCATTTTCATTGTGTTTTACGGCCAAAACACTAGAATTTAGCCCGATTACCATATTTGCTTGTGTTGCCTTCCGAGTGGGCCGGGCCCCTCCGAACCCGGATCGCCTTAAATTTTTTCGGGCCATCAAATACGACCTTAGGAACCTTAGTCACCACCCTGCCATGACCATTCCTTGTTTTGTTTGCATTTTACGTCCAAGAAACTAGAATTTCGCCTGATTCCCATATTTTCGTGTGCTATAGCCCACGTCTTCCAGGTGGGCCCGGGACACCAGAACCGGATCGCCTAAAATTTTTCCAAGCCATCAAATATGACATAAGGAACCATAGTCACCGCGTTCTGAGTGGGCCCCCTGAAACTGGATTGCGTAAAAACATTTCGGGCAATCAAATACGACCTTAGGAACCATAGTCACCGCCCCACCATGAACGTTTCTCATTTTTTTCGTTTTACGGCCAAAAAATGAGAATTCCGCCCGATTCCCATATTTTCGTGTGCTATTGCCCACGCCTTCCGTGTGGGCCCGGGCCTCCCTGACCCCGATTGCCTTAAATTTTTCCGGGCCATCAAATACGACCTAAGGAACCATAGTCACCGCCCCGCCTTAGCCGTTCCTTTTTTTTGCGTTATACGGCAAAGAAACTAGAATTCCGCCTGATTTCCATATTTTCGTGTGCAATATTCCACGCCTTCTGAGTGGGCCTGGGCCGCCTGGACCCGAATAGCCTTAAATTTTTATGGGCCATCAAATACGACCTAAGGAACCATAGTCACTGCCCCGCCATGACTGTTCCTCGGTCTTTTGCATTTCACGGCTAAAAAGCTTGTATTCTGCCCGATTCCCATATTTTCGTGTGCAATAGCCCACGCCTTCCGAGTAGGCATGGGCCCCCCGGAACCGGATGGCCTACAATTTTTCTGGTCCATCAAATACGACCTAAGGAACAATAGTCACCACCCCGCCATGAACATTTCTCATTTTTTGGTGTTTTCCCGCCAAAGAACTAGAATTCTGTCCGATTCCCATATTTTCGTATGCTATGCCCACGCCTTCCGAGTGGGTGCGGGCCCACGAACTTTGATCGCCTAAAATATTTTCGGGCCGTCAAATACAACCTGAAGAACAATAGTCACCGCCCTGCCATGACTGTTACTCGTTTTTTTGCGTTTTACGGCCAGAAAATTAGAATTCTGTCCGATTCCCATATTTTTGTGTGCTATAGCCCACGCCTTCCGAGTGGGCCCGGGCCTCCTGGACCCGAATAGCCTTAAACTTTTTGGGCCAACAAATACGACCTAAGGAACCATAGACAAGCCCCGCCATGACCGTTCCTCGTTGTTTTGCGTTTTACGGCCAAAAAACTAGAATTTCGCTCGATTCCCATATTTTTGTGTGCTACAGCCCACTCCTTCTGAGTGGGCATGCGCCCCCCAAAACCGGATTGCCTACAATTTTTATGGGCCATCAAATACGACCTAAGGAACTATATTCTCTTCCCCGCCATGAACGTTTCTCGTTTTTTTGCGTTTTCCTGCCAAAAAACTAGAATTTTACGTGATTCCCATATTTTCGTGTGCTATGCCCACGCCTTCCGAGAGGGCGCGGCCCCACGGATCCCGATCGCCCAAAAAGTTTTCGGGCCGTTAAATACGACCTGTAGAACCATAGTCACTGCCCCGCTATGATTGTTCCTCATTTTTTGTGTTTTACGGCCAAAAAACTAGAATTCTGCCCGATTCCCATATTTTCGTGTGCTATAGCACACGTCTTCCGAGTGGGCCCGGACCCCCGGACCCCCAGACTCCGATCGCCTAAAATTTTCTGGTCCATGAAATACGACCTAAGGAACCATAGTCACCGCACAGTCATGAACGTGCCTCATTTTTTTGCGTTTTACAACAAAAAAACTAGAATTCAGATAGATTACCATATTTGCTTGTGTTGCCTTCCGAGTGGACCGGGCCCCTCCGGACCCGGATCGCCTTAAATTTTTTCGGGCAATCAAATACGACCTTAGGAATCATAGTCACCACCCCGACATGACCATTCCTAGTTTGTTTTGCATTTTACGGCCAAGAAACTTGAATTCTGCATGATTCCCAATTTTTCGTGTGATATTGCCCACGCCTTCCAAGTGGGTAGGGCCTCCGGAATCGGATCCCTTAAAATTTTGCAGGGACATCAAATACGACCTAAGGAACCATAGTCACCGCCTCGCCATGACCGCTCCTTGTTTTTTGCATTTTGCGACCGAAAAATTAGAATTCCGCCTGATTCCCATATTTTCGTGTGCTATAGCCCACGCCTTCCAAGTGGGCCTGGGTCCCCGGAACCGGATCGCCTAAAATTTTTCCAGGCCAACAAATATGACCTTAAGAACCATAGTCACCGCCTCGCCATGACCGTTCCTCGTTTATTTTCGTTTTACGGCAAAAATACTTGAATTCCGCTCGATTCCAATATTTTCGTGTGCGATAGCCCACGCCTTCCGAGTGGGCCTGGTCCCCCGGACTCGTATCGCCTAAAAAATTTTTGGGCCATCAAATACAACCTAAAGAACCATAGTCACCACCTCGCCATGACCGTTACTCGCTTTTTTGCGTTTTACTGCCAAAAAACTAGAATTCTACCTGATTCCCATATTTTCGTGTGCTATAGCCCACGCCTTTTGAGTGGGCCCGGGCCCCACGAACCGGATCGCGTAAATTTTCCAGGAAATCAAATATGTCCTAAGGAACCATAGTCAACGTTCGCCATGACCGTTCCTTGTTTTTTTGCGTTTTACGGCCGAAAAATTAGAATTCCGCCCGATTCCCATATTTTCGTGTGCTATAGCCCACGCCTTCCAAGTGGGCCTGGGTTCCCGGAACCGGATCAACTAAAATTTTTCCGGGCCAACAAATATGACCTAAAGAACCATAGTCACCGCCTCGCCATGACCGTTTCTCATTTTTTTTGATTTACGGCCAAAATACTTGAATTCCGCCAGATTCTAATATTTACGTGTGCTATAGCCCTCGCCTTCCGAGTGGGCCTTGTCCCCCGGACTCGAATCGCTTAAAAAAATTTTGGGCCATCAAATACTACCTAAAGAACCATAGTCACTGCCTCGCCATGACCGTTACTTGCTTTTTTGCATTTTACGGCGAAAAAACTAGAATTCTGCTTGATTCCCATATTTTCGTGTGCTATAGCCCACGCCTTCCCAATGGGCCCGGGCCCCCCGAAACTGGATTGCGTAAAAATTTTCGGACAATCAAATGAGACTTAAGGAACCATAGTCACCGCCCCACATTGACAGTTTCTCATTTTTTTCGTTTTACGGCCAAAAAACTAGAATTCAGCCCGATTCCCATATTTTCGTGTGCTATGCC
Source organism: Nicotiana tomentosiformis (assembly GCF_000390325.3). NCBI lineage: Eukaryota > Viridiplantae > Streptophyta > Magnoliopsida > Solanales > Solanaceae > Nicotiana > Nicotiana tomentosiformis. The sequence goes on along the minus strand of NC_090813.1, from coordinate 105,317,316 downwards.
CACGCCTTCCGAGTGGGCCGGGCACCCGGACTCGGATCGCCTAAAAAATTTTCGGACCGTCAAATACGACCTGAAGAACAATATTCACCTCCTCGCCATGACTGTTCCTCATTTTGTTTTGCGTTTTACGACCAAAAAACTAGAATTCTTCCCGATTCCCATATTTTCGAGTGCTATAGTCCACGCCTTCCCTGTGGGTAGTGCCCCCGGACCTGGATCGCTTAAAAGTTTTCCGACCCATCAATATGACCTTAGGAACCATAGTCACCGTCCCTCCATGACCGTTCCCTTTTTTTTGCATTTTACGTCCAAAAAACTAGAATTCAACCCGATTACCACATTTTTGTGTGTGGCCATATAGGTGGGACGGGCCCCTCCGGACCCGGATCGCCTTAAATTTTTCCGGGCCATCATATACGACCTAAGGCACCATAGTCACTACCCCGCCATGACCGTTCCTTATTTTTTTGCGTTTTATGGCCAAGAAACTAGAATTCCGTCCGATTCTCATATTTTCGTGTGCTATAGCCCACGCTTTCCGAGTGGGCCCGGGCCACCCGGATCCGGATATCCTAAAAAATTTTTGGGCCATCAAATACGACCTAAGGAACCATAGTCACCGCCCCGCCATGATCGTTCCTCATTCCTTTGCGTTTTACGGCCAAAAAACTAGAATTCAACAAGATTACCATATTTTCATGTGTCGCCTTCTGAGTGGGTCGGGCCCCTCCGGACCTGGATCGCCTTAAATTTTTCCGGGTCATCATATACGACCTAAGGAACCATAGTCATTGCCCTGCCATGACCGTTCCTCATTTTTTTGCGTTTTACAGTAAAAAAAATAGAATTCCGCTCGATTCCCTTATTTTCGTGTGCTATAAGCCCACGCATTCTTAGTGGACCCGGGGCCCTCGGACCCCGATCGCCTAAAATTTTTCCGGGCCATCAAATATGACCTAAGGAACCATAGTCACCGCCCCGTCATGATCGTTCCTCATTCTTTTGAGTTTTACTGCCAAAAAACTAGAATTCAACTCGATTACCATATTTTCGTGTGCCGCCTTCCGAGTGGTCTCGGGACCGCCGGACCCCGATCGTCTAAAGTTTTTTCGGGCCATCAAATACGACCTAAGGAACCATAGTCACCACCTCACCATGATCTTTCCTCATGTTTTGCCTTTTTTGGCCAAAAAACTAGAATTACGCCCGATTCTCATATTTTCGTGTGCATAGCCCACCCCTTCCGAGGGGGCCCAGGCCACCCGGACTCGGATAGCCTAAAAATTTTTCGAGCAATCAAATACAACCTAAGGAACTATAGTCACTGCCCAACCATGACCGTTCCTATTTTGTTTGCATTTTACGGCCAAAAAACTAGAATTTTGCCCGATTTCCGAGTGGGCCAGGCCCCCTGGACTCGAATTGCGTAAATTTTTTTAGGGCCATCAAATATGACCTAAATAACCGTAGTCACCTCCTCTCTATGACCGTTCTGCGCTTTTTTGTGTTTTATGGCCAAAAAACTATAATTTCGCCCGATTTCCATATTTTCGTGTGCTATAACCCACGCCTTCCGAGTGGGCCCGGGCCCCCGGAACCGGATCACCTAAAATTTTTCCGGGCCATCTAATACGACCTAAGGAACCATAGTCACTGCCCCGCTATGACCGTTCCTCCATTTTTTCTGTTGTACGGCCAAAAAACTAGAATTCCGACCGATTCCCATATTTTCGTGTGTTATAGCCCACTCCTTCCGAGTGGGCAGTGGCCCCCGAACCCCGATCACCTAAAAAATTTCTGATCCATGAAATACGACCTAAGGAACCATAGTTACCGCTCTGCCATCATAGTTCCTCAATTTTTGCATTTTACGGCCAAAAAACTAGAATTCCGCCTGATTCCCATATTTACGTGAGTTATTGCCCACACCTTCCGAGTGGGCCGGGCCCCCCGGACTCAGATCGCCTAAAATATTTTCGGGACATCAAATACTACCTAAAGAACCACAGTCACTGCCTCGCCATGACCGTTCTTTGCTTTTTTGCATTTTATAGCCAATAAACTAGGATTCCGCCCGATTCTCATATTTTCGTGTGCTATAACTCAAGCCTTCCGAGTGGGCCCGGTCCCCCCGGAACCGGATGGCCTAAAATTTTTCCGGGCCATCCAATATGACCTATGGAACCATAGTCACCTTCCCGCCATGACCGTTCCTCGGTTTTTTGCGTTTTACCCACAAAAAACTAGACATCCGCCTGATTCCCATATTTTCGTATGCTATAGCCCACTCCTTCCAAGTGGTCCCGGGACCCCCAGACCCTGATCTCCTAAAATTAGTTTGGGACATCAAATATGACCTAAGGAACCATAGTCACTGCCCCGCCATGATCGTTCCTCATTTGTTGCATTTTACGGCCAAAAAACTAGAATTTCGCCTGATTCACATATTTTCATTTGCTATAGCCCACGCCTTCCGAATGGGCGCGGGTCCCCAGACCCCGATCGCCTAACAAATTTTCAGGCCATAAAATACGGCCTAAGGAACCATAGTTACTGCCCCGCCATGATCGTTCCTCATTCTTTGCGTTTTACGGCCAAACACCAGAATTCCGCCTGATTCCCATATGTTCATATGCTAGCCCACGCCTTCCTAGTGGGCAGGGCCCCCCGGATCGCCTAACATTTTTTCGGGCCATCAAATACGACCTAAGGAACCATAGTCACCTCCCCACCATGACCGTTCCTTGTTGTTTTGCATTTTAACGGCCAAAAAACTAGAATTCCGCCCGATTCCCATCTTTTCGTGTGCTATAACATACGCCTTCCGAGTGGGCCCGGGCCCTCGAAATCGGATCGCCTAAATTTTTTACAGGCAATCAAATACAACCTAAGGAACCATAGTCACCGCTCCGCCATGACCGTTTCTCAATTTTTTGCGTTTTACAGCCAAAAAACTAGATTTCTGCCCGATTACCATATTTTCGCGTGTCGCCTTCAGAGTGGGTCGGGGCCCTCCGGATCGCCTTAAATTTTTCCGGGCCATCATATACGACATAAGGAACCATAGTCAGTGCCTTGCCATGATCGTTCCTCCTTTTTTGCGTTTTACGGCCAAGAAACTAGAATTTCGCCTGATTCTCATATTTTCGTGTGTTATAGCCCACGCCTTCCGAGTGGGGCCCGGGGACCACGAAATCAGATCGCCAAAAACTCTTCCAGGAAATCCAATACCACCTAAGGAACCATAAGCACCTCCCCGCCATGACTGTTCCTCATTGTTTTTCGATATACGGCCAAAAAACTAGAATTCTGTCCGATTCCCATATTTTCGGGTGCTATAGCCCACGCCTTCCGAGCGGGCGCGGGCCCCTGGACCCCGATCGTCTAAAAAATTTTCGGGTCATCAAATATAACCTTAGGAACCATAGTCACCGTGCCTCCATGACCGTTCCCCTTTTTTTGCGTTTTACGTCCAAAAAACTAGAATTCAACCCGATTACCATATTTTTGTGTATCGCCATATAGGTGGGACGGGCCCCTCCGGACCCGAATCGCCTTAAAGTTTTTTGGGCCATCATATACGACCTAAGGAACCATAGTCACTACCCCGCCATGACCGTTCCTCAGTTATTTGCATTTTACGGCCAAGAAACTAGAATTCCGTCCGATTCTCATATTTTCTTGTGCTATAGCCCACGCCTTCCGAGTGGGCTCGGGCCACCCGGATCCGGATAGCCTAAAATTTTTTTGGGCCATCAAATATGACCTAAGGAACCATAGTCACCGCCCCGCCATGATCGTTCCTCATTCTTTTTTGTTTTACGGCCAAAAAACTAGAATTCAACCCGATTACCATATTTTCATGTGTCGCCTTCCGAGTGGGTCGGGCCCCTCCGGACCCGGATCGCCTTAAATTTTTCCGGGTCATCATATACGACTTAAGGAACCATAGTCATTGCCCCGCCATGACCGTTCCTTGTTTTTCTGTGTTTTACAGTAAAAAAACTAGAATTCCGCTCGATTCCCATATTTTCGTGTGCTATAAGCCCGCGCATTCTTAGTGGACACGGGGCCCCCAGACCCCGAACGCCTAAAAATTTTCCGGGCCATGAAATATGACCTAAGGAACCATAGTCACCGCCCCGCCATGATCGTTCCTCATTCTTTTGAGTTTTATGGCCAAAAAACTAGAATTCAACTCGATTACCATATTTTCGTGTGCCGCCTTCCGAGTGGGTCGGGACTGTCGAACCCCGATCGCCTAAAGTTTTTTCTGGCCATCAAATACGACCTAAGGAACCATAGTCACCACCTCGCCATGATCTTTCCTCATGTTTTGCCTTTTTTGGCAAAAAAAACTAGAATTACGCCCGATTCTCATATTTTCGTGTGCTATAGCCCACCCCTTCCGAGTGGGCCCGGGCCACCCAGACTCGGATAGCCTAAAAATTTTTCGAGCAATCAAATATGACCTAAGGAACCATAGTCACTTCCCATCCATGACCGTTCCTATTTTGTTTTCATTTTACGGCCAAAAAACTAGAATTTCTCCCGATTTTTGAGTGGGCCGGCCCCCCTGGACTCGGATTGCCTAAAAATTTTTAGGGCCATCAAATACGACCTAAATAACCATAATCACCGCCTCGTTATGACCTTTCTTTGCTTTTTTACGTTTTACGGCCAAAAAACTATAATTCCGCCCGATTTCCATATTTTCGTGTGCTATATAACCCACGCCTTCCGAGTGGGCCCGGTCCCCCCGGAACCGGATCACCTAAAATTTTTCCGGGCCATCTAATACGACCTATGGAACCATAGTCACCGCCCTGCCATGACCATTCCTCGACTTTTTGCGTTTTACGGCCAAACAACTAGAATTCCGCCTCATTCCCATATTTTCATGTGCTATCGCCCATGCCTTCCCAGTGGGCAGGGCCCCCCGGACTCGGATAGCCTAAAATTTATCCGGGCCTTCAAATACGAACTAAGAAACCATAGTAACCGCCTCTCCATGACTTTCCACGCTATTTTGCGCTTTACGGCCAAAAAACTAGAATTTCGCCCGATTCCCATATTTTCGTGTGCTATAGCCCACGCATTCCCAGTGGTCCCGGAGCCACCGGACCCCGATCGCCTAAAATGTTTCCCGGCCATCAAATATGACCTATGAAACCATAGTCACCGCCCCGCCCTGACCGTTTCTCATTTATTTGCGTTTTACGGCCAAAACACTAGAATTCAGCTCCATTACCATATTTTCGTATGCCGCCTTCCGAGTGGGCCGGGCCCCTTAGGAACCGGATCACTTTAAATTTTTTCGGGTCATCCTATACGACCTAAGGAACCATAGTCACTGCCCCTCCATGACCATTCCTCATTATTTTGCGTTTTACGACCAAGAAATTAGAATTCCGCCCGATTCTCATATTTGCGTGTGCTCACGCCTTCCGAGTGGTCCCGGGCCGCCCGGACCCGGATAGGCTAAAAAAAATTTTGGCTATCAAATATGACATAACGAACCATATTCACCGCCCCGCCATGACCGTTCCTCACTTTTTTGCGTTTTACGGCCAAATAACTAGAATTCCGCCCGATTCTCATATTTTCGTGTGATATAGCCCACGCCTTCCGAGTGGGCTCGAGCCCACCGGAACCGGATCGCCTCAAATTTTTCCAGGCCATAAAATACGACCTAAGGAACCATAGTCACTACCCCGCCATGACCGTTCCTCCATTTTTTGTGTTGTACGGCCAAAAAACTAGAATTCCGACCGATTCCCATATTTTCGTGTGCTCTAGCCCACGCCTTCCGAGTGGGCTTTGGCCACCCGGATCCGGATAGCCTAAAAATTTTTTGGGCCATCAAATATGACCTAAGGAACCATAGTCACCGCCCCGCCATGATCGTTCCTCATTCTTTTTTGTTTTACGGCCAAAAAACTAGAATTCAACCCGATTACCATATTTTCATGTGTCGCTTTCCGAGTGGGTTGGGCCCCTCTGGACCCGGATCACCTTAAATTCTTTCGGGTCATCATATACGACCTATGGAACCATAGTCATTGCCCCGCCATGACCGTTCCTTATTTTTCTGTGTTTTACAGTAAAAAAACTAGAATTCCGCTCGATTCCCATATTTTCGTGTGCTATAAGCCCACGCATTCTTAGTGGACCCGGGGCCCCCGGACCCCGATCGCCTAAAATTTTTCCGGGCCATTAAATATGACTTAAGGAACCATAGTCACCGCCCCGCCATGATCGTTCCTCATTCTTTTGAGTTTTATGGCCAAAAAACTATAATTCAACTCGATTACCATATTTTCGTGTGCCGCCTTCCGAGTGGCTCGGGCCCGTCGAACCCCGATCGCCTAAAGTTTTTTCTGGCCATCAAATACGACCTAAGGAACCATAGTCACCACCTCGCCATGATCTTTCCTCATGTTTTGCCTTTTTTGGCAAAAAAACTAGAATTACGCCTGATTCTAATATTTTCGTGTGCTATAGCCCACCCCTTCCGAGTGGGCCCGGGCCACCCGGACTCGGATAGCCTAAAATTTTTCGAGCAATCAAATATGACCTAAGGAACCATAGTCACTTCCCAACCATGATCGTTCCTATTTTGTTTGCATTTTACGGCAAAAAAACTAGAATTTCTCCCGATTTCCGAGTGGGCCGGCCCCCCTGGACTAAGATTGCCTAAAAATTTTTAGGGCCATCAAATACGACCTAAATAACCATAATCACCGCCTCGCTATGACCGTTATTCGCTTTTTTACGTTTTACGGCCAAAAAACTATAATTCCGCCCGATTTTCATATTTTCGTGTGCTATAACCCACGCCTTCCGAGTGGGCCCGGTCCTCCCGGAACCGGATCACCTAAAGTTTTTCCGGGCCATCTAATACAACCTATGGAACCATAGTCACCGCCCTGCCATGACCATTCCTCGACTTTTTGCGTTTTACGGCCAAACAACTAGAATTCCGCCTGATTCCCATATTTTCATGTGCTATCGCCCATGCCTTCCCAGTGGGCAGGGCACCCCGGACCCGGATAGCCTAAAATTTATCCGGGCCTTCAAATACAAACTAAGGAACCATAGTAACCGCCTCTCCATGACCTTTCCACGCTGTTTTGCGCTTTACGGCCAAAAAACTAGAATTTCGTCCGATTCCCATATTTTCGTGTGCTATAGCCCACGCATTCCCAGTGGTCCCGGAGCCCCCGGACCCCGATCGCCTAAAATGTTTCCCGGCCATCAAATATGACCTAAGGAACCATAGTCACCGCCCCGCCCTGACCGTTTCTCATTTATTTGCATTTTACGGCCAAAACACTAGAATTCAGCTCGATTACCATATTTTCTTATGCCGCCTTCCGAGTGGGCCGGGCCCCTTAGGGCCCGGATCACTTTAAATTTTTCCGGGTCATCATATACGACCTAAGGAACCATAGTCACTGCCCCTCCAAGACCGTTCCTCATTGTTTTGTGTTTTACGACCAAGAAACTAGAATTCCGCCCGATTCTCATATTTGCGTGTGCTCACGCCTTCCGAGTGGTCTCGGGCCGCCCGGACCCGGATAGGCTAAAAAAAATTTTGGCCATCAAATATGACATAAGAAACCATATTCACCGCCCCGCCATGACTGTTCCTCGCTTTTTTGCGTTTTACGGCCAAATAACTAGAATTCCGCCCGATTCTCATATTTTCGTGTGATATAGCTCACGCCTTCCGAGTGGGCTCGAGCCCACCGGAACCGGATGGCCTAAAATTTTTCTGGGCCATCCAATATGACCTATGGAACCATAGTCACCTCCCCGCCATGACCGTTCCTCGGCTTTTTGCGTTTTACACCCAAAAAACTAGAATCCCGCCTGATTCCCATATTTTCGTGTGCTATAGCCCACTCCTTCCAAGTGGTCCCGGGAGCCCCAGACCCTGATCGCCTAAAAGTTGTTTGGGGCATCAAATATGACCTAAGGAATCATAGTCACCGCCCCGCCATGATCGTTCCTCATTTTTTGCATTTTACGGCAAAAAAACTAGAATTTCGCCTGATTCACATATTTTCGTTTGCTATAGCCCACGCCTTCTGAATGGGCGCGGGCCCCCGGACCCCGATCGCCTAAAAACATTTCGGGCCATGAAATACAACCTAAGGAACCATAGTTACTGCCCCTCCATGATCGTTCCTCATTCTTTTGAGTTTTACAGCCAAAAAACTAGAATTCAACTCGATTACCATATTTTCGTGTGCCGCCTTCTGAGTGGTCCTGGGACCGCCTGACCCCGATCGCCTAAAGTTTTTTCGGGCCATCAAATATGACCTAAGGAACCATAGTCACCGCCTCGCCATGATATTTCCTCATGTTTTGCCTTTTTTGGCAAACAAAACTAGAATTACGCCCGATTCTCATATTTTCGTGTGCTATAGCCCACCCCTTTCGAGTAGGCCCGGGCCACCCGGACTCAGATAGCCTAAAATTTTTCCGAGCAATCAAATACGACATAAGGAACCATAGTCACTGCCCAACCATGACCATTCCTATTTTGTTTGCATTTTACGGCCAAAAAACTAGAATTTCGCCCGATTGCTGAGTGGGCCGGGCCCCCTGGACTTGGATTGCCTAAAATTTTTTAGGGCCATCAAATACGACCTAAATAACCATAGTCACCGCATCGCTATGACCGTTCTTTGCTTTTTTGCATTTTACGGCCAAAAAACTATAATTCCGCCCGATTTCCATATTTTCGTGTGCTATAACTCACGCCTTCCGAGTGGGCCCGGGCCCCCCAGAACCGGATCAACTAAAAATTTTTCGGGCCATCTAATATGACCTATGGAACCATAGTCACCTCCCCGCCATGACCGTTCCTCGACTTTTTGCGTTTTACGGCCAAAAAACTAGAATTCTGCCTGATTCCCATATTTTCATGTGCTACTGCCCATGCCTTCCCAGTGGGCAGGGCCCTTGGACCCGGATCGCCTAAAATTTATCCTGGCCTTCAAATACGAACTAAGGAACCATAGTAACCGCCTCTCCATGACCTTTCCACGTTGTTTTGTGCTTTACGGCCAAAAAACTAGAATTCCGCCCGATTTTCATATTTTCTTGTGCTATAGCCCACGCATTCCCAGTGGTCCCGGAGCCTCCGGACCCCGATGGCCTAAAATGTTTCTCGGCCATCAAATATGACCTAAGGAACCATAGTCACCGCCCCCTGACCGTTTCTCATTTATTTGCGTTTTACGGCCAAAAAACTAGAATTCAGCTCGATTACCATATTTTCGTATGCCGCCTTCCGGGTGGGCCGGGCCCCTCAGGACCCGGATCACTTTAAATTTTTCTGGGTCATCATATACGACCTAAGGAACCACAGTCACTGCCCCTCCATGACCGTTCCTCATTGTTTTGCGTTTTACGGCAAAGAAACTAGAATTCCACCCGATTCTGATATTTGCGTGTGCCCACGCCTTGCGAGTGGGCCCGGGCCGCCCGGACCCGGATAGGCTAAAATTCTTTCGGGCAATCAAATACGACATAAGGAACCATAGTCACCACCCCGCCATGACCGTTCCTCGCTTTTTTGCGTTTTATGGCCAAATAACTAGAATTCCTCCCGATTCCCATATTTTCGTGTGATATAACCCACGCCTTCCGAGTGGGCTCGAGCCCACTGGAACCGGATCGCCTCAAATTTTTTTAGGCCATCAAATACGACCTAAGGAACCATATTCACTGCCCCGCCATGACCGTTCCTCCATTTTTTGTGTTATACGGCCAAAAAACTAGAATTCTGACCGATTCCCCTATTTTCGTGTGCTATAGCCCACTCCTTCCGAATGGGCAGTGGCCTCCGAACCCCGATCGCCAAAATTTTTTCTGATCCATGAAATATGACCTAAGGAATCACAGTTACCGCTCTACCATCATAGTTCCTCAATTTTTGCATTTTACGGCCAAAAAACTAGAATTCCGCCCGATTCCCATATTTACGTGAGCTATTGCCCAAACCTTCCGAGTGGGCCGGGCCCCCCGGACTCAGATCGCCTAAAATATTTTTGGGACATCAAATACGACCTAAAGAACCACAGTCACCGCCTCGCCATGACCGTTCTTCGCTTTTTTGCGTTTTATAGCCAAAAAACTAGGATACCGCCCGATTCTCATATTTTCGTATGCTATAACTCACGCCTTCCGAGTGGGCCCGGTCCCCCCGGAACCGGATGGCCTAAAATTTTTCTGGGCCATCCAATATGACCTATGGAACCATAGTCACCTCCCCTCCATGACCGTTCCTCGGTTTTTTGAGTTTTACACCCAAAAAACTAGAATTCCGCTTGATTCCCATATTTTCGTATGCTATAGCCCACTCCTTCCAAGTGGTCCCGGGACTCCCTGACCTCGATCGCCTAAAATATTTCCGGGCAATCAAATACGACCTAAGGAAACATAGTCACTGCCCCGCCATGATCGTTCCTCATTGTTTGCATTTTACGGCCAAAAAACTAGAATTCTGCCCAATTCCCATATTTTCGTGTGCTATAACCCACGCCTTCCAAGTGGTCCCGGGACCCCCGGACCCCGATCGCCTGAAGTTTTTCCGTGCCATCAAATACGATCTGAGGAACCATAGTAACCGCCCCGCCATGATCGTTCCTCATTCTTTGCGTTTTTCGGCCAAAAACTAGAATTTCGCCCTGATTCCCATATTTTCGTGTGCTATATAGCCCACGGCTTCCAAGTGGTCCCAGGAACACCAAACCCCAATCTCCTATAAATTTTCTGGGCCATAAAATACGACCTAAGGAACATAGTCACCGCCCCACCATGATCGTTCCTCATTTTTTGCATTTTTTGGCCAAAAAACAAGAATTTCGCTTGATTCCCATATTTTCGTGTGCTATAGCCCACGCTTTCACAGTGGATAGGGCCTCCCTGAATCGGATCGCCTAAAAGTTTTTCGGACCATCAAATACGACTTAAGGAACCATAGTCAATGCCCCGCCATGACCATTACACATTGTTTGCATTTTACGGCCAAAAAAATAAGAATACCGCATGATTCCTATATTTTCGTGTGCTATAGCCCTTGCCTTCCGAGTGGGCCGGGTCCCCCAGACTCGGATCGCCTAAAATATTTTTGGGCCATCATATACGACCCAAAGAACCATAGTCAACGCCCTTCCATAATTGTTCCTCATTTTTTGCATTTTTCGGCTAAAAAACTAGAATTTCGCCTCATTCCCATATTTTCGTGTGCTATAGCCCACGCCTTCCCAGTGGGTAGGGCCCCCCGGAACCGTATTACCTAAATTTTTCCGGACCATCATATACGACCTAAGGAACCATAATCACCGCCCCCCCATGACCTTTCCTCATTTTTTGCATTTTACGGCCAAAACACTAGAATTCCGCTCGATTCCCTTATTTTCTTGTGCTATAGCCCACGCCTTCCAAGTGGTCCCGGGACCACCGGACGCCGATCGCCTAAAAATGTTTCCGTGCCATAAAATACGACCTAAGGAACCATAGTCACCGCCCTGCCATGACATTTCTTCATTTTTTGCATTTTACGGCAGAAAAACTAGAATTCCGCCCGATTCCCATATTTTTGTGTGCAATAGCCCACGCTTTCCAAGTGGTCCCGGGATCCTCAGACCCCGATCGCCTAAAAATTTTCCGGGCCATCAAATACGACCTAAGGAACCATAGTAACCGCCCCGCCATGATCGTTCCTCATTTTTTTCGTTTTTCAGCAAATAAACTAGAATTTCGCCTGAATCCCATAATTTTGCGTGCTATAGCCCACGCCTTCCCAGTGGGTAGGGCCCCCCGAAGCCGGATCGCCTAAAATTTTTCCAGGCCATTAAATACGACCTAAGGAACCATTTTCACCTCTCTTCCATGACCATTCCTCATTTTTTGCATTTTACGGCCAAAAAACTAGAATTCCGCCTGATTCCTATATTTCCATGTTCTATAGCTCACGCCTTCCGAGTGGGCCAGGCCCCCCGGACTCGTATCGCCTAAAATTTCTTTGGGCCATCTAATACGACCTATGGAACCATAGTCACCGCCCTGCCATGATCGTTCCTCATTTTTTGCATTTTTCAGCCAAAAAACTAGAATTCCGCCCTATTCCCATATTTTCGTGTTCAATATAGCCCAAGCCTTCCAAGTGGTCCCGGGACCGCCGGACCCCGATAGCCTAACGTTTTTTCGGGCAATCAAATAGGAAATAAGGAACCATAGTCACCGCCTCGCCATGATCGTTCCTCATTTTTTGCATTTTAGGCCCAAAACCTAGAATTCCGCCGGATTCCCATATTTTCGTGTGCTATGGACCACGCCTTCCAAGTGTCCCGGGACCCCCGAACTCCGATCTCCTAAAAATTTTCTGCTCCATCAAATACGACCTAAGGAACCATAGTCACCGACCCACCATGATCATTCCTCATTTTTGCGTTTTTCGGCCAAAAAACTAGAATTTCGCTTGATTCTCATATTTTTGTGTGCACGCCTTCCCAGTTTGTAGGGCCCCCCGAAACCGGATCGCCTAAAATTTTACCGGACCATCAAATACGACCTAAGGAACCATAGTCACCGCCCCGCCATGACCTTTCCTCATTTTTTGCATTTTACGGCCAAAAAACTAGAATTCCGCGTGATTCCCATATTTTCGTGTGCTATTGCCCACGCCTTCCGAGTGGGCGGGACCCCCCAGACTCGGATCACCTAAAAATATTTCAGGCCATCAAATATGACCCAGAGAACCATAGTCACAGCCCTGCCATGTTCGTTCCTCGTTTTTTGTGTTTTACGGCGAAAAACCTAGAATTTCGCACGATTCTCATATTTTCGTGTGCTATATAGCCCATGCCTTCCAAGTGGTCCCGGGACCCCCAGACTCTGATCGCCAAAAACATTTTGGGCCATCAAATACGACCTAAGGAACCATAGAAACCACCCCGCCATGATCGTTCCTCATTTTGTGCATTTTACGGCCAAACAACTAGAATCCGCCCGATTCCCATATATTCGTGTGCTATAGCCCATACCTTCCAAGTGGTCCCGGGACCCCCAAACCCTGATCGCCTAAAATTTTTCCGGTCCATCAAATACGACCTAAGAAACCATAGTCACCGCCCCGCCATAATTGTTCCTCAATATTTGCGTTTTTCGGCCAAAAAACTAGAATTTCGCCTGATTCCCATATTTTCGTGTGCTATAGCCCACGCCTTCCAAGTGGTCCCGGGACCCCCAGACCCTGATCGCCTAAAAATGTTTTGGGCCACCAAATATGACCTATGGAACCATAGTAGCCGCCATGATCGTTCTTCATTTTTTGCATTTTTCGGCCAAAAAACTAGAATTCCGCCTGATTCCCATATTCTCGTGTGCTATAGCCCACGCTTTCCCAATGGGTAGGTCCCCCCCGGAGCCGAATCGCCTAAAAAATTTTCGGGCCATCAAATACGACCTAAAGAACCATAGTCACTACCCTGCCATGACCTTTCCTCATATTTTGCATTTTACGCCCAAAAAAATAGAATTCTGCCCGATTCTCATATTTTCGTATGCTTTAGCCCGTGCCTTCCAAGTGGTCCCGGTACTCCCAGACCCCGATCGCTTAAAATATTTTCGGGCCATCAAATACGACCTAAGGAACCATAGTCACTGCCCCACCATGATCGTTCCTCAATTTTTGTGTTTTTCAGCCCAAAAACTAGAATTTCGCCTAATTCCCATATTTTCGTGTGCTATAGCCCACACTTTCCCAGTGGATTGGCCCCTCCGGAACCGGATCGCCTAAAATTTTTACGTGCCATCAAATATGACCTAAGGAACCATAGTCACCGCCCCGCCATGACCTTTCCTCATGTTTTACATTTTACGGCAAAAAAACTAGAATTCTGCCAGATTCCAATATTTTTGTGTGCTATAGCCCACGCCTTCCGAGTAGGCCGGGCACCCGGAGCCGGATTGCCTAAATTTTTCCGGACCATCATATACGACCTAAGGAACCATAGTCACCGCCCCGCCATGACCCTTCCTCATTTTTTGCATTTTACGGCCAAAAAACTAAAATTCTACCCGATTCCCATATTTTCGTGTGTTAGCCCACGCCTTCCAAGTGGTCGCGGGATCCTCGGACCTCGATCGCCTAAAAATTTTTGGGCCATAAAATATGACCTAAGGAACTATAGTCACCACCCCGCCATGATCGTTCCTCATTTTTTGCGTTTTTCAGCCAATAAACTAGAATTTCGCCTGATTCTCATATTTTCGTGTGCTATAGCCCACGCTTTCCCAGTGGGTTGGGCCCCTCGGAGCCGGATCGCCTAAAATTTTTTCATGCCATAAAATACGAACTAAGGAACCATTGTCACCTACCTGCCATGACCTTTCCTCATTTTTTGCATTTTACGGCCAAAATACTAGAATTCCGCCTGATTCTCATACTTTCGTATGCTATATAGCCCACGCCTTCCAAGTGGTCCCGGGACCGCTGGACCCCGATCGCCTAAAGTTTTTTCGGGCCATCAAATACGACCTAAGAAACCATAATCACCGCCTCGCCATAATCGTTCCTCATGTGTTGCATTTCTCGGCCAAAAAACTAAAATTCCTCGCGATTCTTATATTTTCGTGTGCGTCCAAGCCTTCCGAGTGGGCCGGGACCCCCGGATCCGGATCGCCTAAAAAATTTTCGGGCCATTAAATACGACCTAAGGAACCATAGTCACTGCCCCGCCATGATCGTTCCTCATTTTTTTGCGTTTTTCGGCCAAAAAACTAGAACTCCGCCCAATTCCCATATTTTCATGTGCTATAGCCCAATTCCTATATTTCCGTATGCGCCCACGCCTTCCAAGTGGTCCCGGGACCCCCGGACCATGATTGCCTAAAATTTTTCTGGGCCATCAAATATGACCTAAGGAACCATAGTCACCGCCCCGCCATGATCGTTCCACATTATTTGCGTTTTTCGGCCAAAAACTAGAATTCTGCCCGATTCCCATATTTTTGTGTGCTATCCCACGCCTCCCAATAGGCCGGGCCCCCGGACTCGGATCGCCTAAAATTTTTCTGGGCCATTAAATATGATCTAAGGAACCATAGTCACCCCCCCCCCCCATGATCGTTCCTCATATTTTGCATTTTTCGGCCAAAAAACTAGAATTCCGCGAGATTCCCACATTTCCGTGTGCTATAGCCCACGCCTTCCAAGTGGGCCGGGCCCTCCGGACTCAGATTGCCTAAAATTTTTCTACGTCATCAAATACGATCTAAAGAACCATAGTCACCACCCCACCATGATTGTTCCTCATTTTTTGCATTTTACGGAAAAAAATAGAATTCCGCCCAATTTTCATATTTTCGTGTGCTATAGCCCACGCCTTCCAAGTGGTCCCGGGACTCCCGGACCCCGATCTCCTAAAAAACTTTTGGACCATCAAATTCGACCTAAGGAACCATAGTCACTTTCCCGCCATGATCGTTCTTCAATTTTTGCGTTTTTCAGCCAAAAAACTAGAATTTCGTGTGATTCCCATATTTTTGTATGCTATAGCCCACGCCTTCCCAGTGGATTGGCCCCCCCGGAACTGGATAGCCTAAAAATTTTCCGTGCCATCAAATATGACCTAAGGAACCATAGTCACCGCCTCGCCATGACCTTTCCTCATGTTTTGCATTTTACGGCCAAATAACTAGAATTCCGCCTGATTCCAATATTTTCGTGTGCTATAGCCCACGCCTTCCGAGTAGGCCAGGCCCCTCGGAGCCGGATCGCCTAAATTTTTTCGGCCATCATATACGACCTAAGGAACCATAGTCATCACCCCGCCATGACCTTTCCTCATTTTTTGCATTTTATGGCCAAAAAACTAAAATTCCGCCCGATTCCTATATTTCCGTGTGCTATAGCCCGTGCCTTCCAAGTGGTCCCAGGACCCCCAGGCCCCGATCGCTTACAATTTTTCTAGGCCATCAAATAAGACCTAAGGAACCATAGTCACCACCCCGCCATGATCGTTCCTCTTGTTTTGCATTTTACGGCCAAAAACTAGAATTCCGCCCGATTCCCATATTTTCTTGTGCTATAGCCAACGCCTTCCAAGTGGTCCAGGGACCCCCAGACGCCGATCGCCTAAAAGTTTTTCCAGGCCATCAAAGACGACCTAAGGAACCATATTCACCGCACCGCCATGACATTTCTTCATTTTTTTGCATTTTACTGCAGAAATACTAGAATTCCGCCCGATTCCCATATTTTCGTGTGTTATAGCCCACACCTTCCAAGTGGTCTCGGGATCCTCGGACCCCGATCGCCTAAAATTTTTCTGGGCCATAAAATACGACTTAAGGAACCATAGTCACCACCCCGCCATGATCGTTCCTCATTTTTTGCATTTTTCAGCCAATAAACTAGAATTTCGCCTGATTCCCATATTTTCGTGTGCTATAGCCCACGCCTTCCTAGTGGGTTGGGCCCCCGGAGCCGGATCGCCTAAAATTTTTCCAGGCCATAATATATGACCTAAGGAACCATTGTCACCTCCCCGCCATAACCTTTCCTCATTTTTTGCATTTTACGGCCAAAAACCTAGAATTCCGCCTGATTCTCATATTTTTGTGTGCTATATAGCCCACGCCTTCCAAGTGGTCCCGAGACCGCCGGACCCCGATCGCCTAAAGTTTTTTCGGGCCATCAAATACGACCTAAAGAACCATAGTCGCCGCCTCGCCATAATCGTTCTTCACGTTTTGTGTTTTTCGTCCAAAAAACTAGAATTCCTCGCGATTCTTATATTTTCGTGTGCGCCCACGCCTTCCGAGTGGGCCGGAACCCCCGGAGTCGAATCGCCTAAAATTTTTCCGGGCCATTAAATACGACCTAAGGAACCATAGTCACTGCCCTGCCATGATCGTTCCGTATTTTTTGCGTTTTTCGGCCAAAAAACTAGAATTCCGCCCGATTGCCATATTTTCGTGTGCTATAGCCCACGCCTTCCAAGTGGTCCCGGGACCCCCAGACCCCGATCGCCTAAAACTTTTCTGGGCCATCAAATATGACCTAAGGAACCATAGTCACCGCCCCGCCATGATCGTTCCTCATTATTTGCATTTTTCGGCCAAAAACTAGAATTGCCCGATTCCCATATTTTTCTGTGCTATCCCACACCTTCCCAATGGGCCGGGCCCCCGGACTCGGATCGCCTAAATTTTTTCCGTTCCATTAAATACGACCTAAGGAACCATAGTCACCGCCCCGCCATGATCGTTCCTCATTTTTTGCATTTTTCGGCCAAAAATCTAG
The DNA here is from genome assembly GCF_000390325.3 of Nicotiana tomentosiformis. Classification (NCBI taxonomy): domain Eukaryota; kingdom Viridiplantae; phylum Streptophyta; class Magnoliopsida; order Solanales; family Solanaceae; genus Nicotiana; species Nicotiana tomentosiformis. The sequence goes on along the minus strand of NC_090813.1, from coordinate 105,299,987 downwards.
AATTCCGCGAGATTCCCACATTTTCGTGTGATATAGCCCACGCCTTCCAAGTGGGCCGGGCCCCCGGACTCGGATTGCCTAAAATTTTTCTAGGAGATCAAATATGACCTAAGGAACCATATTCACCGCCCCGCCATGATTGTTCCTCATTTTTTGCATTTTACGGAAAAAAAAATAGAATTCTGCCCAATTCCCATATTTTCGTGTGTTATAGCCCACGCCTTCCAAGAGGTCCCGGGACCCCCGGACCCCGATCTCCTAATATTTTTCCGGGCCATCAAATTTGTCCAAAGAACCATAGTCACTACCCCGCCATGATCGTTCCTCAATTTTTGCATTTTTCGGCCAAAATACTATAATTTCGATTGATTCCCATATTTTCATATGCTATAGCCCACGCCTTCCCAGTGGATTGGCCCCTCCGGAACCGGATCGCCTAAAATTTTTTCTTGATATCAAATACGACCTAAGGAACCATAGTCACTGCTCCACCATGACCTTTCCTGTTTTTTTTTATTTTGCGGCCAAAAAACTAGAATTTCGCCAAACAATTCTAGTTTTTTGGCCGTAAAACGCAAAAAAACGAGAAACGGTCATGGCGGGGCGGTGACTATGGTTCCTTAGGTCATATTTGATATCCCGGAAAAATGTTTAGGCGATCGGGGTCCGTGGGGCACGGACCCACTCGGAAGGCATGGGCTATAGCACACGAAAATATGGGAATCGGGCAGAATTTTAGTGTTTTGGCCGAAAAATGCATGAAATGAGGAACGATCATGGCGGGGTGGTGACTATGGTTCCTTAGGTCATATTTAATGGCCCAGAATAATTTAAGACGATCCGAGTCCCCGGGGGGGGGGGGGGAACTCGGAAGGCGTGGACTATAGCACACGAAAATATGGGAATCAGGCGAAATTCTAGTTTTTTGGCCGTAAAACGCAAACAAAATGAGAAACGGTCATGGTGGGGCGGTGACTATAGTTCCTTAGGTCATATTTGATATCCCGAAAAAAGGTTTAGGCGATAGGGGTCCGGGGGGCACGGACCCACTCGGAAGGCGTGGGCTATAGCACACGAAAATATGGGAATAGAGCGGAATTCTAGTTTTTTTTTTCCGTAAAATACAAAGAAACAAGGAACGGTCATGGCGGGGCAGTGACTATGGTTCCCTAGGTCTTATTTGATGTCCCGAAAAATTTTTAGGCGATCTGAGTCCCCGGGGGGAGCACTCGGAAGGCGTGGACTATAGCACACAAAAATATGGGAATCGTGTGAAATTCTAGTTTTTTGGCTGTAAAACGCAAAAAAAGAGGAATTGTCATGACAGGGCGGTGACTATGGTTCTTTAGGTCGTATATGATGACCCGAAAATTTTTTAGGCGATCCGGCTCCGGGGGGCCCTACCCACTGGGAAGGCGTGGGCTATAGCACACGAAAATATGGGAATCGGGCGGAATTCTAATTTTTTGGCTGACAAATGCAAAAAATGAGGATCGATCATGGCGGGGCGGTGACTATGGTTCCTTAGGTCATATTTAATGGCCCGAAATAATTTTAGGCGATCCGAGTCTCGGGGGTGGGGGGGCACTCGAAAGGCGTGGACTATAGCACACGAAAATATGGTAATCGGGCGAAAATTTAGTTTTTTGGCCGTAAAACGCAAAAAAACGAAAAACGGTCATGGCGGGGTGGTGACTATGGTTCCTTAGGTCATATTTGATATCCCAAAAAAAATTTTAGGCGATCCGAATCCGGGGGCCCTGGCCCACTCGGAAGGCGTGGGCTATAGCACACGAAAATATGGGAATCGGGAAGAATTCTAGTTTTTTGGCCGAAAAATGCAAGAAATGAAGAACGATCATGGCAGGGCGGTGACTATGGTTCCTTAGGTCATATTTAATGGCCCGGAATAATTTAAGGCGATCCGAGTCCCGGGGGGAACTCGGAAGGCGTGGACTATAGCACATGAAAATATGGGAATCAGGCGAAATTCTTGTTTTTTGGCCGTAAAACGCAAACAAAACGAGAAACGGTCATGGAAGGGCGGTGTCTATGGTTCCTTAGGTCATATTTGATATCCTGGAAATAAGTTTAGGCGATCGGGGTCCGGGGGCACGGATCCACTCGGAAGGCGTGGGCTATAGCACACGAGAATATGAGAATCGAGTGGAATTCTAGTTTTTTTTTTGTAAAACGCAAAGAAACGAGGAACGGTCATGGCAGGCGGTGACTATGGTTCCTTAGGTCGTATTTGATGGCTCAAAAATATTTTAGGCGATACGGTTCCTTAGGGCGTGGGCTATAGCACACGAAAATATGGGAATCGGGCGAAATAATAGTTTTGTAGCCGTAAAATGCAAAAAAAACGAGGAACGGTCATGGCTGGCAGAGACTATGGTTCCTTAGGTCGTCTTTGATGGCTCAGAAAAAATTTAAACTATCCGGGTCCGGGCGGCCATACCCATTGGGAAGGCATCGGCAGCACACGAAAATATGGGAATCGGGCGGAATTCTAGTTTTTTGGCCTTAAGACGCAAAAATAAGAGGAACGGTCAATGCGGGGCTGTGACTATGGTTCTTTAGGTCATACTGGATGACCTGGAAAACTTTTAGGCGATCCGATTCCGGGAGGGAGGGGGGTCCGTGCTCACTCGGAAGGCGTGCTATAGCACACGAAAATATGGGAATCGGGCGAAATTCTAGTTTTTTGGCCGTAAAATTCAAAAAATGAGGAACGATCATGGCGGGGAGGTGACTATGGTTCCTTAGGTCGTATTTGATGGCCCGAAAATTTTTTAGGCGATCGGGGTCGGGGAGTCCTGGGACCACTTGGAAGGTGTGGGCTATTGCACACGAAAATATGGGAGTCGGGCGGAATTCTAGTTTTTTGGCTATAAAATGAAAAAAATGCAGAACGGTCATGGCAGGGTGGTGACAATGGTTCCTTAGGTCGTATGTAATGGCCCGGAATAATTCTAGGCGATCCGAGTCCCGGGGGGGGAGGGGCACTCGGAAGGCGTGGACTATAGCACACGAAAATATGGGAATCGGGCGAAATTCTAGTTTTTTGGCCGTAAAACGCAAACAAAATGAGAAACGGTCATGGAGGAGCGATGTCTATGGTTCCTTAGGTCATATTTGATATCCTGGAAAAAAGATTAGGCGATCGGGGTCCGGGGGGCACGGACCCACTCGGAAGGCGTGGGCTATAGCACACGAAAATATGGGAATCGAGTGAAATTCTAGTTTGTTTCCGTAAAACGCAAATAAACGAGGAACGGTCATGGCAGGGCGGTGACTATGGTTCCTTAGGTCATATTTGATGGCCCGAAAACATTTTAGGTAATACGGTTCTGAGGGCCCCGGGCCCACTCGGAAGGCGTGGGCTATAGCACACGAAAATATGGAAATCGGGCGAAATAATAGTTTTTTAGCCGTAAAACGCAAAAAATGAGGAACGGTCATGGCGGGCGGAGACTATGATTCCTTAGGTCGTCTTCGATGGCCCTGAAAAATTTTAAACTATCCAGGTCCGAGCGGCCCTACCCACTGGGAAGGCATGGGCTATAGCACACTGAAATATGAGAATCGGGCGGATTTCTAGTTTTTTGGCTGTAAGACGCAAAAATACGAGGAACGGTCATGGCGGGGCGGTGACTATGGTTCTTTAGGTCGTACTGGATGACCTGGAAAAATTTTAGGCGATCCAATTCCGGGAGGGGAGGGGGGTCTGGGCTCACTCGGAAGGCGTGCTATAGCACACGAAAATATGGGAATCGGGTGGAATTCTAGTTTTTTGGCCGTAAAATGCAAAAAAATGAGGAACGATCATGGCGGGGCAGTGACTATGGTTCCTTGGGTCGTATTTGATGGGCCGGAAAATTTTTAGGCGATCGGGGTCCGGGGGTCCTGGGAGCACTTGGAAGGCGTGGGCTATAGCACACGAAAATATGGGAATCGGGCGAAATTCTAGTTTTTTTGCCGTAAAATGCAAATAAATGAGGAACGATCATGGCAGGGTGGTGATTATGGTTCCTTAGGTAGTATTTGATGGCCCGGAAAATTTTTAGGCAATCGGGGTCTGGAGGTCCCAGGAGCACTTGGAAGGCGTGGGCTATAGCACACGAAAATATGGGAATGGGGTGGAATTCTAGTTTTTTGGCCATTAAAACGCAAAACATGAGGAACGATCATGGCCGGGCGGTGACTATGGTTCCTTAGGTCGTATTTGATGGCCCGGAATAATTTTAGGCGATCGAAGTCTAGGGGGCCTGGCCCACTTGGAAGGCGTGGGCTATAGCACACGAAAATATGGGAATCGGGCGAAATTCTACTTTTTTGGCCGAAAAATGCAAAAAATGAGGAACGATCCTGGAGGGGCGGTTACTATGGTTCTTTAGGTCATATTTAATGGCCTAGAATAATTTTAGGCGATCCGATTTCGGTGGGCCCGGGCCCACTCGGAAGGCGTGGGCAATAACACACGAAAAAATGGGAATGAGGCGAAATGCTAGTTTTTTGGCCGTAAAAGGCAAAAACACGATGAACGGTCATGGCGGGGACGTGACTATGGTTCCTTAGGTCGTATTTGATGACCCTGAAAAATTTTAGGCGATCCGGCTCCAGGGGGCCCCACTTACTGGGAAGGCGTGGGATATAGCACACGAAAATATGGGAATCAGGAGAAATTCAAGTTTTTTGGCCAAAAAATACAAAAATTGAGGAACTGTCATGGCGGGGCGGTGACTATGGTTCCATATGTCGTATTTGATTACCTGGAAAAATTTTAGGCGATCCGGTTCCAGGGGGCTCGGGCCCACTCGGAAGGCGTTGGCTATAGCACACAAAAATATGGGAATCATGTAAAATTCTAGTTTTTTGGCCGTAAAACGCAAAAAAATGAGGAACGGCCCTACCCACTAGGAAGGCGTGGGATATAGCACACGGAAATATGGGAATCAGGCAAAATTCTAGTTTTTTGGCTGTAAAAAGCAAAGGAAACGAGAAACGGTCATGGCGGGGCGGTGACTATGGTTCTTTAGGTCGTACTTGATGACCTGGAAAAATTTTAGGTGATCCGATTCCGGGGGTGTGTGTGTCTGGGCTCACTCGAAAGGCGTGGGATATAGCACACGAAAATATGGGAATCGGGCAAAATTCTAGTTTTTTGGCCGTAAAATGCAAAAAAACGAGGAACGATTATGGCGGGCGGAGACTATGGTTCCTTAGGTCGTATTCGATGGCCCGGAAAAATTTTAAACTATCCGGGTCCGGGCGGCCCTACCCACTGGGAAGGCATGGGCTATAGCACATGAAAATATGGGAATCGGGTGGAATTCTAGTTTTTTGGCCGTAAATCGCAAACAAACGAGGAACGGTCATGGCGAGGAGGTGACTATGGTTCTTTAGGTCGTATGTGATGGCCCGAAAAGTTTTTAGGGGATCCGAGTCCGGTGGGCCTGACCTAATCGGAAGGCGTGGGCTATAGCACACAAAAATATGGGAATCGGGCGGAATTCTAGTTTTTTGGCCGTAAAATGCAAAAAATGAGGAACGATTATGGAGGGGCGGTGACTATGGTTCTTTAGGTCGTATTTGATGGCCCTGAAAAATTTAAGGCGATCCGGGTCTAAGGTGCCCGGACCCATTCAGAAGGCGTGGGCTATAGCACACGAAAATATGGGAATCAGGCGAAATTCTAGTTTTTTGTTCGTAAAATGCAAAAACATGAGGAACGGTCATGGCAGGGCGGTGACTATGGCTCTTTAGGTTGTATTTGATGGCCCGGAAAATTTTTAGGCGATTCGAGTCTGGGGTGCCCTGCCTACTCGGAAGGCGTGGGCTATAGCACATACAAATATGGGAATCACGCGAAATTCTAGTTTTTTGGCCGTAAAATGCAAAAAATGAGGAAAGGTTATGGCAGGGCGGTGACTATGGTTCCTTAGGTCATATTTGATGGCTCAAAAAAATTTTAGGCGATCCGGCTCCGGGGGGCCCAACCCAATGGGAAGGTGTGGGCTATAGCACACGAAAATATGGGAATCAAGCGAAATTCTAGTTTTTTGGCCGAAAAACAGAAAAAATTGAGGAACGATCATGGTAGGGCGGTGACTATGGTTCCTTAGGTCGTATTTGATGGCCCAAAAAATTTTCGGAGATCGGGGTCCGACGGTCCAGGGACCACTTGAAAGGCTTGGGCTATAGCACACGAAAATATGGAAATCAAGAGAAATTCAAGTTTTTTGGCCAAAAAATGCAAAAATTGAGGAACTGTCATGGCGGGGCGGTGACTATGGTTCTTTAGGTCGTATTTGATTACCCAGAAAAATTTTTGGCGATCCGGTTCCGGGGGGCCTGGGCCCCCTCGGAAGGCGTTGGCTTTAGCACACGAAAATATGGGAATCAGGCGAAAATCTAGTTTTTTGGCCGTAAAATGCAAAAAAACGAGGAACGGTCATGGCAGGCGGAGACTATGGTTCCTTAGGTCGTATTCAATGGCCCGGAAGAATTTTACACTATCCGGGTCCAGGCGGCCCTACCCACTGGGAAGGCGTGGGATATAGCACACGAAAATAAGGGAATCGGGCAGAATTCTTGTTTTTTGGCCGTAAATCGCAAACAAACGAGGAACGGTCATGGCGGGGAGGTGACTATGGTTCTTTAGGTCGTACTCGATGACCTGGAAAAATTTTAGGCGATCCGATTCCGGGGGGTCCGGGCGGTGGGGGTGGGGGTGTCTGGGCTCATTCGAAAGGCATGGGCTATAGCACACGAAAATATGGGAATCGGGCGAAATTCTAGTTTTTTGGCCGTAAAATGCAAAAAAATGAGGAACTGTCATGGCGGGCGGAGACTATGGTTCCTTAGGTCGTATTCGATGGCCCGAAAAAAGTTTAAACTATCCGGGCTCGGGCGGCCCTACCCACTGGGAATCGGGTGGAATTCTAGTTTTTTGGCTGTAAATCGCAAACAAACGAGGAACGGTCATGGCGGGGAGGTGACTATGGTTCTTTAGGTCGTAAGTGATGGCCCGGGAAAATTTTAGGCGATCCGAGACCGGTGGGCCCGACCTAATCGGAAGGCGTGGGCTATAGCACACAAAAATATGGGAATCGGGCGGAATTCTAATTTTTTGGCCGTAAAACGCAAAAAATAAGGAACGATTATTGAGGGGCGGTGACTATGGTTTCTTAGGTCGTATTTGATGGCCCTCAAAAATTTAAGGCGATCCGGGTCTGGGGGGCCCGGGCCCATTCGAAAGGCGTGGGCTATAGCACATGAAAATATGGGAATCAGGCGAATTTCTAGTTTTTTGTTCGTAAAATGCAAAAAAATGAGGAACGGTCATGGCAGGGCGGTGACAATGGATCTTTAGGTCGTATTTGATTGCTCGGAAAATTTTTAGGCGATCCGAGTCTGGGGTGCCTTGCCTACTCAGAAGGCGTGGGCTATAGCACATGCAAATATCGGAATCAGGCGAAATTCTAGTTTTTTGGCCGTAAAATGCAAAAAATGAGGAATGGTTATGGCAGGGCGGTGACTATGGTTCCTTAGGTCGTATTTGATGGCTCGGAAAAATTTTAGGCAATCCGGCTTTGGGGGGCCCAACCCAATGGGAAGGCGTGGGCTATAGCACACGAAAATATGAGAATCAAGCGAAATTCTAGTTTTTTGGCCGAAAAACAGAAAAATTGAGGAACGATCATGGCGGGGCGGTGACTATGGTTCCTTAGGTCATATTTGATGGCCCAGAAAATTTTAGGAGATCGGGGTCCGAGTGTCCAGGGACCACTTGGAAGGCGTGGGCTATAGCACACGAAAATATGGGAATCGGGCAGAATTCTAGTTTTTTGGCCGTAAAATTCAAAAAATGAGGAACGATCATGGCGGTGCGGTGACTATGGTTCCTTAGGTCGTATTTTATTGCCTGAAACAATTTTAGGTGATCGGGGTCAGGAGAACCCTAGGAAGGCGTGGGCTATATAGCACACGAAAATATGCGAATCGGGCGGAATTCTAGTTTTTTGTCCGTAAAAGGCAAAAAATGAGGAACGGTCATGGCAAGCCGGTGACTATGGTTCTTTAGGTCGAATCTGATGGCCTGAAAATTTTTTAGGCGATCCGAGTCCGGGGGTCCCGCCCCACGCGGAAGGCGTGGGCTTTAGCACACAAAAATATGGGAATCGGGCGGAATTATAGTTTTTTGGCCGTAAAATGCAAAACATGAGCAAAGGTCATGGAGGGGCGGTGACTATGGTTCCTTAGGTTGTATTTGATGGCCCGGAAAAATTTTAGGCGATCCGGGTCTGGGGGGCCCGGGCCCACTCGGAAGGCGTGAGCTATAGCACACAAAAATATGGAAATCAGGCGAATGTCTAGTTTTTTGGCCGCAAAACGCAAAATATGAGCAAAGATCATAGCGGGGAGGTGACTATGGTTCCTTAGGTCGTAATTGATGGCCCGGAAAAGTTTTAGGAAATCGGGGTCCGGGTGTCCCGGTACCACTTGGAATTGGGCGGAATTCATGTTTTTTGGCCGAGAAACGCAAAACATGAGGAACGATCATGGCGGGGCGGTGAATTTGGTTCCTTAGGTCTTACTTAATGGCCGGCAAAATTTTAGGTGATCCTAGTCCGAGGGGGGGGAGGGGGCACTCGGAAGGCGTGGGCTATAGCACACGAAAATATGAGAATCGGGCGGAATTCTAGTTTCTTGGCCATAAAATGCAAAAAAGAGGAAAGGTCAGGGCAGGGCGGTGAATATGGTTCCTTATGTCGTATTTGATGGCCCGAAAAAATTTTAGGAGATCGCGGTCCGGGGGTCCCGGGACCACTTGGAAGGCATGGGCTATAGCACACGAAAATATAGGAATCGGGCAGAATTTTAATATTTTGGCCGTAAAATTCCAAAAATGAGGAACGATCATGGCGGGGCGGTGACTATGGTTCCTTAGGTCATATTTTATGCCCCGAAATATTTTTAGGCGATCGGGGTCTTGCGGTCCCGGGACCACTTGGAAGGCGTGGGCTATAGCACACGAAAATATGGGAATCAGGTGGAATTCTAGTTTTTTGGCTGTAAAATGCAAAAAATGAGGAACAATCATGGCGGGGTGGTGACTATGGTTCCTTAGGTCGTATTTGATGGTCCTGAAAAATTTTAGGAGATCCGGGTCTGGGGGGCCCGGGACCACTCGGAAGGCATGGGCTATAGCACACGCAAATATGGGAATCAGGCAAAATTCTAGTTTTTTGGTCTTAAAACGCAAAACAACGAGGAACGATCATGGCAAGGCGGTGACTATGGTTCTTTAGGTCGTATTTGATGGCCCGAAAATTTTTTAGGCGATCCGAGTCTGGAGTGCCCGACCTACTCGGAAGGTGTGGGATATAGCACACGAAAATATGAGAATCAGGCAGAATTCTAGTTTTTTGGCCGTAAAATGCAAAAAATGAGGAAAGGTTATGGCAGGGCGGTGACTATGGTTCCTTAGGTCATATTTGATGGCTTGAAAAATTTTTAGGCGATCCGGCTCCGGAGGGCCCAACCCAATGGGAAGGCGTGGGCTATAGCACACAAAAATATGAGAATATGGCGAAATTCTAGTTTGTTTGCCGAAAAACGCAAAAATTGAGGAACGATCATGGCGGGGCGGTGATTATGCTTCCTTAGGTCGTATTTGATGGCCCAGAAAATTTTAGGAGATCGGGGTCCGGGGGTCCAGGGACCACTTGGAAGGCGTGGGCTATAGCACACGAAAATATGGGAATCGGGCGAAATTCTAGTTTTTTGGCCGTAAAATGCAAAAAATGAGGAACGATCATGGCGGTGCGGTGACTATAGTTCCTTAGGTCATATTTTATTAGCCAGAACAATTTTAGGCGATCGGGGTCTGGGGTTCCCGAGACCCCTTGGAAGGCGTGGGCTATATAGCACACGAAATATGCGAATTGGGCGGAATTCTAGTTTTTTGTCCGTAAAACGTAAAACACGAGGAACAATCATGGCTGAGTGGTGACTATGGTTCTTTAGGTTGAATCTGATAGCCTGGAAAAATTTGAGGCGATCCGAGTCCGGGGGTCCCGGCCCATGCGAAATGCGTAGGCTATAGCACACGAAAATATGGGAATCGGGCGGAATTCTAGTTTTTTAGCCATAAAATGTAAAGAATTAGTAAAGGTTATGGAGGGGAGGTGACTATGGTTCCTTAGGTCATATTTGATGGCCCGGAAAAATTTTAGGCGATACGGCTCCGAGGGGCCCTATCCACTAGGAAGGCGTGGGCTATAGCACACGAAAATATGGGAATCAGGCGAAAGTCTTGTTTTTTTGCCGCAAAACGCAAAATATGAGCAATGATCATGGCGGGGCGGTGACTATGGTTCCTTAGGTCGTATTTTATTGCCCGGAAAACTTTTAGGAGATCGGGGTCCGGGGGTCCCGGAACCACTTAGAAGGCGTGGGCTATAGCACACGAAAATATGGGAATTGGGCGGAATTCAAATTTTTTGGCCGAAAAATGCAAAACATGAGGAACGATCATGGCGGGACAGTGACTATGGCTCTTTAGGTTGTATTTGATGACCTTCAAATACGACCTAGTCTGGGGGGCGGGGGGAACTCGGAAGGCGTGGGCTATAGCACACAAAAATATGAGAATCGGGCGGTATTCATGTTTTTTGGCCTTAAAATGCAAAAAATGAGGAAAGGTCATGGAAGGGCGGTGACTATGGTTCCTTATGTCGTATTTGATGGCCCGGAAAATTTTTAGGAGATTGGGGTCCGGGGGTCCCGGACCACTTGGAAGGCTTGGGCTATAGCACACGAAAATATGGGAATCGGGCGGAATTCTAGTTTTTTGGCCGTAAAATGCAAAAATGAGGAAAGTTCACGGCGGTGCGGTGACTTTGGTTCCTTAGGTCGTATTTGATGACCCGAAAAAATTTTAGGCGATCCGGCTCCGGGGGGCCCTACCAACTGGGAAGGCGTGGGCTATAGCACACGAAAATATGGGAATCAGGTGGAATTCTAGTTTTTTGGCCATTAAAATGCAAATCAAGAGGAACGATCATGACTAGGCGGTGACTATGGTTCCTTAGGTCGTATTTGATGGCCCAAAAAAATTTTAGGCGATCCAAGTCTGGGGAACCCGGCCCACTCGGAAGGCGTGGGCTATAGCACACGAAAATTTGGGAATCGGACGAAATTCAAGTTTTTTGGCCGAAGAACGCAAACAAAATGTGGAACGATCATGGAGGGACTGTGACTATGGTTCTTTAGGTCGTATTTGATGACTTGTAATATTTTAGGCGATCCGAGTCCCGGGGGGGCAGACGGAAGGCGTGGGCTATGCACACGAAAATATTGGAATCGAGCGAAATTCAAGCTTTTTGGCCGTAAAATGCAAAACATGAGGAAAGGTCATTGCGGGGAGGTGACTATGGTACCTTAGGTCGTATTTGATTGCCCGGAAAATTTTTAGGCGATCCGGGTCTAGGGGCCCGGGCCCACTCGGAAGGCGTGGGCTATAGCACATGAAAATATGGGAATCAGGCGAAAGTCTAGTTTTTTGGCCGCAAAATGCAAAATATGAGCAATGATCTTGGCGGGGCGGCCCACACGGAAGGCGTGGGCTATGCACACGAAAATATCGGAATCGAGCGGAATTCAAGATTTTTGGCCGTAAAATGCAAAACATGAGGAAAGGTCATTGCGGGGCGGTGACTATGGTACCTTAGGTCGTATTTGATGGCCCGAAAAATTTTTAGGCGATCCGGGTTTGGGGTCCCGGGCCTACTCGGAAGGCGTGGGCTATAGCACACGAAAATATGGGAATCAGGCGAAAGTCTAGTTTTTTGGCCGCAAAACGCAAAATATGAGCAATGATCTTGGCGGGGCGGTGACTATGGTTCCTGAGGTCGTATTTGATGGCCCGGAAAATTTTTAGGAAATCGGGGTCCGGGTGTCCCGGTACCACTTGTAAGGCGTGGGCTATAGCACACGAAAATATGGGAATTGGGAGGAATTCAAGTTTTTGGGCCGAAAAACGCAAAACATGAGGAACGATCATGGCGGGGCGGTGAATTTGTATCCTTAGGTCGTACTTAATGGCAGGAAAAATTTTAGGCGATACTCGTCCGGGGGGGGGGGCACTCGGAAGGTGTGGGCTGCATACGAAAATATGAGAATCAGGCGGAATTCTTGTTTTTTGGGCGTAAAATGCAAAAAAGAGGGAAGGTAAGGGTGGGGCGGTGCCTATGGTTCCTTATGTCATATTTGATGGCCCGGAAAAATTTTAGGAGATCGCGGTCCGCGGGTCCCTGGACCACTTGGAAGGCGTGGGCTATAACACACAAAAATATGGGAATCGGGTGGAATTCTAGTTTTTTTGCCATTAAAACGAAAATAAGAGGAACAATCATGGCTGGGTGGGGAATATGGTTCCTTAGGTCATATTTCATGGCCCAGAAAAATTTTAGGCGATCCGTGTCCGGGGGGCCTGGGGCCACTCGGAAGGCGTGGGCTATAGCACACGAAAATATGGGAATCAGGAAAAAACTAGTTTTTTGGTTGCAAAATGCAAAATATGTGCAATGATCATGGCGGGATGGTGACTATGGATCCTTAGGTCGTATTTGATGGCCCGAAAAAGTTTTAGGCGATCGGTGTTCAGGGGTCCCGGGACCACTTGAAAGACGTGTGCCATAGCACACGAAAATATGGGAATCAGGTGGAATTCTAGTTTTTTGGCCATTAAAAGGAAAAACATAAAGAATGATCATGGATGGGCGATGATTATGGTTCTTAGGTCGTATTTGATGGCCCGAAAATTTTTTAGGAAATCGGGGTCCGGGTGTCCCGGTACCACTGGGAAGGCGTGGGCTATAGCACACGAAAATATGGGAATTGGGCGGAATTCAAGTTTTTGGGCCGAGAAATGCAAAACATGAGGAACGATCATGGCGGGAAGGTGAATTTGGTTCCTTAGGTCGTACTTAATGGCCGGCAAAATTTTAGGCGATCCTAGTCCGGGGGTGGGGGGGGGGACTCGGAAGGTGTGGGATATAACACAAGAAAATATGTGAATCGGGCGGAATTTTAGTTTTTTGGCCGTAAAATGCAAAAAATGAGTAAAGGTCAGGGCGGGGCGGTGACTATGGTTCCTTAGGTCGTATTTGATGGCTCAGAAAATTTTTAGGGGATCTGGCTCCGGTGGCCTCAACCCAATGGGAAGGCGTGGGCTATAGCACAAGAAAATATGAGAATCAGGAGAAATTCTAGTTTTTTGGCCGAAAAATGCAAAAATTGAGGAACGATCATGGCGGGGCGGTGACTATGCTTCCTTAGGTCGTATTTGATGGCCCGTAAAATTTTAGGAGATCGGGGTCCAGGTACCACTTGGAAGGCATGGACGCACACGAAAATATGAGAATCGGGCGAAGTTCTAGTTTTTTTGCCGTAAAATGCAAGAAAAGAGGACCGATCATGGCGGGGCGGTGACTATGGTTCCTTAGGTTGTATTTGATGTCCCGGAAAATTTTTAGGCGATCGGGGTTTGGGGGTCCTCGGACCACTTGGAAGGCGTGGGCTATAGCACACAAAAATATGGGAAGCGGGCGAAATTCTATGTTTTTTGCCCGTAAAATGCAAAACACGAGGAACGGTCATGGAAGGGCGGTGACTATGGTTCTTAAGGTCGAATCTGATGGCCCGGAAAAATCTGAGACGATCTGAGTCCGGGGGGCCCGGCCCACGTGGAAGGCGTGGCACACGAAAATATGGGAATCAGGCGGAATTCTAGTTTTTTGGCCAAAAAATTTAAAAAATGAGCAATGGTCATGGCGTGTAGGTGACTATGGTTCCTTAGGTCATATTTGACGGCCCGGAAAAATTTTAGGCGATCCGGCTTCGGGGGGCCCTACCCACTGGGAAGGCGTGGGCTATATAGCACATGAAAATATGGGAATAAGGAGAAAGTCTAGTTTTTTGGCCTCAAGATGCAAAATATGCGTATTGATCATGGCGGGGCGGTGACTATGGTTCCTTAGGTCGTATTTGATGGCTCGGAAAAATTTTAGGAGATCGGGGTCCGGGGGTCCCTGTACCACTTGGAAGGCGTGGGCTATAGCACACGAAAATATGGGAATTGAGCGAAATTCATGTTTTTTGGCCGAAAAACGCAAAACATGAGGAACGATCATGGCGGGGTGGTGAATTTAGTTCCTTAGGTCGTACTTAATGACCTACAAAATTTTAGGCGATCCTAGTCCGGGGGGCAGGGCCCAATCGGAAGGCGTGGGCTATAGCACACGAAAATATGAGAATCAGGCGGAATTCATGTTTTTTGGCCTTAAAATGCAAAAAATGAGGAAAGGTCATGGTAGGGCGGTGACTATCGTTCCTTATGTCGTATTTGATGGCCCGGAAAAATTTTAGGAGATTGGGGTCCGGGGGTCCCGGGACCACTTAGAAGGCGTGGGCTGTAGCACATGAAAATATGAGAATCGGGCGGAATTCTAATTTTTTGGCCGTAAAATGCAAAAAATGAGGAAAGGTCATGGCGGTGCGGTGACTATGGTTCCTTTGGCCGTAATTGATGGCCCGAAAAAAATTTAGGCGATCCGACTACGGGGGCCCCTACCCACTGGGAAGGCGTGGACTATAGCACACGAAAATATGGGAATGAGGCGAAAGTCTAGTTTTTTGGCCGAAAAACACAAAAAAATGGGGAACGATCATGGTGGGGTGGTGACTATGGTTCCTTAGGTTGTATTTAATGGCCCGAAATAATTTTAGGCGATCCGAGTCCGGATATTCTGGCCTACTCGGAAGGCATTGGCAATAGCACACGAAAATATGGGAATCAGGCGAAAGTCTAGGTTTTTGGCCGCAAAACGCAAAATATGAGCAATGATCATGGTGAGGCGGTGACTATGGTTCCTTAGGTCGTATTTGATGTCCCGGAAAAAATTTTGGCGATCAGGGACCGGGGGTCCCGGGACCACTTGGAAGGCGTGGGATACCACATAAAAATATGGGATCGGGCGGAATTTTAGTTTTTTGGCCGTAAAATGCAAAAAATGAGGAAAGGTCATGGCGGGGCGGTGACTATGGTTCCTTAGGTTGTATTTGATGGCCTGGAATAATTTTAGGCGATCTGGGTCCGGGGTTCCCGGGACCACTTGGAATGCGTGGGCTATAGCACATGAAAACATGGGAATCAGGCAAAATTCTTGTGTTTTGGACGTAAAACGCAAAACAATGAGGAACAGACATGGTAGTGCGGTAACTATGGTTCTCTAGGTTGTATTTGATGGCCCGGAAAAATTTTAGGCGATCCGGTTCCTGGGGGGCCTACCCACTGGGAAGGCTTTGGCTTTAGCACACAAAAATATGGGAATCGGGCAGAATCTATTTTTTTGCCGTAAAATGTAAAAAATGAGGAAAGGTCATGGAAGGGCGGTGACTATGGTTCCTTAGGTCGCATTCGATGGACCGAAATTTTTTTAGGCGATCGGGGTCCTGGGTCCACTTGGAAGGCGTGGGATATAGCGCACGAAAATATGGGAATTTGGTGGAATTCTAGTTTTTTGGCCGCAAAACCTAAAAGAATGAGGAACGGTAATGGTATGAGGTGACTATGGTTATTTACGTCGTATTTGATGGCCTGGAAAAATTTTAGGCGATCCGAGCCCGGAGGGCCCGGCCTACTCGGAAGGCGTGGGCTATAGCACATGAAAATATGGAATCGGGTGGAATTCTAGTTTTTTGGCCGTAAAATGCAAAAAATGATGAAAGGTCATGGCGGGGCGGTGACTATGGTTCCTTAGGTCGTATTTGATGGCCCAAAATTTTTTTTGGCGATCCGGCTCCGGGGGGCCCTACCCATTGGGAAGGCGTGGGCTATATAGCACACGAAAATATGGGAAACAGGCAAAATTCTAGTTTTTGGTTGAAAAATGCAAAACATGAGGAAAGATCACGGCGGGGAGGTGACTATGGTTCCTTAGGACATATTTGATGGCCCGAAAGGTTTTTAGGACATCGGGGTCTGGGGGTCTCGGGACCACTTGGATGGCGCGGGCTATAGCACACGAAAATATGGGAATCAGGCGGAATTCTAGTTTTTTGGCCGTAAAATGCAAAAAATGAGGAACGATCATAGCGAGACGGTGACTATGGTTCCTTAGGTCGTATTTGATGGCCCGGACAAATTTTAGGCGATTGGGGTCCGGGGTTCCCGGGACCACTTAGAATGCGTGGGCTATAGCACATGAAAACATGGGAATCAGGCGAAATTCTTGTGTTTTGGCCGTAAAACGCAAAACAATGAGGAACGGACATGGTAGTGCGGTGACTATGGTTCTCTAGGTTGTATTTGATGGCCCGAAAAAATTTTAGGCTATCCGGTTCCGGGGGGGCCTACCCACTAGGAAGGCATTGGCTTTAGCACACAAAAATATGGGAATCGAGCGGAATCTATTTTTTTGGCCGAAAAATGCAAAAATAAGGAACGATCATGGAGGGGCGGTGACTATGGTTCCTTAGGTTGATTTTATGGCCCGGACAAATTTTAGGCGATCGAGGTCCGGGGGTCCCGGGACCAATTGGAAGGCGTGGGCTATAGCACACAAAAACATGGGAATTAGGCAAAATTATAGTTTTTTGGCCGTAAAACGCAAAACAACGAGGAACGTACATGGCAGGGCAGTGACTATGGTTCTATAAGTTGTATTTGATATCCCAGAAAAAATTTTGGCGATCTGGTTCTGGGGGGCCCTACCCACTAGGAAGGCGTAGTCTATAGCATACGAAAATATGGGAGTCGGGCGAAATTCTATTTTTTTGGCCGAAAAACGTAAAAATGAGGAACAATCATGGCGGGACGGTGACTATGGTTCCTTAGATCGTATTTCATGGCCCGGACAAATTTTAGGCGATCAGGGTCCGGGGGTCCCTACCCACTAAGAAGGCGTGGGCTATAGCACACGAAAATATGGGAATCGGGCGGAATTCTATTTTTTTGGACGAGAAACGCAAAAATGAGGAACGATCATGGCGGGGAGGTGACTATGGTTACTTATGTCGTATTGGATGCCCCACAAAAATTTTAGGCGATCGGGGTCCGGAGGGTCCCGGGACCACTTGGATGGCGTGGGCTATAGCACATGAAAATATCGGAATCTGGCGGAATTCTAATTTTTTTGCCGAAAAATGCAAAATGTGAGGAACGATCATGGCAGAGTGGTGACTATGGTTCCTTCGGTCGTATTTAATGGCCCGGAAAATTTTTAGGCATTCCGAGTTCGGGGGGCCCGGCCCACTCGGAGGTGTGGGCTATAACACACGATAATATGGGAATCGGGCGAAATTCTAGTTTTTTGGCCGAAAAATGCAAAACATGAGGATTAGTCATAGCAGGGTGGTGAATATGGTTCTCAAAGTCGTATTTGATGCCCCGGAAAAATTTTAGGCGATCATAGTTCGGGGGGTCTGACCCACTCGGAAGGCGTGGGCTATAGCACACGAAAATATGGGAATCAGGCGTAATTTTAGTTTTTTTGTCGTAAAATGCAAAAAATGAGGAAAGGTCATAGCGGGGCGGTGAGTATGGTTCCTTAGGTCCTATTGGATGGCCCGAAAAAGTTTTAGGCGATCCGGTTCCGTGGGCCCCTACCCACTGGGGAGGCGTGGGCTATATCAAACGAAAATATGGAATCAGGTGAAATTCTAGTTTTTTGGATGAAAAACGCTAAAAATGAGGAAAGATCATGGCGGGGTGGTGACTATAGTTCCTTGGGTCGTATTTGTTGGCCCGAAAAGTTTTTAGAAGATCGGGGTTTGGGGGTCCCGGGACCACTTGGAAGGCGTGGGCTATAGCACATGAAAATATCGGAATCGGGCGGAATTCTAGTTTTTTGGCAGTAAAATGCAAAGAATGAGGAACGATCATGGCGGGGCGGTGACTATGGTTCCTGAAGTCGTATTTGATGGCCCGGAAAAATTTTAGGCGATCGGGGTCTGGGGTCCCGTGACCACTTGGAAGGCGTGATAGCACACAAAAATATGGGAATTGGGTGGAATTCTAGATTTTTTTACCGTGAAATGCAAAAAAGGAAGAACGGTCATGTAAGGGCGGTAACTATGGTTCTTTAGGTCGTATTTGACGGCCCAAAAAAATTTTAGGCGATCCGAGTCCGGGGGGCCCGGCCCACTTGGAAGGCGTGGGCTATAGCACACGTATATATGGGAATCAGGCGAAATTCTAGTTTTTTGTTGTAAAATGCAAAAAATGAGGAACGATCATGGCGAGGCGGTGACTCTAGTTCCTTAGGTCGTATTTGATGGGCCGGAAATATTTTAGGCAATCGGGGTCCGGGAGTCTCGGGTCCACTTGGAAGGCGTGGGCTATGCACACGGTAAAATGGGAATCGGGCGAATTCTAGTGTTTTGGACGTAAAATATAAAAAATGAGGAAAGTTCATGGCGAGGCGGTGACTATGGTTCCTTAGGTCGTATTTGATGGCCTGGAAAATTTGTAGGTGATCCGGCTCCGGGGGGCCCTACCCATTGGGAAAGCGTGGGCTATTATAGCACACACAAATATGGTAATCGGGCGAAATTCTAGTTTTTTGGCCGAAAAACGCAAAAAACTGTGGAACGATCATGGCGGGGCGGTGACTATGGTTCCTTAAGTCGTATTTGATGGCCCAAAAATATTTTAGGCGATAAGGGTCCGGGGTTCCCGGGACCACTTGCAAGGCTTGGGCTATAGCACACGAAAATATGAGAATCGGGCGGAATTCTAGTTTTTTGACCAAAAAATGCAAAAAATGAAGAATGATCATGGCGGAGAGGTGACTATGGTTCCTTAGGTCTTATTTGATGGCCCGGAAAATTTTTAGGCGATCGAGGTCCGGCGTTCTCGGGACCACTTGGAAGGCGTGGGCTATAGCACACGAAAATATTGGAATCAGGCAGAATTCTAGTTTTTAGCCAAAAAATGCAAAACATGAGGAACGATCCTGGCGGGGAGTTGACTATGGTTCCTTAGGTCTTATTTGATGGCCCGAAATTTTTTTAGGCGATCGGGGTCCGGGTTTCACAGGACCACTACGAAGACGTGGGCTATAACACACGAAAATATGGGAATCGGGCAAAATTCTAGTTTTTTGGCAGAAAAATGCAAAACATGAGGAACGATCCTAGCAGGGAGGTGACTATGGTTCCTTAGGTCTTATTTGATGGCCCGAAATCTTTTTAGGTGATCCGAGTCCGGGGGGCCCGGATCACTCGGGAGGCATGGGTGGGAATCGGGCGGAATTCTTGTTTATTGGCCGAAAAATGCAAAAAACTAGGAACGTTCATGGTGGGGTGATGATTATCATTCCTTAGGTCGTATGTGATGGTCCAGAAAATTTTTAGGTGATCGGGGTCCGGGGGTCCCGTGACCACTCGGAAGGCGTGGGCTATAGCAAACGAAAATATGGGAATCTCGCGGAATTCTAGTTGTTTGGCCGAAAAATGCAAAAAATGAGGAACGATCATGGCGGGGCGGTTACTATTGTTCCTTAGGTCGTATTAGATGGCCCGAAAAAATTTTAGGCGATCGGGGTCCGGGGGTCCTGTGACCACTCGGAATGTGTGGGCACGAAAATATGGGAGTCGGGCGGAATTCTAGTTTTTTCGCCGAAAAATGCAAAACACTAGGAAAATTCATGGAGGGGCGGTGACTATGGTTCCTTAGGTCGTATTTAATGGCCCGAAAAAATTTTAGGCGATCGGGATCTGGGGGTCCCAGTACCACTTAGAAGGCGCGGGCTATAGCACACGAAAATATGGGAATCAGGCGAAATTCTATTTTTTTGGCCTTTAAATGCAAAAATTGGTTCTTAAGGTCGTATTAGATGCCCGGAATCAGGCAAAATTCTAGTTTTTTGGCTGAAAAACGCAAAAAATGAGGAACGATCATGGCGGGGCGGTGACTATGTTTCCTTAGGTCGTATTTGATGGCCCGAAAAAATTTTAGGAGATCGTGGTTCGGGGGTCCCGGGACCACTTGGAAGGCGTGGGCTAAACCACGCGAAAATATGGGAATCGGACGGAATTCTAGTTTTTTGGCCGTAAAATGCAAAAAAATAAGGAACAATCATGGCGGGGCGGTGACTATGGTTCCTTTCGTCGTATTCGATAGCCCAGAAATTTTTTAGGCGATCGGGGTCTGGGGGTCCCGGGACCACTTGGAAGGCGTGGGCTATAGCACACGAAAATATGGGAATCGGGCGAAATTCTAGGTTGTTTTGCCGTAACATGCAAAAAATGTGGAACGATCATGGCGGAGCAGTTACTATGGTTCCTTAGATCGTATTTAATGGGCTGGAAAAATTTTAGGCGATCGGGGTCTGGGAGTCCCGGGTCCACTTGGAAGGCGTGGGATAGCACACGAAAATATGGGAATCGGGGAGAATTCTATGTTTTTGGCCGTAAAATGCAAAAAATGAGGAAAGGTAATGGAGGGGCGGTGACTATGGTTCCTTAAGTCGTATTTGATGGACAGGAAAAAATTTAGGTGTTCCGGCTCCGGGGGGCCCTACCCATTGGGAAGGCGTGGGATTATAGCAGAAATAAATATGTTAATCGGGCAGAATTCTAGTTTTTTGGCCGAGGAACTAGAAAAATGAGGAACGATCCAGGTAGGGGTGTTCAAAACCGAAACAAAACCGAAAACCGAACCGAAACCGAAGCTTAATGGCTTATTAGTATCGGTTTAACGGTTTAACGGACGGGGAACGGATTGAAATATTTTTATTAACGGCTTATCGGTTTGGGGGCGGATTATTCAATTTTCTTAACGGATAATCCGTTAAACCGTTAAGAATATATATATATATAATTTATTTTTATCCATATGTATATTAAATAATAAATATATAAAAATTATTTTTAACCATATATATATATATTAAATAATCAAAAACCATTCTTCCACTTCCCGTACTCTATCTCTATTCTCTATTACTAATTTACTATTAGACATTTAGTTATAATTTACTATTCCATTTAGTTACTATTAGATAATTTTGATTATCATGTATTATACCCAGTATTCTCTTCTATTTCTTCTGATAGTTATAAGTTGTTAATAGGCTCATCCCTAGAGATGATTCTACTGGGAAATACGTTGGAATACACATCTCTCTATTTCTTCTTTTTAGCCCTCTTCTTAGGAATTTTATTTTGAGTCATAGCGGTCAACAAACAATCCGATAAAATGCCCGATAACCGCCCGATAAGAGCTAAACCGATACCAATCCGCCTGATATCTTATCGGGTGGCTAGCGGATTAATACATTTAAAAGCCGATAACCGATAAGCCAAACCGTTAAGAGTATATAACTGCCCAATCCGCCCAATAAGCAGCCCTAGATCCAGGCGGGGAGGTGACTATGGTTCCTTAGGTCTTATTTGATGGCCCGAAATGTTTTTAGGCGATCAGGGTCCAGGGTTCTCGGGACCACTTGGAAGGTGTGGGATATAGCACACGAAAATATGGGAATCTGGCAGAATTCTAGTTTTTTGGCCGAAAAATGCAAAAATTGAGGAACGATCCTAGAGGAGAGGTGACTATGGTTCCTTAGGTCTTATTTGATGGCCCGAAAAAATTTTAGGCGAACGGGTTCTGGGGTTCTCGGGACCACTTTGAAGTCGTGGGCTATAGCACACGAAAATATGGGAATCGGGTAGAATTCTAGTTTGTTGGCCGAAAAATGCAAACAATGAGGAACGATCCTGGCGGGGAGGTGACTATGGTTCCTTAGGTCTTATTTGATGGCCCAAAAATTTTTTAGGTGATCCGAGTCCGGGGGGCCCGGCTCACTCGAAAGTTATGGGCTATAGCACACGAAAATATGGGAATCGGGCGGAATTCTAGTTTTTTGGCCGAAAAACGCAAAAAATGCGGAACAATTAGGGCGAGGCGGTGACAATGGTTCCTTAGGTCATATTTAATGTCCTGGAAAATTTTTAGGCGATCGGGATCATGGTCGCCTAGGACCACTAGGAAGGTGTGGGCTATAGCATACGAAAATATAGGAATCTCACGGAATCCTAGTTTTTTGGCTGAAAAACGCAAACAACTAGGAACGTTCATGGCGGGGCGGTGACTATGATTCCTTAGGTCATATTTGATATCCCGAAAATTTTTTAGGCGATCCGAGTTGGGGGGGCCGGCCCACTCAGAAGGCGTGGGCAATAGCACACAAAAATATGATAATAGGGAGGAATTCTAGTTTTTTGGCCGAAAAATGCAAAAAATGAGGAACGATCATGGCGAGGCGGTGACTATGGTACCTTAGGTCATATTTGATGGCCCGAAAAAATTTTAGGCGATTGGGGTCCGGGGGTCCCGGGACAACTTGGAAGGCTTGGGCTATAGCACACAAAATTATGGGAATTTGGCGAAATTCTAGTTTTTTGGTCGAAAAAAGCAAAAGGTGAGGAACGACCATGGCAGGGTGGTGACTATGGTTCTCAAGGTCGTATTTGATGCCCCGGAAAAATTTTAGGCGATCCGAGTTCGGGAGCCTGACCCACTCTGAAGGCGTAGGCTATAGCACATGAAAATATGGGAATCGGACGGAATTCTAGTTTTGTGGCCGTAAAATGCAAAACATGAGGAAAGGTCATGGCGGGGCGGTGGGTATGGTTCCTTAGGTCGTATTTGATGGCCCGGAAAAATTTTAGGAGATCGGGGTTCGGAGGTCCTGGGACCACTTGGAAGGCGTGGGATATATCACACGAAAATATGAGAATCGGGCAGAATTCTAGTTTTTTGTCCGTAAAATGCAAGAAATGAGGACCCATCTTGGAGGGGCGGTGACTATGGTTCCTTAGGTCATATTTGATGGCCCTGAAAAATTTTAGGCAATTGGGGTCTGTGGTTCCCGGGACCACTTGGAAGGTGTGGTCTATAGCACACAAAAATATGGGAATCAGGCGGAATACTATATTTTTTGCCGTAAAACGCAAAACAAACGAAGAACGGTCATGTTAGGGCGGTGACTATGGTTCTTTAGGTCTTATTTGATGGCCCGAAAAAATTTTAGGCGATCCGAGTCCTGGGGGCCCAGCCCACTTGGAAGGCGTGGGCTATATCACAGGAAAATATGGGAATCAAGCAGAATTCTAGTTTTTTTGTAGTAAAATTCATAAAATGAGGAACGATCATGGTGGGGCGGTGACTCTGGTTCCTTTGGTCGTGTTTGATGGGCCGGTAAAATTTTAGGCGATCGGGGTCTGGGAGTCCCGGGTCCACTTGGAAGGCGTGGGCTATAGCACACAAAAATATGGGAATCAGGCAGAATTATAGTTTTTTGGCCGTAAAATGCAAAAAATGTGGAAAGGTCATGGAGGGGCGGTGACTATGGTTCCTTAGGTCGTATTTGATGGCCCGGACAGATTTTAGGCCATCCGACTCCGGGGGGCCCTACCCATTGGGAAGGTGTGAGCTATTATAGCACACAAAAATATGGGAATCGGGCAAAATTCTAGTGTTTTGGCCGAAAAATGCAAAAAAATGAGGAATGATCATGGCGGGGAGGTGACTATGGTTCCTTAGGTCTTATTCGATGGCCCAAAATCTTTTTAGGTGATCCGAGTCCGGGGGGCCCGGCCCACTCGGAAGGCGTGGGCTATAGCACATGAAAATATATAAATCACGCGAAATTATAGTTTTTTGGCCGAAAAACGCAAAATATGAGGAACGATCATGGCGGGGCGGTGACTATGGTTCCTTAGGTCATATTTGATGGCCCGGAAAATTTTTAGGCGATCGGGGTCCGGGGGTCCCGGGATCACTTTGAAGGCGTGTGCTATAGCACACGAAAATATGGAAATCGGGCGGCATTCTAATTTTTTGGCCGAAAAACACAAAAAGTGAGGAACGATCATGGCGGAGCGGTGAATATGGTTCCTTAGGTCGTATTTAATGGCCCGCAAAAATTTTAGGCGTTCCGAGTCCGGGGGCCCGGCCCACATGGAAAGTGTGGGCTATAGCACACGAAAATATGGGAATCGGGCGGAATTCTAGTTTTTTGGCCCTAAAATGCAAAAAATGAGGAAAGGTCATGGCGGGGCGGTGACTATGGTTCCTTAGGTCGTATTTGATGGCCCGAAAAATTTTTAGGCAATCCGGTTCCGGGGGCCCCTACCCACTGGGGAGGCATGGGCTATAGCAAATAAAAATATGGGAATCAGGTAAAATTCTAGTTTTTTGGCCGAAAAACGCAAAAACTGAGGAACGATCATGGCGGGGCGGTGACTATGTTTCCTTAGGTCGTATTTGATGGCCCGGAAAATTTTTAGGAGATCGTGGTTTGGGGGTCCCGGGACCACTTGGAAGGCGTGGGCTAAACTACACGAAAATATGGGAATCGGGCGGAATTCTAGTTTTTTGGCCGTAAAATGCAAAACAATGAGGAACGATCATGGCGGGGCGGTGACTATGGTTCCTTTCGTCGTATTCTATAGCCCGAAAAATTTTTAGGCGATCGGGGTCTAGGGGTTCCGGGACCACTTGGAAGGCGTGGGCTATAGCACACGAAAATATGGGAATCGGGCTAAATTCTAGGTTGTTTTGCCGTAACATGCAAAAAATGTGGAACGATCATGGCGGAGCGGTTACTATGGTTACTTAGATCGTATTTGATGGGCTGGAAAATTTTTAGGCGATCGGGGTCCGGGAGTACCGGGTCCACTTGGAAGGCGTGGGCTATAGCACACGAAAATATGGGAATCGGGGAGAATTCTAGGTTTTTGGCCGTAAAATGCAAAAAATGAGGAAAGGTCATGGAGGGGCGGTGACTATGGTTCCTTAGGTCGTATTTAATGGCCCGGAAAAATTTTAGGTGTTCCGGCTCCAGGGGTCCCGGGACAACTTGGAAGGCTTGGGCTATAGCACACAAAATTATGGGAATCTGGCGAAATTCTAGTTTTTTGGCTGAAAAATGCAAAAGGTGAGGAACGATCATGGCGGGGTGGTGACTATGGTTCTTAAGATCGTATTTGATGCCCCGGAAAAATTTTAGGAGATCCGAGTTCGGGGGGCCTGACCCACTCGGAAGGCGTGGGCTATAGCACACGAAAATAAAGGAATCGGGCGGAATTCTAGTTTTTTGGCCGAAAAATGCAAACAATGAGGAACGATCTTGGCGGGGAGGTGACTATGGTTCCTTAGGTCTTATTTGATGGCCCGAAAAAGTTTTAGGTGATCCGAGTCCGGGGGGCCCTGCTCACTCGGAAGGCAGGGGCTGTAGCACACGAAAATATGGGAATCGGGCGGAATTCTAGTTTTTTTGCCGAAAAATGCAAAAAATGCGGAAAAATCATGGTGAGGCGGTGACAATGGTTCCTTAGGTCGTATTTAATGTCCTGGAAAAATTTTAAGCGATCAGGATCCAGGGCACCTAGGACCACTCGGAAGGTGTGGGCTATAGCACACGAAAATATAAGAATCTGGCGGAATCCTAGTTTTTTGGCTGAAAAACACTAACAACTAGGAACGTTCATGGCGAGGCGGTGACTATGATTCCTTAGGTCGTATTTGATAACCCTAAAATATTTTAGGCGATCCGAGTCGGGGGGCCCGGCCCACTCAGAAGGGTGGGCAATAGCACACAAAAATATGGTAATCGGGCGGAATTCTAGTTTTTTGGCCGAAAAATGCAAAAAACGAGGAACGATCATGGCGGGGCGGTGACTATGGTTCCTTAGGTCGTATTTGATGGCCCGAAAAAATTTTAGGCGATTTGGGTCTGGGGGTCCCGGGACAACTTGGAAGGCGTGGGCTATAGCACACAAAATTATGGGAATCTGGCGGAATTATAGTTTTTTGACCGAAAAACGCAAAAGGTGTGGAACGACCATGGCGGGGTGGTGACTATGGTTCTCAAGGTCATATTTGATGCCCCGAAAAAATTTTAGGCTATCCGAGTTCGGGGGCCTGACCCACTCGGAAGGCGTAGGCTATAGCACACGAAAATATGGGAATCGGGCGGAATTCTAGTTATTTGGCCGTAAAATGCAAAACATGAGGAAAGGTCATGGCGGGGCGGTGAGTATGGTTCCTTAGGTTGTATTTGATGGCCCGGAAAAATTTTAGGAGATCGGGGTTCGGGGGTCCCGGGACCACTTGGAAGGCGTGGGATATAGCACACGAAAATATGGGAATCGAGCGGAATTCTAGTTTTTTGTCCGTAAAATGCAAGAAATGAGGACCCATCATGGAGGGGCGGTGACTATGGTTCCTTAGGTCGTATTTGATGGCCCTAAAAAATTTTAGGCAATCGGGGTCTGGGGTTCCCGGGACCACTTGGAAGGTGTGGGCTATAGCACACAAAAATATGGGAATCAGGCGGAATTCTATATTTTTTGCCGTAAAACGCAAAACAAACGAGGAACGGTCATGTTAGGGCGGTGACTATGGTTCTTTAGGTCTTATTTGATGGCCCTGAAAAATTTTAGGCGATCCGAGTCCTGGGGGCCCAGCCCACTTAGAAGGCGTGGGCTATAGCACAGGAAAATATAGGAATCAAGCGGAATTCTAGTTTTTTTGTAGTAAAATTCATAAAATGAGGAACGATCATGGTGGGGGGGTGACCCTGGTTCCTTAGGTCGTATTTGATGGGCCGGTAAAATTTTAGGCGATCGAGGTCCGGGAGTCCCGGGTCCACTTGGAAGGCGTGGGCTATAGCACACGAAAATATGGGAATCCGGCAGAATTATAGTTTTTTGGCCGTAAAATGCAAAAAATGTGGAAAGGTCATAGAGGGGCGGTGACTATGGTTCCTTAGGTCGTATTTGATGGCCCGAAAAATATTTAGGCGATCGGGGTCCGGGGGTCCTGGGATCACTTTGAAGGCGTGTGCTATAGCACACGAAAATATGGAAATCGGACGGCATTCTAATTTTTTGGCCGAAAAATACAAAAATTGAGGAACGATCATGGCAGAGCGGTGAATATGGTTCCTTAGGTCGTATTTAATGGCACGCAAAAAATTTAGGCGTTCCGAGTCCGGGGGGCCCGGCCCACTCGGAAGGTATGGGCTATAGCACACGAAAATATGGGAATCGGGCGGAATTCTAGTTTTTTAGCTGAAAAACGCAAACAACTAGGAACGTTCATGGCGGGGCGGTGACTATGATTCCTTAGGTCGTATTTGATAGCCAGAAAAATTTTTAGGTGATCTGAGTCGGGGGGCCCGGCCTACTCGAAAGGCATGGTTAATAGCACACAAAAATATGGTAATCGGGCGGAATTCTAGTTTTTTGGGCGAAAAATGCAAAAAACGAGGAACGATCATGGCGTGGCAGTGACTATGGTTCCTTAGGTTGTATTTGATGGCCCGGAAAAATTTTAGGTGATCGAGGTCCGGGGTTCCCGGGACCACTTGGAAGGCATGGGTATAGCACACGAAAATATGGGAATAGGACGGAATTCTAGTTTTTTGGCCAAAAAATGCAAAAAAATGTGGAACGATCATGGAGAGGCGGTGACTATGGTTCCTTAGGTCGTATTTGATAGCCCGAAAAAATTTTAGGCGATCCGAATCGGGGGGGCCGGCCCACTCGGAAGGCGTGGGCAATAGCACCCAAAAATATGGTAATCGTGCAAAATTCTAGTTTTTTGGCCGAAAAATGCAAAAAATGAGGAACGATCATGGCGGGGCAGTAACTATGGTTCCTTAGGTTGAACTTGATTGCCCGGAAAATTTTTAGGCAATCGGGGTCCAGCGTTCCTGGGACCACTTGGAAGGCGTGGGTATAGCACACGAAAATATAGAAATCGGGCAGAATTCTAATATTTTGGTCGAAAAATGCAAAAAATGAGGAACGATCATGGCGGGGAGGTGACTATGGTTCCTTGGGTCTTATTTAATGGCCCGAATATTTTTTAGGTGATCCGAGTCCGGAGGGCCCGGCCCACTCGGAAGGCGTGGGCTTAAAGCACACGAAAATATGGGAATCAGGCGGAATTCTAGGTTTTTGGCCGAAAAATGCAAAAAATGAGGAACGATCATGGCAGGGCGGTGACTATGGTTCCTTAGGTCGTATTTGACGGCCCCAAAAAATTTTAGGCGATCCGGAACAGGGGGGCCCTACCCATTGGGAAGGCGTCGGCTATTATAGCACACGAAAATATGGAAATCGGGCGGAATTCTAGTTTTTTGGCCGAAAAATGCAAAATATGAGGAACGATCAGGGCGGGGTGGTGACTATGGTTTCTTAGGTCATATTTGATAGCCTAGAAAAATTTTAGGCGATCGGGGTCCGGGGATCCTGTGACCATTTTGAATGCGTGGGCAATAGCACACGAAAATATGGGAAACTGGCGGAATTCTAATTTTTTGGCCGAAAAATGCAAACAATGAGGAATGATCATGGCGGGGCGGTGACTATGGTTCCTTAGGTCGTATTTAATGGCCCGATAAAATTTTAGGCGATCGGGGTCTGGTTGTTCCGGGACCACTTGGAAGGCGTGGGCTATAGCACACGAAAATATGGGAATCGGGCAAAACTCTAGTTTTTTGGCCGAAAAATACAAAATATGAGGAACGATCATGGCGGGGCGGTGACTATGGTTCCTTAGGTTGTATTTGATGGCCCGAAAAAATTTTAGGCGATCCGGATCCGGAGGGCCTATCCATTGGGAAGACGTGGGTTATTATAGCACACGAAAATATGGGAATCGGGCGGAATTCTAATTTTTTGGCCAAAAATGCAAAATATTTAGAACGATCATGGCGGGGAGGTGACTATGGTTCCTTAGGTCGTATTTGATGTCCCGAAAAAATTTTAGGCGATCGGGGTCCAGGGGTCCCGGGATCACTTTGAAGGCGTGTGCTATAGCACACGAAAATATGAAAATCGGGCGGCATTCTAATTTTTTGGCCGAAAAACACAAAAATTGAGGAACGATCATGGCGGAGCGGTGATTATGGTTCCTTAGGTCATATTTAATGGCCCGAAAAAATTTTAGGCGTTCCGAGTCCGGGGGGGCAGCCCACTCGGAAGGTGTGGGCTATAGCACACAAAAATATGGGAATCGGGCGAAATTCTAGTTTTTTCGCTGAAAAACGCAAACAACTAGAAACGTTCATGGCGGGGCGGTGACTATGATTCCTTAGGTCGTATTTGATAGCCAGAAAACTTTTTAGGCGACCCGGGGGGGCCCGGCCCACTCGGAAGGCGTGGTTAATAGAACACAAAAATATGGTAATCGGGCGGAATTCTAGTTTTTTGGCCGAAAAACGCAAAAAACGAGGAACGATCATGGCGGGGCAGTGACTATGGTTCCTTAGGTCGTACGTGATGGCCCGGAAAAATTTTAGGCGATCAGGGTCCAGCGTTCCCGGGACCACTTGGAAGGCGTGGGTATAGTACACGAAAATATGGGAATCGGGCGAAATTCTAATTTTTTGTCGAAAAATGCAAAAAATGTGGAACGATCATGGCAGGGCAGTGACTATGGTTCCTTAGGTCGTATTTGATAGCCCGAAAAAATTTTAGGCGATCAGAGTCGGGGGGCCCGGCCCACTCGGAAGGCGTGGGCAATAGCACACAAAAATATGGTAATCGTGCGGAATTCTAGTTTTTTGGCCGAAAAATGCAAAAAATGAGGATCGATCATGGCGGGGCAGTGACTATGGTTCCTTAGGTCGTACTTGATGGCCCGAAAAAATTTTAGACGATCGGGGTCCAGCGTTCCCGGGACCACTTGGAAGGCGTGGGTATAGCACACGAAAATATGGGAATCGGGCGAAATTTTAATTTTTTGTCGAAAAATGCAAAAAATGAGGAACGATCATGGCGGGGAGGTGACTATGGTTCCTTGGGTCTTATTTGATGGCCCAAATATTTTTTAGGTGATCCGAGTCCGGAGGGCCCGGCCCACTCGGAAGGCGTAGCATGCGAAAATATGGAAATCGGGCGGAATTCTAGGTTTTTGGCCGAAAAACGCAAAAAATGAGGAACGATCATGGCGGGGCAGTGACTATGGTTCCTTAGGTTGTATTTGATGGCCCCAAAAAATTTTAGGCGATCCGGAACCGGGGGCCCTACCCATTGGGATGGCGTGGGCTATTATAGCACACGAAAATATGGAAATCGAGCTGAATTCTAGTTTTTTGGCCGAAAAACGCAAAACATGAGGAACGATCATGGTAGGGCGGTGACTATGGTTCCTTAGGTTGTATTTTATGGCCCGAAAAATTTTTAGGCGATCCGGATCCGGAGGGCCTACCCATTGGGAACACGTGGGCTATTATAGCACACGAAAATATGGGAATCGGGCGGAATTCTAATTTTTTGGCCAAAAATGCAAAATATTTGGAACGATCATGGCGGGGAGGTGACTATGGTTCATTAGGTCATATTTGATGTCCCGAAAAAATTTTAGGCGATCGGGGTCCAGGGGTCCCTGGATCACTTTGAAGGCGTGTGCGCTAGGCCTGGCAAGTGGGCCGGTCCAGGCCCGGGACCGGCCCAGGCCCGCGGGCCAGACGGCTAAACGGGCCAGGACCGTTTGGTCCGGTCTCGTGGGCCGGTCCTATGATTGAACCCGTCAGGCCCCGGACCGTTTGGCCCGCCAGGGCCCGGGACCGGCCCGGTCCCCTTAGCGGGCCTAGCGGGCCCAACGGCTATTTTGTTTTTTAATTTTTTTAATTTTTTTTAAAAAAAAAACGTTGGACTGTCAAAAATAAGATATACTACATATACATCTTAAGATATACTATATATATATAGTATACTAGATATATATAGTAGATATACATGTATATATAGTATATCTTAAGATGTATATATAGTATATAAATCGAATATAGCTTATATATAGTAAGATGTATATATATTATAGTATAGTATAGTATACATATAAGCTTATATTTATACTATACTATAGTCTATACTATATATACATCTCATAAGATATATAAACTATATTCGATATACTATATATACATCTTAAGATATACTATATATACTATACTATATATACATCTTAAGATATACTATATATACTATACTACATATACATCTTAAGATATACTATATATACATAGTATACTAGATATATATAGTAGATATACATGTATATATAGTATATCTTAAGCTATACATATAGTATAGTATAGTATAGTATATATATATATATATATAAGCTTATATTTATACTATACTATAGTCTATACTATATATACATCTCATAAGATATATAAACTATATTCGATATACTATATATACATCTTAAGATATACTATATATACTATACTATATATACATCTTAAGATATATTATATATACTATACTACATATACATCTTAAGATATACTATATATACATAGTATACTAGATATATATATAGTAGATATACATGTATATATAGTATATCTTAAGATGTATATATAGTATATAAATCGAATATAGCTTATATATAGTAAGATGTATATATATTATAGTATAGTATAGTATACATATAAGCTTATATTTATACTATACTATAGTCTATACTATATATACATCTCATAAGATATATAAACTATATTCGATATACTATATATACATCTTAAGATATACTATATATACTATACTATATACTATATATACATCTTAAGATATACTATACTATATATACATCTTAAGATATACTATATATACTATACTACATATACATCTTAAGATATACTATATATACTATACTACATATACATCTTAAGATATACTATATATACATAGTATACTAGATATACTAGATATATATAGTAGATATACATGTATATATAGTATATCTTAAGCTATACATATAGTATAATATAGTATAGTATACATACATATATATATATATATATATATATATATATATATATATATATATATATATATATATATAAGCTTATATTTATACTATACTATAGTCTATACTATATATACATCTCATAAGATATATAAACTATATTCGATATACTATATATACATCTTAAGATATACTATATATACATCTTAAGATATACCATATATACTATACTATATATACATCTTATGATATACTATATATACTATACTACATATACATCTTAAGATATACTATATATACATAGTATACTAGATATACTAGATACATATATATATATAGTAGATATACATGTATATATAGTATATCTTAAGATGTATATATAGTATATAAATCGAATATAGCTTATATATAGTAAGATGTATATATATTATAGTATAGTATAGTATACATATAAGCTTATATTTATACTATACTATAGTCTATACTATACTATAATCTATACTATATATACATCTCATAAGATATATAAACTATATTCGATATACTATATATACATCTTAAGATATACTATATATACTATACTATATATACATCTTAAGATATACTATATATACTATACTACATATACATCTTAAGATATATTATATATACATAGTATACTAGATATACTAGATATATATAGTAGATATACATGTATATATAGTATATCTTAAGCTATATATATAGTATAATATAGTATATTATATATAGTAAGATGTATATATATTATAGTATAGTAAATATACATATAAGCTTATATTTATACTATACTATAGTCTATACTATATATACATCTCATAAGATATATAAACTATATTCGATATACTATATATACTATACTATATATACATCTTAAGATATACTATATATACTATACTACATATACATCTTAAGATATACTATATATACTATACTACATATACATCTTAAGATATACTATATATACATAGTATACTAGATATACTAGATATATATAGTAGATATACATGTATATATAGTATATCTTAAGCTATACATATAGTATATAAATCGAATATAGCTTATATATAGTAAGATGTATATATATTATAGTATAGTTTAGTATACATATAAGCTTATATATATATATCTTAAGATGTATATATAGTATATAAATCGAATATAGCTTATATATCTTAAGATGTATACATAGTATAGTATAGTATATATATATATAAGCTTATATATATATGTATATCGAATATATCGAATATAGCTTATATATCTTAAGTTTTATATATAGTATATACTATACTATACTATAATATATATACATCTTAGTATATATATTATATATATCTTAAGATGTATATTATAGAATATGACTTATATACTATGTATATATAGTATAGTGTGTGTGTGTGTGTGTATATATATATATATATATATATATATATATATATATATCTTAAGATGTATATATAGTATATATATAAGCGCTTATATATATGTATATATACAATAGTATATCGAATATACTATGTATATATAGTATAGTGTGTATATAACTATATAACTATATATATATATATCTTAAAATATATATATATACTATAATATATATATATATATATACATAGTTTATAAGTCATATTCGATAGTATACATCTTAAGATATACTATATATACATCTTATAGTTTGGGCCCGTTTAGGCCTGTTTGGGCCCGGAACCGGACCGGGACCGGCCCACTAAACCCGGGCCCGTTAGTTCGTGGTCCCGGTCCCGAGCCGGTTCCAGCAATAAGCCCGCGAGGCCCAGGACCGTTTAGGACCGGACCGTATAGGACCGGCCCACTTAGGACCGGGCCACTTAGGACCGGGCCCGCGAAGCCCACTTAGGACCGGGCCCGGCCCACTTGCCACCCCTAGCTATAGCACACGAAAATATGGAAATCGGGCGGCATTCTAATTTTTTGGCCGAAAAACACAAAAATTGAGGAACTATCATGGCGGAGCGGTGATTATGGTTCCTTAGGTCGTATTTAATGGCCTGGAAAAATTTTAGGCATTCCGAGTCCGGGGGGGCCAGCCCACTCGGAAGGTGTGGGCTATAGCACACAAAAATATGGGAATCGGGCGGAATTCTAGTTTTTTCGCTGAAAAACGCAAACAACTAGGAACATTCATGGCGGGGCGGTGACTATGATTCCTTAGGTCGTATTTGATAGCCAGAAAATTTTTTAGGCGACCCGAGTCGGGGGGCCCGGCTCACTCGGAAGGCGTGGTTAATAGCACACAAAAATATGGTAATCGGGCGAAATTCTAGTTTTTTGGCCGAAAAATAGAAAAAACGAGGAACGATCATGGCGGGGCAGTGACTATGGTTCCTTAGGTCATATTTGATGGCCCGCAAAATTTTTAGGCGATCGGGGTCCGGGGTTCCCAGGACCACTTGGAAGGCGTGGGTATAGCACACGAAAATATGGGAATAAGGCGAAATTCTAGTTTTTTTACCAAAAAATGCAAAAAATGTGGAACGATCATGGCGAGGCGGTGACTATGGTTCCTTAGGTCGTATTTGATAGCCCGAAATTTTTTTAGGCTATCAGAGTCGGGGGGCCCGGCCCACTCGGAAGGCGTGGGCAATAGCACACAAAAATATGGTAATCGTGCGGAATTCTAGTTTTTTGGCCGAAAAATGCAAAAAACGAGGATCGATCATGGCGGGGCAGTGACTATGGTTCCTTAGGTCGTACTTGATGGCCCGGAAAAATTTTAGACGATCGGGGTCCAGCGTTCACGGGACCACTTGGAAGGCGTGGGTATAGCACACGAAAATATGGGAATCGGGCGAAATTCTAATTTTTTGTCGAAAAATGCAAAAAATGAGGAAGGATCATGGCGGGGAGGTGACTATGGTTCCTTGGGTCTTATTTGATTGCCCGAAAATTTTTTAGGTGATCCGAGTCCGGAGGGCCCGGCCCACTCGGAAGGCGTGGGCTATAGCACACGAAAATATGGGAATCGGGCGGAATTCTAGGTTTTTGGCCGAAAAATACAAAAAATGAGGAACGATCATGGCGAGGCGGTGACCATGGTTCCTTAGGTCGTATTTGATGGCCCCAAAAAATTTTAGGCGATCCGGAACCGGGGCCCCTACCCATTGGGATGGCGTGGGCTATTATAGCACACGAAAAATATGGAAATCGGGCGGAATTCTAGTTTTTTGGCCGAAAAACGCAAAATATGGGGAACGACCAGGGCGGGGCGGTGACTATGGTTCCTTAGGTCATATTTGATGGCCCAGAAAAATTTTAGGCGATCGGGGTCCGGGTATCCTGGGACCACTTTTAATGCATGGGCAATAGCACACGAAAATATGGGAAACTGGCGGAATTCTAATTTTTTGGCCGAAAAACGCAAACAATGAGGAATGATCATGGCGGGGCGGTGACTATGGTTCCTTAGGTCGTATTTAATGGCCCGGAAATTTTTTAGGCAATCGGGGTCTGGTTGTTCCGGAACCACTTGGAAGGCCTGGGCTATAGCACACGAAAATATGGGAATCGGGCAAAATTCTAGTTTTTTGGCCGAAAAATGCAAAACATGAGGAACGATCATGGCGGGGCGGTGACTATGGTTCCTTAGGTCGTATTTGATGGCCCAGAAAATTTTTAGACAATCCGGATCGGGGGGCCTGGCCCACCCGGAAGGCGAGGGCAATAGCACACAAAAATATGGTAATCGGGCGGAATTCTAATTTTTTGGCCGAAAAATGCAATAAACAAGGAACGATCATGGCGGGGAAGTGACTATGGTTCCTTAGGTCGTATTAGATGGCCCGAAAAATTTTTAGGCGATCGGGGTCTGGTTGTTCCGGAACCACTTGGAAGGCATGGGTATAACACATGAAAATATGGGAATCGGGCGGAATTCTAGTTTTTTGGCCAAAAAATATGGAACGATCATGGCGAGGCGGTGACTATGGTTTCTTAGGTCGTATTTGATAGCCCAAAAAAATTTAGGCGATCCGAGTCGGGAGGCCCGGCCCACTCGGAAGGCGAGGGCAATAGCACACAACAATATGGTAATCGGGCAGAATTCTAGTTTTTTGGCCGAAAAATCCAAAAAACGAGGAACGATCACGGCGGGGCAGTAACTATGGTTCCTTAGGTCGTATTAGATGGCCCGGAAAATTTTTAGGCGATCAGGGTCCGGGGTTCCCGGGACCTCTTGGAAGGCGTGGGTATAGCACATGAAAATATGGGAATCGGGCAGAATTCTAGTTTTTTGGCCGAAAAATGCAAAGAATGAGGAACGATCATGGCGGGGAGGTGACTATGGTTCCTTAGGTCTTATTTGATGGCCCGAAAAAAATTTAGGTGATCCAAGTCCGAGGGGCCTGGCCCACTCGGAAGGCGTGGGCTATAGCACACGAAAATATGGGAATCGGGCGGAATTCTAGATTTTTGGCCGAAAAACGCAAAAAATGAGGAACGATCATGGCGGGGCGGTGACTATGGTTCCTTAGGTCATATGTGATGGCCCGGAAAAATTTTAGGCGATCCGGATCCGGGGGGCCCTACCCATTGGGAAGGCGTGGGCTATTATAGCACACGAAAATATGGGAATCGGGCGGAATTCTAGTTTTTTTGCCGAAAAACGCAAAATATGAGGAACGATCAGGGCGGGATGGTGACTATGTTTTCTTAGTTCATATTTTATGACCCTGAAAATTTTTAGGCGATCGGGGTCCGGGGGTCCTGGGGCCACTTTGAAGGCGTGTGCTATAGCACACGAAAATATGGGAAACGGGCGGAATTCTAATTTTTTGGCCGAAAAACGCAAAAAGTGTGGAACGATCATGGCGGGGCGGTGACTATGGTTCCTTAGGTCGTATTTAATGGCCCGGAAAAATTTTAGACGTGCCGAGTCCAGGGGGCCCGACCTACTCGAAAGGTGTGGGCTATAGCACACGAAAATATGGGAATCGGGCGGAATTCTAGTTTTTTGGCCATAAAATGCAAAAAATGAGGAACGATCATGGCGGGGTGTTGACTATGGTTCGTTAGGTCGTATTTGATAGCCAGAAAAATTTTAGGCGATCGGGGTCTTGTGGTTCCGGGACCACTTGGAAGGCGTGGGCTATAGGACACGAAAATATGGGAATCGGGCAGAATTCTAGTTTTTTGGCCGAAAAAAGCAAAACATGAGGAACGATCATGGCGGGGAGGCGTGGGCTATTATAGCACACGAAAATATGGTAATCGAGCGGAATTCTAGTTTTTTGGCCGAAAAATGCAAAAAATGAGGAACGATCATGGCGGAGAGGTGACTATGGTCCCTTAAGTCGTATTTGATGGCCTGGAAAAATTTTAGGCGATCGGGGTCCGGGGTTCTCGGGACCACTTGGAAGGCGTGGGCTATAGCACACGAAAATATGGGAATCGGGCAGAATTCTAGGTTTTTGGCCGAAAAATGCAAAACATGAGGGACGATCATGGCGGGAAGTGACTATGGTTCCTTAGGTCTTATTTGATGGTCTGAAAAATATTTAGGTGATCCGAGTCCTGGGGGCCCGGCTCACTCGGAAGGCGTGAGCTATAGCACACGAAAATATGGGAATCAGGAGGAATTCTAGTTTTTTGGCCGAAAAATGCAAAAAATGAGGAACAATCATGGTAAGGCGGTGACTATGGTTCCTTAGGTCATATTTGATTTCCTGGAAAAATTTTAGGCGATCGGGGTCCGGGGCACCTAGGATCACTCGGAAGGCGTGGAATATCACACGAAAATATGTGAATCGCGCGGAATTCTAGTTTTTTGCCGAAAAACCCAAAAAATGAGGAACGATCAGGGCGGGGCTGTGATTATGGTTCCTTAGGTCATATTTGAAGGTTCGAAAAAATTTTAGATGATCGGGGTCCGGGGGTCCCGGGACCACTCGGAAGGCGTGGGCATAGCACACGAAAATTTGGGAATCGGGCGAAATTCTAGTTTTTTGGCCGAAAAATGCAAAAAATGAGGAACGATCATGGCGGGGCGGTGACTATGGTTCCTTAGGTCGTATTTGATGGCCCTAAAAAGTTTAAGGCGATCGGGGTCTGGGGGTCCCGGGACCACTTGGAAGGCGTGGGCTATTGCACACGAAAATATGGGAATCTGGCGGAATTCTAGTTTTTTGGCCGAAAAACGCAAAAGGTGAGGAACTATCATGGAGGGGCAGTGACTATGGTTCCATAGGTCGTATTTAATGGCACGGAAAAATTTTAGGCGTTCCGAGTCTGGGGGGCCCGGCCTACTCGGAAGGTGTGGGCTATAACACACGAAAATATGGGAATCGGGCGAAATTCTTGTTTTTTGGTCGTAAAATGCAAAAAATGAGGAACGGTCATGGAAGGGTGGTGACGATGGTTCTTATGGTCTATTTGATGCCCCGGAAAAATTTTAGGCGATCCGAGTTCGGGGGGCCTGACCCACTCGGAAAGCGGGGGATATAGCACACGAAAATATGGGAATCGCGCAGAATTCTAGATTTTTGGCCTTAAAATGCTAAAAATGAGGAAAGGTCATGGCGGGGCGGTGATTATGGTTCCTTAGGTCGTATTTAATGGCCCGAAAAAATTTTAGGCGTTCCGAGTACGGGGGGCCCGGCCCACTCGAAAGGTGTGGGCTACACATGAAAATATGGGAATCGGGCGAAATTCTTGTTTTTTGGCTGTAAAATGCAAAAAATGAGGAACGGTCATGGCAGGGCGTTGACTATGGTTCTTAAGGTCTATTTGATACCCCGGAAAAATTTTAGGCTATCCGAGTTAGGGGGGCCTGACCCACTCGGAAGGAGGGGGCTATAGCACACGAAAATATGGGAATCGGGCAAAATTCTAGTTTTTTGGCCGAAAAATGCAAGAAATGAGGACCGATCATGGTGGGGCTGTGACTATGGTTCCTTAGGTCGTATTTAATGGCCCGGAAAAATTTTATGCGATCGGGGTTTGGGGGTCCTGGGACCACTTGGAAGACTTGGGCTATAGCACACAAAAATATGGGAAGCGGGCGGAATTCTATATTTTTTACTGTGAAACGCAAAAAAACGTGGAACGGTCATGTCAGGGCGGTGACTATGGTTTGTTAGGTCATATATGTTGGCCCGAAAAAATTTTAGGCGATCCGATTCCGGGGGGCGCAGCCCACTTGAAAGGCGTGGGCTATAGCACACGAAAATATGTGAATCAGGCGCAATTCTAGTTTTTTTGTAGTAAATTTCAAAAAATGAGGAACGATCATGGTGGGGCAGTGAATCTGGTTCCTTAGGTCGTATTTGATGGGCCGGAAAAATTTTAGGCGATCGGGGTCCGGGAGTCCCAGGTCCACTTGGAAGGCTTGGGCTATAGCACACGAAAATATGAGAATCGGGCGGAATTCTAGGTTTTTGGCCGTAAAATGAAAGAAATGAGGAAAGGTCATGGCGGGGCGGTGACTATTGTTCCTTAGGTCGTATTGGATGGCCCGAAAAAATTTTAGGCGATCCGGCTCCGGGGGCCCTACCCATTAGAAAGGCGTGGGAGCACTCGAAATTATGGGAATCGGGCGGAATTCTAATTTTTTGGCCGAAAAATGCAAAAGATGAGGAACGATCATGGCGGGGAGGTGACTATGGTTCCTTAGGTCTTATTTGATGGCCCAAAAGAAATTTAGGTGATCCGAGTCCGGGGGCCCGACCCACTCGGAAGGCGTGGGTATAGCACACGAAAATATGGGAATCGGGCAAAATTCTAGTTTTTTGGCCGAAAAATGCAAAATATGAGGAACGATCAGGGCGGGGCTGTGACTATGATTTCTTAGGTCATATTTGATGGCCCGAAAAAATTTTAGGCGATCGGGGTCCCAGGGTCCCGGGACCACTTTGAAGGCGTGGGCTATAGCACACGAAAATATGGGAATCGGGCAGAATTCTAGTTCTTTGGTCGAAAAACGCAAAAAATGAGGAACGATCATGGCGGGGCAGTGACTATGGTTCTTTAGGTTGTATTTGATGGCCCGAAAAATTTTTAGGCGATAGGGGTCCGGGAGTCATGGGACCACTTGGAAGGCGTGGGCTATAGCACACAAAAATATGGGAATATGGCGGAATTCTAGTTTTTTGGCCGAAAAACGCAAAAGGTGAGGAACGATCATGACAGGGCGTTGACTATGGTTCTTAAGGTCTATTTGATACACCGGAAAAATTTTAGGCTATCCGAGTTAGGGGGGCCTGACCCACTCGGAAGGAGGGGGCTATAGCACACGAAAATATGGGAATCTGGTGAAATTCTAGTTTTTGGCCGAAAAACGCTAAAAATGGGGAACGATCATGGCGGGGCGGTGACTATGGTTCCTTAGGTTGTATTTGATGGCGCAGAAAATTTTTAGGAGATCGGGGTTTGGGGTTTCCGGTACCAGTTGGAAGGCGTGGGCTATAGCACACGAAAATATGGGAATCGGGCAAAATTGTAGTTTTTTGGCCGTAAAATGCAAGAAATGAGGACCGATCATGGTGGGGCTATGACTATGGTTCCTTAGGTCGTATTTGATGGCCCGGAAAATTTTTATGCGATCGGTGTTTGGGGGTCCTGGGACCACTTGGAAGACTTGGGCTATAGCACACAAAAATATGGGAAGCGGGCGGAATTCTATATTTTTTGCTGTAAAATGCAAAAAAACGTGGAACGATCATGTCAGGGCGGTGACTATGGTTTTTTAGGTCATATATGTTGGCCCGAAAAAATTTTAGGCGATCCGATTCCGGGGGGCGCAGCCCACTTGGGAGGCGTGGGCTATAGCACACGAAAATATGTGAATCAGGCGCAATTCTAGTTTTTTTGTAGTAAAATTCAAAAAATGAGGAACGATCATGGTGGGGCAGTGAATCTGGTTCCTTAGGTCGTATTTGATGGGCCGGAAAAATTTTAGGCGATCGGGGTCCGGGAGTCCCAGGTCCACTTGGAAGGCTTGGGCTATAGCACACGAAAATATGGGAATCGGGCGGAATTCTAGTTTTTTGGCCGTAAAATGAAAGAAATGAGGAAAGGTCATGTCGGGGCGGTGACTATTGTTCCTTAGGTCGTATTGGATGGCCCGAAAAAATTTTAGGCGATCCGGCTCCGGGGGCCCTACCCATTAGAAAGGCGTGGGAGCACTCGAAATTATGGGAATCGGGCGGAATTCTAATTTTTTGGCCGAAAAATGCAAAAGATGAGGAACGATCATGGCGGGGAGGTGACTATGGTTCCTTAGGTCTTATTTGATGGCCCAAAAGAAATTTAGGTGATCCGAGTCCGGGGGCCCGACCCACTCGGAAGGCGTGGGTATAGCACACGAAAATATGGGAATCGGGCAAAATTCTAGTTTTTTGGCCGAAAAATGCAAAATATGAGGAACGATCAGGGCGGGG
Source organism: Nicotiana tomentosiformis (assembly GCF_000390325.3). Taxonomy (NCBI): domain Eukaryota; kingdom Viridiplantae; phylum Streptophyta; class Magnoliopsida; order Solanales; family Solanaceae; genus Nicotiana; species Nicotiana tomentosiformis. The sequence continues at coordinate 105,258,704 of NC_090813.1, read as the reverse complement.
CTGTGACTATGATTTCTTAGGTCATATTTGATGGCCCGAAAAAATTTTAGGCGATCGGGGTCCCGGGGTCCCGGGACCACTTTGAAGGCATGGGTATAGCACACGAAAATATGGGAATCGGGCAGAATTCTAGTTCTTTGGTCGAAAAACGCAAAAAATGAGGAATGATCATGGCGGGGCAGTGACTATGGTTCTTTAGGTTGTATTTGATGGCCCGAAAAAGTTTTAGGCGATAGGGGTCCGGGAGTCATGGGACCACTTGGAAGGCGTGGGCTATAGCACACAAAAATATGGGAATATGGCGGAATTCTAGTTTTTTGGCCGAAAAACGCAAAAGGTGAGGAACGATCATGACGGGGCGTTGACTATGGTTCCTTAGGTCGTATTTAATGGCCCGGAAAAATTTTAGGCGTTCCGAGTCCGGGGGGCTTGGCCCACTCGGAAGGTGTGGGCTATAAGACAAGAAAATATGGGAATCAGGTGAAATTCTTGTTTTTTGGCCGAAAAACGCAAATAATGAGGAACGATCAAGGCGGGGCGGTGACTGTGGTTCCTTAGGTCGTATTTGATGGCCCGAAAATTTTTTAGGTGATTGGGGTCCGGGGGTCCTGGGACCACTTGGAAGGCGTGGGCTATAGCAATTGAAAATATAAAAATCAGGTGAAATTCTAGTTTTTTGGCCGAAAAACGCTAAAAATGAGGAACAATCATGGCAGGGCGGTGACTATGGTTTCTTAGGTTGTATTTGATGGCCCAAAAAAATTTTAGGAGATCGGGGTTCGGGGGTCCCGGGATCACTTGGAGGCGTGGACTCTAGCACACGAAAATATGGGAATCGGGCGGAATTCTAGTTTTTTGGCCGTAAAATGCAAAATATGGGGACCGATCATGGCGGGGCGGTGACTATGGTTCCTTAGGACGTATTTGATGGCCGGAAAATTTTTAGGCGATCGGGGTCTGGGTGTCCCGGGACCACTTGGAAGGCGTGAGCTGTAGCACACAAAAATATGGAAATCGGGCGTAGTTCTATATTTTTTGCCGTAAAACGCAAAAAAAAATGTGGAACGGTCATGTCAGGGCGGTGACTATGGTTCTTTAGGTCGTATTTGATTGCCCGAAAAACTTTTAGGCGATTCGAGTCCGGGGGCCCAGCCCACTTGAAAGGCGTGGGCTAAAGCACACGAAAATATGTGAATCAGGCTGAATCCTAGTTTTTTTGTATTAAAATTCGAAAAATGAGGAACGATCATGGTGGGGCTATGACTCTGGTTCCTTAGGTCGTATTTTATGGGCCAGAAATATTTTAGGCGATCGGGGTCCGGGAGTCCCGGGTCCACTTGGAACGCGTGGGCTATAGCACACGAAAATATGGGAATCGGGCGGAATGCTAGTTTTTTTGCCGAAAAATGCAAAATATGAGGAACGATCAGGGCGGGGCAGTGACTATGGTTTCTTAGGTCATATTTGATGGCCCAAAAGTTTTTTAGGTGATCCGAGTTCGGGGGGCCGGCCCACTCGGAAGGCGTGGTCTATAGCACACGAAAATATGGGAATCGAACGGAATTCTAGGTTTTTGGCCGAAAAATACAAAAAATGAGGAACGATCATGGCGGGGCAGTGAATATAGTTCCTTAGGTCATATTTGATGGCCCGAAAAATTTTTAGACGATCGGGGTCTAGGGGGCCTGTGACCACTCGGAAGGCGTGGGCTATAGCACACGAAAATATGGGAATCGGGCGGAATTCTAGTTTTTTTGCCAAAAAATGCAAAATATGAGGAACGATCAGGGTGGGGTGGTGACTATGGTTTCTTAGGTCATATTTGATGGCCCGAATATTTTTTAGGTGATCCGAGTCCCGGGGCCCCGGCCCACTCGGAAGGTGTGGGCTATAACACACAAAAATATGGGAATCGCGCGAAATTTTAGTTTTTTGGACGAAAAACGTAAAAAATGAGGAACGATCATGGCGGGGCGGTGATGATTGTTTCTTAGATCATATTTTATGGCTCAAAAAATTTTAGGCGATCGGGGACCGGGGTTCCCGGGACCACTTGAAAGACGTGGGCTATAGCACACGAAAATATGAGAATCGAGCGAAATTCTAGTTTTTTAGCCGGAAATCATAATAAGTGAGGAACGATATTGGCAGGGCGGTGACTATGGTTCCTTAGGTCATATTTAATAGCCCGAAAATTTTTTAGGCGATCCGAGTCTGGGGGGCCTGACCCACTCGGAAGGCGTGGGCTATAGCACACGAAAATATGGGAATCACGCGGAATTCAAGTTTTTTGGCCAAAAATGCAAAAAATGAGGAACGATCATGGCGGGTGGTTACTAAGGTTCCTTAGGTCATATTTGATGGCACAGAAAAATTTTAGGCAATCGGGGTCCAGGGGTCTCGGGACCACTTGGACGGCGTGGGCTATAACACACAAAAATATAGGAATCAGGCGAAATTCTAGTTTTTTGGCCGAAAAATGCAAAAAATGAGGAACGATCATGGCGGGGCAGTGACTATGGTTGTTTAGGTCATATTTGATGGCCCGGAAAATTTTTAGGCGATCCGAGTCCGGGAGGCCTGGCCCACTCGGAAGGCGTGGGCAATAGCATACGAAAATATAGGAATCGAGCGGAATTCTAGTTTTTTTGCCGTAAAATGCAAATAATGAGGACTGATCATGGCAGGGCAGTGACTATGGTTCCTTAGGTCGTATTCGATGGCTTTAGGCGATCGGGGTCTGGTGGTCCCGGGACCACTTGGAAGGCGTGGGCTATAGCACACAAAAATTTGGGAATCGGGCCGAATTCTATGTTTTTTGCCGTAAAACGCAAAAAAATGAGGAACTGTCATGTCAAGGTGGTGACTACGGTTCTTTAGGTCATATTTGATTGCCCAAAATTTTTTTAGGCGATCCGAGTCCGGGGGGCCTAGCCCACTTAGAAGGCGTGGGCTATAGTACACGAAAATATGTGAATCGGGCTGAATTCTAGTTTTTTTGTAGTAAAATTCAAAAAATGAGGAACGATCATGGTGGGGCTGTAAATCTGGTTCCTTAGGTCGTATTGTATCGGCTGGAAAAATTTTAGGCGATCGGGGTCCGGGAGTCCAGGGTCCACTTGGAATGCGTGGGCTATAGCGCACGAAAATATAGGAATCTGGCGGAATGCTAGTTTTTTGGCCGAAAAATACAAAATATGAGGAACGATCAGGGCGGGGTAGTGACTATGGTTTCTTAAGTCATATTTGATGGCCCAAAATAATTTTACGTGATCCGTGTCCGGGGGGCCGGCCCACTCGGAAGGCGTGGGCTATAGCACACGAAAATATGGGAATCTGGCGGAATTCTAGTTTTTTGGCCGAAAAATGCAAAATATGAGGAACGATCAGGGCGGGGCGGTGACTATGATTTCTTAGGTCATATTTGATGGCCCGAAAATTTTTTAGGTGATCCGAGTCCGGGGGCCCGGCCCTCTCGGAATGCGTGGGCACATAAAAACATGGGAATCGCGCGAAATTCTAGTTTTTTGGCCGAAAAACGCAAAAAATGAGGAACGATCATGGTGGGGCGGTGATGATTGTTCCTTAGATCGTATTTAATGGCCCAGAAAAATTTTAAGCGATCGGGGTCCGGGGTTCCCGGGACCACTTGAAAGGCGTGGGCTATAGCACACGAAAATATGGGAATCGGGCGGAATTCTAGTTTTTTGGCCGGAAATCATAATAAGTGAGGAACGATCATGGCGGGGTGGTGACTATGGTTCCTTAGGTCCTATTTAATGTCCCGGAAAATTTTTTAGGCGATCCGAGTCTGGGGGCGTGGCTCACTCGGAAGGCGTGGGCTATAGCACACGAAAATATGGGAATCACGCGGAATTCAAGTCTTTTGGCCAAAAAATGCAAAAAAATGAGGAACGATCATGGCGAGGCAGTTACTATGGTTCCTTGGGTCATATTTGATGGCACGGAAAATCTTTAGGCGATTGGGGTCCGGGGGTCTCGGGACCACTTGGAAGGCGTGGGCTATTATTAGCACACAAAAATATGGGAATCGGGCGAAATTCAAGTTTTTTGGCCGAAAAATGCAAAAAATGAGGAACGATCATGGCAGGGCGGTGACTATGGTTCCTTAGGTCATATTTGATGTCCCGGAAAAATTTTAGGTGATCCGCGTCCGGGAGGTCTGGCCCACTCGGAAGGCGTGGGCAATAGCACACGAAAATATGGGAATCAGGCGGAATTCTAGTTTTTTTTCCATAAAATGTAAAAAATGAGGACCGATCATGGCGGGGCAGTGACTATGGTTCCTTAGGTTGTATTTGATGGCCCGGAAAACTTTTAGGCGATCTGGGTTTGGGGGTCCCGGGACCACTTGGAAGGCGTGGGCTATAGCACAGAAAAATATGGGAATCTGGCGAAATTCTATGTTTTTTGCCGAAAACACAAAAAAATGAGGAACTGTCATGTCAGGGCGGTGACTATGGTTCTTTAGGTCGTATTTGATGGCCTGGAAAATTTTTAGGCGATCCGAGTCCGGGGGGACAAGCCAACTTGGAAGGCGTGGGCTATAGCACATGAAAATATGTGAATCAGGTGGAATTTAAGTTTTTTTGTAGTAAAATTTAAAAAATGAGGAACGATCATGGTGGGGCTGTGAATCTGGTTCCTTAGGTCATATTTTATGGGCCGGAAAATTTTTAGGCGATCGGGGTCCACTTGGAAGGCGTGGGCAATAGCTCACGAAAATATGGGAATTGGGCAGAATTCTAGTTTTTTGGCCGAAAAATACAAATTATGAGGAACGATCATGGCGGGGCGGTGACTATGGTTCCTTAGGTCATATTTGATCGCCCGAAAAACTTTTAGGCAATCAGGGTCTGGAGGTCCCAGGACCACTCGGAAGGCGTGGGCTATAGCACATGAAAATATGGGAATAGGGCGGAATTCTAGTATTTTGGCCAAAAAATGCAAAATATGAGGAAGGATCAGGGCGGGGCAGTGACTATGGTTTCTTAGGTCATATTTGATGGCCCGAAATTTTTTTAGGTGATCTGAGTCCGGGGGGCCCGGCCCACTCTGAAGGCGTGGGCTATAGCACACGAAAATATGGGAATCGGGCGGAATTCTAGGTTTTTGGCCAAAAAATACAAAAAATGAGGAACGATCATGGCGGGGCGGTGAAAATGGTTCCTTAGGTCGTATTTGATGGCCCGGAAAAACTTTAGGCGATCAGGGTCTGGGGGGCCTGTGACCACTCGGAAGGCGTGGGCTATAGCACACGAAAATATGGGAATCGGGCGGAATTCTAGTTTTTTGGCCGAAATATGCAAAATATGAGGAACGGTCAGGGCGGGGCGGTGACTATGTTTTCTTAGGTCATATTTGACGGGCCGAAATATTTTTAGGTGATCCGAATTCGGGGAGCCCTACCCACTCGGAATGCGTGGGCTATAGCACACGAAAATATGGGAATCGGGCGAAATTCTATGTTTTTGGACAAAAAATTCAAAAAATGAGGAACGATCATGGCGGGGCGTTGACTATAGTTCCTTATGTCGTATTTGATGGCCCGGAAAATTTTCAGGCGATCGGGGTCTGGGCGGCTTGTGACCACTCGGAAGGCGTGGGCTATAGCACACGAAAATATGGGAATCGCGCGAAATTCTAGTTTTTTGGCCGAAAAATGCAAAATATGAGAAACGATCAAGGCAGGGCGGTGACTATGGTTTCTTAGGTCATATTTGATGGCCGGAAATATTTTTAGGTGATCCGAGTCCGGGGGGCCGGCCCATTCGGAAGGCGTGGGCTATAGAACACGAAAATATGGGAATCGGGCGGAATTCTAGTTTTTTGGCCGAAAAATGCAAAATATGAGGAACGATCAGGGCGGGGCGGTGACTATGTTTTCTTAGGTCATATTTGACGGCCCGAGAAATTTTCAGGTGATCCGAGTCCGAGGAGCCCGGCCCACTCGGAAGGCGTGGGCTATAGCACACGAAAATATGGGAATCGGGCGGAATTCTAGGTTTTTGGCCGAAAAACGCAAAAAAGGAGGAACGATCATGGTGAGGCGGTGACTATGGTTCTTTAGGTCATATTTGATGGCCCGAAAAATTTTTAGGCGATCGGGGTTTGTGGGTCCCGGGATCACTTGGAAGGCGTGGGCTATATAGCACACAAAAATATGGGAATCGAGCGGAATTCTAGTTTTTTGGCCGAAAATTCAAAAAATGAGGAACGATCATGGCGGGGCGGTGACTATGGTTCCTTAGGTCGTATGTGATGGCCCAGAAAAAATTTAGGCAATCCGAGTCCGGGAGGCCTGGCCCACTCGGAAGGCGTGGGCTATAGCACACTTAAATATGGGAATCACGCGGAATTCTAGTTTTATGACTGAAAAACGCAAAAAATGAGGAGCGATCATGGCGGGGCGGTTACTATGGTTCCTTAGGTTGTATTTGATGGCCCGGAAAAATTTTAGGCGATCCGAGTCCTGGAGGACCGGCCCACTCAGAAGGCGTGTGCAATAGCACACGAAAATATGGGAATCACGCGGAATTCTAGTTATTTGGCCGAAAAACGCAAAATATGAGGAACGATCATGGAGGGGCGGTTATTATGGTTCCTTGGGTCGTATTTGATGTCCTGAAAATTTTTTAGGCGATCGGGGTCCAGGGGTCCCGGGACCACTTAAAAGGCGTGGCCTAGAGCACACGAAAATATGGGAATCGGGTGGAATTCTAGTTTTTGGCCGAAAAATGCAAAAAATGCAGAACTATCATGGCAAGGCGGTGACTATGGTTCCTTAGGTCGTATTTAATGTCCCAGAAAAATTTTAGACGTTCCGAGTCAGGGGGCCCCGGCCCACTCGGAAGGTGTGGGCTATATCACACAAAAATATGGGAATCGGGCGGAATTCTAGTTTTTTCTCTTGAAAACGCAAACAACTAGGAACGTTCATGGCGGGGTGGTGACTATGGTTACTTAGGTCGTATTTGATGGTGCGAAAAATTTTTAGGCGATCGGGGTCCGGGGGTCCCTACCCATTGGGAAGGCGTGGGCAATTATAGCACACGAAAATATGAGAATCGGGCGGAATTCTAGTTTTTTGGCTGAAAAATGCAAAAAATGAGGAACGATCATGGATGGGAGGTGACTATGGTTCCTTAGGTCTTATTTGATGGCCCGAAAAAAATTTAGGCGATCCGAGTCCGGGGGGCTCGGCCCACTCGGAAGGCGTGGGCAATAGAACACAAAAATATGGTAATCGGGGGGTAATTCTAGTTTTTTTGCCGAAAAACGCAAAACATGAGGAACGATCATTGCGGGGCGGTGACTATGGTTCCTTAAGTCGTATTTGATGGCCCGGAAAATTTTTAGGCGATCGGGGTCCGGGATTCCCGGGACCACTCGGAAGGCGTGGGCTATAGCACACGAAAATATGGGAATCGCGCGGAATTCGAGATTTTTTGCTGAAAAATGCAAAAAACTAGGAACGATCATGGCGGGGCGGTGACTATGGTTACTTAGGTCATATTTGATTGTCCGGAAAAATTTTAGGCGATCGGGGTCCGGGGGTCCCTACCCATTGGGAAGGCGTGGGCAATTATAGCACACGAAAATATGGGAATCGGGCGGAATTCTAGTTTTTTGGCAAAAAAAATGCAAAAAATGAGGGACGATCATGGCGGGGAGGTGACTATGGTTCCTTAGGTCTTATTTGATGGCCCGAAAAAAATTTAAGTGATTCGAGTCCTGGGGGCTCGGCCCACTCGGAAGGCGTGGGCTATAGCACACGAAACTATGGGTATCGCGCGGAATTCTAGTTGTTTGGCCGAAAAATGCAAAAAATGAGGAATGATCATGGAGGGGCGGTTACTATGGTTCCTTAGGTCATATTTGATGGCGTGGAAAAAATCTTAGGCGATCGGGGTCCGGGGTTCCCAGGACCACTTGGAAGGCGTGGGCTATAGCACACAAAAATATGGGAATCGGGCGAAATTCTAGTTTTTTGGCCGAAAAATGCAAAAAATGAGGAACAATCATGGCGAGGCGGTGATTATGGTTCCTAAGGTCCTATTTGATGGACAGAAAATTTTTTTAGGCGATCTGAGTCCAGGTGGCCCGGCCCACTCGGAAGGCGTGTGCAATAGCACACAAAAATATGGTAATCGGGAGGAATTATAGAGTTTTGGCCGAAAACACAAAAAATGAGGAACGATCATGGCGGGGCAGTGACTATGGTTCCTTAGGTCGTATTTGATGGCCCGGAAAAGTTTAGGCGATCGGGGTCCGGGGTTCCCGGGACCACTTGGAAGGCGTGGATATTGCACACGCAAATATGGGAATCGGGCGGAATTCTAGTTTTTTGGCCGAAAAATGCAAAAAATGAAAAACGTTCATGGCGGGAAGGTGACTATGGTTCCTTATGTCTTATTTGATGGCCCAAAATTTTTTTAGGTGATCCGAGTCTGGGGGGCCGGCCCCCTCGGAAGGCGTGGGCTATAACACACGAAAATATGGGAATCGGGCGGAATTATAGGTTTTCTGCCGAAAAACGCAAAACATAAGGAAAGATCGTGGTGGGTGGTAACTATGGTTCCTTATGTCGGCTATCGGGGTCCGGGGGTTCCCGGGACCACTCGGAAGGCGTAGGCTATAGCACACAAAAATATGGGTATTGCGCTGCAATTCTTGTTTTTTGGCCGAAAAACGCAAAAAATGAGGAACGGTCATGGCGGGGCAGTTACTATGGTTCCATGGGTCGTATTTGTTGGCCCGGAAAAATTATAGGCGATCGGGGTTCGGGGGTCCCGGGACCACTTGGAAGGCGTGGGCTATAACACACGAAAATATGGGAATCGGGCAGAATTCTAGTTTTTTGGCCGCAAAATGCAAAATATGAGGACTGATCATGGAGGGGCGGTGACTATAGTTCCTTAGGTCGTATTTGATGGCCCGGATAAATTTTAGGCGATCGGGGTCTGGGGGTCCCGGGACCACTTGGAAGGTGTGGGCTATAACACACAAAAATATGGGAATCGAGAGGGATTCTAGGGTTTTATCAGTAAAATTCAAAAAACCGAGGAACGGTCATGTCAGGGCAGTGACTATGGTTCTTTAGGTTGTATTTGATGGCCCGGAAATATTTTAGGCAAATCGAGTCCGGGGGTCCGGCCCACTTGGAAGGCGTGGGCTATAGCACACGAAAATATGGGAATCAGGCGGAATTCTATGTTTTTTGCCGTAAAACGCAAAAAAATGAGGAACTGTAATGTCAGGGCAGTGACTTATGGTTCTTTAGGTCGTATTTAATGGCCCGGAAAATTTTTAGGCGACCCGAGTCCGGGGGCTCCAGCCCACTTGGAAGGCGTGGGCTATAGCACCCGAAAATAAGTGAATTAGGATGAATTCTAGTTTTTTTGTAGTAAAATTCAAAAAATGAGGAACGATCATGATGGGGCTGTGAATCTGGTTCCTTAGGTCGTATTTTATGGGCCGTAAAAGTTTTAGGCGATCGGGGTCCGGGAGTCCCGGGTCCACTTGGATCGCGTGGGCAATAGCACACGAAAATATGGGAATCGGGCGGAATGCTAGTTTTTTGGCCGAAAAATGCAAAATATGAGGAACGATCAGGGCGGGGTTGTGACTATGGTTTCTTAGGTCATTTTTGATGGCCCGAAAATTTTTTAGGTGATCCGAGTCCTGGGGGCCGGCCCACTCGGAAGGCGTGGGCTATAACACACGAAAATATGGGAATCGGGCGGAATTCTAGTTTTTTGGCCGAAAAATGCAAAATATGAGGAACGATCAGGGCGGGGCGGTGACTATGGTTTCTTAGGTCATATTTGATGGCCCAAAAACTTTTTAGGTGATCCGAGTCCGGGGGGACCGGCCCACTCAGAAGGCGTGGGCTATAGCACACGAAAATATGGGAATCGCGCGGAATTCTAGTTTTTTGGCCGAAAAAGGCAAAAAATGAGGAACGATCATGGCGGAGCGGTGACGATTGTTTCTTAGATCGTATTTGATTGCCCGAAAATTTTTTAGACGATCGGGGTCCGGGGTTCCCGGGACCACTTGAAAGGCGTGGGCTATAGCACACGAAAATATGGGAATCAGGCGGAATTCTAGTTTTTTGGCCGAAAATCATAATAAGTGAGGAACGATCATGGCGGGGCGGTTACTATGGTTCCTTAGGTCGTATTTAATGGCCCGGAAAATTTTTAGGCGATCTGAGTCTGGGGGGCCTGACCCACTCGGAAGGCGTGGGCTATAGCACACGAAAATATGGGAATCACGCGGAATTCAAGTTTTTTGGCCAAAAAATACAAAAAATGAGGAACGATCACGGCGGGGCGGTTACTATGGTTCCTTGGGTCGTATTTGATGGCACGGAAAATCTTTAGGCGATCGGGATCCGGGGGTCTCGGGACCACTTGGAAGGCGTGGGATATAAAACACGAAAATATGGGAATCGGGCGAAATTCTAGTTTTTTGGCCGAAAAATGCAAAACATGAGGAACGATCATTGCGGGGCGGTGACTATGGTTCCTTAAGTCGTATTTGATGGCGCGGAAAAATTTTAGGCGATCGGGGTCCGGGGTTCCCGGGACCACTCATAAGGCATGGGCTATAGCACACGAAAATATGGGAATCGCACAGAATTCTAGTTTATTTGTCGAAAAACGCAAAAAACTAGGAACGATCATGGCGGGGAGGTGACTATGGTTACTTAGGTCGTATTTGATGGTCCGGAAAAATTTTAGGCGATCGGGGTCCGGGGGTCCCTACCCATTGGGAAGGTGTGGGCAATTATAGCACACGAAAATATGGGAATCGGGCGAAATTCTAGTTTTTTGGCCAAAAAATGCAAAAAATGAGGAACGATCATGGCGGGGAGGTGACTATTGTTCCTTAGGTCTTATTTGATGGCCCGAAAAAAATTTAAGTGATCCGAGTCCTGGGGGCCCGGCCCACTGGGAAGGCGTGGGCTATAGCACACGAAAATATGGGTATCGCGCAGAATTCTAGTTAGTTGGCCGAAAAATGCAAAATATGAGGAACGGTCATGGAGGGGTGGTTACTATGGTTCCTTAGGTCGTATTTGAAGGCCCGGAAAAAATTTTAGACGATCGGGGTCCGGGGTTCCCAGGACCACTTGGAAGGCGTGGGCTATAGCACACAAAAATATGGGAATCGGGCGAAATTCTATTTTTTTGGCCGAAAAATGCAAAAAATGAGGAACAATCATGGCGAGGCGGTGACTATGATTCCTTAGGTCCTATTTGATGGACAGAAAAAATTTTAGGCGATCCGAGTCCCGGTGGCCCGGCCCACTCGGAAGGCGTGGGCAATAGCACACAAAAATATGATAATCGGGCGGAATTCTAGTGTTTTGGCCGAAAACACAAAAAATGAGGAACGATCATGGCGGGGCAGTGACTGTGGTTCCTTAGGTCGTATTTGATGGCTCGGAAAATTTTAGGCGATCGGGGTCCGGGGTTCCCGGGACCACTTGGAAGGCGTGGGTATAGCACAAGCAAATATGGGAATCAGGCGGAATTCTAGTTTTTTGGCCGAAAAATGCAAAAACTGAAAAACGTTCATGGCGGGAAGGTGACTATGGTTCCTTAGGTCTTATTTGATGGCCCGAAAAAATTTTAGGTGATCCGAGTCCGGGGGGGCCGGCCCACTCGGAAGGCGTGGGCTATAACACACGAAAATATGGGAATCGGGCTGAATTCTAGGTTTTTGGCCGAAAAATGCAAAACATGAGGAAAGATAATGGTGGGTGGTAACTATGGTACCTTAGGTCGGCTATCGGGGTCCGGGGGTTCCCGGGACCACTCGGAAGGCGTAGGCTATAGCACACAAAAATATGGGAATTGCGCAGGAATTCTTTTTTTTTTGGCCGAAAAACGCAAAAAATGAGGAACGGTCATGGCGGGGCAGATACTATGGTTCCATGGTCGTATTTTTTAGCCCGAAAAAATTATAGGCGATCGGGGTCCGGGGGTCCCGGGACCACTTGGAAGGCGTGGGCTATAGCACACAAAAATATGGGAATCGAGAGGAATTCTAGGGTTTTATTAGTAAAATTCAAAAAACCGAGGAACGGTCATGTCAGGGCAGTGACTATGGTTCTTTAGGTCGTATTTGATGGCCCGGAAATATTTTAGGCTATCCGAGTCCGGGGGCCCGACCCACTTGGAAGGCGTGGGCTATTGTACACGAAAATATGGGAATTAGGCGGAATTCTAGTTTTTTTGTAGTAAAATGCAAATAATGAGGAACGATCATGGCGGGGCAGTGACTCTGGTTCCTTAGGTCGTATTTGATGGGTCGGAAAAATTTTAGGCGATCTGGGTCCGGGAGTCCCGGGTCCACTTGGAAGGGGTGGGCTATAGCACACGAAAATATGGGAATTAGGCATAATTCTAGTTTTTTGGCCGTAAAATGCTAAAAATGAGGAAAGGTCATGGCGGGGAGGTGACTATGGTTCCTTAGGTCGTATTTGATGGCCCGGAAAAAATTTAGGCGATCCGGCTCCAGGGGCCTCTACCCATTGGGAAGGCGTGGTCTATTATAGCACACGAAAATATGGGAATCTGGCGGAATTTTAGTTTTTTGGCAAAAAATGCAAAAAATGAGGAACGATCATGGAGGGGAGGTGACTATGGTTCCTTAGGTCTTATTTGATGCCCCGAAAATTTTTTAGGTGATCCGAGTCTGCGGGAGCCGGCCTACTCGGAAGGCGTGGGCTATAGCACACGAAAATATGGGAACCAGGCGGAATTCTAGTTTTTTGGCCAAAAAAACGCAAAATATGAGGAACGATCATATCGGGGCGGTGACTATGGTTTCTTAGGTCATATTTGATGGCCCGGAAAATTTTTAGGCGATCGGGGTCCAGGGGTCCCGGGACCACTTTAAAGGCGTGGGCTATAGCACACGAAAATATGGGAATCAGGCGGAATTCTAATTTTTTTGCCGAAAAACACAAAAGGTGAGTAACGATCATAGCGGGGCAGTGACTATGGTTTCTTAGGTCGTATTTAATGGCTCGGAAATATTTTAGACGTTCCGAGTCAAGGGGGCCCGGCCCACTCGGAAGGTGTGGGCTATAGCACACGAAAATATGGGAATCGAACGGAATTCTAGTTTTTTTGCTGTAAAACGCAAAAATATGAGGAACGGCCATGGCGGGGCGGTGACTATGGTTCCATAGGTCGTATTTTATGGCCCGGAAAAATTTTCGGCGATGGGTTCCGGGGTGCCTGGGACCACTCGGAAGGCGTGGGCTATAGCACACGAAAATATGGGAATCGCGCGGAGTTCTAGTTTTTTGGTCGAAATATTCAAAACATGAGGAACGATCATTGCGGGGCAGTGACTACGGTTCCTTAGGTCGTATTTGATGGCCCGAAAAAATTTAAGGCGATCGGGGTCCGGGGTTCCCGGGATCACTTGCAAGGCGTGGGTATAGCACACAAAAATATGGGAATCGGGCGGAATTCTAGTTTTTTGGCCAAAAAATGCAAAATATGAGGAACGATCATGGCGGGGAGGTGGCTATGGTTCCTTAGATCTTATTTGATGGCCCAAAATATTTTTAGGTGTTCCGAGTTCGGGGGGCCCGACCCACTCGGAAGGCGTGGGCTATAACACACGAAAATATGGGAATCGGGACGGAATTCTAGGTTTTTGGTCGAAAAACGCAAAAAATGAGGAACGATTATGGCGGGGCGGTGACTATGGTTCCTTAGGTCGAATTTGATATCCCGGAAAATTTTTAGGCGATCGGGGTCTGGGGGGCCTGGGACCACTCGGAAGGCGTGGGCTATAGCACGAAAATATGGGAATCGCGCGGAATTCTAGTTTTTTGGCCGAAAAACGCAAATAATGAGGAACGATCATGGCGGGGCGGTGACTATGGTTCCTTAGGTCATATTTGATGGCCCGGAAAAATTTTAGGCAATCGGTGTCCGGGGGGCCTGGGACCACTCGGAAAGCGTGGGCTATAGCACACGAAAATATGAGAATCGCGCGAAATTCTAGTTTTTTGACCGTAAAACGCAAAAAATGAGGAACGATCATGGCGGGGTAGTGACTATGGTTCCTTAGATAGTATTTGATGTCCGGATAATTTTTAGGCGATCGGGGTCCGGGGGTCCCGGGACCACTTGAAAGGCGTCGGCTATTGCACACGAAATTATGGGAATCAGGCGGAATTCTAGTTTTTTGGCCGAAAAACGCAATAAGTGAGGAACGATCATTTCGGGGTGGTGACTATGGTTTCTTGGGTCGTATTTGATAGCCCGGAATTTTTTTAGGAAATTCGAGTTCAGTGGGCCTGGTCCACTCAGAAGGCGTGGGCAATGCACACGAAAATATGGGAATCACGCGAAATTCTAGTTTTTTAGCCGAAAAACGCAAATAATGAGGAACGATCATGGCGGGGCGGTTACTATGATTTCTTGGGTCATATTTGATAGCCCGGAAAAATTTTAGGCGACCGGTGTCCGAGGGTCCCGGGACCACTTGGAAGGCGTGGGCTATAACACATGAAAATATGGGAATCGGGCGGAATTCTAGTTTTTTGGCAGAAAAATGCAAAACAATAGGAACGATCATGTTGGGACGGTGACTATGGTTTCTTAGGTCATATTTGATGGCCCGGTAAAATTTTAGGTGATCCGTGTCCGGGAAGCCCGGCCCACTAGGAAGGCGTGGGCAATAGCACACGAAAATATGGGAATAGTCAGAATTCTAGTTTTTTAGCCGTAAAATGTAAAATATGAGGACCGATCATGGCGGGGCAGTGACTATGGTTCCTTAGGTCGTATTTGATGGCCCAGAAAAATTTTAGGCGATCGGGGTCTGGGGGTCCCGGGACCACTTGGAAGGCGTGGGCTATAGCATACAAAAATATGGGAATCAGGCGGAATTCTAGTTGTTTTGCCGTAAAACGCAAAAAATTGAGGAATGGCCATGTCGGGGCGGTGACTATGGTTCTTTAGGTCATATTTGATGGCCCGGAAATATTTTAGGCGATCCGAGTTCGGGGGCCTAGCCCACTTGGAAGGCGTGGGCTATAGCACACGAAAATATGGGAATCATGTGGAATTCTAGTTTTTTGTAGTAAAATGCAAAAATTGAGGAACGATCATAGCGGGGCGGTGACTCTGGTTCCTTAGGTCGTATTTGATAACCCAGAAAATTTTTAGGCGATCTGGGTCCGGGAGTCCCGGGACCACTTGGAAGGGGTGGGCTATAGCACACGAAAATATGGGAATCAGGCGGAATTCTAGTTTTTTGGCCAAAAAACGCAAAATATGAGGAACGATCATGGAGGGGCGGTGACTATGGTTTCTTAGGTCATATTTGATGTCCCTGAAAAATTTTAGGCGATCGGGGTTCGGGGGTCCCGGGACTACTTTAAAGGCGTGGGTGCACACGAAAATATGGGAATCGGGCGGAATTCTAATTTTTTGGCCAAAAAACACAAAAGGTGAGGAACGATCATGGCGGGGTGGTGACTATGGTTCCTTAGGTCGTATTTAATGGCCCGAAAAATTTTAGACGTTCCGAGTCCAGGGGGCCCGGCCCACTCGGAAGGTGTGGGCTATAACACACGAAAATATCGGAATCAGACGGAATTCTAGTTTTTTCGCAGAAAAAAGCAAACAATTAGGAACGTTCATGGAGGGGTGGTGACTATGGTTACTTAGGTCGTATTTGATGGCCTGTAAAAATTTTAGGTGATCCGGCTCCAGGGGGCCCTACCCATTGGGAAGACGTGGGCTATTATAACATACGAAAATATGGAAATCGGGTGGAATTCTAGTTTTTTGGCCGAAAAATGCATAAAATCAGGAACGATCATGGCGGGGAGGTGACTATGGTTCCTTAGGTCTTATTATATGGCCCGAAAAAAATTTAGGTGATCCGAGTTCGGGGGGCCCAGCCCACTCGGAAGGCGTGGGCTATAGCACACGAAAATATGGGAATCGGGCAGAATTCAAGTTTTTTGGCCAAAAAATGCAAAAAATGAGGAACGATCATGGCGGGGCGGTGACTATGGTTCCATAGGTCGTATTTTATGGCCCGAAAATTTTTTCGCGCGATGGGGTCCGGGGTGCCTGGGACCACTCGGAAGGCGTGGGCTATATCACACGAAAATATGGGAATCGCATGGAATTCTAGTTTTTTGGTCGAAAAATGCAAAACATGAGGAACGCTCATTGCGGGGCAATGACTACGGTTCCTTAGGTCGTATTTGATGACCGGAAAACTTTTAGGCGATCGGGGTCCGGGGTTCCCGGGACCACTTGGAAGGCGTGGGTATAGCATACGAAAATATGGGAATCGGGCGAAATTCTAGTTTTTTGGCCGAAAAATTCAAAATATGAGGAACGATCATGGCGAGGAGGTGGCTATGGTTCCTTAGGTTTTACTTTATGGCCCGAAATATTTTTAGGTGATCCGAGTCGGGGGGCCCGACCCACTCGGAAGGCGTGGGCTATAGCACATGAAAATATGGGAATCTGGCGGAATTCTAGGTTTTTGGCCGAAAAACGCAAAAAATGAGGAACGATCATGGCGGGGGGGACCGTTCCTTGTTTTTTAGATTTTACGGCCAAAAAACTAGAACTCCACCCGATTCCCATATTTTTGTGTGCTATAGCCCATGCCTTCCAAGAGGGCCGGGGCCCCACGGCCCCGGATCACCTAAAAGTTTTTCGAGCCATAGAATACTACCTAAGGAACCATAGTCACCACCCTGCCATTACCGTTCCTCGTTCTTTTGCGTTTTATGGCCACAAAACTAGAATTCCACCTGATTTCCATATTTTCGTGTGCAATAGCCCACGCCTTCCGATTAGGCTGGGGCCCCCGGCCTCGTATCGCCTAAAAATTTTTCGGGCCATCAAATACGACCTAAAGAACCATAGTCACCATCCCGCCATGACCGTTTCTCAGTTTTTTTCGTTTTACGGTCAAAAAACAAAATTTCTGCCCGATTTCCATTTTTCGTGTGTAATAGCCCACGCCTTCCGAGTGGGCCGGGCCCCCGGACTCGGATCGTCAAAAATAATTCCGAGCCAGCAAATATGACCTAAAGAACCATAGACACCCGCCATGACCGTTCATCTTTTTTTTTGCGTTTTACGGCCAAAAAACTAGAATTCCGCCCGATTCCCATATTTTCTTATGCAATAGCCCACGCCTTCCGAGTGGGCCCGGGATCCCCAGACCCAGATTGCCTAAAATTTTTCCTGGCCATCAAATATGACCTAAAGAACCATAGTCACCCCCGCCATGACTGTTCCTCGTGTTTTTGCGTTTTAGGGCCAAAAAACTAAAATTCCGCAAGATTTCCATATTTTCGTGTGCTATAGCCCACACCTTTCGAGTGGGCCCCGGGCCCTCCGGACCCGGATCGCCTGAAATATTTCAGGGCCATCAAATAGGACCTAAGGAACCATATTCACTGCCCTGCCATGTTCGTTCCTCATTGTTTTGCGTTTTACGGTCAAAAAACAAAAAATTTGCCCGATTCCCATATTTTCGTGTGCAATAGCCCATACCTTCCGAGTGGGCCGGGCCCCCCAGACTCGGATCACCAAAAATAATTCCGAGCCAGCAAATACAACCTAAATAACCATAGTCTCTGCCCTGCGATGACTGTTCCTCATTCTTTTGCGTTTTACGGCCAAAACACTAGAATTCTCCCCGATTCCCATATTTTCGTGTGCTATATCCCACACCTTCCAAGTGGACCCGGGCCCTCCAGAAACGGATCGCCTAAAATTTTTTCGGGACATCAAATACAACCTAAAGAACCATAGTCACCGTCCCGCCATGACTGTTCCTCGTCTTTTTGCGGTTTACGGCCAAAAAACTAGAATTGCGCCCGATTCCCATATTTTCGTGTGCTATAGCCCACACCTTCCGAGTGGGCCGGGCCCCAGACCCGGATCGCCTAAAACTTTTTTGGGTCATCAAATACGACCTAAGAAACCATAGTCACCGCCCTTCCATGATCGTTCCTCAATTTTGGCATTTTACGGCAAAAAAACTTAGAATTCCGCCAGATTCCCATATTTTCGTGTGCAATAGCCCACGCCTTCCGAGTGGGCCAGGCCCCCCGAACTCGGATTGCCTAAAATTTTTACGGGCCATCAAATATGACCTAAAGAACCATAGTCACCGCCCCTCCATAACTGTTCCTCATTGTTTTTGCGTTTTACGGTCAAAAAACAAAAATTTCGCCCAATTCCCATATTTTCGTGTGCAGCCCACGCCTTCCAAGTGGGCCGGGCCCCCCGAACTAAGATCGCCAAAAATAATCCGAGCCAGCAAATATGACCTAAAGAACCATAGTCACCGCCCCGCCATGAACGTTCATCTTTGTTTTTGCGTTTTACGGCCAAAAACCTAGAATTTCGCCCGAAGGCGTGGGCTATAACACACGAAAATATGGGCCCAGGACCCTCGGACCCAGATCGCCTAAAATTTTTCAGAGCCATCAAATACGACCTAAAGAACCATAGTCACCCCCGCCATGACTGTTCCTCGTGTTTTTGCATTTTACGGCCAAAAAATTAAAATTTCGCAAGATTTCAATATATTCGTGTGCTATAGCCCACACCTTCCGAGTGGGCCCCGGGCCCTCCGGACCCGGATCGCCTAAAATATTTCCGGGGCATCAAATAGGACCTAAGGAACCATATTCACCGCCCTGCCATGTCCGTTCCTCATTTTTTTGCATTTTATGGTCAAAAAACAAAAATTCTACCCGATTCCCATATTTGCGTGTGCAATAGCCCACGCTTTCAGAGTGTGCCGGGCCCCCCAGTCTCGGATCGCCAAAAATAATTCTGAGCCAGCAAATATGACCTAAAGAACCATAGTCTCTCCCCCGCCATGACCGTTCCTCATTTTTTTTTTGTACGGCCAAAAAACTAGAATTCCGCCCGATTCCCAAATTTTCGTGTGCTATCCCACGCCTTCCGAGTGGGCCCGGGACCCCCTGACCCAGATCGCCTAAAAAATTTTCGGGCCATCAAATATGACCTAAAGAACCATAGTCACCCCCGCCATGACAGTTCCTCATCTTTTTGCGGTTTACGGCCAAAAAATAGAATTCTGCCCTATTCCCATATTTTCGTGTGTTATAGCCCACACCTTCCGAGTGGGCCCCATACCCGGATCGTCTAAAACTTTTCTGGGTCATCAAATACGACCTAAGCAACCATAGTCATCGCCCTACCATGATCGTTTATCAATTTTGGCGTTTTACGGCCAAAACACTAGAATTTCGCCTGATTCCTATATTTTCGTGAGCAATAGCCCACGCCTTCCGAGTGGGTCGGGCCGCCCGGGCTCGCATCGCCTAAAATTTTTCCGATACAGCAAATATGACCTAAAGAACCATAGTCCCCGCCCCTCCATGACCATTCCTCATCTTTTTGCGTTTTGCAGCCAAAAAACTAGAATTCTGCCCGATTCCCATATTTCGTGTGCTATACCCCACGCCTTCCGAGTGGGCCCGGGCCCTCCGGACCCGGATCGCCTAAAACTTTTCGGGCCTTCAAATAGGACCTAAGTAACCATAGTCACTGCCCTTCCATGACCGTTCCTTGTTTGTTTTACGTTTTACGGCCAAAGAACTAGAATTCCGCCCGATTCCCATATTTTCGTGTGCTATAGCCCTCGCCTTCCTATTGGGCCGGGCCCCCAGACCCTGATCGCCTAAATATTTTTCGGGCCATCAAATACAACCTAATGAACTATAGTCACCGCCTTGCAATGACAGTTCCTCATTTTTTTGAGTTTTACGGCCAAAAAACTATAATTCCACCCGATTACCATATTTTCGTGTGCCGCCTTCCGAGTGGGCAGGGTCTCTCCGGACCCGGATCGCCTTAAATTTTTTGGGGGCATAAAATACATCCAAAATAACCATAGTCACCGCCCCGCCATGACCATTCCTCATTGTTTTGCATTTTACGGCCAAAAAACTAGAATTTCATCCGATTCCCATATTTTCGTGTGCTATAGCCCACGGCTTGCGAGTTGGCCCGGGCCACCGGGACCCGGATTGCTTATAATTTTTTCGGGCCATCAAATACGAACTAAGGAACCATAGTCACTTCTTTGCCATGAGCTCTCCTCGTTTCTTTTTGTATTCTACGGCCAAAAAACTAGAATTCCGCCCGATTCCCATATTTTCGTGTGCTATAGCCCATGCCTTCCGAGTGGTTCCGGGCCCCACGGAACCGGATCACCTAGTCACCGCCCCACCATGACCATTCCTTATTAATTTTGCTTTTTACGGCCAAAAAACTAGAATTCCTCCCGATTCCCATATTTTTGTGTGCTATAGCCCACGCCTTCTGAGTGTGCCAGGGCCCCCAGGACCCCGATCGCCTAAAACTTTTTCGGGCCATGAAATACGACCTAAGGAACTATATTTATCACCCCGCCATGATAGTTCCTCGTTTTTTTGCATTTTACGGCCAAAAACCTAGAATTTCGCCCGATTCCCATATTTTCGTTTGCTTATAGCCCACGCCTTCCGAGTGGGCCTGGGCCCCACGGACCCGGATCGCCTAAAAGTTTTTTGTGCCATAGAATACAACCTAAGGAACCATAGTCATCTCCCTGCCGTGACCATTCCTCGTGTTTTTGCGTTTTACGGCCAAAAAACTAAAATTTTGTAAGATTTCCATATTTTCGTGTGCTATAGCCTACACCTTCCGAGTGGGCCCCGATTCCGGGACATCAAATAGGACCTAAGGAACAATATTCACCGCCCAGCCATGTCCGTTCCTTTTTTTTTACTTTTTACGGTCAAAAAACAAATATTCTTCCCAATTCCCATATTTTCGTGTGCCATAGCCCACGCCTTCCGAGTGGGCCGGGCTCCCGGACTCGGATCGCCAAAAATAATACCGAGCCAGAAAATACGACCTAAAGAACCATAGTCACTGCCCCGCCATGACTGTTCATCTTTTTTTGCATTTTACGGCCAAAAAACTAGAATTCTGCACGATTCCCATATTTTCGTGCGCTATAGCCCATGCCTTCCAAGTGGTTCCGGGTCCCACGGAACCAGATCGCCTAAAATTTTTCCGGACCATCAAATACAACCTAAGGAACCATAGTCACTGCCCCGCCATGACCATTCCTTATAATATTTGATTTTTACTGCCAAAAAACTAGAATTCCTCCCGATTCCCATATTTTTGTGTGCGCCCACACCTTCCGAGTGGGCCCGGGCCCCCAGGACCCCCGATCGCCTAAAACTATTTTGGGCCATGAAATACGACTGAAGGAATCATAGTTATCGCCCCGCCATGACAGTTCCTCATTTTTCTTTTTGCGTTTTACTGCGAAAAACCTAGAATTTCGCCTGATTCCCATATTTTCGTTTGCTATAGCCCAGGCCTTCCAAGTGGGCCAGGGCCCCACGGACCCGGATCGCCTAAAAGTTTTTCGGTCCATAGAATACAACCTAAGGAACCATAGTCATCTCCCTGCCGTGACCATTCCTCGTGTTTTTGCGTTTTACGGCCAAAAAACTAAAATTCTGCAAGATTTCCATATTTTCGTGTGCCCACACCTTCGAGTGGGCCCTGGGCCCTCCGGGCCCGGATCGCCTAAAATATTTCTGGGCCATCAAATAGGACCTAAGGAACCATATTCACCACCCTGCCATGTCCGTTCCTTGTTTTTTTGAGTTTTACGGTCAAAAATCAAAAATTCCGCCCGATTCCCATATTTTCGTGTGCAATAGCCCACGCCTTCCGAGTAGGCCGGGACCACCGGAGTCGGATCGCCAAAAATAATACCGAGCCAGAAAATATGACCTAAAGAACCATAGTCACCACCTTGCCATGACCGTTCCTCATGTTTTTGCGTTTTATGGCCAAAAAACTAGAATTCCGTCCGATTCCCATATTTTCGTGTGCAATAGCCCACGCCTTCCGATTGGGCCGGGCCCCCCAAACTCGGATCGCCTAAATTTTTTTCGGGAAATCAAATACGACCTAAAGAACCATAGTCACCGCCCCGCCATGACTGTTCCTCGTTTTATTGCGGTTTATGGCCAAAAAACTAGAATTCCGCCCGATTCCCATATTTTCGTGTGCTATATCCCACACCTTCCAAGTGGACACGGGCCCTCCGGTCCCGGATCGCCTAAAAATTTTCCAGGCCATCAAATAGGACATAAGGAACCATAATCACCGTCCCGCCATGATCGTTTCTCATTTTTTGTGTTTTTCGGCCAAAAAACTCGAATTCCATCTGATTCCCATATTTTCTCTGTGCTATAGCCCACGCCTTCCAAGTGGTCCTGGGAGCACCGGACCCCAATCTCCTAATATTTTTTCGGGCCATCAAATACGACCTAAGGGACCATAGTCACCGCCCCGCCATGATCGTTCCTCATTTTTTGCGTTTTACTGCCGAAGAACTAGAATTCCGCCCGATTCCCATATTTTCTTATGCTATAGCCCACGTCGTCCGAGTGGGCCCCCCCCCGGACTCAGATTGCCTAAAATTTTTCCAAGCCATTAAATACGACCTAAGGAACAATAGTCACCTCCCCGCCGTGATCTTTCCTCATTTTTTGTGTTTTGCGGCCAAAAAACTAGAGTTCCCCTCGATTCCCATATTTTCGGGTGCTATATCCCACGCCTTACAAGTGGTCCCGGGACCACCGGACCCCGATCTCCTAAAAATTTTCCGGGCCATCAAATACGACCTAAGGAACAATAATCACCGCCCGCCATGATCGTTCCTCAATTTTTGCATTTTTCGGCCAAAGAACTAGAATTCCGCCCGATTCTTATATTTTCGTGTGCTATAGACCATGCCTTTCGAATGGACCGGGCCCCTGGGCCCTGATTGCCTAAAACATTTTTGGGCCATCAAATACGACCTAAGGAACCATAGTCACCACCCCGCCATGATCGTTCCCCATGTTTTGCATTTTTCAGCCAAAGAACTAGAATTCCGCCCGATTCCCAAATTTTCGTGTCTTACCACGCCTTCCCAGTGGGCCGGGCCCTCCGGACTCGGATCGCCTAAAATTTTTTGAGGCCATAAAATACGACCTAAAGAACCATAGTCACCGCCCCGCCATGATCGTTCCTCATGTTTTGCATTTTTCGGCCAATAAACTTGAATTCCGCCCGATTCCCATATTTTCGTGGGCATAGCCCACGCCTTCCAAGTGGTCCCGGGGACCTTGATCGCCTAAAATTTATCTGCGTCATCAAATACTACCTAAGGAACCATAGTCATCACCCCGCCATGATCGTTCCTCATTTTTTGCATTTTTCGGCAAAAGAACTAGAATTCCGCCGGATTCCCATATTTTCGTGTGCTATAGCCCACGCGTTCCCAGTGGGTAGGGACCCCGGAGCCGGATCACCTAAAATTCTTAGGGGCCATCAAATATGACCTAAGGAACCATAATCACCGCCCTGCCATTATCGTTCCTCATGTTTTGCATTTTTCGGCCAAAAAACTAAAATTCCAACCCATTCCCATATTTTCGTGTGCTATAGCCCACTCCTTCCAAGTGGTCCCGGGACCCCGATCGTCTACAATATTTTTGGGACATCAAATATGACCTAAGGAGCCATAGCCACCTCCCCGCCATGATCGTTCCTCATTTTTTGCATTTTTCGACCAAAAAACTAAAATTTCGCCCGATTCATATATTTTCGTGTGCTATAGCCCACGCCTTCCTAGTGGTCCCGGGACACCGAACCCCAATCTCCTAATATTTTTCCGGGCTATCTAATATGACCTAAGGAACCATAGTCACCTCCCCGCCATGATCGTTCCTCATTTTTTGCAGTTTACGGCCAAAGAACTAGAATTCCGCCCGATTCCTATATTTTCTTGTGCTATAGCCCACGCCTTCCGAGTGGTCCCGGGCCCCCCGGACTCGGAACGCCTAAAAACTTTTCGGGCCATTAAATACGACCTAAGGAACAATAGTTACCACCCCACCATGACCGTTCCTCATTTTTAGCTATTTGCGGCCAAAAAACTAGAATTCCGCCCGATTTCCATATTTTCGTGTGCTATAGACCACGGCTTCCGAATGGGCCGGGCCCCCCGACCCTAATCTCCTAAAACATTTTCGGGCCATCAAATACGACCTAAGGAACCATAGTCACCACCCCGCCATGATCGTTCCTCATGTTTTGCGTTTTGCGGCAAAAGATTTAGAATTCTGCCCGATTCTCATATTTTCGTCTGTTACCACGGCTTCCGAGTGGGCCCGGCACACCGGACTCGGATCGTCTAAAAAATTTTCAGTCCATCAAATACGACCTAAGGAACCATAGTTACTGCCCCGCCATAAACGTTCCTCATTGTTTTTGCGTTTTACGGCCAAAAAACTAGAATTTTACCAGATTCCCATATTTTCGTGTGCTATAGCCCACACCTTCTCAGTGGGTAGGGGCCCCCTGAGCCGGATCATTTAAAATTTTTGAACGCCATCAAATACGACCTAAGGAACCATAGTCACCACCCCGCCATGATCATTACTAATTTTTTGCATTTTAGGCCAAAAAGCTAGAATTTCGTCTGATTCCCATATTTGTGTGTGCTATAGCACACGCCTTTCGAGTGGTTCGGGGCCCCCGGACTCGGATCGCCTAAAAGTTTTCCGAGCCATTAAATACGACCTAAGGAACCATAGTCACCGCCCCTCCATGATAGTTCCTCATGTTCTGCGTTTTTCGGCCAATAAACTAGAATTCCGTCCGATTCCAATATTTTCGTGTGCATAGCCCACGCCTACCAAGTGGTCCCAGGTCCTCGATCGTCTAAAATTTTTTCGGGCCATCAAATACTACCTAAGGAACCATAGTCATCACACCGCCATGATCGTTCCTCATTTTTTTTGTTTTTCGGCCAAAGAACTAGAATTCCGCCCGATTCCCATATTTACGTGTGCTATAGCCCACGCCTTCCCAGTGGGTAGGGGCCCCCGGAGCCGGATGACCTAAAATTTTTCCGGGCCATCAAATATGACCTAAGGAACCATAGTCAACGCCCCGCCATGATCGTTCCTCATGTTTTTGCGTTTTTTGAAAAAAAAACTACAATTCCGCCCGATTCCCATATTTTTGTGTGCTATAGCCCACGCCTTCCAAGAGGTCCCGGGACCCCGATCGCCTTAAAATTTTTGGGCCATCAAATACGACCTAAGGAACCATAGTCACCGCCCCGCCATGATCGTTCCTCATTTTTTCGTGTGATTATAGCCCACGCCTTCCAAGTGGTCCCGGGACCCCGATTGCCTAAAATTTTTTGGGCCATGAAATACGACCTAAGGAGCCATAGCCACCGCCCCGCCATGATCGTTCCTCATTGTTTGCATTTTTCAGCCAAAAAACTAGAATTTTGCCTGATTCACATATTTTCGTGTGCTATAGCCCACACCTTCTGAGTGGGCCGGGCCCCCCGGACTCGGATCGCCTAAAATTTTTCCGGGCAATTAAATACGACCTAAGGAACCGTAGTGACTGCCCCGCCATGATCATTCCTCCTTTTTTGCATTTTTCGGCCAAAAAACTAGAATTCCACCCGATTCCCATATTTTCTTGTCTAGCCCCTTCCAAGTGGTCCCGGAACCCCCGGACTGCGATCTCCTAAAAAATTTTCGCTCATCAAATATGACCTAAGGAACCATAGTTACCGCCCCGCCATGATCGCTCCACATTTTTTGCATTTTACGGCCAAAGAACTAGAATTCTGCCCGATTCCCATATTTTCTTGTGCTATAGCCCACGCCCTCCGAGTGGGCCGGGGCCCTCGGACTCGGATCGCCTAAAGTTTTTCTGGGCAAATAAATACGTCCTAAGGAACGATAGTCACCGCCTCACAATGATCGATCTTCATTTTTTGCATTTTGCGGCCAAAAAACTAGAATTTCCACCGATTCCCATATTTTCGTGTGCTATAGCCCACGCCTTCCAAGTGGTCCCAGGACCCGCGGACCCCGATCTCCTAAAAACTTTCCTGGCCATCAAATACGACCTAAAGAACAATAATTACAGTCCCGCCATGATCGTTCCACATTTTTTGCGTTTTTCGGCCAAAGAACTAGAATTCCACCTGATTCCCATATTTTCGTGTGCTATAGACCACGCCTTCCGAATGGGCCGCGCCTCCAGGACCCTGATCGCCTAAAATTTTCCCGGCCATCAGATACGACCTAAGGAACCATAGTCACCGCCCCTCCATGAACGTTCCTCATTTTTTGCATTTTTCTGCCAAAGAACTAAAATTCCGCCCGATTCCCATATTTTCGGGTGCCGCCTTTCGAGTGGGCCTGGCCCATCCGGACTCGGATCACCTTAAATTTTTCCGAACCATCAAATACGACCTAAGGAAACATAGTCACCGCCTCGCCATGATAGTTCCTCATTTTTGGCTTTTTCGGCCAAAAAGCTAGAATTCCGCCCGATTCCCATATTTTCGTGTGCTATAGCCCACGCCTTCCGAGTGGGCCGGGCCCCCCGGACTCGAATCGCCTAATCTTTTTCCAGGCCATCTAATACGACCTAGAGAACCATAGTCACCGCCTTGCTATGACCATTCCTCTTTTTTTCTGCATTTTTCGGCCAAAAAACTACAATTCCGCCCGATTCCCATATTTTCGTGTGCTAGCCCATGCCTTCCAACTAGTACCGGGACCCCTGGACTCGGATCGGCTAAAAATTTTCCGGGCCATTAAATGCGACCTAAGGAACCATAGTCACCGCCCCGTCATGATCGTTCCTCATTTTTTGCATTTTACTTCAAAAAAACTATAAATCCAGATTCTCATATTATTGTGTGCTATTACCCACGCCTTCCATGTGGCCCCGGGACTCTCGAACCCCGATCTCCTAAAATTTTTCGGGCCATCAATTATGACCTAAGAAACCATAGTCACCGCCCCGCCATAATCGTTCCTCATTTTTTGTGTTTTTCGGCCAAAAAACTTGAATTCCGCGCGATTCCCATATTTTCGTGTGCTATAGCCCACGCCTTCCGAGTGGTCCTGGGCTCTCCGGACCCCGATATCCTAAAATTTTTCCGGTCCATCAAATACGACCTAAGGAACCATAGTCACCGCCCCTCCATGATCGTTCCTCATGTTTTGCGTTTTCGGCAAAAAAACTTGAATTCCTCCCGATTCCCTTATTTTCGTGTGCTATAGCCCACGCCTACGAAGTGGTCTCGGGGACCTCGATCGTCTAAAATTTTTCCAGGCCTTCAAATACTACCTAAAGAACCATAGTCATCACCCCGCCATGATCGTTCCTCATCTTTTGCGTTTTTCGGCCAAAGAACTAGAATTCCGCCCGATTCCTATATTTACGTGTGCTATAGCCCACGCCTTCCTAGTGGGTAGGGGCCCCCGGAGCCGGATCACCTAATATTCTTTCGGGCCATCAAATATGACCTAAGGAACCATAGTCACCGCCCCTCTATGATCGTTCCTCATGTTTTGCGTTTTTTGGCAAAAAAACTAGAATTCCGCCCGATTCCCATATTTTCGTGTGCTATAGCCCACGCCTTCCAAGTGGTCCCGGGACCCGATCGCCTAAAAAATTTTGGGCCATCAAATACGACTTAAGGAACCATAGTCTCTGCCCCGCCATGATTGTTCCTCATTTTCTGCATTTTTCAGCAAAAAAACTTGAATTCCGCCCGATTGCCATATTTTCGTGTGCTATACCCACGCCTTCCGAGTAGGCCGAGCCCCCCGAACTCGGATCGCCTAAAATTTTTCCGGGCCATTAAATACGACCTAAAGAACCATAGTCATCACCCTGCCATGACCGTTTCTCATTTTTTTGCATTTTACAGAAAAAAACTAGAATTCCAATTCCCATATTTTCGTGTGCTATAGCCCACGCCTTCCAAGTGGTCCCGGGACCCCCGGAACCTGATCGCCTAAAATTTTTGCGGGCCATCAAGTACGACCTAAGGAGCCATAGTCAACGCCCCGCCATGATCGTTCCTCATTTTTTGCGTTTTTCGGCCAAAGAAGTAGAATTCTGCCCGATTCCTATATTTTCGTGTCCAATAGCCCACGCCTTCCGAGTGGGTCGGGCCCCCCTGACTCGGATTGCCAAAATTTTTATTGGGCCATCAAATATGACCTAGGGAACCATAGTCACCGCCCCTCCATGGTCGTTCCTCATTTTTTGCATTTTTCGGCCAAAAAACTAGAATTCCGCCCAAATCCCATATTTTCGTGTGCTATAGCCCACGCCTTCCAAGTGGTCCCGGGACCCCCGGACCCCGATAGTCTAAAATTTTTTGGGCCATCAAATACGACCTAAGGAACATAGTCACCGCCCCGCCATGAACATTCCTCAATTTTTGCATTTTTCGGCCAAATAACTAGAATTCCGCCCGATTCCCATAATTTCGTGTGCGCCCACGCCTTCCGAGTGGGCCAGGCCCCCCGGACTGGAATCGCCTAAAATTATTTCGGGCCATCAAATACGACCTAAGAAACCATAGTCACTGCCCCGCCATGATCGTTCCCCATGTTTTGCGTTTTTCGGCCAAAAAACTAGAATTCCGCCCGATTTCCAAATTTCCGTGTGCTAGCCCACGCCTTCCTAGTGGTCTAGGGACCCCGATCGCCTAAAAAAATTTCGGGCCATCAAATACGACCTAAGGAGCCATAGACACCGCCCTGCCATAATCATTCCTCATTTTTTTGCATTTTTCGACCAAAAAACTAGAATTTTGCCCGATTCACATATTTTCGTGTGCTATAGCCCACGCCTTCCGAGTGGTCCTGGGCTCTCCCGACCCCGATATCCTAAAATTTTTCCGGTCCATCAAATACGACCTAAGGAACCATAGTCACCGCCCCTCCATGATCGTTCCTCATGTTTTGCGTTTTCGGCAAAAAAACTTGAATTCCGCCCGATTCCCTTATTTTTTTGTGCTATAGGCCACGCCTACGAAGTGGTCCCGGGACCTCGATCGTCTAAAATTTTTCCAGGCCTTCAAGTACTACCTAAAGAACCATAGTCATCACCCCGCCATGATCGTTCCTCATCTTTTGCGTTTTTCGGCCAAAGAACTAGAATTCCGCCCGATTCCTATATTTACGTATGCTATAGCCCACGCCTTCCTAGTGGGTAAGGGCCCCCGGAGCTGGATCACCTAAAATTCTTTCGGGCCATCAAATATGACCTAAGGAACCATAGTCACCGCCCCGCCATGATCGTTCCTCATGTTTTGCATTTTTTGGCAAAAAAACTAGAATTCCGCCCGATTCCCATATTTTCGTGTGCTAAAGCCCACGCCTTCCAAGTGGTCCCGGGACCCGATTGCCTAAAATATTTTTGGCCATCAAATACGACTTAAGGAATCATAGTCTCTGCCCCGCCATGATCGTTCCTCATTTTCGGCATTTTTCAGCAAAAAAACTTGAATTCCGCCCGATTGCCATATTTTCGTGTGCTATACCCACGCCTTCCGAGTAGGCTGAGCCCCCCGAACTCGGATCGCCTAAAATTTTTCCGGGCCATCAAATACGACCTAAAGAACCATAGTCACCACCTTGCCATGACCGTTTCTCATTTTTTTTTGCATTTTACAGAAAAAAACTAGAATTCCAATTCCCATATTTTCGTGTGCTATAGCCCACGCCTTCCAAGTGGTCCCGGGACCCCCGGAACCTGATCGCCTAAAATTTTTGCGGGCCATCAAATACGACCTGAGGAGCCATAGGTAATGCCCCGCCATGATCGTTCCTCATTTTTTGCGTTTTTCGGCCAAAGAAGTAGAATTCTCCCCGATTCCCATATTTTCGTGTCCGCCCACGCCTTCCGAGTGGGTCGGGCCCCCCTGACTCGGATTGCCAAAATTTTTATTGGGTCATCAAATATGACCTAGGGAACCATAGTCACCGCCCCTCCATGATCGTTCCTCATTTTTTGCATTTTTCGGCCAAAAAACTAGAATTCCGCCCGAATCCCATATTTTCGTGTGCTATAGCCCACGCCTTCCAAGTGGTCCCGGGACCCCCGGACCCCGATAGTCTAAAATTTTCTGGGCCATCAAATACGACCTAAGGAACATAGTCACCGCCCCGCCATGAACATTCCTCATTTTTTGCATTTTTCGGCCAAAAAACTAGAATTCCGACGGATTCCCATAATTTCTTGTGTGCCCACGCCTTCCGAGTGGGCCGGGCCCCCCGGACTGGAATCGCCTAAAATTATTTCGGGCCATCAAATACGACCTAAGAAACCATAGTCGCTGCCCCTCCATGATCATTCCCCATGTTTTGCGTTTTTCGGCCAAAAAACTAGAATTCCGCCCGATTTCCAAATTTCCGTGTGCTAGCCCACGCCTTCCTAGTGGTCTCGGGACCCCGATCGCCTAAAGATTTTTCGGGCCATCAAATACAACCTAAGGAGCTATAGACACTGCCCCGCCATGATCGTTCCTCATTTTTTTGCATTTTTCGACCAAAAAATTAGAATTTTGCCCGATTCACATATTTTCGTATGCTATAGCCCACGCCTTCCGAGTGGTCCTGGGCTCTCCGGACCCCGATATCCTAAAATTTTTCCGGTCCATCAAATACGACCTAAGGAACCATAGTCACCGCCCCTCCATGATCGTTCCTCATGTTTTGCGTTTTCGGCAAAAAAACTTGAATTCCGCCCGATTCCCTTATTTTCGTGTGCTATAGCCCACGCCTATGAAGTGGTCCCGGGACCTCAATCGTCTAAATTTTTTCCAGGCCTTCAAATACTATCTAAAGAACCATAGTCATCACCCCGCCATGATCGTTCCTCATCTTTTGCGTTTTTCGGCCAAAGAACTAGAATTCTGCCCGATTCATATATTTACGTGTGCTATAGCCCACGCCTTCCTAGTGGGTAGGGGCCCCCGGAGCCGGATCACCTAAAATTCTTTCGGGCCATCAAATATGACCTAAGGAACCATAGTCACCGCCCCGCCATGATCGTTCCTCATGTTTTGCGTTTTTTGGCGAAAAAACTAGAATTTCGCCCGATTCCTATATTTTCGTGTGCTATAGCCCACGCCTTCCAAGTGGTCCCGGGACCTGATCGGCTAAAAAATTTTGGGCCATCAAATACGAATTAAGGAACCATAGTCTCTGCCCCGCCATGATTGTTCCTCATTTTCTGCATTTTTCAGCAAAAAAACTTAAATTCCGCCCGATTGCCATATTTTCGTGTGCTATACCCACGCCTTCCGAGTAGGCCGAGCCCCCCGAACTCGGATCGCCTAAAATTTTTCCAGGCCATCAAATACGACCTAAAGAACGATAGTCACCGCCCTGCCATGACCGTTTCTCATTTTTTTGCGTTTTACAGAAAAAAACTAGAATTCCAATTCCCATATTTTCGTGTGCTATAGCGCACGCCTTCCAAGTGGTCCCGGGACCCCCGGAACCTGAATGCCTAAAATTTTTTAGGGCCATCAAATACGACCTAAGGAGCCATAGTCAACGCCCCGCCATGATCGTTCCTCATGTTTTGCGTTTTTCGGCCAAAGAAGTAAAATTCTGCCCGATTCCCATATTTTCGTGTCCGCCCACGCCTTTCGAGTGGGTCGGGCCCCCTGACTCGGATTGCCAAAATTTTTATTGGGCCATCAAATATGACCTAGGGAACCATAGTCACCGCCCCTCCATGATCGTTCCTCATTTTTTGTATTTTTCGGCCAAAAAACTAGAATTCCGCCCGAATCCCATATTTTCGTGTGCTATAGCCCACGCCTTCCAAGTGGTCCCGGGACCCCCGGACCTCGATAGTCTAAAATTTTCTGGGCCATCAAATACGACCTAAGGAACATAGTCACCGCCCCGCTATGAACATTCCTCATTTTTTGCATTTTTCGGCCAAAAAACTAGAATTCCGCCCGATTTCCATAATTTCGTGTGCGTCCACGCCTTCCGAGTGGGCCGGGCCCCCCGGACTGGAATCGTCTAAAATTATTTCGGGCCATCAAATACGACCTAAAAAACCATAGTCACTGCCCCGCCATGATCGTTCCCCATATTTTGCGTTTTTCGGCCAAAAAACTAGAATTCCGCCCGATTTCCAAATTTCCGTGTGCTAGCCCACGCCTTCCTAGTGGTCTCGGGACTCCGATCGCCTAAAATTTTTTCGGGCCATCAAATACGACCTAAGGAGCCATAGACACTGCCCTGCCATGATCGTTACTCATTTTTTTGCATTTTTTGACCAAAAAACTAGTATTTTGCCTGATTCACATATTTTCGTGTGCTATAGCCCACGCCTTCCGAGTGGGCCAGGCCCCACGGACTCGGATTGCCTAAAATTTTTCCGGGCAATTAAATACGTCCTAAGGAACCATATTCACCGCCCTGGCATGATCATTCCTCATTTTTTTGCCTTCTGAATAAAGACCTCTTTATATGCCTTCAAGAATGCCAAGAGAAGCATGCAATGAGCAACGATTGTCACGTAACATAAAACACTGTCAGTTGCTCATACTAAAAAGCAAAAGAAAAAGAAAAATAAAGAAGAAAAAATGAGAGAGTCTTACTAGTGAAAACCCTCACGGGCACTGTAAGACGACGGTAATCATAGATGAATAAATGAGAGAGACTTGTTGGTGAAAACCCCTCGGGGCACCATTAGTCGATAGTGAGTCGTGAAGCTGATGCAAAGGATTGGCACAAATAAGCCCGACTTTAAAATCATAAGAATGGTAAAAGGGAAGATTTGGTCAGTTTGATAGATCAGACCATTAAGTCCAAAAATGCATGTCATGATCATTAAGGTTAGCTATTGAAAAAAAAAACTCTTCCTTTTGTCCTTCCCGACAGGGGCACTTCTTTTTAATACTGTTTCTTTGCACCATTGTGTCCCTTCACTCTGAGTCATTCCTTGTCAAAATAAGTAATAAAAGATTTCAAAATCTGCCACCAGCTTTTTGGTTGCACAAAGTAAATTTGGCCAGCACACTCAGTTGTTACTGTCAACATGCCTTGAGGATTCACGCAAAGGCTTCCCCCCAAAAGATGTCAGCCTATTCGGGTAAAGCAAGCAAAGATAACCTCAAGGTTAATCATATATTCTCTGTAGTACCGAACAATTACTATGAAGTGTGCACATCGTGCAAAAGGCTCTTACCAGTTGTGATTCTCTCTGACAGATAAATTGCTCCAAAAGCAAAGCCATTCAAGATATCAAAAAGGATTATCCAAGAAAAGAAATCTCTTTTTTGAGATAAGGCTGATTGAGCCACAAATACAAATGGTACTGAGTGTGAAACAATCAGGGTTGATGCAGAGCAAAAAGTTTCTTGAAACTGACTCAAGCTAATTGAGCAAAAGCCAAGCTGCCCAAGACTCAAGGCCACAAACCGACCACCACTTTTAAAACTGACAAAATTTTCTTTGTTTGAAATAGGAACAAAGCAGTGCAAGGAAGTTGGTTCAAAAATAAAAAAAATAGAGAAGAAAAGAAAGAACAAAAAAAGAAGAAGAGAAGAGCCGACAAAAGGAAGTTTCTCAAATCTTTGCCTTTATCTGTCTTACTAGTGTGCATAAAATGTTTCCATTGCTCTTCACACTCCTAGGATACAAGTCCTAGTCTGATAGATTTTCTCCCAATAAAAATCTTAGTCTGATAAATTTTTCTCCTAAGATAGAAAACCTAGTCTGATAAACTTTCTCCTAGGATCAAAATCTTAGTCTGATGAATCTTTCTCCTAAGATACCATAAAAAAAGGACCTAATCTGATGAACTTTCTCCTAGGATCAAAATCTTAGTCTGATGAATCTTTCTCCTAAGATAGAAAACCTAGTCTGATGAAGTTTCTCCTAGGATAAACGTCTTAGTCTGATGAATCTTTCTCCTAAGATAACAAAAAAAAAAAAGACCTAGTCTGATGAACTTTCTCCAAGGATCAAAATCTTAGTCTGATGAATCTTTGTCCTAAGATAGAAAACCTAGTCTGATAAATTTTCTCCTAGTATCGAAATCTTAGAATCTTTCTCCTAAGATAATAAAAAAGAGACCTAGTCTGATTAATTTTCTCCTAGGATCGAAATCTTAGTCTGATGAATCTTTCTCCTAAGATTGAAAACCTAGTCTGATAAACTTTCTCGTAGGATAGAAATCTTAGTCTGATGAATCTTTCACCTAAGATACCAAAAAAAAAGACCTAGTCTGATGAATTTTCTCCTATGATTAAAACCTAGTCTGATGAATTTTCTCCTAGGATAATAAGTTTAAAAAAAAAAGGGAAGTCTGGATTTTATTTTTTATTTTTTTAAAAAAGGGTCAATTTTCAGTTTTCTTAAGTTATCAATCTTTAGTTTTCTTGAAATCAGGGGTCCCGCCTGGAGAATAGAGTTAGTTTTTAGTTTAGTCAAGCTTAGTTTATAGTTTCTGCAAGCTCAATCTCAAATCTAGGAAACACACTTCCTAGTTTGGGTTTTTCAGATTTTTATTTCTTTAGGAGACACACTTCCTAATTTGGTTCATTCAAGTTTCACCCCTAGGAGATGCACTTCCTAGTCTGGGACATTCAGGTTTTTTTTAGCAGACGCATTTGCTAGTCGAAATTTTCTTGGTTTTACTCACAGGAGACGCACATCCTAGTCGAGTCTTTAATTTTACTCCCATCATTGCATCATTCATCAATAACATAGGTGATTTATAGTTGTGCTAACAACTCACAAATCTTCCTAGTGCAAACTGGGGCAGGAAAGTTTCTTTTGTTTTGTCTATTTTGTTGTAGCATCAGGCGCCCACCTGGAGAATGAGGGAATTTATTTCAAGTGTTAAGTCAACATCAGGCACCCACCTAAAAAATGAGGGAATTCATTTCAAGTTTTTAAGTCACCAGGCGCCCACTTGGAGAATGAGGGAATTTATTTCAAGTTTTAAGTCATCAGGTGCCCACCTGGAGAATGAGGGAATTCATTTTAAGTTTAAGTCATCAGGCGCCCACCTGGAGAACGAGGGAATTTATTTCAAGTTTTAAGTCATCAGGCGCCCACCTGGAGAATGAGAGAATTCATTTCAAGTTTAAGTCATCAGGCGCCCACCTGGAGAACGAGGGAATTTATTTCAAGTTTTAAGTCATCAGGCGCCCACCTGGAGAATGAGGGAATTCATTTCAAGTTTTAAGTCATCAGGCGCCCACCTGGAGAACGAGGGAATTTATTTCAAGTTTAAGTCATCAGGCGCCCACCTAGAGAACGAGGGAATTTATCTCAAGTTTTAAGTCATCAGGCGCCCACCTGGAGAACAAGGGAATTCATTTCAAGTTTTAAGTCATCAGGCGCCCACTTGGAGAACGAGGGAATTCATTTCAAGTTTTAAGTCATTAGGCACCCACCTAGAGAATGGGAAAATTTATTTCAAGTTTTAAGTCAACATCAGGCGCCCACCTAGAGAATGGGGAAATTTATTTCAAGTTTTAAGTCAACATCAGGCGCCCACCTAAAGAACGAGGGAAGTTATTTCAAATTTCAATTCAAGTTAGAAGTACAGAAGATCGCCTCAAGAATGCGAGCTGGCAGTCCGAGATGACCAAAGGAAGAAGTCTCAATCCATAATAAAAGAAAAAAAAAGAAGAGAAGTGAATCCAAAATGCAGAAGCCGATGAAAGATGTGAACTGCTCAAGACATGGCTGAAGTCACGAGCACTGCATGTCCGGTCTTGATCCGAAGAAGCCGTGGAAGAATGAATCATCACCTGCAGCTAGCAAGCATCAAGGTTCAAATCAAAAGTCTGCATAAAGAACCATTCAAGACTCAAGATCAAGCTTCAGAAGACTTATAGATAGGAATCTTGTAACTCATAGCTGACACGCTTAGTTAGTCTTTTTTTATTTTTATTTTGATGTAATAACAGGACCACGGACCGGAACCTCGAAAGGTACCTCACTCGACTCCCTCATCCTCTCCACATACTCCATCACTTCATTCACTTCTGAACTACACGTGGCCTGATTCCTTTATAACCAAGGATATGTAGGCAGCTCAGATACCAGGGCTCGGTCACAATCTTTTGTCCATCTTTATTTTCTTTTGAATAATTGACGGGTCAGAAGTCAATTACGTTGCTTAATTCTTTGCTCAAAAACACTTTGTGTTTTCAAGTAAAGAGGGGCAGCTGTAAGCACGTAATTTTTGACCCGCGCAATTTTTAAAAGTAATATTTCAAAAATATTTACTTATTTTCATTTTTATAGGATTTTCCATCAACTTTTAATTTTTATTTTAAAACATAAGTTTAAAAACAAAAAAATAGTTTATTCTTTAACTAAGATTAATTAATTTATTTTGATAGTATTTTTATTTTTGTTCATCGAGAAAGAATTGAATTTGGGCCAAAATAATTTATTGGTGAAGCCCATTTTTCGGACCTGAGCCCACTCCTTCCCTCAGCCCATTTACCCATTCCCTAACCCACAACCCTTTTATAATCCCTAAATTAAACCTAATTCCTCTACACTTCAACACCACCCAACAAACACACAAAAGGGGGATAGATAGTGAGAGCACGGGAGATAGAGAGCTAGAGCAAATAGGGGGACAGAAATAGAGAAGAGTAAAAAAAAAAAACCGAACAGAGCAATAGAGGAGAGCCGAGAGTAAGAAGGAAAAAGCTGCGCAGCAGCTTGAAAAAAGGAGAGAGCAAAACGCAAGGTTGGAAATTCTCCCTTTCAGCTCGATTGATTCTTCTTCCTCAATATAGCGGATCCGCCACCAAAGCCTCATCTTTTTCACCATTAAAATCAGTCCATAAAACCTCCATTAAACCACCCTTAAGCTCCATCAAACAGTTCCCCTTTCTTCACCCAAACCCAGCTGCGAAAAATCAAATAAACAGAGTCCTCTTCTCGTGAAAACAGCAGCTCCAAAAATTGAGTTCCTTCCGTCGAGTTTGTCGCCGCCGTCGAGCTCCATTCTGGTTCAAGGTTGTTCGCGTTTTCGATTCCGGCCCGGTTGCTGGATTTTGGTATTGTTAGCTTAAGCATCATGACTGCTGTACAAAACTCGCTTCTGGATCCTTTTAATATATTGGGAAAAAGTTCTTCTCTTTGGTTCTACAAAAGGTTCAATCTATGTTTCTTTTAATCTCTATTATCATTTCAATCTTTCTTACTAATTAGTATGTCATCTGTTCGTTGTTATTTTTAGGTTCTTGTAGTATTTAGTTGATGTTTTCTTATAATCTTGTGCATGTGGTTGAATACTTATTTCTATTCCTTTTAGGATTTAAAGACCCAAGTACGATTTTGGTTCTGTTCCTTCAATAACATTTTTTTTTCCTTACTAGGTTTGTTTCCTTATATATTTCTGTGTTTAGTTCCCGTGTTTCATTTTTTTATGTTAACTTATGTTGTTCAAGATTTAATTTGCAATCATCTGAAGTATGACTCTCATATATTACTTATATAATCTGCTAGTGAAGTTCATGGAATTGAGAGTTGAATAAGCATAATTTTATTGATAACGCTTGAACCTTCACATTTCATCTCAAACTCAGAAAGAATTATTCACTCTTGAATACCGTAATTTGCTTTAGGCACGATTAATGAATCATCGTGGCCATGGGTACGGTTCCCGTGGCATGGTCATGATACGCAAATCCCAATTCGAGTGTGCGTTTCACGTGACTCGACCATAATTTCAAATAGTAATAAAAATAAACATATCATAAATCGCGGGTGCATTTCATGTGGCGTGGTTTGCAATGTGTACCAAAACGACAAGTGTACGATATTGTGACTTGTTCTAGAAATAATTTCATAAATATTAAATGCGGTTCAAAAGTAAAAAAATGCACAATAGGTTTCAAACATGTAATAAATCAGATAATTAGGACAAGTATTAATTGTTAAGCGACCGTGCTAAAACCACGAAACTCGGGAGTGTCTCACACCTTCTCCCGGGTTAATAGAATTTCTTACCCGGTCTTCTGTGTTCGCAGACCATAAATAGAGTCAAATTTCTTCGATTAGGGATTTAAAATAAACCAGTGACTTGGGACACCATACTTTATTCCAAGTGGCGACTATTATCAAATAAATAATCCAATTTCGAATATTGTCACTTTAATTGGAAAAACTCCCCTATCCCCCTCGAAAAAAAGGAGGTGTGACAGTTGCAAGTTGAGATTTTCCGCTCGAGTTTTCCGCGGTCCAAAGGGTCCAGTTGAGAGCTATTCGATCATTGAGTGGTTGTAATTTAAATCCACAATCATCGATACAAAGGTTCACTTCTCTTTCTATTTTATTTTCTCATTAATATTCTGGGTCACTCTGTTTTAATCTAACTTTGAGTATGATATGGTCGAGTTTGCATCTGAGTGTGCTAAGATTAATTTGTTCTCATATTGAGTATATGTTAAGATTAATTTATTGTCCTTTTTGGTAGTTCATATGGTTAATCTTATTGATGAATATGTATTAATTTGTTACTTTTCTTGTTTATTCAATGAAGTAATAGCTTTCCATTTTAGCATGTTTTAGTTTCATTTTGATCTCCTATCTTAGTAACTAAATTATTTATGCCCGTATCTATCTATTCCTACCATAAATTTAGTCTGATTTCAAATATTGGTTAGCAGTAAAATTATAAGAGATTAGGTTGGGCCATGATTGGTGTAAGACTTTAATTAGACTTCTCCGGCGTATTTATGGGCTAATTGTTGCCAAGGACCAAAAACAAATAAACATTCTCAAGCTAGCCAACTTTTCTATAATTAACTTACTTCATTTTTTCCACAACAATATCCATACCTCATGACCTTACAATAATCTCAAAATTAGTAATCGAATAATATTCGAACATCGTAGCTTGCTTTAGGCGCGATTAATAATAAATCATCGTGATTGTGGGTAAGGTTCCCGTGGCATAGTCATGATACGTAAACCCCAATTCAAGTGCGTGTTTCATGCGACTTGACCATAACTTCAAATAATAATAAAAATAAACATGTTGCAAATCGCGGGTGAGTTTCACGTGGCGCGATTTGCAATGTGTGCCAAAACGACAAGTGTATGACATCATAGCTTGTTCAAATAAATTGCATAAATACTAAAAGCGGTTAAGCAAATAATTAAAAGTGGTTAAAAGGTAAAATGCACAATAGGTTTAAAACATGTAATAAGTCAGATAATTAGGCCAAGTATTAATTGTTAAGAGACCGTGCTAAAACCACGGAACTCGGGAGTGCCTCACACCTTCTCCCGCATTAACAGAATTTCTTACCCGGTCTTCTGTGTTCGCGGACCATAAATAGAGTCAATCTCCTCGATTTGGGATTTCGAAATAAACCGGTGACTTGGGACACTATAATAATTATCCCAAGTGGCGATTCTGATTAATTAAATAATCTCATTTCGATTAACGTCACTTTAATTGAAAAAACTCCTCTACCCGTCGGAAAAAAGGAGGTGTGACAGCTTTGGCGACTCCGCTGGGAAAACGAACCCAGAACTTCTGGTTCATGGTTCAGAATTCGATCTTATATGACTTTTATACTTGGCTTTTGTTTATTATCTGATTTTTTTTTACGTGTTTGATCCTAGTGTGCTAATTGTCGCTCTTTACCGCTTTGATATTGCCGTGAACTGTATATAAACTGTTACGAAAACCCTTCTTCTCTCTGAGACTTCTAAATCTTCTGGGAAGCGTACTTCGTGTGGCTTCTTTTCTGTTAGAGTCATACCCTAATTTTAGAATGAGGATCAGACAAGTTGCAAAGTCGGTTAAGCTTCTGTATTCTCGGTACGCTGCCCCATACTCGAGTTGTCCGCTCGAGTAAGCCAGGTCTAGAATAATACACCCAAGATTCAAACTTAGAATGACATAGCCTTATTCCGGATCTCTAGTAGGAACGTTTGTTTGCATCACCTACATTTGACTTTGAGGACTCAACACAGGGGTTAGGTCCATCTAGGATATGTGTACCCAAATATAAAAGACCGTCCTCATGCATTTTACGTTCTTCTTGTGCATATGTTTGTTTCGGCTTGCATGTTGACCGGTTTCTAGAATAGAAAAAAAAAACAAGAGTGGGGTAGGAGAAAGAAAATAGACCCGGTTCCTGAAAATCTCGGTACTTGAAAAAAAAAAAAAACTCATGAAACTCTGCCAAAATTTTGAAAAAAAAAAGAAGAAATAGGAAAGTCATTTCAAAATGAGTCCAAATTTTCAAAAAAAAAGAAGAAAACATTTTCCCCGATCCTGAAAAACTGACCGAACTACGCGGGTATGATTCTCACCGGATGTGAGATACGTAGGCAAACCTCATCGGTTCCGTCCCCAGTTTTCAAAAAATTCAAAAATATTTTTCCTTTCCTTAATTCCATCTGTATAATTCTTTCCTTATCAAATTCAAAAAACAATAACTAAATTCAAAAATATTTCCCTTCTTTTACGAAGTCTTTCATTCGAAAAAAAAATAAAAAATAAAAATCCAAAATATTTTCTTCCTTCTTTATAAAAAAAAAATTCAAAATTGCATTTTAAAAAAACTAAAAAATATATATATTTAAAAGTCTTTATAAAAAAAAAAAAGAAAAAGAAAAGAAAAATGAGCCAGTCTATTCCCGATCTCCCCGAACTACGCAAGATCTGATTCATGTGGCGTCATGATGCGTAGGCAATCCCCGTCAGATTCGATCATAACCATTAAATAAATCAAGTGAAAAGAAAAGAGAAGAAAGAAAAAGAAATAAAGGAGTGACAAAAATAACAAAGAAAAACAAAGAGCGAAAAACAACCAAAAAAGAAAGAAGAAGAAAAAAAGCAAGAGTGAAAAAAATCCAAAAGAGAACGTTTTGTCCAATTTGAAAACGAAAATAGCGGAAAGTTTCAATGAATATGTTGTCAAATGCCGCGAGCAAGCCGTCAGGGTAAAGCCTCCAATGGACGAAGCAGAAATGGTTACGATTTTCCTACAGGCCCAAGAGCCGGACTACTTCCAGAACATAATGTCTACTATGGGTAGACCGTTCGCCGAGGCTATCAAAATTGGGGAGATGGTCGAAAATAATTTAAAAACGGGCCGAATCTTGAGTCATACTGCCTTTAAGGCCACATCACAGGCCGTTCAGAGTGGTTCAGAGGGTTTGATGGACAGAAATTTGAGAGATGATGAATTTTATCCGGTATTGAAGGTTATTGCAGCCATTGCCGAGACAAAAAAAGCCGAAAAACGGTCGCCAAGCTTGAAAGTTTTCCATCATACGGGAGTTTCGGTAGCCAGTCTTGCTATCCTTTCTGCGTCTGGATTATCTCAGGGGTGTGATCCGGATGTTTTACTTTATTGTCTTACTTTTCGATGTAAACCCTTCTATATTTAAAATTCAAAAAAAACAAATGAAATTAATATTTCATTGTCCAAAAATGTCTCTTTTCTTAATTTTGTCACTTTTCTGATTCACTTTTCAGTTCTGTTAATGCAGATTTTAATAACATGACATGCTTGCGAACTTCATGCCCAGATCCTAAAACGCTGCCAGACCTCGAAATAATGAATCAAGAAATAGAATGTTTTAAAGACAAGTCTTGTAAGAAAATAAATAGAAAATTGGAATGAAGTTGAGATTCCCTCTCTTCGGATCATTGTTGAAGTCGCGATTGAGGATAAAGATTGGGTCTAGATTGACACTGATTAATGAAAAAATATTGATTGTAGTTTTGCCACGGCCAGCTGTACCAACAAGGAATGGCCCCTATCTACGACAAGAAAGTGAGGCCTGGAAAATTTGAAGTGGGGCAACTCGTTCTGAGACGTATTCTACCGCATCATGAAGAAGACAAAGGAAAATTTGCTCCTAATTGGAAAGGTCCATACATTATAAGAAAAATGTTGCTGAAGGGAGCGTTGTATTTGGGAGACATTGAAGGAAATGATTCTGAGTCAGCTATCAATGCAGATGCGGTCAAGAGGCATTACATTTGACCCCTTTGTCACATCTTTAATATGCTCTAATTGGGATGACGAAAACTTTCATTCTCGCTACCCAAACACTATCAATCTTTGTAACCCCTTTTGAGTCGGTTCCCTTTTTCTTTGATTACCCTCTTTGGAACATGGAATTTGTTATTGAAAAAAAAAGACAAAAAAAACTGGAAAAAAATGGTGAAAATGAAAAGAAAAGAAAAGAAAATCAAAAAAAAAGTTGCTTGAACTACGTTCGACTTGATTCCGAAAGGATACGTAGGCAACCTCTCTCTGTGGTTCAGTCACACCAAAATAAAAATTCAAATTCCCTCAAAAGTGACACTAGGGCAGATGATATAATGGTTTGGCGATGTTTTCGCCTGAAAAGTTCCCAAGTTGTAATTCAGTCCAAATTCTTTTTACCCAAATCCTTTCGAGTCATTCCGATCAATCAGTGAGAATGTTCAAGGATCGGAGAATACAACTACTTGGATCCAATGCAATCAAAATGAGAGAAATAAAATGAGAGAGTCTTATTGGTGAAAACCCTCA
The DNA here is from genome assembly GCF_000390325.3 of Nicotiana tomentosiformis. Classification (NCBI taxonomy): domain Eukaryota; kingdom Viridiplantae; phylum Streptophyta; class Magnoliopsida; order Solanales; family Solanaceae; genus Nicotiana; species Nicotiana tomentosiformis. The sequence continues at coordinate 105,216,161 of NC_090813.1, read as the reverse complement.
CGGGCGTCGTATAGCGATGGTAAACAGAGAAATTGAAAATAAGAGAGTCTTGTTAATGAAAACTTGCAAAGAGCACTATAAGGTGATGGTGAGAAGAAAAATGAGAGAGGTCAGCTAGTGAAAACCTGCAAAGGGCGCCACTGATCGAAAAGAGGATCCTCACAGCCATCGTCATCGACAGAGTCCTGGCAAGGTTTCTCAATTTTGAGGCATATATTGTGATAAATTTCTGAGAGTTGGACTGTTTACACAGACCAGGCATCCAGTCTAAAAGGCATGTCATGTTTATTGAAATCCACATGCACTCCAGATAAGTCCTTCTTTCCTTTCCACAAAAGGGATACCTCTCATCCAAATTCATTTGTCCATTCCATTATTTATTTTTCTTTAAATCTCTTTCGGTCTAACTCTGTTCCGAAACTAAGACAAATAAGGGATGGCAAGACAGATTTACAGGATTATCGCTTGATACGAGCTAAATATGCAAAAAAGGCACCCAGTCTTGGCAGGGGCATCAAGTCGACTCTGACTGGCCATGATGCCTGATGCCTCAAAATCAAAAACTCTTGAAAGAAGAAAATCAAAGTCAAATGCCCACAAAGGAAAAATAAAGTTGAAAAGGTTAAGTCCCACATGACTAATCGTCATGGTAAAGTTTTGATAAATCCAAAGGCTCTCCAGGACCAGAAAATAAATCGGTTTTCAGGAAATAACCAGTTGTAGTTGAAAGTATCATCAAATGAGCCGGGTTGAGATCAAATGATTGAAACACTCAAGGCCGTAAAACCAATCACCTTTTCAAACTGACAAATTGTTCTTTGTTTAAACCACAAAAAACAGGTGTAATCCAAGGCAACCTTGCAAGAAGCAGGTGCAACAAAAGAAAAAAACGCAGAGACTAAAAAAAGCTCTGCCGCAATGACTCCAAAAAGGGAAGTCTTCTCCAAACTCTTTCCCGCATTTTACTCATTCTCTTAATAAAATGATGAAAATGAAAAGAAGAAAAAAGAAAGAAAGTTCAAAATCATGGTAGTGTAGGGTCTCCAATCCCTAGCTGCATTTTTTAACATAGGGTCTCCACTCCCTAGTTGATTTTTATTTTTAGATATAGGGTCTCCATTCCCTAGTCTCTTTTCCAACATAGGGTCTCCACTCCCTAGTTGATGTTATTTTAGACATAGTTTATCCACTCCCTAGTCTCATTTCCAACATAGGGCCTCCACTCCATAATTGATGTTATTTTAGACATAGGGTCTCCACTCCCTAGTCTCTTTTCCAACATAGGGTCTCCACTCCCTAGTTGATATTACTTAAGACATAGGGTCTCCACTCCCTAGTCTCCTTTCCAATATAGAGTCTTCACTCCCTAGTTGATGTTATTTTAGACATAGGGTCTCCACTCCGTAATTGATTTTATTTTTAGACATAGGATCTCCACTCCCTAGCCGCCTTTTCCAAGATAGAGTCTCCACTCTATAGTTGATTTTATTTTAGACATAGGGTATCAACTTCCTAGTCCCCTTTCCAACATAGGGTCTCTACTCCCTAGTTGATGTTATTTTAGACATAGGGTCTCCACTCCCTAGTCTCCTTTCCAACATAGGTTCTTCACTCCCTAGTTGATGTTATTTTAGACACAAGGTCTCTACTCCCTGATCTCCTTTCCAATATAGAGTCTCCACTCCCTAGTTAATTTTATTTTTAGACATATGGTCTCCACTCCCTAGTTTCTTTTCCAACATAGGGTCTCCACTCCCTATCTGAAGTTATTTTGGACATAGGGTCTTCACTCCCTAGTTGATGTTATTTTAGACATAGGGTCTCCACTCTCTAGTCCTTTTTCCAACATAGGGTCTCCACTCCCTAGTAGATATTATTTTAGACATAGGGTCTCCACTCCCTAGTCTCCTTTCCAACACAGGGTCTCCACTCCCTAGTTGATGTTATTTTAGACATAGGGTCTGAACTCCCTGGTCTCCTTTCTAACACAGGGTCTCCACTCCCTAGTCTTTTTTCCAACATAGGGTCTCCACTCCCTAGTTGATTTTATTTTAGACATAGGGTCTCCACTTCCTAGTTGATTTTATTTTAGACATAGGGTCTCCACTCCCTAGTCGCCTTTTCCAACATAAGGTCTTCACTCCCTAGTTGGTTTTATTTTAGACATAGCATCTCCACTCCCTAATCTTCTTTTCCAACATAGGGTCTCCACTCCTTAGTTGATTTTATTTTAGATATATGGTCTCCACTCCATAGTCTCCTATCCAACATAGGGTATCCACTCCCTAGTTGATTTGATCTTAAATGCAGGGTACACCACTCCTTGATATCGTTGCCAATATAGGGTATCCCATTCCCTGGCCACATTTTCCCAACATAAGGTACACCAATCCTTAGTTGATACATCCTTTTGACAATAGAAGAACACCATCTAAAATAATAAAAAAAATAGCATGAATTTTTCGGGGTACACCACTCCCGACCTTTTATTGCTTTCAATAAAGAAGTAGTTTAGAATTTTGTTACAATAACTCACAAAATTTTCCTACTGCAAACTGGGGCAGAAAAAATTCGTTTGTTTGTTTGTTTTTGTGTCTGAGTAAGTTTTACCTCGAGGCACAGGGTTCGAGACGATCAAAAGAAGAAGTCTCAATTCAGAATAAAAGAAAAGAAAAAATAAGTGAATCCAAAATGCAAAAGCAGTTGAAAAGATGTGGAATGCACAAGACATGACTGAAGCCACGAGCATTGGAGTCCTGTTTTGATTAGAAGAAGCTATAGAACAATAAACTAGAATCTACAGCTAGCGAACATCAAGGTTTAGATCAGAGTCTGCATGAAGAACCAGTCAAGACTCAAGATCAAGTTTCAGAAGACTCATAGATAGGAATCTTGTAACTCATAACTGATAGGCTTGTTTAGTTTATTTTTTATTTTGATATAATAGCAGGACAGCGGACCAGAGCCGCGACGGAATCTCACCCGACTCCTCAACTCATCATTCCACCATTCTTCTTGAACTACACGCGACCTGATTCCCCTATAATCCGGGATATGTAGGTTGTCCAAAACCAGGACTCAGTTGCACCCTATCTTTTATTTCTTTTCCTTTTGAATAATGATTTGGTAAAAAATGAGTGACATGGCTAACCTAGTCTTTGCCTGAAAACTTTTCATGTTTCCAAGCAAAGAGGGGCAGCTATGAGTACCTAATTTTTGACTATATTTGAATTTTTATCACCTTCTACAATGTAAATATTTTAAGAAATTTAATATATATATTTTTTTAGCTTTTTTATATAGGGTAAATATTAATAATAATTTAAAAGGTCAATTATTACTATTGTATTATTTTTATTTTTATCTTTGTTTTAAAATAAAATGAATTAAAAAATCAAAAAAAATTAAATATTTTCTTTTACATTTCGGATGGGAATTAAAAAAATAAGAAAAGTAGAAATATAAAATTTAAAAGTAAAAGTAAAAGTAGGTGAAAATTATTTAATAAAAACTAAAAGAAAGTGAAAAATTAAAAAAATAAAAGTAAAAGAATGTGAAAATTTAAAAAAATAAAAAGTAAAAGAAAGTTGGAACTAAAAAATAAAATTAAAGGTAGCTGAAATTTTTTAAAAAAAAAAAGTAAAAGAAAGTGAAAATTAAAAAAGAAAAAAAAAATTAAAATAAGTGAAAAATAAAAAAAAAGTAAAAAAAGTGGGAATTTAAATATAATAAAAGTAAAAAGGTGAGAAATTAAAAAATAAAAATAAAGGAAAGTGGGGAATTATTTTTTTTTGTAAAAAGAAGAAAAATGGGAAGTGAGAATTTTTTTAATTAACAAATAATAAAATAATAATAAAAAATCTGAACAATTCCGAATTCTTTTCTATAAATAGAAGAGAAGGGAAGGAGAAAAAAAGAGGGAGGAGAGAATTGAGAGAAATTTATTTTTCTTCCTCTAGGATAAGAGAATTTCTACTCGTGTTATTCTTTTTTCGTCTTTCTTTCGAAACAAATCAGCACCTTCACCATCCCAAAGCCACAAGCACTTGGCCACTTTTGAGCCATCATTAACCAAAAAAAAATTAAAAATAGCCACCAAATCGTCGGCTTTGCAAGGTCGATTGAGGTTGCAAGTTGAGATTTTTCGCTCGAGTTTTTCGCGGTCCGAAGGGTCCAGTTGAGAGCTATTCGATCATTGAGTGGTTGTAATTTAAATTCACAATCATCAATACAAAGGTTCACTTCTCTTTCTATTTTATTTTCTCATTAATATTCTGGGTCACTCTCTTTTAATCTAACTTTGAGTATAATATGGTCGAGTTTGCATCTAAGTGTGCTAAGATTAATTTGTTCTCATGTTGAGTATATGTTAAGATTAATTTATTGTTCTTTTTGGTAGTTCATATGGTTAATTTTATTGATGAATATGTATTAATTTGTTACTTTTCTTGTTTATGCAATGAAGTAATAACTTTCCATTTTAGCATGTTTTAGTTTCATTTTGATCTCCTATCTTAGTGACTAAATTGTTTCTGCCCGTATCTATCTATTCCTACCATAAATTTAGTCTGATTTCAAATATTAGTTAGCAGTAAAATTATAAGAGATTGCCATGATTGGTGTAAGACTTTAATTGGACTTCCCCGGCGTAAGGTCGGTTGAGGTTGCAAGTTGAGACTTTCCGCTCGAGTTTTTCGCGGTCCGAAGGGTCCAGTTGAGAGCTATTCGATCATTGAGTGGTTGTAATTTAAATCCACAATCATCAATACACAGGTTCACTTCTCTTTCTATTTTATTTTCTCATTAATATTTTGGGTCACTCTCTTTTAATCTAACTTTGAGTATGATATGGTCGAGTTTGCATCTGAGTGTGCTAAGATTAATTTGTTCTCATGTTGAGTATATGTTAAGATTAATTTATTGTCCTTTTTGGTAGTTCATGTGGTTAATCTTATTGATGAATATGTATTAATTTGTTACTTTTCTTGTTTATTCAATGAAGTAATAGCTTTCCATTTTAGCATGTTTTAGTTTCATTTTGATCTCCTATCTTAGTAACTAAATTGTTTATGCCCGTATCTATCTATTCCTACCATAAATTTAGTCTAGTTTTAAATATTTGTTAGTAGTAAAATTATAAGAGATTAGGTTGGGCCATGATTGGTGTAAGACTTTAATTGGACTTTTTCGGCGTATTTATGGGCTAATTGTTGCCAAGGACCAAAAACAAATAAACATTATCAAGCTAGCCAACTTTTTCATAATTAACTTACTTCATTTTTTCCACAACAATATCCATACCTCATGACTTTACAATAATCTCAAAATTAGTAATCGAATAATATTCGAACATCGTAGCTTATTTTAGGCGCGATTAATAATAAATCATCGTGACTGTGGGTACGGTTCCCGTGGCATAGTCATGATACGTAAACCCCAATTCAAGTGCGTGTTTCACGCGACTTGACCATAACTTCAAATAATAATAAAAATAAACATGTTGTAAATCGCGGGCACGTTTCACGTGGCGCGATTTGCAATGTGTACTAAAACGACAAGTGTACGACATCATAGGTTGTTCAAATAAATTGCATAAATACTAAAAGCGGTTAAGCAAATAATTAAAAGTGGTTAAAAGGTAAAATGCACAATAGGTTTAAAACATGTAATAAGTCGGATAATTAGGCCAAGTATTAATTGTTAAGCGACCGTGCTAAAACCACGGAACTCGGGAGTGCCTCACACCTTCTCCCGCGTTAACAGAATTTCTTACCCGGTCTTCTGTATTCGCGGACCATAAATAGAGTCAATCTCCTCGATTTGAAATTTTAAAATAAACCGGTGACTTGGGATACTATAATAATTATCCCAAGTGGCGATTCTGATTAATTAAATAATCTCATTTTGATTAATGTCACTTTAATTGAAAAAACTAATCTACCCTTCGTGAAAAAGGAGGTGTGACAAATAGTATGTGAAATGAAACAACAAATAAATTTTGACCATCTTCCATTTGACTTTTGTTAGTAGGTCGATTCCATGGTGGCTTTGTTAAAGCATCTTCATGGAAAAGAAAATATTATTGTTTGTAGAATACAGTTTCGAAGAAATTTAATTCCTTATTATTAATTACTAGCATAATTGACTTTAGTTGGTATGTGATTACCCAAGAACTAGGGACGAATCAATCAATATGGGAAAAAATATTGGTGTAATATGCCACAAGGATCATAAACTTTCCAACTCAATTTCTAAAAAATGATATGGCGACCATTTATGACAATGATTATCTTTGCTCTCACATATTTTCTATACTAAATATGTCTAGTTACCTTCATGCATGTGAAGAATCTAATTTCTAAATATTACTGTTGAGCTTTTTATTATTTTGTTTTTGTGCAAGAAGTAATATTATTTATTTATTTGTTACTCCTATCTTTCTTTTCTCAAGACGCAAAAGAAAAGAAATCAAGTTACGTTAGAAGAATTGCTTGCCAACTGATTCATAAATCATAACCAAGTCAAAACCTTGCTCCTTTAATTGCTGGTGTATGTACGGCAATCTTCTGAGTCGTGTTATTCTATACAAATTTGTGTACTATTCTTGTATTAGATTGTAATGGAACTTATTAGTTGATTTTATTTTTATATTTCTATTTATAAGTTTCTAATTTTACTTTTAATGCATCACTCATCACTCGTGTTCATCTCTTTAACTCTTTTTTTTTCTTCTTTAACAATCACGTGAAGCACGTCAATTTCACTAGTGTAATATCATAGAAAGTACAAATTCTATTTTATATTATAATATTATCTTTAGTGTTCCTATCTAACCACCTTAGGTTCAATTAAAATGACGATCGAACAAGAATTACCAAAATGATTTTTTCCCCATGTAGCTAAATTTTACATAAAATAATATTATTGCATTAGAATTCATGACTTGCGATACTCATGGGGACTTTTCAATTTTATTGACTTAAAATCTAGAGTTGATCGGTACATATTTTTCTAATGGTTTCTTTTGTAGTTTAATTGCTTCGTGGGGAACAATCTTATTTTTGCTTATGTTACTTTATTTTTTCTGTATACGGTTAAAATCGAGTCCGTCCGATTTTACTATTTGACAGAGATCGAGAGTTTGCATCGAAGGACGACTCCGAAGTAGATCGGATCGAGGCACGAAGACAAGGTATCGAAATCGAGATTCGAGGCACCTGCCAAGATCGTGGCCGACGGCAATCGAGACCGAACGAGACAGGTATCGAGCAATACCGATGATTGCATAATAACGAAAAAGTGAGATATCCGCGACCGATCGAAGATCATGGCGGAAATCTCGGAAAGGATCGAATCAAGAACGGTTGTTTAGTTAATCATGAGATTTCCTTATTTAATTAGAATTGTACCATAAATAGAATTCCTCTACTATATAAAGGGGTGTTCTAACCATTTGTAGCCACGACTGATAACAAAGCAATATAATTTTCTTCCTCGCTCACACTCTTGTTCTTCAGCTTATTGTGTTTTTATTGTCCTTGCATCAATCAGTTCGAGGATACTTTAACTCAAGGGTTGAGAGCTACTCAAATACTGATTTGATTTATTTTATTGTATAATTTTATCTTTAATCTTCATATTTATCAATCGGTATTAAGTGAAATCACGTGTCCTTAAATTCACATTATAAGTTTAATTGTTATCCAATTTTGAGGGTAAACAGTTTGGCGCCCACCGTGAGACTAGGGATAATAATGATTGCTTAACACTAATTCCGATAGCACACACTGCTTTACGCTTGTTCTTGTAAGTGTTTTTGTTTTCAGAAAAAAATATGTCAAACTTACAAACAACACCCACACACGGTAACAACGATTTCAGATTTCACGGGGGAAACGACAATATAGTCACCCTAGAAATCGAGGTGCCTCGGGCTGATCTCGAGGGAGTACCAATTGCAAACTCCATTGACGCCAGTTCACATATCGCCCTAAATACAAATTTAGGCGTTGATCCCGAAGGTAGCGTACACAGGGAAGATCGATCTGGTGGTCGAAGTACGCAGGGCGGAGGAGATGGTGGAGTTAGCCTCAAATTGATATTTGAAATGTTACAGGCTCAATAAGCCGCTATAACACAATTACAAAATCAACATCGAGCGCCGAGTGGGGTAGAACCTAAAGTCGTTCACAGGACCGAGCTAGTGCCGGAAAGGTCAAATGCCAATGAATCGGGGACTGACCCCGTCATTATGAAAATGTTCGAGGAGATCACTAAACGAATTGAAACGGGAGAAAAATATTTGAGGCAAATGATAAGAAAGTAGAGACATATAACTCCCAGGTTGATCAAATACCGAGGGCACCGCCAATTTTGAAAGGTATGAACTCCAAGAAGTTCGTGCAGAAGTCGTTCCTCCCGAGTGCGGCTCCGAAGCCCATTCGAAAGAAATTCCGCATGCCGAAAATCCCCAAGTACAATGGGACCACCGATCCAAATGAGCATGTCACCTCCTATACATGTACGATAAAAAGAAATGATTTAGAAGATGATGAGATCGAATCAGTTCTAATAAAGAAGTTTGGAGAAACTCTATCGAAGGGGGCAATGATATGGTATCACACTCTGCCACCTAAATCCATCGATTCTTTCACCATGCTTGCCGACTCTTTCGTAAAGGCACACGCCGGAGCAACAAAGGTTGCGACTAGGAAGTCGGACCTCTTCAAGGTAAAACAGAAAGATAACGAAATGTTAAGGGAGTTCGTATCTCGGTTTCAGATGGAACGTATGGAACTACCACCAGTCACAAACGATTGGGTTGTTCAAGATTTTACTCAAGGTTTGAACGATTGAAGTTCGGTGGCCTCACGACAGCTAAAGCAGAATTTAATTGAATACCCGGTGGTAACCTGGGCTGATATACATAATCGATACCAGTCGAAGATCAGGGTCGAGGATGATCAATTAGGGACTCTTTTCGGTTCCGCTTATCCGATCAGGACCGTTAGAAGAATTCAGAGAGATATCGACAGAGAACCTCGGTCGCAAAAAGACCGATATCAGCCATACAATGCAGATCGTAGAAACAACGGCCCGTGATGTAATCCCATACGAAATGATCGAAGTAACGATCGAGGATAGAGCTCTCGAGGGCTAATGAGCAAAACGGTTTCGATAAACGTGCTGATCCCACAGAGGCACCACGATTATCAGAATACAACTTCAGTATCAACGCGTCAGGTATTGTGTCAGCTATTGGGAGAATCAAAGATATTAGATGGCTCAAGCCCTTACAGACCGATCCATCCCAAAGGAACCCCAATCAAATATGTAAACACCATGGTACGCATGGTCACAGAATCGAAGACTGTAGACAACTAAGGGAGGAGGTGTCCCGTTTATTCAATGAGGGTCACCTTTGAGAGTTCTTGAGCGACCGAGCTAAAAATCATTTTAGAGACAGGGATGCAGACAAAAAAAATGAGCAAGAAGAACCACAACACATGATTCACATGATCGTTGGTGGGATCGATATTCCACAAGGGCCTGTTTTCAAACGCATTAAGTATCGATCATCAGGGAAAAACGAACTCAAGACTATACACCAGAAGGCACTTTATCATTCAACGATGAGGAAGCAGAAGGAATTTCACAACCCCACAATGATGCATTGGTAATCTCTATCCTTGTGAATAAAATTCAGGTTAAACGTGTTTTAATTGATCCAGGAAGCTCGACCAATATTATTCGATCGAGGGTTGTGGAGGAACTCAGCTTACAAGACCAGATCGTGCACGCAAATCGAGTTCTCAATGGTTTCAACATGGCAAGCGAAACGACTAAAAGAGAAATCATTTTGCCAGTAAAATATAGCTAGGATTATTCAAGAAAGCAAGTTCCACGTGATCGAAGGAGACATGAGATACAACGCCCTGCTTAGAAGACCCTGGATTCACAATATGAGGGCAGCTCCTTCAACACTTCACCAAATGTTAAAGTTCCCAACACCGGATGGAGTAAAACCAGTATTCGGGGAACAACCCCCTGCCAAAGAGATGTTCGCGGTCGACGAAGTGATACCAGTATTGGCATTTTCGTCAACAAAAAGATCGGAATCCAAAGGAAAATAGGAAGCTAAATAGCAACCACAACTACCAGCCTTGACTCAATCGGAGAAGCAGGGAACGGATGAGGACAATGACTATTGGATCCCTCGATCCTTCATAATCCCCGAGGATTCCGACGCCACCAAATTGACGGTCGAGGAGCTAAAGCAGGTCATACTGATCGGGCATCTACCCGATCGAAAGGTATACCTGGGAACGAGATTAACCCCCGAGCTTAGGGAAAAACTCGTTAAATTTCTTATCAATAATATGGATTGTTTTGCTTGGTCCCATTTAGATATGACAGGGATCCCGCCGGAAATCGCTATACATCGACTGAGCTTGGACCCGAGGTTCTGCCCAGTAAAACAAAAGAGAAGACCCTAGTCTAAGGTAAAACACGCATTCATCAAGGATGAGGTAGACAAACTTCTCAAGATAGGATCTATTCGGGAGGTAAAATATCCCGAATGGTTAGCAAACGTAGTCGTAGTCCCTAAAAAGGGAAATAAACTTAGGATGTGCGTAGATTATAAAGATTTGAACAAAGCATGTCCTAAAGACTCTTTTCCTTTGCCGAATATCGATCGCATGATCGATGCCACGGCCGGTCACGAGATCCTTAGTTTTCTCGATGCCTACTCCGGGTACAATCAAATACAAATGAACCCGGAGGATCAGGAAAAGACTTCGTTCATCACTAAGTACGACACATATTGTTATAATGTAATGCCGTTTGGACTAAATAATGCTGGTGCCACTTATCAACGCCTAGTAAATAGAATGTTCAAAGAATAAATAGGTAAGTCAATGGAAGTTTATATTGACGATATGCTAGTTAAGTCCCTGCGAGCAGAGGACCATTTGACACATTTGCAGGAGACCTTTGATATCCTAAGGAAATACAACATGAAACTCAACCCGGAGAAGTGTACATTCGGGGTCGGCTCGGGCAAGTTCCTCGGCTTTATGGTATCTAATCGGAGTATCGAAATCAACCCCGATAAGATCAAGGCGATCGAAGACATCACAGTCGTGGATAATGTTAAGGCCATACAAAAATTAACAGGGCGCATAGCCGCCCTAGGCCGATTCATCTCAAAGTCTTCAGATAGAAGTCACAAGTTCTTCTCGCTGCTCAAAAAGAAGAACAATTTTGCATGGACCCCGGAATGCCAACAAGCACTGGAAGAATTAAAGCGGTACCTCTCGAGCCCGCCGATGCTTCAGACTCCAAAAGCAGACGAGCAACTCTACTTGTACTTAGCAGTCTCAAAAATCGCGGTAAGTGGAGTCCTAGTTCGAGAAGAGCAAGGTACGCAATTTCCTGTTTACTATGTTAGTCGAACTCCAGGTGAGGCCGATACCCGGTAACCACACTTAGAAAAGTTGGCGCTTGCCTTAATAAACACTTCTAGGAAATTAAAACTATATTTTCAATGTCACCCAATTTGTGTAGTGACCACTTATCCTCTTCGCAATATTCTGCATAAGCCCGAACTCTCGGGCCGATTGGCCAAATGGGCCGTCGAAATCAGCGGGTACGATATCGAGTATCAACCCCGAACGGCCATCGTCTCAAATCTTAGCAGACTTCATGGCCGACTTTACGCCAGCCCTCGTACATGAGGTCATAAAAGAACTATTATTAAAAGCAGGTACAACATTGGGGGTGTGGACCCTATTCACAGTCGACGCTTCGAACGTGAAGGGTCCTGGGCTAAGTATAGTTTTGAAGCCGCCCACGGGTAATACAATTAGACAGTCTATCAAAACTTCCAAGTTAACTAATAATGAGGCCGAGTATGAGGCCATGATTGCAGGTCTCGAGCTAGCTAAGAGTTTGGGAGCAGGGGTCATTGATGCCAAATGTGACTCCTTACTTGTGGTAAACCAAGTCAACAGAACCTTAGAGGTTCGGGATGATCGGATGCAGAGATACCTGGATAAATTATAGGTGATATTACACCGGTTTCAAGAATGGACCCTACGGCATGTACCTCGAGAGCAAAACAGCGAAGTAGATGCCCTCGCAAATTTGGGCTCATCGGTTGAAGATAACGAAATTAGCGCGGGGACTAACGTGCAACTTTCGAGGTCAATGATCGAAGAAGGCCACGCCGAAATAAACTCCAAAAGTCTGACCTGGGATTGAAGGAATAAATATATCGAGTACCTAAAGAACGGAAATCTTCCGTCGGATCCTAAGGAATCAAGGACTCTACGTACGAAAGTCGCACGATTCACATTGACCGAAGATGGAACACTATATAGAAGGATGTTCGATGGACCATTGGCGATATGTTTGGGTCCCGGAGACACCGACTACGTCTTACGGGAAATTCACGAGGGAACTTGCGGAAATCATTCCAGTGTCGAATCATTGGTTCACAAAGTCATCAGAGCAGGATACAACTGGGCCAATATGGAAAAATATACGAAGGAATTAGTTCGAAAGTGCGATATCTGTCAAAGATATGTGCCGATGATCCACCAACCCGGGGAGCAACTCTATTCGGTCCTATCCCTGTGGCCGTTCATGAAATGGGGAATGGATATCGTCGGCCCTCTGCCATCAGCCCCAAGTAAAGCTAAATTTATTTTATTTATGACTGACTATTTCTCTAAATGGGTTGAAGTACCGGCCTTCGAAAAAGTCAGGAAAAAAGAAGTTATCGACTTCATTAGGGACCACATTATATGTCGATTCGGAATGCATGCCGAGATCGTATGCGACAATGGAAATCAATTCATTGGCAGCAAAGTAACAAAAGTTTCTTGAAGACCACAAAATCAAAAGGATCTTGTAAGCACCATATCACCCCAATGGGAATGGATAGGCAGAGTCAACGAACAAAACCATCATTCAAAATCTAAAGAAAAGGTTAAACGACGCAAAGGAAAAATGGAGAGAAATGTTGCCCGAGGTCCTTTGGGCGTATTGAACAACATCAAATCCAGTACGGGGTCAACACCATTCTCTTTAGTATATGGCGCCGAAGTTCTAATCCCGGTCGAAGTCGGGGAACCTAGCGTCAGTTTTCGATATGCAACGGAAGAGTCGAATCACGAGGCTATGAATACAAGTCTTGATTTGCTAGATGAAAAACGGGAAAGCGCCCTCGTTCGAATGGCCGCACAGAAGCAACGGATTGAAATGTACTACAACCGAAGAGCCAATTTTCGATATTTTAGAACATGGGACTTAGTATTGAGAAAAGTCACCCTCAATACTCGAGATCCAAATGAAAGAAAACTCGGCCCAAATTGGGAGGGACCGTATCAGATCCTCGAATCGTTGGAAAAGGATCTTACAAACTCAGCACGATGAACGATGAAAAGTTGTCAAATAATTGGAACGTGTCACTCATCAAATGATATTACTGCTAAGGTACAACCTTCTCCATTTTCATTTATATTTTATACTAACAGTTTGTAGGTGTTTAATCTAAGACATCAAAGGATCCTTCAAACACAATCCTTAGGTCTGAAAGCATGCGTTGCACTCTTTTTCCCTTAGACCGGTTTTTATCCCAAATGGGTTTTTCCGGCGAGGTTTTAACGAGGCAACCGTTGTTCATGCTAACTTAGAGCAATTCAACAGTATCCGAGGCTCATTCACAATCAACCTCGAATATTGGGGGGCATCACCCTCGGATAGTTACAAGGAAAATACTTCGTGTCGATAGGGTCTCGATAGGTAAATTTTATAGAGGACCAAACAGCCAAATGAACCTTGTCCGTGTAGATTACTCGAGCCCTAATGGCAAAACATGTACTCGTGTATAATTTATTGGAAGAAGTATTTTTCCTTACCAGATACCCCATGTTTTAAAATTTATACTTTGCAATCTCATACTTATGATCTATGGTGGAAACTAGCTTAAGGGCCGATAACAACTGAAGTTCAAACAATTTATCCGATACTCGGGGACTGCCGTCCAAAATACCGACACGATCGAATTACTAAACCTCGAGATCGTAAGACCTTAAAAAGGCAATCCTCGATTTTATAGGCCACAGCCACCCCACTCGGGGACTGATACTTCGAACAAGTTCGAAGTATAACATGGGAACAAGCCCAAAAGGCGAATCCCAAGTTAAAGGCTACAGCCAAATCAACACAGTTCGGAGACGTTCGATTTTCGTTATTAAATAGGCCTTCGAATATTTTCTTAAACCGGTTAAAAAGGCTACCCCAGGCTAAATTTCTAAGGGTCTCGATAATATCGACCCTCGAAAACCCTAATGGATACAAAGGCATTCAAGCTCTCGAACAAATTCTTTATTTTATGCTAAGGCACTGCAAAACAAATGGTCTCAATAATATCGACCCTTGAAAATCCTAATGGGTACGGAACCGTTCGAACTCTCGAGCAAATCCTTTATTTTGTGTTAAGGCACAACAAAATTTATATGATTAAACGATAAATTTATCAAGCCGAAAAGGGGGAGAAAGCCATTCTTTTTGCTATGGCCGTATTGGCCTAATTTAAGAGCCTAAAAGGCATTTTATTTTTGAGTTCGAAGAAATTATCCTCACTCAATTAAAACCTAAGGGTCACCCTAATCCGAGTTCGAGCAAGTACTCACTCGATTATAAAAACTACACTAGTTTGGTTTCGATCAAAATGCCTAAGCCTCGAACTTATGAACAAAACTTTCAAGAGGCATAAAAGAAAGAAAGACAAGTCGGAAAGGAAAGAGATCATTATATATATGAATATTTACAAGGTCCGATCGGGATCCTATACAAAAAGATCAAAAATAAAAAATCCTAAGGTTCCTGATCTCCTCGGGGGCAGCTTCTTCTACATCCAGGTCCTCCCCATTCTCGGACCCGCTCTTGCTGCCATCATCATCATCGGAAGTGGCCAGCGCTCTAGCTCCGGCTCCATGTTCTCTAGCCTTTGTTATCTCTTTGGTAAGATCAAAACCCCGAGTGTGAATTTCCTCGAGGGTTTCCCTCCGAGATTGGCATTTGGCGAGTTCAACAATCCAATATGCTCAAGTTTGAGCGGACTCTGATGCCTCTCTCGCCTGGACTTGAGCGGCTTCAGCATCAGCCCGATAGATGGCCACGATTGCATCCGCCTCAGCATTTGCTTTTCCAGCTTCAAATTTGGCCTTGGCAAGTTCAGAAGCCAACCGAGCCTTAAGCTCCTCTATTTTCCTTGCTTGAGTCGAGCTCCACTCTTTCATGCCTTGAAGTTGACTTTCGACCGATGATAATTGGGCTCGAGCAGTCTCTTTTTTTGCTGCAAAGTGGTCCATACCTTCCTTCCACCCCAAGGACTCCACCTTTATTGTGTCGTCCTCCTCACGGAACTGCTCGATCCTCTCAATTTTCTGCTGCAGCTGTGAGATTAAAATATTAGTCACCGTTCCCGAATCGAGCCCATGAGCTTTTAAGATTTTTATTACCTGCTCGATCAGATCTATCTGATCTTGGTGAGCCTTGGCCAACTTGACTCGAAGATCTCTGATCTCTTCCTCTTTTTGCCCATTAAGAAGTTTGAGGGCATTTCTCTCCTCCGAAAGCCCTCGGAAGTCAACTTCACATCGGCTTAGATCCACCCGAGACTTGGAAAACGCCTCCTGATGTAAATCTAAAGCCTATATGAAAAGAGAAAAAGTTAGGCATAAAATGGAAAAATATGACATCAACAAAGGGAATCGAGACTTACCCGGTTCAGGGCTCGTTGAGCCTCAAAGTAAAGACCCGATGCGTCACTCGGGCCGGCAGCATCCTTGATACTTGTAAACAAATCACGGAAGGGGTCCTCTCCCTCATGAGCTTCGTCTACCTCGAGTCCCCAAGCTCGGGCTTCCCGAATCGCCCCTTTAGAAAAAGCAGGAAGAGTGGGCGAGTCTCCGATTACTATTGCCCCAATGGAGTCACTTGGGGTGTTCTCCTCAGTTCGAAAAGCTTCGGGGCCGGTCCCATCAAATATACCCACCGTTTGTTCATTTCGGTGGGAGACATCCTCGATCTCCTTCGGGAACTTTGCCCGAGTCCTTCTCCAATATCCCCTTAGTTCGAGGCGAAGCCTCATCAACCACCATCGATCCAATTGTCTTTGGGGCATCGATGGTTTTATTTACTCGGGCCACCAGTATGGAGCCGTCGTCGTTTATTTTTCTTCGTCTTCATCCCTCAGACGCCGAACAGATTCTTCGGTCAGAGGGATGTTGTTCTTCTTCGTCTTACGAGCCGTCCTTGTCTTAAGTTCTGGATCCTCGGAAGCTGAGGCCATTTTTCTCTTGTTGTCTTTTGCCGGTTTCAGAATCGGGGCCGAGGTCTCTTCCTCGCCAGACGGGGGCCTCATGACCGCATCTTTTCCCAGGCCTATACGCAGGAAAATTGGTTAAGTATAAGAAAGGCATTTTAATCAAATCATCAAGGACATAGGAAAGGGGCTTACCGTGAGTTTTGGCCTCCCATTGGCCTTTTGATAAATCATGCTATGAGCGCTCAGCGTACGAAGAGGTCGAGGCCAGGTCCCGAACCCAGCTCTTGAGGTTAGGAATTGCACTGAGCATCCAAGCAACCGCTACATCATGAAAAAAGATATCGATGAGAAGAAGCAAATGGCCAAAACAATAAATAAGAATTAACAGTGGAACTATACTTACGCTTCATATTCCACTTCTCAGGAAATGGCATCTACTCGGCCGGGATTAGGTCTGAAGTCCTCACTCAAACGAAACAGCCCATCCAGCCTCGGTCCTTGTCCTCGTCTATGCTCGAGAACAACACTTTGGTGGCCCGGCGTTGGAGTTTTATCAATCCGCCTCGATAGAGGCGGGGGCTGTATAACCTGATGAAGTGGTCGAGGGTGAAAGACATCCCCTCGACTTTGCTCACGAAGAATCGGAGTAGAATAATAATTCGCCAAAAATAAGGGTGGATTTGGCCTAGGGTTATCTGGTACTGACGACAAAAATCGATGACGACGGGGTCGAGGGGACCTAGCGTGAAAGGGTAGGTGTAAACACTTAAAAACCTTTCCACATGAGTGGTAATGTCTTCTTCCGGGGTCGGTATCACCACTTCTTTGCCTTCCCAGTTGCAGTCTTTCCTTACCTGCTTAAGGTACCCTTCAGTTATCGAGCATATGTATCTCGACACTGGCTCGCATCGACCAGGAATCGATGAGGCTTTATCGATTTTGAAGTCAGAAGTAAAAACACACCCCCCGGGAACACACTCTTCATGTCGAGTTCCACTGGCGTTTTGTCGCCGGCCGGCCACGATGAAGAAGTGCTTTCCTTTTGAGGAACAATCTTTGATGTTTTTGCCATTTTTGTATGGATTTGAAGTTAAAAATAGATGCATATGATAATTTGGTGTTTTGAAATGATGGTAGCATTGAAAATCGTAGATGTGCAGATGAAGAGGTTAAAAGATATAAAAAGTTTTGAAGATTAAGAATTTGAAAGTAAAAGTTTGAAATAGTTGAGAGAGGGACTATTTATAAATTTCACAATGACGGTTCAATATTGGCGGTGGCCGACCATCGACTGATACGCATTTAATACCTAGGAAACTGTACAAACGAGATATTTCAGTCACTTCCGTCGCTTATGCCACAAGGATTACTTCATGACAGGTCGAGGTAGAAAATCGAAGGCTCAATTCATTTCTTGTCATTACACTCCAAAAAAATGAGGGGACTATCTGTATACTGTTAAAATCGGGCCCGCCCGATTTTACTATTTGACCGAGACCGGGAGTTTGCATCGAAGGACGACTCCGAAGTAGATCAGATCGAGGCACGAAGACAAGGTACCGAGATCGGGATTCGAGGCACCTTCCAAGATCGAGGCCGACAACAATCGAGACCCAACGAGACAGGTATCGAACAATACCGAAGATTGCGTAATAACGGAAAAGCGAGATATCCGCGACCGGTCGAAGATCATGGCAGAAATCCCGGAACGAATTGAATCAAGAACGATTGTTTAGTTAATCATGAGATTTCTTTCTGCAATTAGAATTGTACCATATATAGAATTCTTCTATTATATAAAAGGGAGTTCTAACCATTTGTAGCAACGACTGATAACAAAGCAATATAATTTTTTTTCTCGCTCACACTCTTGTTCTTCAGCTTATTATATTTTTATTGTCCTTGCATCAATCAGTTCGAGGATACTTTAACTCAAGGGTTGAGTGCTACTCAAATACTGGTTTGATTTACTTTATTATATAATTATATTTTTAATCTTCATATTTATCAATCGGTATTAAGTGAAATCACGTGTCCTTAAATCCACATTATAAGTTTAATTATTATCCAATTTTGAGGGTAAATATTTTCTAATTATAAAATGGTATTCATATGCATGTCAATATTATTTTGCTATTTTATTTTCCTAAATCTGGATGATACATGGTCTTGAAAGCATGTGCTTGTTCAAGATTAAACTTTGATTATGCATCAAAATCTTTTGCAAGGTACGCGCAATTCTTCAATTATTCCTTTGTATTATGAAAGAACATTTTGACTTGATTAGTCTTAAATATATCATATTTACATGACTCGGCGTACACGTGCAACGCACGTGCCGATAGACTAGTTTCAGGAAAAGAAAATACTTAGTTTTTGAAATGAAAGACAATATTTTTTCTACATTTTTAAAAAAAAAATACTCGTTTTGTTGAAATGAAAGAAAATAATTTTTCGACATCATGAAAAAAAGTAATCGTTTTGTTGAAACGAAAGAAAATACTTTTTCGATGTCATGAAAATAATATACTCATTTTGTTGAAATAAAAAAAGCACTCTATTTACAAAAGTACTCTTAATAATATTTTTATTTAGGGTAGGTGGTGGGTGAGGTTGGGATGGGTGGTGGGCGAGGTTGGGATGGGTGGAGTGTTGTTGGGGTGGGTTGGTGGGCATGGGGATAGGGTGGGGGGTGGGGATGGGAAATAGGGTGGGGAATGTTGCAAAAGAGTTTTGGAAAATATTTTTCCTTCTTTTGATAGGGAAAATATTTTCCTCCAATTGGAGAAAAATGAGTTCATGAGAAAAATATTTTCCAAAATATTTAAGCCAACCAAACATAAAAAAATTTAAAAATATTTTTCGGTTCCTTCATACCAAACACACCCTTAGTCTCTTTACATTTGACAAGAGTAGAACTTACCATGTTGTATGAAATTATCTAAAATATGATTCTAAGGGTAAACTCTTAACATTTGACAAGAATAGAGATACTTAGCATGTTGTATGACAATTTGTTGTAATTGAAAGTTTCAGGACAACAAAGAAAAGTTTTTACAATCATGTTATTCCAATTAATTTTACGAGAGATACATAATGGTTTTATACACCAACAAAATTTGAAAATGACAAGTACATCATGCTTGAAAATGTTATGTACATGAAGATAAAAGTTTAGTGGATAACTTATGTTGATTGTCATATAAAAGTTTTTTTATGTATATGTATAAAAAAATATTTTTCTATGACTATCTTAACTACTATGCTATTAAAATCTCTTCGCACCTTTAAAGATTAAATACATATTAATTGATGCAATGAAATATTTGTCAATCTTCTTAAAGGCTTATTACTCATAGTTGAAAAACATCAAAATATGATCCTAACAACAATTTTTTTGGCAATTATTTCAAGAAGGTTTAGATAAACCATCTTTAAATATATATAAGAATTTTTACCATGAAAAATAAATTTATCAAATAAAATAATACATATCGATTATGTAAAAGATATCATCATATATATAGCATCCAATAATACACAAGTTGCGATCTAATATGCATTTGTAAGGTGTAACCCATTCTTGTTATTGTTTGGGTAATAATGTAACACTTCTCAACTCTATATTGTGCGTATCGTAAATTACAAATCACATTTTTTTCTATTTCTAAAACTAAGGGGCAGACCCAATGTACAAGCAAGGAATTTAGCTAAAATCACCTAATCCATATGTAATGAAGTGTTATTTGGTCGAGGCACATTATATGCCAACGGTTACAATTATATGCTATCTGGTCACTCTCACAAGAAAAAAAAAACTTTAGTGCACTAAATTGCCACGACTTAATGGTCAATGAAATTGGAATGAATATAATATATTAACTTCGAATCATAGAAAGACAAAAGATTAAATGATTTATTCCACCTATTAAGTTTTTATTAGACGAATTTATCCAATATTTATGTTAGTGAAATGTTGTGGGTATCTAGTGAAATAATTCATATTTGGATGACTAAATAGGAAAGAAAATCATAATTTGGTACCTTGGTAGAGTATAATAATCTGTTTGATCAAGTTTTTTTTTTGTTGCCAAAAGTACCTTTTCCCCAAAGTTTAGATATTTGGCAAAGTTTTTAGAAGGAAAAAAAATAAAATAAATATTTTTGAGTTGAAACAGAAGTTATTTTTGAGAAGCTAAAAAAAGTAATTTCTATCCAAAAGTACTTTTTCAAAAAGTTTTTAGAAAAATATACTTAGAAATACTTTTTAATAGTTTAATTAAATATTATAGAGCACAAAAATATTCTTTTAATTGATTACCAAACATAAACTATCTTGAGAAAAATACTTTAGCAAATATGCTACTTATAATGCATTTAACCTACTTTTAAAGCAAGTCGTGGGTTCGATCTTTAGCATCCACAATATCTTCAGCAGCGTTTTCTTTTTGCACCCAGTAATCATATATTTCATTTTTAACCAAATAAAACATATAGCAGCCAAGAGGAAACCCTACCCATCTTCTCGTTTCTACCACAATCGTCACCCGCAATAACCCTCTCCTCATCCACTCCCCCCCCCCCCCCCCCCTCCTTACTCCTTCACCGGCCCGACTTTCTCTCCGAATTCTTCATGTTGTTTGTTTCTATCTCGTTTTAGTGTTTGACTGGAGATCAAATATCAGCTTTGTGAGATTTGTTGCAACTTTCTAGACGTTGACCGTTTGGATTGTCTTCGAATTTGAAGATCCGGCTATCAGGTGTGTTTATGCAATAATTGTTGGTTGATTGATGGCTATTATAGCAATAATTTGGTTTTATATTCTGGAGCTATAACAGTTATTTTTCGGATCCACGGCTGTTTCCCTAAGCTGAAAACCTGTAAATTTTTAACTAGTGATGTGCGGATATATCGGTTTGCCTACACCCCACCCTTCCCTTACCCCACTTGTGAGATCGCACTAGGTATGTTGTTGTTGTTAGCTCTGCGCTTATTTGTCGAGAACTTGAGGACGAGGCGTGTATAGATGAATTCATTTCCGTTGGAAGCAAATTGTAATGACTGAAATTTCAGGTTCTCTTTAGTTAGTAATTAGTTGGAGCTCAGTTAATTGGAAAAATTCTGCGGGTCTTAACTGTGTATATTAGATTGGATTGTGAGAGTATTTGTTGTGAAGTAGGACCGTCTGAGCTAAACTCTTGGACCGCTGGTTTGATTTTAGGTCAGTGGGTGCACAATTGCACCCACATTTCGGAGTATGACAAAGCATATATATATATATATATATATATATATATATATATATATAAAACAGTTCAATTAGAAGTTTTCTTAATTCTAGTTAGAGACTTGTATGTTTTATTTTGCTTATTAGCAACAGAAATAAGAAGAGAGAAGAGATTTGTATATTCGTGTAGAACTAAATGTGTGATCTAGAGTTCATCTAGTTTTAGAGAACATCTAACTTGACTTAAAAGATAAACTATTTTGTATTGGGATGATATGGGCCTAAATAGAGTGGTGGGATAACAAAGGAGTCATATACCTTTTTTTTTTAATAATGGTAACCGCTGGCCACGACTAATCCAGTGGCCAGTGGGTGCATATACCTCCCTCCTAAATATCAGGTAACTTTGTCCACGAAAGTTTTTACTTGATCTACTTGTGGGCATACTTTTCTTGAATTCCTCTTTCAAAACATTAAAGAATTTTTTTATGTATTTCAAGTTAGAAATGGTTAGGTACCGAAGCAATAAGCGTAGATTTTCCAATCTCATTGAAATCAGGATCTTTAATTTTCCTCCCATGAATGGCTTATGCGCGAGTCATTAAGAAAAAAATATTTACTTAGAAGGATAATCTCTCAATCTTGAGATTGCTGCATTTAGATTTTAGATGAATCTGGTCTAAATACAGCATTTGGGCCAGTCTTGCAATGTAACTTTCATCTCTTTTTCCATTTTATGCACTTGCAAGTTAGTTGACCAGTCTGAATTGTTACTCATCTTGTATTTTTAATAATGATTGCTGAATTCTTTGAACAATTAGTAAAAGTAGATGTATGATCTGTTTCGGTTATAAAAATAAGTTCGTGTTTCTTTTTTGCTTTCTTCTACTCAAAATTATAATGCAAATTTATAATTTTTGTTTTATTACCTTAGTTCGTGTTTCTTTTGTTTTATTACCTGATAAATGAAAAATGTTAAATTATGCTTGAGCTAGGGATATTAATTCCATTTAACCTCTAAACAGCCATGGATGAACTGTATGTGTACATATTTCTTTCTCTCAAAAGTACCACATAAGTGCCTGGGGGCTACATTGCAGCGCTACATCGTCTTCTTCTCTCCTGAATACTCAACTATGCATTACATACTTCACTATTTCTGACATTGCCTATTTTTAATTGATGCAAATGTACAGTAGGCTGATTTGGTAAAAACATTTTAAGGTAAAGTCAATTCCAAGCGTTTGCTGTTTAGGGCAGCCTTATTATAAGAGAACTTTGCGTGATGTTGTGCACCCACTTGGAGGGCAACTTTCTTATTCTTAAGGTTCTGTTTTACAAGCAATAAGGATATTGTTTACTTGATCGAGTATAAGTTACTTGGTTGTGGGGAAGGGTTTCAGAGGACATAGGTTAGTGAAAGTAGTATATATTACTATATTGGTGGAGACTCGAGTGTAGCTTATAATGGCAGGTCGGATGTGGAGATGCAACGGTATAATCTGGACTAGTCCTTTGTGGTGGTAGATGAAATTGCTCAGCCACTGACATCAAAATGCGATATCTGTTATATGCAATAGTTTCAAAGGGCTTTGCTTATGATAGTTATAAGCAGTGTTTTGGATAGTGTGCGACGACAAATAGCGACGAGGGCCCGCTTCACTGAGGCGAGAGGCGAGCAGCGAAGCACTCGCCTTTTTGATGATGTGAAGCAACAATTTATACAAAAAAAATAAAATATTATAATATAACTAAAAACTCAATAGCAATAATATATTATAAATATATCAATTCAAAAATAAAAAACTCAATAGATAGTCATAGTAGATTCATAAACTAAAAGTCTAAAACAAGCAACATCTATTCTTCTTCAAGATTTTCAAATTCTTGAATTTCAAGAATGTCAGCATTATATTGGCTATCATCTTCTTCGTCCTCGGATTCTTCATCAATTAGGGACCGGCTCGAACTTGCTACTCCCTTTCCCTTGTTATTTGAACTTGAAGAACTCCCTCTAAGACCATAGATATTCTCCTCAACTCCAGCCGCCATAGAAACAATACCCCAATCGAGATCATCTCCTACATACACTTGTTCATCTTCGTGATTTTGGGGGGCTCCAGTTAACCATTCATTTGCCTCGTCAATGTTATCCAACAAAATTGGATCAATGGTATCGCGAGCTTCATAACGACGCCTCAATGTTCTATTGTATTTAATATACACTAGATCATTGAGACGCGATAGCTCAAGCCTATTCCTTTTCTTAGAGTGAATCTGCTCATAAGTTGTAGAGATTAATTAATAGATACTAATAATAATACAATGTAGAATATATTAATATAATAAATTTACTTCTTATATGCTCAAATACGCTCCAATTTCTCTCGCATCCAGGTGAACTACAAGTTAGGAATAGTCGTTTGACGACAAACTTTTGCAAGTTTGGAGTTTGATGTCCAAAGTTCATCCACCATCCAACTATAGAAAAATATTTTAAAAGTTAATAAGTATAAATAAATCAAATAAATTAAATTAAAGCTATAAGGATATCTATATTAAAGTTAGTTACCCGGCGACCTTATGTCTCTGGCTCTGATGACCGCCTGTAAACCAAATAGGCCATCTGCTTGTGAGTACCTACCAAACTCCTCCCCTATTTGATCTACCATCGCTGCATCAGGGACCAACTTCTCAAGACATTTATTGTATCCAACCCAACTTCTCAAGACATTTATTGTATCCAACCCACACCTCTGAATATAAAGTGTCATCTCTACTATTCTTGTAAAATAATCCAGGTTCAGCATATGGCCTGCTGCATGCAAAGGTCGATGGAGTTGATTCGACCACCTGCTATCAATAATCTCAAAAACTTTCTCATATTTCCTAACATCTCCCTCAAATGACACTTCAATAGTTTATTTGGCTCTTTCCATAACTTCATAAAGATAGCCCATTGGTGGTTTTCTCTCCCCACCACCAAACGAAGCACCCTAATCAAAGGACCACCAACTTTAAGAGCCCGAACGACTTCATTCCAAAATGATAGAGAAATAAGAATTTTGGCAGTTTCTTTTCCCGTAGCTTCCTTTGCATATCTATTATCTTTCCATTCATTTGAAAGAACTAGCTTTCTCAAGTTTTTCTTTTGCAAGTAAAAACTATGCAAAGTAAAGAAAGCTGTTGCAAATCTAGTCTTGGCCGGTCTCACCAAATTTCTTTCATTTGTGAATTTCCTCATCAAATTCAACAACAATGGTCTCTGACTGATGTAAGAATATATCTTGACGGTCTTAGTGAAAAATGTAAAAGTAACAATAACAATTTTATAGTTAATATTTAATAGGACATAAGTATAAATAAAGTTAAAGTTTTAAAGGTAACTATATTAAAGTTCCTTGAAGCATATGAGTTTTCCTTGAATATGTTACCAAACATCAAATTGATACAATGGGCAGCATATGGAGTCCAATAAATGTGTGGATACATAGCTTCCATCATCTTACCCGCACTAACATTCTCACTAGCATTATCGGTAACAACTTGTACACCATTTTCCTTTCCAATTTTATCAATAGTCTTTCTAAACAAGCTGTACATTTTGCTTCCATCCGTAGAAGAGTTGCTGGCATCGTAAGATTCAAGAAAAACACTCCCTCTTGGAGAGTTCACTAACACATTTTTGATCATTTTTTCATTCCGTGTTGTCCATTTATCCATCATAATGGAACATTCAAACTTGTTCCATTCCACTCTATGCTCCTCAATAATTTTGTCTATCTTCTTCACCTCTTTTTTAAGATGAGTTACTCTAACTTCATGATAGATAGGAGGCTTTATTCCTGGGCCATATTGTCCTACGACCTCAATGAATTTATCAAAAGTTTTGTAGTTAATACAATTAAAAGGAAGCTCTGCATTGTACATTCATGTTGCGAAGGCACTTACGACGCGATCCCCTAATTTTCTTGGCTTCTAAACCTGAACCAGAATCACCTTTTCCCTTTTCTTGTTGTTTTGCCGAGAAATAAAGATTGAGAGGACCTTTTGTCACTGTACGCGCCGTGGATGACCCACTAGAACTATTTGAAGATATCTTTTGAGTTTTGGGGGGGGGGGGGTGTTCCGTTCCCATTTCATCATATTCATCAATTAGATTCACCGATGCTTCATAATTCATTTGAGTTTTTGTCAGATTTTTCTTCTCAACAAATGCTTTTACTTCCTCCCTAACCTCGGGCGGACAAAGAGGACATTGTACTACATTTTAAATCCACCTATCAAATGTTGCTTGTGACGAGTTATTCCACCATGATATGTTTTTTCACAAAACACTCATTTAATTGCGGATCTTAATGAGCCTTGTATAGCAAAATTCCAAGCTATATCATTTCTTTTATTACTATCGGATGATGCCATTTCAATGCTGTTTTATAGAAAAACAATTATCAAGTCTATATCACAATATGCAATTAATTCTACTCTATAACTGAAAAAGGAGGAAATTTCAGGTTTGAAGTTTTGAAGTAGTTCTCTGCCTCTGCCCAACAGTGAAAGAATTAAAAATTGAAAAAACATAGCAAAAACAATAGCAAAAACAGGGTGCAATATTGCTGCTCAATCAAAAACAGAGCAACAAAAAAAGAAGATTAGAAGAAGAAGAAAAATGAAAAAAACCCAGAGCATAAACAGACTCTCTGTTTTGTTTTTTGCTGCACTGTTGCTCGACAAAAAACAGAGCAAAAAAAATAGAAAGAAGAAGAGAAGATCAGAAGAAGAAGAAAAACGAAAAAAAAACAGAGCAACAGACTCTCTGTTCTACACAGAGCAAAAAAAAATAGAGAGAAAGAAGAAAGAAGAAAGAAGAAAAAAGAAGAAGAAATCGAAGAAGAAGAGAAACATACCTGGGCTGGGTCGAGACTTGGATGAAGAAGAGGATGGCAGAAACTTGAAGCTTTCAGGTCGAAATCATCTTGGGTGGACTTGGCTGCTCTGTTGTTTGAAGGTTGAAGAAGAAAGAAACGTGAAATCGCTGCAAGCCCTAATGTTTTAAGTCGTTGGTCTTTTCTTTTAATGTCTGCGCCTTTTTCTTTCTTTTTTTTCAAAAAGCAATGCCACAGCTCGCCTCTCGCTACACAACACCTCTCACTACACAGGCAGAGGCGTTCGCCTTTTACAAATCGCAACGCAACAGAGCCAAATAGCGCAGGCTGCTCGCATCACCTCGTCTCACGCTATTAGCGCTGAGGCGAGCGCCATTTATAACACTGGTTGTAAGTCCGCAGGAAAAATAGATTAATTAGAATTTGAATGAGGACGAGCTCCTAACTAAAAGAACATGAGCACCAATTTCAATCATCCTTTAGGTTTGGGCCATCTCGTTGGACCTTTCTTTTTAAAATTTTCAATATTTCGTGCTAGAAGCCCATCTAAACCTCTTTCCACATGACCAATTCAAATTATTGTTTCTTTAACTTTTATTGGGCATTGTTCGTGGCTTATGTTTGCCAATGAGCATAATGTCAGGACATGATTCAAAATGCACAGTCCACTCTAAGCACCCTTTTAATTCTTGTTCCTTATCATTCACACATAGAAGTAATACGCCAAGCACTTTTCTTTCAGTTACCTAGGTTGCCATTTTAGCTGTTATGATTTAGGACAGGTGGTATGAAGCAGTAAAAGTCAAAGCTCTATCAAATTAACCATTGACCCTTCTAGATTAGAGAAGTGGGAAATCGACTCCGTCTCATATTTCGCAGATCCTTTCTATTTAAGGATGTCCCAAAATGTTTGTAAATAAGATCTTCTGCAAATAATGAAATTCTTTGTGAAAGTAAAACGAAGCTTCTCAACAACAACTCAGTAGAATCCCACTAGTGGGGTCAAAACGAAGCTTCTTCTTGACTTAATTAACTATGTGCAGAAGGTGCCCCTTACACAGGATTAAGCACCCAGTATGGTGGCTAATCAATCTCTATGCTAAAAGGTAAGTATATTTTCTATAATTTCTTATACAACATATCCTAAGGTATCCTATATGGCATTCTATTAGAGTTTTCTTATCCAGATACAATAATCCAGACATGTATGAATATTGGAATACGCCCCATTAAAATCAAAAGTGGGAAAATCATCTTGAATTTGCTTATTTTGAGAACATAGAGAGTTGATATAGCAATCTCGTTGGATAGTGCAAAATCACCAAATAGAAAAGTAGTGCTTTATTTTATTTTCTCCAGAAAGTTGTTGGTAATGGCACATCGAAAGAAATTCTTCTTACACCGTACAAGGAGAAGTATCTATTCTAATCACTGCAAAGAGATATAGTTGCAAATCTTCAGGAGGTTATCTTGAATTGGTAGAACGATGATAGTAAATTCAAAGTTTAGAGTATGATCATGATTGTGTATAAAGTCGCACGTCGGTAGCAAGATGGATAGTGGCACTAGAACCTTCACCGGAAAGATGAATGGTGCTTGAAAGATCCTAGAGAGTAGTGGCGTGGAAACGGTTGTAGAAAAGAAGCAATGCATGAATGGTTGTTATAGAGAAGAGCAATGACAGAATGATCATCTTCAGAGTAGCAATATCGATTTTCGGAGATAGGACCGACATCGATGTCGAAAGGAAGAAGAAAAACATAAACACTCGCTAGGGCGCCCCTCACATGTTGGCCATCTGCCCATTGGTAGCGGAAGCTATTTGAATTTATACCAAGATCATAGAGGCTCTAATACCATGTGAATAGAGAAAATTTATCATTGACTTGATTGAAAAAAATGTACAAGAGGTTCCCAAATATATTAATACAACAACAACAACAACAAAACCAGTGCAATCCCACATGTGGGGTTTGGGGAGGGTAGTGTATCCGCAGACCTTACCCCTACCTTATGAAGGAAGAGAGGCTGTTTCCAATAGACCCTCGGCTCAAGAACAATGACAAGGACACAATAAACCAACATTAACAATGGCAAGGAAATAAGATAAAAGAAACAAATAGCGCATCATGTAATAACTACCGACAATAATGCCACATCGTCTAATCAACAAGGAACTCGGAATAGGAGAATACAAGACTAGTACTAGTACTACTAATACGACTAGAAGAGACTCTCGACTACATGTCAACCCACATCCCTAATCCTCGACCTCCAAACCTCCCTGTTGAGGGTCATTGTCCTCGGTAAGCTGAAGTAGAGCCATGTCCTGCCTAATTACTACTCCCCACTACTTCCTAGGGATACGAAGCTATAAGAGAAGTGCAAAAACTACCGACAATAATGCCACATCGTCTAATCAGCAAGGAACTCGGAATAAGAGAATACAAGATTAGTACTAGTACTACTAATACGACTAGAAGAGACTCTCGACTACCTGTCAACTCACAACCCTAATCCTCGACCTCCACACCTCCCTATCGAGGGTCATTGTCCTCGGTAAGCTTAAGTAGAGCCATGTCCTGCCTAATTACCTCTGCTCAGTACTTCCTAGGTCTCCCTCTACCTCTCCTCTGACCCGCTATGGTCAACCTCTCGCATCTCCTCACCGGGGCATCGATGTCTCTTCACTTGCCCGAACCATCTCAGCCTCGATTCCCGCAACTTGTCTTCCACATGGGCCATTCCCACCTTGTCCCTAATAACTTCATGCCTAATGCGGTCCTTCCTGGTATGCCTACACATCCATCTCAACATACTCATCTCTGCTACTTTCATCTTCCAGACATGAGATTTCCTGACTGGTTAACACTCGGCTCCATATAAAATAGTCGGCCTAATTACCACTTTGTAGAACTTGCCCTTAAGACTTGGTGGCACATTCCTATCACACAAAACACCAGACGCAAGCCTCCATTTCATCCATCCCGCTCCAACCCGATGCGTAACATCCTTGTCAATCTCCCCGTTCCCCTGAATAACAGACCCAAATATATTAATATGGTAGGTAAATATATTCTTTAAAAACAGAATATCCGAAGGTATCTTAGAGGAATGTTCTATAATATTTTTCCTATCCAAGTTCCTTCGGGGACATCCGATAAAATTGGAACGATATAGAAAAGATTAGCATAGCCCCTGCGCAAGATGACACACATTGAGAAATGGTCCAATTTTTTACTTGGACAAAAAAAGATTTTTCTTATTCAATTACAATGAATCTAGACATGTATAAATCTACACACTGATGTGCTTGCTATTTTAACATTACAACAGGCTGTTGTTTCCTTGTGTTGTCCATGCTTTAGATGTCTAGGCATGAGCGTGCAGGGCGTGTAAGAGTCCCAGATCCTCATCTCATGCCCTAGCTTTTAAGGTTGAGTTAGGCCCAAAGTCCACTTTTTTAACATTCTACATATTTTTCTCAGGTTTCAAATTTTACAACTTCAATATGGTATTTTGCTTTATTTAAAACAACTTCAAGCATGAACTCCAGCATCTCTTTTAATTTTTTCCTAAGCATTTTATATATAAGTCAAAGCAGCTACTTATTTTTTGTATTGGCGTCACTTAAATTGGGATGGAGAAAAGGATATAATTGGTTATGAAGTACTGAAGCATTGATGCAAGGTAGATGTTATGTGGGAAATAATACATGTTTGCTCTACCTGGCAAAACAAACTAGCAGCAGGTAAAGGTATAAAATGAAGCAATCAAAATATTCCTTGTCTTATTAGTTAACTTTTAATGATCCTGTCTCTTTTCAGGTTCTTTAAGGATCATAAACTTTCTTTCAGCTGTAGCTAATTAGGAACTTGTGTTTCATTATGAGTTGAAGTTAGGTAGTTCCGAGGAGTAAAAATATATTTTTAACATACACTGCCATGTCTGGTTGTTAGTCACTGATGGATTTTTTTCCTTTTATTATCTCCTACTATTGGTGCCCATATGTGCGCAATGCATACTAACGTTGCATTCTTTTCATCTAGATTACAGCAAGAAAGTTCTAGCAGGAATTTGAGAAAGTAGGAAATGGAGCTGAATACCATTAAAGATGCTTTTGATCGTGTTACAAAGAAGCAGAAGGTTGCATCATCAAAATCCCAAGAAGTGATGGCGCAGATCGGTCATGAAATAGAACAAGCACTGTTGAGAATACAATCAACAAATGATGCTGCATCTTTGAGTGAGCACAAAATGATTCTTAGTGAACTAAAAGCTAAGTTGAAAGAAGTTGCTCCACTCAGTCAGTTGGAAGGAACACAAAAAGAGCTAAATGTTGCCCTAAGCAAGTACCCTAAGCTCCTTGAGAAGTCTTTTAACCCTGACATATCAAAGGCCTACAGGAATGTTGGTTCTGATATCCATACCGTTAACCAGATAATTGCCAGCCATTTCTACCGGGAAGGCCACTTTGATCTTGGTGATTGTTTCATAACTGAGGCCGGAGAACCTGAAGCTGCAGGCCAAAAATCTCCTTTTCTGGAAATGTATCAAATACTTGAAGCCATGAGGTCTAGAAACCTGGAGCGAGCTCTGGGTTGGGCCACCACCAACAGTGAGAAACTTAAGCTAAGTGGGTCTGATATTGAAATGAAGCTACACAGGCAGCAGTTTGTCGAAATTCTGCAGAAAAGAGGTAGAGATGGAGCTTTAACTTATGCGAGAACTTTCTTTCCACCTTTTGCTACCAAATATATGGCAGAGATCCAGAGGCTCATGGCCTGTCTATTATGGGCTGGAAAACTAGATTCGTCACCTTACGCAGATTTGCTATCGCCTTTCCACTGGGATAAATTGGCTGAAGAGCTTGCTCGGCAGTTCTGCAATCTCATGGGTCAATCCTATGACAGTCCATTGAGTGTGACCATTGCAGCTGGTGTCCAGGGGTTGCCAACCCTTCTGAAACTAATGAATGTGATGACTGGGAAAAAGCAGGAATGGCAATCCATGAAACAGTTACCCGTGCCTGTAGACTTGGACAGAGAGTTTCAGTTCCACTCCATCTTTGTCTGTCCGGTGAGTCGGGACCAGGCAACTGAGGAGAATCCGCCTATGCTGCTTTCTTGTGGGCATGTGCTATGCAAGCAATCTATTACAAAACTGTCGAAGAACAACAACACTCGGCCTTTTAAGTGTCCTTACTGCCCCACGGAGGTTGAGGTCGGTCAGTGTAGACAATTGTACTTCTAATATGAATTGTTTTCAGTGTTTGTATCTAAATTATTTTGCTACGCTGCTTTATCCCTATGCTCTGTGAACTCAATTCATTTTCGTTCATACCATGGTTGATGGTACCTCTAACGATAGTGTTAATGGTGCTTAAAGCTGTTCTTTTCTATGTACTCTGATAAACTGATGTAAATAGGAATTCTTTTGCCATTTCATGCAAATAACTGGAAATGCTTGTACAATCAGATGTTGGCCTTTTAAGTCTCTCCCTTCATATACCATCGGGTGTAAATGGTTTTTGGAAGAAATTAGGTATATTCATCCGAGAAGAGATGAATTCTGTTCCTTTGTTGGCGCCTTCCTTTTTGGGTGTGGGTGTGGGTGGGTGGGGGTAGGAGGATGAGTTCTATCTCTACTTCGGCACTTAGTTCTGTTGTTGTTGGCAAGTTTACATGGTGGAAAGCAAATGCGATATTGACTTTGAAGTAATGCCTATGAAATGGGTGCAAACATAGTTGAATAGAACAAAGTGATCGATTAATTGACTGTATTGTAAGATAATGATTTTATGAATAAACTTTCTATGTGAACACATGACCATTCATGGAGGTGTTTTAATTGGGATATCTTTTTTATTATGTCTATTTCTAGGTTATATGCATAGTAAGACCCAATAGTCGAATAACCCCATTTATCTGTGTCTTCTACAAGGAGATGATTCACGAATAACCAAGCACTAGTGAAGACATGATCTTTCACTGCTAAATATCCCTTGCAAGCATATGAAATTTTTATTGGGACACGTCTAAGTAATGGTGTTTATTTGGTGATTTATGACTTGCAAGATCAATTGCCAAAAGTTGTAAATTTAAAAGAATTATAGTTTAGAGGTTAGGATACTAAGATTTTTGTCAATCGATTTCATTATATTAGCTCAGAGTAATTTACTGGCCTATGCGACTAAATGCAAAGAAACTTATTCTGATTCATTAAAAAAAAAAACAGTTAGAAGTTTAAATGGTAGAATATTACAGCTCTCTCATCTATTCCCCTTCTTAAGTTAAATTGCGCCATATCGACTTCGTGTTGCTGTTTTTTTTCCCCCTTCTTTGTTTCAAATTTTGGGAAGCAGAGAAAGGAAGTAATCTTTGGATTCCAGATCTGAAGGATACAGTATTAAATTGGCAAAAACGTGACAGCCCCACAAATAGAGAACAAGATACGAGTATGAAGACATAAAGTACAGCATCGATGAAGCATAGTTTATTTTAGGAACACCCTTTCCCGGAGTCCGGACCAAAATGTGGTTCTTTTGAACTCAAACGATCGAAATGTGTGGGAAAAAAACATAGTGACCAAAATATGTAGAACGACCTTTTAAAGGGCGCTATACTTTAACGGCCGTTATACTTGAATTTGAAAAGACAGACAAGTATAGTGCCGTTTATTAAAGCGTTGTAGTATAGCGCCTTAATAAACAGCGCTATACCTACGTAATAAACCGTCCCCTTCTCTTCCCCTCCAAACCAGACACCCCCCCCCCCCCCCCCCAAAACTTAAAAAACCAGCGGTCCCCTCATTAATGACCAAAAAAGCTTGAGTGGAGCCCACCCATCCCACAAAAAGTAAAGATTCTCGGTCCCACATCCCAGCTAAGGCGTTATCTCGTTGTGAGTTGCTCGTTTCGGCTCCAAATCACCAAATTTTCAACTTTCCAAAAACCTTAAATCGAGGTATTCAGACTTAGTTTTTGTTAAAACTCGTATAAAAAATGCATATTAGTTGTTTTTAATGTGTTCTATGTTGTTTTGTGATTGTTTTGCGATTTAACTAATTTGTTGTTTTTATCCGGACTATGATATTAGTGTGCTAAAAAAATTAGTAAAAATAGAGAAATTATTATTAGTTTTTAAAAAAAATGCTAATTATTTACTTTTTACTGTGGTATATTGTATTTTCGTAAATATTTTGTGATTAAATTTATTTGTTATTTTTAACCGATTTAAATTATTTATTTGCTTAAAGACTAGTAAAATAGATAAATTGTTACTTTAGTTCCCTCTAGTGGTATCTTGTGGCCTAATGTAGTGCTTGTATTTGTAATGTAGTGCCCTTTTAGCGTAGTAAAATGTAGTGTCCTTTAGCGTAATATCCTTGTAGTTATTGAAATTAATCATTTAAGTATCTATTATACCCAAAAATACGTCAAAAAAGCTGATAGTTCAAACACAAACTCTGTCCAATTCTAGCCAACAATCGTAATAAAATAATATGAGAAAACAACAATATTTTCTGGACTAAGTATGAGAAAACAATAATATTTCCAGGATACATTGGTGCTACTGGGCCTCAAATATCGAGCCCGGAACCCATATGTGAATATTTAATAATTAAATCTTGTATAATTATAAAAATTAATTATTTAATTTTATTATAGTAAAAAATAAGTGAGTCATAAATAAAAAATATATAATAATAAAACTAACATATAAAATAATAAAACTAACATATAAATTAATAAAATTAACATATACAATATTAAACTAACATATAAATAATAAACTAACATTTAAAATAACAGACATGTTGAGTGATAAATCGAGATAATTTTCTCATCACGAACACAAGAATTCAGGATATCTTGGTGTTACTAGGCCTCAAATATTGAGCCCGGAACCCATATGTGAATATTTAATAATCAAATCTTGTATAATTATGGAAATTAATTATTTAATTTAGAACAAACATATAAAATAATAAAACTAACATGTAAAATAATAAAACTAATATATAAATTAATTGAACTAATATATACAATATTAAACTAACATATAAATAATAAACTAACAGACCTGTTGAGTGATAAATCGAGATGATTTTCTCATCATGAACACAAGAATTCAAGATATCTTGGTGCTACTGGGCCTCAAATATCGAGTCCGGAACCCATTTGTGAATATTTAATAATTAAATCTTGTATAATTATAAAAATTAATTATTTAATTTACAAACAAACATATAAAATAATAAAACTAACATGTAAAATAATAAAACTAACATATTAAACTAAAATAATATAATTAATATTATTTAATTTACAGTAGACGACATGGAGGTTCCGCCTTTGCATTCCGGACCTGTCAGTCTGGAGCTACTGTTGTTACAAGGCGATCATAGGTCGTCACACATATGGGAGGGACAGTTACTGGCCCAGACGTTCCGTGCCAGGAGAGTAGACGATATGTGGGGCTTTCTCAGGGACCACCCTCTCCATCCCCGTATAGTCAGACGCCTCCAGGATACGGGCTTTTATAGGATTGTGGAGATCGGCCGGCTGCAGCTGGATTGGTCGTTGATTACGGCCCTGATAGAGCGGTGGCGACCGGAGACGCACACATTCCATTTGCCCATTGGCGAGGCCACTGTCACGCTTCAGGACGTGGAGGTCCTGTATGGGCTGCCCGTTGATGGACACCCTGTTGCTTTGCCGAATGCCATCAGAGAGTATACGGCTTTGCACTACATGGAGATGCTGCAGCGGCTCACTGGTTTCCAGCCAGCGGATGAAACTCCACTGGTTGGGGCCAGTCGTCTGCAGTTGACACCCGTCCGACAGCATTTGGAGGCATTGCACACTGACATCACAGATGATACACGAGAGCTTCATATTCACCGGTACACGAGGTTGCTGCTGCTCCTTATGTTTGGAGGGGTTTTGTTCCCGAACACTTCGGGGAACCTAGTCAGCTTGAGATTTCTTCATCATCTTGAGCGGCTAGATGATTTACATCAGTACAGCTGGGGTGTTGCTATTCTCGGTTACTTGTACAGGCAGATGTGCCGGACGAGCATGGGCACCCAGCATGACATTGCTGGATTTTTGCCGCTGCTACAAGTGAAAACATAGTCGACTACTCTATTCATTATAACATACCTAGTAAAAATATACCTTAAATTTTACGTCCACTTTGTATATTAGGTTGGGGCCTCGGAGCGGTTCCTGCAGTTGCAACCACCTCTACCACCCTTAGCTCCAGGTGCACCACCTCCGTTTCTCCCTATAGCTAGGAGGTGGGTTGATGGGCGAGGATATGGATGAGAGTACGAGGCTCGACATAATCTCCCCTTGTGCAGGGATTTGTTGGATTTGCTGGAGGGAGCACAGGTAAATGTATACCTAAGTTTACTTGGCCTGGCTTCATATGTGTTGCGTATACTCACGATTTATGTTGTTACTTAATAGTTCATTTGGAGGCCATACATCGACGAGCTAATAGCTGGTTTGCCCGATTATTGCTCCGCCGACCGAATTATGTGGAGCTCTTCCGTCCCGTTGATGTGCCTTGATATTATGGAGCATCATGCCACCGAGTGAGTACTTCATCAGTTTGGCCGCCCGCAGCTTGTACCGCCACCGCCCGCCTGACATATCACACATTTTCAGCGGGATGATCATTCCATGGTGAACCAGACATATATGGCATGGCTAGAGGCGTAGATCGATACTTGGGACCAGTGACATGACCTGATTCCGCCCCCCTCCACCTGACCGGACGGAGACTGAGCATGATTATATGGGTTAGTACCGCAGCGTTACCCGACTTTTCGTCGGGAATCCCATTTATCGCGTTGGCGGTCGGTACGTTCCATACGTCGGGAGGCACGAGGTACTAGTATGTTATTTGATATACTTACTTATAACATTAACCTAGCGTCCCGTAATTTATATTTTACATGTTGTGCATGCTATTGGCCTACATCTGTTCCACCAGTTGGGACTGCAGATGCAGCAGCATACCGGCGGGGGAGCAACCGCTTAGCACGAGTATGGCCGGCAGGTTACCGATCTGGCTTCCCGGACATTGAGGCGAGCCCGAGATGATGAGCGATTAGGATAAGAAGCTGAGTATATGGTGCCAGAGCAGTACCACCGGTGGGGCCGGAACGTGGTCGACGTGGCAGACGTTCCCTACGAGGTAGGGGTGTCCCACGAGGTAGGGGCTAACTTCAAAAATATTTCGCTCGCTGCAATACTGCAAAAATAAATGCCAATGTGCTCGCTTCCTGTATTTCTCAAATCTTTTCATTGGTATTGACATAAATTCAACACCCCTTTCCATCAATGACGATGCACCTCTAGCCCTTTCAGCAAAACTCCCCGCCATCTGCTTGAATGACATCCACACTATGGCAGTGACAAATAATCCTCATGTAGACTTCAATAACCCGTTGAAAGATTCTGACACATTTATAGTCAGAATTCCCCATCTTCTGCCACCACCCGCATGCAAAGTCCGCTTGTCAAGTTCATGTCGCATCAACCAACGATAGGCTTCCTCGTCTTCCTTCTTGGTAGATTCCATGCGCCTCCTGAATTTACACTCTTGGTGATCTGTTGCAGACATCCATATTAAATCATGCAATTCCTTGTTGGGATATGCCTTCTGGAAATTGGCCTTCAGGTGCCTCACACAGTAACGGTGGTAGGCATACGGTTCCTTCCATGCACGCAAATTCTGTACAAAACTTAAAATACTACCATGCCTAAAAGATATTAGACAAATACCTGAACGTTGTTTGATAACGTGCTCTTTCAGGTGGTTCAAAAATAGTGTCCATGTCTCTTGGCTTTCATTGGCATAAATAGCAAAAACTAAGGGAAATATACTTCCATTAGCATCTACTGCAGTGACGATCAATAGTTTAATATCATACTTTCTATAGACATGAGTGCCGTCTATGGATATTACCGGTCGGCAATGCAGATAACCATCAATTGCTGGTTTAAATGCCCAGAACACATATTTGAATATATGTTCTAGTATTCCCGGACTCCGCTCAAGCTTCCATTCAACAACAGTCCCGGGGTTAAAGTGTTGCAATGCAGCCATGTACCTGGGTAGAGATGCAAAGGACTTGTCCCAGTTACTATGAACAATTTCAAATGCACGTTTGCACCCGAGAAATGTCTTTCTTTTGGTAATGATGCACCCATATTCCTGGTGGACGGATGTTATACACTTTTTGATCTTGTACCTTATGGACGCTTCAATGTGTGGAATCAAGACAAGAGAAATCAAGTCAGCATTCAAGTTAAAATGATTCCCACTGAATGTGTCCATTTCACAATTGTGGGTTTCAATGTATTTACCTACAACCCACATATTTGTTTTCTTCTTCCTCGCACACAACATCCAATTACAACCCATAAATCATCTATGGCAGACTACCTTGTATACATCTGGAGATGACTCACGTACCGTGATCTCACGACACTCTTTTACGCTGTACATTAGCCCCGCCCTGGTTAGGCACGTTTTATCGGGAAAAAGCATGCCATTTGACAACACCGTTGCTCTAGATTCATCCCACATTGCTGTCCAAATTTCATCAATATCCCTTGTGAGGGCATCCACATCCGGCATACTTGGCAAATGATCAAGGTAGGGAATCTCCCTTGAATGAAACAACTCGTGGGACTCGTACACTCTTGGTCTAACGAGGGGTGGAGCATGCTCCCTCGTCAAATCAGGTCCAACATTCTCTTCCTCCTCATCATCACCCTCATCAGGGAAGGGTGTGTCATCTCCAAACTCATCGACATTGTTGTCATAATCACTATTCTCTTCCTGACTCTGTGCATCTGTCAGATCCCGATTAAATATGTCGTCTTCGGACAATTGAGTAAGGATAGGACCTTCAGGATGCTTGTTTTCATTGCACAACTAACAAAATAATGAGTTACTCAAATTGATAAATACTTTATATATAGCTATATCACTTCACTTACAAATCGTAATGTGTTGACATCCCATGATGGATATTATCCTGTTGGTGATGACTCCCGGATGGACCACCATGATCCAACACACCAGAACTAGGCATATTCCAACTGGGCGTTGGTTCATAACTTGTAAAATTCATATCTGGCCGGTACCCCCTGTGGAATATATGAGTGCTAATACAATTCAATACAGCAAAAATAAATATCGTAACACAAAGGAAAATTGAAGTTTACCACTCGCCTTGTAGATTATGTAAACTATAAGAGAAATTATTCCCTCGCTCCTCATTCGCCCGTGGAGATAAGTTTAGACCAGGCCGAACTCTTTCAGCCGGAACCTGTTCGGCTAAAACTGCTCCAAAATAACCACCCGATAACTGAGGGATATCCCTGTTTTGCGCAACCTCATTATTGCGAATGTCTTCAACCTTGACGTACATTTCCAACATTTTTATCACAAGAAATTTTCGGTATTCATCCGGAGTCCTCAAAAAATCTCTCAGAGTTTCATCGTCCTCGATGTTAAACTCAGCATAACAAGCAACCCCCTTGCGGAGTGACAGACTACTGATATCTTCCGGTTACTTTAAGGTTCACCAAACGTTTGCTCACACTCATTTTTTTACATAACAACGATACCAATTTATCGTACTCCATTGTAAGTGGCAACTTAACATGGTACTGTGGAGATAAACTATAGGTTACTGAGTTATTCGCCACCACAACCTCACCCCCCTCCTCCCCAAAATATAATGAGACACTTACTTTTCGCTCTTAAGACATTATGACAAAATGCAAAATAATTTAACGAAGAAATATTTCAGAAGATTTGAGAATATTTATGAATGGACTTTTAAAAAATTCTCAACCTCCTTAAATAGGGCAAAAAACCAGTCCGGGTTACAATTATTTTAGGTATAGCACCTTAAATAAGAGCGCTATACTCAATTGAATTATTGTTATGTCAGTTAAGCCCAAAAAAATTATTTGTGTGCTCACAAAATATGTATAACGTCTTAATAAATGACGCTATACTTGCCCGTATTTTCAAATTCAAGTATAACGCCCTTTTAAAGGTTGCTATACCTTAACGGGCAAACGGACGTTAAGGTATAGCGCCCTTTAAAAGGGCGTTATACATATTTTGATCATTGTATTTTTTTTTCCACACATTTCGAACGTTTGAGTCCAAAAAAACCACATTTTGGTTCCGGACTCCCTTTTCCCGTCGGCTACTTTATCGTATTTTGTTGTGACATACAAAGAAGTAAAGTAGGTGTCTTTTCGATTCCAATGGAATTGTTTGCTTTGGATTGGTAAGAAATTGCTCTATAGTAAGCAGATAAAATGTACCAACTCCTACAACCCCTTTTGATATTATTTATAGTACTTACCTCTCAAAAAGCTCTAACAAAGGTACGCAATTTCAGGAGAAGAGCACCAAAAAAGTGAAAAGAATACTATAGTAAGCATAGTTCCTTTTTCCCACTTTATAATAATTTTACATTCTTCTCAAACCTTTTCTCATTTCTTCCTTCTATGCATACTTCCATTTGCAAAAAGTTTTCACTCTTTTTCCCTTAGTTTTCACAAACGTATAGCTAAAGTCACGCTAACGTGGAATTTTGTTAAAGTACATAATAGACCACTTTTTCTTTCTAATTTTCTCGGGATTTTCAAGGAAAGAAGATTTATCTGGAAACTAAATGGAGCTGATGATTATATGTGGTCCACGACTCTAAGCATGTGATTAAGCCTCCCCATATTTAGCCTTTTACTATTGGGATTAGAGAGTGGATATTAAAATAATTCTCCCTTTTGTTGTGTCAATTTTCTAAGCAATTGATAATGACTCAAAAATAGCGATGTGTATCATGTCCTGTGTTTTCACATTTGGCAGCAGTACTGAATTCCTGTGTCTCGTTCTACTTCACATATCTTGACCAATAAAATTCGGCAATGGCCATTTGTGAATGCCCTTTATACATTGTTTCTGAAAGTTGATAAATTATAGATAGAAATAATTTGCCCTTGATGTTATTCTCTAGGAGGGAAATATATTTAGGGCCCGTCTGGCCATAAAAAAAGATAAATTATTTTTGATTTTTTTTTACTTTTTTTTAAAATCAGTGTTTGGCCATAAAATTATTGATTTTTACTTAAAGATGAATTTCGGAATTTTTCGAAAATTTAAAAAATTTCAAAAAACTTATTTATTAAAATTTACTCACAAAAATTCAAACACAACCCAGAAGTATATATTCATATCCAAACACAACTCTAATTTTCAATTACTATTTTCACTTAAAAAAGAATCTCTTATATGAAATTTTGCAATTCTTATGTCCAAACGCCCACTTATTTGGCCATTAAATTAGCCAGCTGGAGTTTTGTGCAATATCAGATACTACAAATTAAATGAACCTCATGCCAATATATATAACACCCACCTCTCTATTCTAGTCTCTATTCTTGAATAATACATCATCTATTTTGTTTGATTCAAACCTAAAAAGGAAAAGAAGTCCTTCCATTAAGGACCCGTTTGCCCATATTTTTTTTCCTTTTTCTTTCAAAAATATATTTGTCCATAAAATTTTACAAGTCTTTGAATTTTTTTCAAAAATGAGTTTTTCAAAAAATCATATTTTCAAAATTTTCAAAAAAACTTTTTTTTCTACTCACACTGCAAATATTTTTTCAAGTGAAATGCATATCCAAACATAATTTCAAATCTCAAATATAATTTTTCAACTTAACTCTAACTACTATTTTTTTTTTCAAAAATTACAATTTTTATGTCCATACACCTACTAAGTCATTTCAAGAATTATTAAAGTCGTTCCCTTTAGCAAATTACCGTTTAGCCATAAGAATTTTTTCACTTTTTTGAAAAAAAATTCACTTTTTTCGGAATCAATGTTTGGCAATAAAATTTTCAAATTTAACTTGAAGTTGAATTTCGGAATTTTCAAAAATTTTAAAAACTCCAAAAGCTGTTTTTTCAAAATTCACTTCCAACTAACTCACAAAAGTACAAAAACAGCTACAAATTATATTCATGTCCAAATACAACTCTAATTTTTAAATACCGTTTTTATTTAAAAAAAAATTTCCACTTTTTTTCTGAAATTTCACAGTTCTTATGTCCAAATGCCCACTAAATCATTTCATGCAAAATAGAATTGTACAAAGAGATCTCTTGACTTTTAACCACAGCAATCTCATACTAGAATGAAAATATTCATGATAGGACCAGTTAATGGGGTCTATGTAGTGAGAATATTGACTATTGGACCTATTAATTCTGGATATCAAATGGGTATTAAAAAAGTGTATAAAGACTGGGTTTTTCAGTTATTTAGCGTTTGTACATAACAAAATTTTCCTTTTTCTCATTTTTTTTTCTTTTTTCAAAATGCTCAAAAAAAATTTAATTTTCACTCAAACATGCATTTTAAAAATTTTTAAAAATTTTAAAAACTCCAAAAAGCTATTTTTCAAAATTTTCATTCAAATCACTTACAAAACTTAAAAACAACCTAAAATTATATTCATGTCCAAACACAACTCTAAATTTCAAATACCATTTTGAATTGAAAAATATTTTCACCGTATTTTAAAATTTTAAAATTCTTGTGTCCAAACGCCCACTTAATGTCATAAACAATAAACAAACATATCCCGCTATTCTGCAATTGCTATTCCTTTGCATTTCCAAAACCAATAAACTTTAAGAGAACAAAATAAAATATAAAGGGACAATGACTGACACCAAATTGAAGAAAGATTATTCTGTTCATCTCCATTTAAACATCATTAAAATCTCTACACAATAAGAAAAGTTAAAAGAAAGGATTATAAAATATTTGGGAGATAATAAAAGACAAAAGCA
This sequence comes from Nicotiana tomentosiformis, assembly GCF_000390325.3. NCBI lineage: Eukaryota > Viridiplantae > Streptophyta > Magnoliopsida > Solanales > Solanaceae > Nicotiana > Nicotiana tomentosiformis. The sequence goes on along the minus strand of NC_090813.1, from coordinate 105,173,794 downwards.
CATAGCTCCTCTAACCCCCACCCCCTCTTTACACTGCCTTAATCAATCAATCACCCAATGTGGGGTACCCACTTACTCTTTCACTATCTGTTGTTTTCCTCTGCAGAAAGCGCCGAGCCGTCGGGTACCCTTTGTCGTTTTTTTTAGTTTTATTTGTTTTTTCTTCATATGGATAGGTCCTATACTTTTAACCTATTTCTATAATTAAAAAGAAAATAAAAAATTAAAATCTTGCATCTTCGAAGCCGTGTAAATCACTGACTCTATTCAACGATTTTCTCATTATAGCCACTTTAGCTAGCCTTTCAGCTGCTCTCCAAGCCGATGTTGGTGTAAGCGGCTCGGCTTTGTCGTCATCCCTTTGTTGTACGTTTATTCTTCGCCCATACTGAGATTGACTCTGAATTTGAGACTGATTTTGCCTTTTGTAATGAAGCTCAGAAAGCTCGGCTTCTAAGCCACGTACAAACTCACTAGCTGAGCTAGAATTCGACTGAACCAACAAAGCTCGAGCTGAGGACAACATGTGGTGCGCCCCGGTCAAGTCATTTCGCTCAATCATTCGCCTTGACTCAGCCATGGCTCGAGTACAAACGAAAAGATCTCTCAGCCGTTGGATATTAGGTGTTGATGATCGAACGGCGTGTGGACGTGGGACCAAAAGAGCTTGCTCTTTGCAATAAATGAGCTCTTTTGTTGACGGGTCTTTGTAAGAGCATCGAACGGACAATACATGGTGGGTCCCAATTGCTGACGTGGGAACTTTTAGTTCCACCAACAATTCTCTCTCTTCCTCTGCGTAGAAATCGCCTAGTCGAAGTGAACCAGAACCGAGAGCAGCGGGCCGGTTTATGTAAGAGTAAACCGCCGCTACTTCAGCCGGCGCTGAACCGGACACGAACCCTAGCTGAACTCGGAGATCCTGCACGACAACGTTTAATAAGCCTCCAATGAATTTCGTGAAAACGTCGTCGTTGGATTGGTTCAGTCCGATGGAATGTACCGGAATCTCCAAAGTGTTGAAGCGCGTGCAGGTGGATACGACGGAAGATTGACACCGTTGATTGGTGGAGATGGTGGTGGTGGTGGAGCGTTCATTTGGAGTGTCTGATAAGAGCATGATGCTTGCAACGGCGTTTCGCTCTCTGCGATCTTCTAGAACCTTCGCAGCCTTTTTGAGCGCGTCGCTTGCAGTGGTTCCTGTTCCATCTAGAGAAACAATGGCGTCCACTATACGACGCGCCGATCGTTTGCCGTTAGCTGTCATTCTCCGCAACGGTAACAGCCGTTTGGAAGTTGTGGAGAAGGCCACAATGGAAAGCCGATCGGAAGAGGATAGTGATGATACTACTAACCTCATAGCACGTTTCATCATTTGGATATTCTGAGGTTTCATTTTTCCGCTAACATCAAGCACCATAACAAGATCAATCGGTGCTCTTCGAGCTGTCCTTGCCAACACCGGTGGTGCTTTAAGTTTAAATATTATCACATACGTCTCATAACTCCGGCCAACTGACACAACAGCAGCTTCAGGCAATAACCTGGCCTCGAAGTTGGTAAAATTTACTGACGTCCTCTCCTTCACCGGCTTCACATTTGCATCCACGAAAAATCCTTGAAATTCTTCCACTACATTATCATTCTCTTCATCCGATTCCGGTATGGGATTGAACCGAGCACCAGAAGTAGGAGACATCAGTGGCTCATCATCATTGTACACCTTCAGAATAGGCCTTCCCAGCTGAAAGTGGTCGACGTTTGTAAATTTGACATCTCTTTTTGCTGCTTTAGGAGATGGAGATACTTCTCTAATGGTCTTCTCTTCAACTTTGACTGGTTTTTGAGTATCGTGTATTGATAATAGAGGCAGCTCCTTCCATTCAGCGCTACAAACAGGACACACAAGGGCAGTTTGTTTCCTCAACAGAGCTGCAATACATGGGAAGTGAAAACTGTGAGAGCACTCAGCCGTGAAAATGGCAGTGCCTTGCCCAGTCTTCACCGTCTGTATACATACACCGCACTTTGTCTGCTATACAGGAAAAAGAGCAAGTTAGAAAAACAAACTTTTTGTGCACATAATTGGATTCTACTGTAGAGAAATGTGTATGAGATGGCAGAACATTAATGAACAGAACAGTGAACAGTATTAAACAGTTATTGATACCTTAGGAAAGCGTAAGCTGGACTTGATAAAAGAAAAGGTGGAAGGTGAACGAGGGGAAGATGGTGTAGAACGACTGAAAAACCGGGGGCTGTTTTTGGTTTTGCATTGAAGTTTTGGACTTCCTGGCACTGACGCCGTCGCCGCCGGAACAGTTGCAGTAGGTGGCGGAGTAGTAGTGGTTGTCCGGCAACGGAGTAATGAACTGGAAACTGGCGGAGACTGAAAGCGCGGCGTTGAAGGGTTTGAGAAAAACCCAAATTTGGAACTGAGCCTGGGACTAGGAGTTGGGTTTGTGTTGTCTTGCTTCTCTTTGAACGAAGTACTATCTCGATCTCTGGGGATCGATGTACAAAAAGCTCTTCGCCATCCCAAAACCATTGTGAGTCCTCTGATTCTTGTCTTCTTTTTCTTTTTGCTGCTTTTTGTTGTTGTGATGATGATAGGTAAGGGAGAAAAAAGAGGATTCTATAGAATGTGATTTGGTATGGACAAATCAAACGGAGGAAAAAACATAGTAAAGGAAGAAGATAAAGAACAAGACAAAAACAAACAAACTTATGTTTCCTCTCTTTCTTTCTTTCTTTCAATATCAATATAAATCCTCTTTTTCCTCTGCTGGCGATGTTGCTTTCTCTTTCCTTTTCTCTCTTTTTCTCAATCAGCAGGCACAAAAAGATCACTGCAAACTGCAAATACTCCAAAAAATACTTTAATGTGAAAACAGAAATCCCAGTGAGTCTCTTTTATTGGATTGCAGTGGCTTTTTCCAAGGTGGCAAAATCTTAAAATATTGAGGGGACCATGTTTTCAACTTTTTAACCGAGTGGGATAAGGGGATTACCGGCAAATGGAGGTTTTGCCTAAATCTGATTTTGGAAGGTCAACGGAATGGCTTTTACACTTATCTGCAGTCTATTTCTATTTTCACGATTAAATAGGAACCATCTCTGCCATGAAATCTCTCTCCTCTATTGTTACTAAACTTACCTCTCTTTAATTTCATACCATTGTTAGCTTTCTTTTTTCTACCTTTTTCCCTACCAACTTTTCACCTTTACATCTTTTTTTACTCTTACCCACGTGACTCCCTTGAGTACACTTACAACCTCCTTCTTAATCTTTGATGGTAATTAGCGGGCTCGGCCTCCTATCTTTTCTTGTACAATTCTTAGTAAAACTAGCATAGTCTCAAAGATTAATACAATTCTTAGATTAGTAAGCTATTGAATATTAAATACTCCATTCGTCTCAAAGAGTGACAATTGGATGTGATGGTCAAAATATTTGTATTTTAAATCATAAAAAGTAATATATATATATATATATATATATATATATTACTTTTTATGAATAGTAAAGAAAAAACATTTCAAATCATAATCAAATAATAAAATAAGTGACTTCTTTTAATAGGAGTAATGATATTCTTGTCGAGTTGAAAGAAATAACAACTTGGATGGAGTGATTATATATACTCTCTTTTATCAAATTTGTGCAGAGGAATTGATTTAGTTCCCGTTTGGTTATAAAATTTAGGAATTTTTTTTCTAACTTTATTTTAAAATATCTGTTTGTTTATAAATTTGAACCATTTTTCACAAATTTTAACAATAAAATGTTCAAATTCCAAAAATAACTCTAAAATAGTTTTTGAAATTTTTAAAATTTTCTACTCACAAAACATCAAATTCTTTATTTTCAAAAATTATTTTTCATCTCATCTTTAAAAACTCATTTTCTCTGCTATTTGTATTAGCTTTTAAACTACACAGACGAAACAACATCTCCATTTCGATTGCATTAAACAAATATCTCCTACTTTTTTATGTTCGCGCTGGCCTTGATGGAAATGTTTATACTGGTAATCTTTTTTATCTAGAGTACTACTTGTGTAGTGCCTTGTTAGAGATCGATCTGTTATTTTAACTCAATGAATACGAGAGTAATTTTTATGGGTCGTCATTCAATTTTGTGTTCATTAGGCAAAAGTCATTTTTCTTCTTTTTATTACGTAAAATTTATTCAGCTTTTTGTTCATTACTCAAAAGTTATTTTTCTTTCTTTTCTTACACAAAAATTATTTTACTTTGCTCTATTTATCACGAAAGTGACATTGGCCAAATTTTATAACACTTTTACTTGAAAAGTCTATTATGCCCTTAATATTATAAATCCTCTCATTTATGTAGCACCTTCTATATTATATACTATATAATATAATTTTACCTAGGTATTTTATTTATAATTAAAATACTTTATATTATTTTATTTATTATTCTTATAATATATCCATACATTTAATTTTTTCATGGCACTCAATTTTTTATTTAATCATACTTAAATATGAACATATTTTAAATATAAAAACAATAAAAATAATTATATTTTGATATTTATTTGAAATTATAAAAATAGATTTGTTTAACAAATGATAGTTTTTTCTTATAGTTAATAAGAATTTTGGAAAAAGTTTCAAAGATATTTCGTGTTTAATATTAAGTTTTTTAAAACTTTATTTGTTAATATTATTTATTTAAAGTATTAATCCGATGTATCATTGGCTAAATGTAAGTATTTTATTTATTGGATTAATGGGCATGACTTGGTTGATAAATGAATGAGCTTTGATTTTATAATTTTCATTAAAAATATTTCGTTAAGCATGGTTAAGAACATGGACTTGAAATTTGTTCACAATTATGTTACCGACAAATTTAATAATGCTACTTATATATCTTGAAAAGTAATGTTAAAAAAAATTTAATGTATAATATATTATTAAAATAATAAATAAAATAATATAAAGTCATTTTAATCATAAGTAAAATACTTGGGTAAAAGTATATTATAATATAGACGGTGTTATATAAATGGGAGGATTTATAGTTATGTCAAGTACATAATAAACTTTTCAGGTGAAAGGTTTGTAAAATCTGGTCAAAATAACTATTGTGATAACTAGAGCATAGTAAAATTATTTTTGTTTAGCAAAAGAAAGAAAAATAACTTTTGGATAATGAACACAAAATTGAATAACTTTTACGTAACAAAAGAAAGAAAAATAACTTTTGGGTAATGAACACAAAGTTGAATGACCACCCATAAAATTTACTATGAATACGAAGTATCAGTTCATTCCCTACTATTTCTAGAAAATATGTATGTACTTAATATTAATAAATATATTTAATAAGTTTTCAGCTATTTAATTACTAGTATATATATAATTCAGACAAAAAGCAACTGATGCACATTGAACCACGACCATCCTTAATTATTATCATTAGACCATGTAAATTAATAGTCTACTATAGAGGTAAACGGAGTAATTGCCATAATGGGCAATAATAATTTACCGTACTTGAGTAAAGATGAATTAATGAAATATCATACGCCCCTAGTGTAATTATTCATCCATAGTTGCTTGAGGCTCATTAGTAACTAGCACTAATAAATATACCGGCGCATAATTTATTTATTATTTAAAATTATCTTGTGCTTGTTTTCTTTTAATTTGTAATTGAGTAATAAGAGATCATTTTTTTCTTTTTAACTTATACTCCATTTGCTTGCAAAATTAAATACTCTTGAATCTTTTTCTAGCTTTGAGAAATGAGATTAGTCCAACCATTTGTTATGTTTCACTAATTGGTCTATGTTTGTTGTGGACCTTGTGGTGATGTCAGAGTTCAGACCTTTCCCAATTAATATTTCACGACCCCAAACTTCCATCGTAGGAGGTCGTGATGATACTTAATTTTTAAGATTAGGTAAGTTTATCAATGCGGAATAATTATAAATATCTGAAATAAATAAACTACAATTCAAATAATTACAACTCCCAAAACCCGGTAGAAATAAGTCACAAGTTTCTAAAAACTTATTCTCAATGTTTCTATGCATCAAGGTCTAAAGAAAAATAAGGAAGCAACATAAAATGATAGAAGGGGACTCCGGAGTCTGCGGACGCTGGCAAATGTACCTCGAAGTCTCCGTGCGCAGGAAACTCACTGATGTCTAGGCTGGTAAGATGTACCTAGATCTGCACAAAAAGATGTGCAGAAGCGTAGTATGAGTATACCACAGCGGTACCCAGTAAGTGCCAAGCCTAACCTAGGTAGAGTAGTGACGAGGTCAGGTCAGGCCCTACTGGAGAATAGATAATTACATGGTAAATGTTTAAACAATTTAATAAGATAAAATGACTGGAAATAAATCAAATAGTATATCACATTTAATGACACCAAATAATTTCAAATAATATCTCGTGAAATCAAAACAGAATTCCTTTCAACTTTATGAAAATCACAACAATTAATCGAAGGCAACTATGGCCATAAATCAATATAAACAAGGGCACTACCGAGGTACCGCCTCGTAGTCCCAAATCATAAATAAATTTACAATATCTCATTTCCTTATATCACCGCGGGAGCCTTCATAATTTATTTAAAGAAAATATTTTTTCCGAAATATCATCTCGCGTTTTAGCCACCCTTATCACACCGCATGACTTCTAGTAGTCACCCCTACTAGCCACGCGTATCAAGCCACCCTTATCTCACAGCATGCGTTTCAATACCCAGACCTTATACCACCGCATGCGTATCAATATCACAATATATCACAATTTGCACCTCAAGTGCCCAATATTTCAATTTTCTAAAAATAAATCAACAACAATATTTTTTTCACAATAAAGAGCTCACGGCTCATGCTAACATAATGAGTACAAAAAATCATACAAAAATATTCTGAAATAAATAATTTAACAAAATAATATTTCAAAATCTTTAATACATTGCTTCAATACCAAATTTAAAAATGTCAAATACTTCATATTAATAATATTTAGTTTAAAAAAAATTAATTTCAAATAATGCACAAAATAAAAGAAATCAGGTTTTAACTAAACAGGTAAAATAATTAGCAGGAAAAGATCAAACAAATTTAAGCTTTATATATCTCAGATCAATGATGAAGAATATAACAAGATAAAAATAATTTAATAAATGCGCAACAATGATCTACACAATTTAAAAATATAATCTTTCACATTTAGCCCGTGTACATACTCGTCACCTCTTGTACATGACTTTCAACACATTTCAATAATCACATTAATATCAATTCTAGGGGAAATTTTCCCCACACAAGGTTAGACAAGTCACTTACCTCGACTTGCTCCAATTTAACCAAGTAATATGCTTTTTCCTCGATTTTTTCGATTCCGGTCGACTCGTATCTAGTCATAAATAATTCGATACAGTCAACAAAAATTATAGAATTAATTTTATAAGAAAATACTATATTTTTAAATAAAAATCTGAAATTAACTAAAAAATGGCCCGTGAGGCCCACGTCTCGGAATCCGGCGAAAGTTATGAAATATGAACGCCCATTCAATCGCGAGTCTAACCATACCAAAATGACTAAATTCCAATAATAATTCGACCCTCAAATCCTCAAATCTATCCATGATGGTTTTTTTTAAAATTTTCCAACTTAAATCACCAATTAAATGTTCAAACAGTGATGGATTCGGGTAATCTAATAAAGATTGAGTTAAGAACACTTACTCCGATGTTTTCTCCGAAAATCTCCCAAAAACCGCCTCAATCCGAGCTTCAAATTGTTAAAAATGAAAAATGGGACAAAGTACCATTTTCTGAACTTAAACATTCTGTCCAGTGATTTCTTCTTCGCGAACGCGACCCTTGTCTCGCGTTCGCGAAGCACAAAAATGTGCTGCCCAACTTAGACCTTCGCGAACGCGTCCCTTACCTTGCGAACGCGTAGAACAAAAGACTGGGGTTCCGAGCTGCCTCGCTCTCCTTCGCTAACGCGATGCCCCTCACGCGTTCGCGATGCACACACAGACCATACCTTCGCGTTCGCGTCCTCCCCTTCGCGAACGCGAAGAACAAAACCTCACACTCAGAAAACACTCTTCGCGAACGCGTCTTCCACTGACCACACCTTCGCGAACGCGAGATCTTCTTCGTGAATGCGAAGAACAATCTTCTGCAACAAAAATCAGAAAAATCTGCTATTTCTCTAAGTCCAAAAATGACCCGTTGAGCATCCGAAATACACCCGAGGCCCCCGGGACCTCAACCAAACATATTAACAAGTCCTAAAATACCATATGAACTTAGTCGAATCCTCAAATCACATCCAACAACGCTAAAAACACGAATCACACATTGATTCAAGCCTAATAAACTTTAAAATTTTTAATTTCTACAAATGACTCCGGAACCTATCAAATCACGTCCGATTTATCTCGAATTTTGTGCACAAGTCATAAATGACATAACAGAGGTACTCAAATTTTCATAATCCGATTTTGACCCCGATATCAAAAAGTCAACCCCTCGGTCAAACTTCCCAAAAATTTAGGTTTGGGCATTTCAAACCTAATTCCACTACAGACTTCCAAATAAAATTTCGATCACGCTCCTAAGTCCAAAATTACCATACGGAGCTGTTGGAATCATCAAAATTCTATTCTAGGGTCGTTTGCATATAATTTGACATCCGATCACTATTCGAACTTAAAATTTTAATTTTTCATCAAAATTCCATATCTCGGGTTAGGGGCCTCAGAATTTGATTCCGGGCATACGCCCAAGTCCAATTCACGATACGAACCTACCGGAACTTTCAAAATACTAATCCGAGTCCGTTTGCTCAAAATGTTGACTAAAGTCAACACAACTGAGTTTTAAAGCTCTAATTCATATTTTAATTCCATTTTCACATAAAAACTTTTCGAAAATTTTTACGGACTGCGCATGCAAGTCGAGAAATGATAAATAGTACTTTTTGAGGTCTTAGAATACAGAATTAATTATTAAATTTAAAGATGACATTTTGCGTCATCACATAATAATGCCTTTGTTATAAAATAAATTTAAAGTAAATAAATCGAAGACAAGTATAGAGAGATTGATATATTATTCAATTTCAAACACATTTACATAATGAACTGAAATCTCTTCTATTTATAGATGAAAGGAAGTTGCTCTGTAAGCTGCTACTGCAAGCTGTTGTGTAAATTGCTACTGCAAGCTGTTGTGTAAGCTGCTACTGCAAGCTTCTACTGCAAGCTGTTGTACAAGCTGCTTGTAAGCTCTTGCTGCAAGCTATTGTGTAAGCTTCTTGTAAGCTGTTATTATACCAGTTATAGATAATCTTCTACATGAGTAATATTTATCCACAACGGAGTGCCAAAATAATAAGTTTCTTCAGTAGGCCTATATCCGATAGGGTACTAAATATATAAACATATTTACTGCAGAGTCCAATACGGATAAGCTTCGTCAAGAAGATTATTTATAACGTAGTACTAAATGGACATGCATAATATAATATATTTATAACACTTCTCCTTAGATGTTCATTAAAAGATAATGTGCCCCATTAAAACCTTACTAGGAAAAATCTCGTGGAAAAAAATTCTAGTGAAGAAAAAAGAATACACATATCTAGTAATATGCATTGCTAGATGCCTCATTAAAAACCTTATAAGGAAAATCCTGTGAAAAAAACTATAATAAGGGAAAAAGAGTAAAATACGTATTTTACTCCGCTGATGAAAACATTATTTCAAATATTGAGTCTCCGCGGATTATATACTATCTTCTCAAAAGTTGAAATTGGTAAAAATTTAGTGAATAAATCTGCTGGATTGTCACTTGAACGAATTTGCTGCACAACAATATTACCATTCTTCTCGAGATCATGTGTGAAGAGTAACTTTGGTAAAATGTGTTTCGTTCTATTTCCTTTTATGAATCCTCCTTTTAATTGGGCTATACATGCAACATTGTCTTCGTATGATATTGTGGTTTTTTTTATCACATTCCAACCCATATTTTTCTCGAATAAAATGAATCACTAATCTCAACCATACGCATTCTCTACTTGCTTCATGAATAGCTATTATCTTAGCATGATTTGAAGAAGTAGCAACAATAGATTGCTTTGTGGAGCGCCATGATATGATAGTATGTTTACATGTAAACACATTCCCGGTTTGAGATCAAGCTTTATAAAGATCGGATAAATAACCTGCATCTACATAACTAATACGATCCCGACCACCTTTGTTAGCATTAGCAAGATACATAAGTGCACTAATAACACTGGGATAGAGTATTTCAAGACCAAGGAGTTCCTCATTCTCTTTTGGAGGTCGAAACGGATTCTTATTCACTTAAAATGATCGAACACCTATTTGTGTACTTAATGGGTGCGCTTTGTCCATGTAAAAGCGTTTAAAGACCCTTTCTGTATATGCAGATTGATGGATAAATATCTCGTCTGCTAAATATTCAATTTGCAACCCAAGACAAAATTTTATTTTTCCAAGATCTTTCATCTTAAATTCTTTCTTGAGATATTCAATTGCCTTTTGGAGCTCTCCTGGAGTTCCAACAAGATTTATGTCATCAATATAAACAACAAGTATAATAAATTCTGATGACATTTTCTTTATAAAGTACATGGACAAATAACATCATTTATGTAACCTTCTTTCAACAAATATTCACTGAGGCGATTATATCACATGCGCCCAGATTGATTTAAACCGTACAAAGATCTTTGTAATTTGATCGATTACATTTCTCGAGACTTTGAATTATATGCTTCAAACAATTTAAATTCTTCACGGATCTTCATATTGATTTAATCAAATAAGTCATATAGGTTATGACTTACATTTAAATGGTATGACATCTTCAGGTGTCTGGATTACAGGACCGATCCTCATAATATTTTATAATATCGTACACTATATTAGATTAAATATATCGTCGACGATCATTTTGTATCGGTTCCTAAGAGACATAACTTGTTGAGATCTCATTACTTTCTTTATTTTCAGGTATCTGAACTTTTTCTAGGTTTCATAAAATGTTATTGGGCTCTTCTAGAGCTCATTTCCTCCCCATTATGATCATTTGCTCATATCATTTTTCAAGGATTGTTACCTTTGGAACCGATCGGTTTACTACGCTTCATGCTTGCAGCAAACTTTATCCTTTAGGGACTTTAATTTTAATAGGAGCATTTGTAACTAAAATATGATATTTAATTTTGGATCAACAAATGTTTCTGCCATTTGACTTGAATTATCTTCTAAGTGAGAATTATATTATTGATAATTCGATCCATATAGCATATTTTCCAATTGTTTATTTCATACTCCAAATGTTAGAAAAATTAACACATATTCTCAATCTTCTTTGGGAAACCTATCTTTGTGCATTGTGGTAGAGAAATTAATCATATACCACACATCAAAAGTTATTAGATAGTAAAAATATTTGGTTTCTTATCCTTATCAATTGTGAGGGGAAGACTTATCATATTTTGTTGGTCTGATGCATACAAATGCTGTTGTATGCACTTTAGAAAATCTTAGATCAAAACACGAGGTTTTGTTCTCATAAGCAATAGTTTAGCCATTAATATGAGGTATACAATGCTAAACTAGCTTGGATATAAACCAGCATCATCAAGATGAACTATCTTGATTTCATAATGTGAAAATTATGCTATTAATTGAGAAAAATAATTTTAAATGTCAAATTGCAGGCTGACAATAAACACACATGTAACCATCTTATATATGCATCTATAAATGGTTCACATGATAGGTGAATCGACCCATATTCACCTTTTATATATTCCAGAATTCAGGGGTCTTAGTTCCAATTTTAGCTGGTATAATCAATTTATTATGAGAACAAGCAACACAAGAGAATTCTTGAAAAATCTTCTAGTTCTTCAGTATATGCTTATCTGAATTCTCAAATAACTCATTTAAAAATGGCAAATAAAACTTCAAGTTTATCATGATATGTGCTATCTCTTGTAAGTTTCTGATTTACTATGACATAAACTTTTGTATTGCTCCATCCGTTCCAATTTATATAAACCTGTTTGATTGGACACGAAATTTAAGAAAAAATGAAGACTTTTAAAATTTGTGATCCTAAACAATTCAAAAAGGGGCTAAGAGTATTTGTGTGGTTATAAAAGCTTCTCATTAAGGGTAGAATTGTAAGTTTAAGTAAAATTGTTTTCAAATTTAGAAATGGGTGATTCTTTTTGGAACGGACCAAAAAGGAAATAAGTTCACATAAACTGGAACGGAGAGAGCAGTAAACTTCTGATTTATTATTGGTACTTTTGTATCAACGAATTTCTGATTTACTGTAGTTACTTTTGTCTAAGTAAAAGTTCTGATTTATTGTGACTATTTTTATATTAGTAAACTTTTAATTTACTGTAATACATGATATAGTATAAATTGAAAAAGAAGGCGAGTAACTTTTGAACGTACACATTATTTTTACCCCGTGATTGTGGATATAAAATTCTATATATCATATGGATAAATTAAAGTAGGAGAAACAGATAAATGTGTACGAATAATAGTAGGGTAGAGGGGGTGGTAATAGAGGTCAGAGGGTCCTTCCCAAAATGCCATGAGAATCACAGATAGTTTGATTGATGGATTTGACGATTAAGCGATAAGCAGTGCCTACAGTTTACAGTATTTTGGACTCTGCCTTCTGTTGGCTATGTGAGTGACAGTTCTGTTCCTGTAATCACGTGTTCTTCCTCTCCTCTCCCGTCTTTTCCAAAATCTCATTTTTAACGCCGTTAGCTTCGCCTGACGGTCGGTTTGCCGATCAATTCCCATTCAAATGTATGGGAAATTGCACCTCCACTATGGCCAACCAAATGCAATCCCACCGGCCACCATCACATGGACTATAAAAAAGAATTTCTAATTTTATAGTCAACCAAATTTATTATATGTATATATTTAATGATATTTGAATAAAAATATAAAGTATGAACCCATAGCATCTACATTAAATTATTTATTTTGTTTATGAGAGCTTACAATAAATTCATGTCTTTAGCAAATAGGAATGTAAAAATTCACCAGCTTATTCTTATACTAAAAAATGTTCAGTTTTTTTAACGGAAAAATCTATCAATATTTTAGAACGGCGGTTGTAAAAAATTACTCCTATTAGTAGCTTTTCTTGGAACCCCGTTGTAAAAATGAGGATGAGCTCAGGGAATAACTAGTGTCAAATAATTTACCCCGAGTAAAAAAACTTTTTCAAAATTTACTGCAACGTGACTACGTGCATGGGTTTTGGGGTTGGGAATATAAACGCATTAGTTAGGTTATCAGCTTCTCCCGGTTTAATTATGTCCTCTGACTCTTTCGTGAATTCAGTGCTATTTTACCGGTTACCGGGGTTAACCCACATCGTCTTCTTTAAATTCTTTTTTGAATTAGAAAAAAGATTGATTGTCCATGTGGCACGTGATTTGCTCCTTGTCGAATGGCTAATGCATTGGGTGGTGGAGATGGGACACTAAATGCGCGTCAGAGCCATCGTTGCGGGTACCAATGTTTGGGCAATTAAAGTCGGCATACTTGTAAGTATTTCTCTTGCGTTCTTTTTATTAGTCGTTTTAATTTATTTAAATTTATTTGATTGGACTCAAAATTTTTTTAAAAAATAAGATTTTTAAATTTGTAATGTAAAATTAGTCACATATATTTTGTGTGATTATAAATCAATACATAAAAGTAAATTATTTTTAAATAAAAAAATAAGTCATTTTTTTTTTTGAACGGAGGGGAGTATTATGTTTACGTCTCTCGTCTCATATTTTTCTTTTATACTGTACTCATCTTCTTCATCTCATCGCGTTTGACTGGAAAGAGAATTGAAATACTGATCTAATTTACGTACAAGTTGCAGTAAAATATGAACGTAATGACTGAAGATGAAAAATTAGAACGTAATGATTTACAAACTAGTCAAGTAGGGCGCAAATTCTGATGTACAAGAATCGTACTGTTAAAATTGCTTATACATTGTTTTGTTGGGTCAAGGTTCTAAAATAATCTTATTTTAAGAAATATTTTTTTTGCAAAAGTATTTGTTTCAATTTTTTTTTTTTGGCAAGAACCAGTTTGTATTTGACTAATAAATTGAAAAAATATTTTTGAGTAGCAATTAATATTTGGCCAAACTTTAAAAAAAATGCTTCTAAATTTATTTTTCTCAAAAAAGTAATTACTTTTTTTGCTTCTCCAAAAGTGCTTATGTTTTTACTCAAAAGTATTTTTTTCCTTCAAAAAATTTGGTCAAACACTTCAATTTTGAAAAAAAAGTACCTGCTTTTAGGTTTTTAGAAGCTTGATCAAACAGTCTATTAGTTTAAGTGTATTTTGGTCTTTAAATAACTATTCCTCTTGATCGAATTATAACCAAATTAATTACTTTTATTCCACCTACTATATAAAATAATACATAGGTTCATAATATATACATTTTTTCATAAATTATGCTAATACTAGTTTGTTGTTCAAGTATTATACGAAATCGTACTAAACTTTGTAATTAGTATGCCGATATTATATAAAACCATAAATTAGGACCGTGTGAATACAGTTAGACTGGCGACTGTAAAACTTAATAGGAGGTCCAAAAATTCATAAATCCGTAATCATATATTACACGTAGAAATGCATCAACAGTTAACTAATGATTATGAAATTTAATTGCATGTGGAAGAGAGCTACAGCCTCCTTAATTTCTGCTTTTGGCTTAAGCTCTTTCTTTTAGACACGGTAAACATAGACCAGGAGATGCAACTGTAAGTTGCTTCAGTACCTTAGCCCTTTTACATGTGGAAGTCACTTTACCAAAATTTAAATAAACAAGCAACTTTTCAACGGCTAATTTTGTCAGCAAAAATAAAATAAAATTCTCATGACAGTTTTGTGAGGACTATCTGAATACTGATCTACCCCAAAATAATAGTCGTAAAATTGGAACCTTTGAATATCTCTAATTATGTATTTTTTTTTGTCAGCAAAATGCACATGAAATAATAACGAAATCGACAAACGAAGATGGGAGTGTAGAATCCCAGGGAAAGAAACCATTTCTAAATCTTCATTAACAAATTGTAGCGCTTCCCTAAACATTTATGTCTATTTGTTAAATTGGACAAACACATGGAGCTGCCTTTGACCATACTCCATTGATGGACTAGTTGTAAAGTATTCTTCATACACAAATAAATTAAACAATCCTCTTCTTTAGAATCTCTTTGTTAATTAATTAGGCTATTGTATACTAAAATTTAATAAAGGTGGGTAATGTGACATCTCTGACCTACCCCATTTTCTGTTGACTTCAACCCCAATTGAAAATTAGCTTTGATTTAGAATACGATCAAGCGATTGCCTTATTTTAATAACTATGAGAATATCCAAATGCACCTGTTCTGGACACAAGGAAAGAACATCTGATATGGACAATGGCCGATCTTTTTATTATTTACGTATTTTCTTAAACGACTTTATTTCTTTCTCCTCTCCAAAATCATGAAAAAAGTACAAAGACAGACAGATAGATCACCTTTATTGGAGTTATTTATATTCAGTCCACAAATCAATTATTAGTGAAACTTTGTGATCTATAAAAACACAAAACCGGAGCATGTTATTGGTTGGGAGATTTCATAGCGAAGCTCAAGACCAGAATTTCAACTCCAAAAGATTTTGCTTCATAATTGATGTTGAATCTATTCGAATCTCAAACATAGACTATATGCCATTTCGAACCTTACAAACTATCTTGCTCGACAAGAGCAGGTTGCTCAGATGGTCAGCAACCCTCACCTACAACTCCAGGATTGTGGGTTCAAGTCACCAAAGATCATAACTCCAATAAAGGGAACTCAGAAGGTAGGGGAATTAAAAAAAAAACTATCTTGCTAAGATCCTTTACAAAGGTCGCGTGTTAGATTTCTCGAAAGTTAATGCATTTTTGTAGGACTCGATACGGGCACTACGACATTTTTAAAGAATTCAAACAACATAGCGTATAAAAGGTGAGCGCCCTGTGCATATCAGACAAATAATGAAATGATTTTTATTATTTTTCTTGGGAAAGCAGAGGGGGATGCCAAAAAAAAGAGAGGAGATCCTAGGTGATCAAATCTGAACTCTGCACCATTTAACTAACGTAAAATGAAGTTACAACAATTAGGTTGCAACCTTAGAAGTCCTATGTTTGGCTGAAAGTAGTAGAAACAGAAGATAAGGTGCAGAAGAGACATCATAATGTTAGTCTTTGACATGCAAAATTATTTGGTCCTGAAAGGCAGAAGCAACATTATGCCCTACTTTTTTCCAGATAATAAAAAGTGACCAATCGTTAACATTAATTTCATCCAATTGTGTATTGGTATTGGAACAAAATTATGTTGGAGCGCCGATTAATCAACACTTTAATCTTGTAATTATCCTTTGGGGGACCTCTAGCTTAAATGCGCTACTTAAATTACAGGTTTTTTTAGTCTCTTAATCATTTGTGGCAAATACAAGAGAAGCTTATTGGTTCTTGTCATTTTTTCACCTTTTCTTTTTGCTTCTTTTTCTTAATATAAACAAAAAGATATATATTTTTTTCAAAAAAGGCACAAACCATTGAGGGGGTTTTCTTTTTCTGGTGCAAATGTGACATGACAAGCCCTTAATTCTGTGGAGAATTATAAAAGGAGACATCCAACTCTCACCATTAATATGAATGTGCTCCCAAAAGTTCATTACATCTTGAAATAAAGATATAGTACTACTACTACTATACTATATTTGTATATTTGTTACCAAATTATGGAGTTTGTTGGTGGGGATATATAGTAGCAGTTAATGAGTTGATGACATGTGCCCCAATAATGACAACATTTCAACAACCACCCAACTAGAAAGACTGCCATTTTCATCACATTCTATGATTATTATTGGCCTTCTCTTTCATTTTTCTAATAATTATGGAGCCTATGACATCCATCCTTCTTCCTTATCCATGTGACTCCTCACCTTCCCTAATGACCTAATGCCACTGGCAGGGCAGTAGGAAATAGATATGCATCATCATATTCATCAACTTTGCAAAATTATCTACGACTACCACCCATCACACGTACAAGAAAATGTATAAACAAAATGTCATTTTGCAAGGAAAATTAGCGAGAGAATATACAGGGCCAAAAAGGGACAATAATATTGATGAAATTAACCAGGAATTAACTAGGGTTCTTGGAATCGATATTTCAAAGCAACGCGGTCCCTTGGAATCAATATTTCTCATTGCACAATTGATTACTAGTCTTACACTATGGGAATCAAAGGGAATGGAGAAATTTCTGGCACATAGCTGTTTCCCTTTAAATGGTTTTTATGCGGCATTGTTTACCCTTAAAATCGGATAATAATTAAATTTGTAAGTGGTTTTAAGGATATGTGATTTCACTTGGCACAAACTGAGAAATATAAGAATTGAAGTTAGAAATTAACTGTAAAATGAAGCAAACCAATGTAACGCGCAACTTTGGCCCTCGAGCTAGGTCGCCCTCGAACCAACTGAGTATATTATTGAGAAGCAAGAACCGAATAACTGAATATGAGAATTTAAGAGAGAAAACGTAATATATTACTTTGTTATGCGTCAATCCTCCACTACAAAATAATTGGAACCCCCCTTTATATAGTAGAGGAGTTCTACATATGGTACAATTCTAAATACAGAAGGAAATCTTCTGATTGGCTAATCAACCGGTCTTGACTTGATATATGCCGAGATCTCCGTCACAATCCTTGCCCGGTCACAGATTCCTCGGCTTTCTGTTATTCGACTTAGCAGGCTTCCTTCGATCTCGCTAGATCCCTATCCTTCTCGGTCTCGACCTTAGCTGGTCTCGATCTCGATCGATTCCTGAATCACGAGCTAGGCAATATTTATTCACGCAACGATCCAATATAACTTGGGATTGAACCTCGGTCTGCCACCCCGATCTCGATTAATAATACAAAATCGGGTAAACATGATTTTGACAGTATACAGATAGTCTCCCTCATTTTTTGGAGAGTAATGACAAGAAACGATTTGAGCCTTCGATCATGATGTAATCGTCGTGACATAAGCAGTAGAAGTGACAGAAACGTCTCGTCGGTACAGTTTTCCATGTATTTAATGCGCGTTAGTTGACGGTCGGCCACTACCAATTTTGAATCGTCGTTGTGCAAACGATAAATAGCCCCATTCTTCATTATTTCAAACTTTACTTTCAAATCTTCTTCATTCCAATTTTCATAGTTCTTTGCTTTCTTCAAAGCTTCCTATCTTTAAATTTTTGAGTTTCTTCGCTTGTTCTTCCTAAAACACCAAATACTTCAGTCTCCATTCTTCTTTGTCCATAAAAACTAAATGGTCAACTGTTCCGCAGAAAGAGGTAGCTTCCTCATCTCGGCCGGCCGGCGAGAAACTAGTGGTGGAGCCACGCCCTGAAGAACTTATTCCCGGGGTGTGTGTCATAGATTCCGACTTTAGGGTCGAGAAAACCTCATCGGTTCCTGGTCGATGCGAGCCGATATCAAGATATATATGCTCGATACCCAAAAGCCTCCTTGACAGGTGAAGAAAGATCGCAACTGGGGAAATAAAGAGGTTGTGATACCGGCACCAGAAGAAGCGATCACCACCCCCGTGGAAGAGTTCCTGAGTGTTTACACTTATCCTTTCACACTGAGTCCCCTCGATCCGATCATCGTAGACATCTGCAAGAAATACCAGGTGACCCTCGGCCAAATTCACCCCTCTTTCTGGAGGATCGTAATACTGCTCTATTTTTTTGTGAGCAAAATCAACGGGCTTGCTTTCACCCTTGACCACCTCATAAGATTATATAGCCCTCGACTCTATCGAGGTGGGCTGATAAAGCTTCAACGTCGGGCCATCAAGGCACTCATCTCGAGTATAGATGAAGACAAAGATCGGGGCTGAATGGGCCGGTTCGTTCGGGTGAAGATCGCGGACCTAATCCCGATTGAGAGCATGCCATTTCCTAAGAAGTGGAATATGAAGCGTAAGTATGATTCCGTCTATAATTTCTATTCATTGTTTTTACTTCTTTATCCTTTCTTATCAGTGTTTTTCTCGATGCAGCTGTTGCTTGGATGCTGGGTGCGGTTCTCCACCTCGAGAACTGGGTTAGGAGCCTAGTTCCAACGTCAACATACGCCAAACGCGCATGGCGTGATTTGTCAAAATGTCGGTGGGAGGCTCGTACTCATGGTAAGCCTTCTTCCTGACTTACCGATTTGCCTATCGTTTAAGCATCTTCTCAAACATGAGTTTACTTACTTTCTCCTTTTGTAGGTCTCGGAAAGGATGCGACTATGAGACCCCCGCTCGGTGATGAAGAAGTTTCACCACCTATTTCGAAACTAGCGAAGGAGAATAAGAGGAAAAGGGCCTCGAACTCCGAGGGTCAAAAATCCAAGAAGAGAACAGCTCATAAACCCAAGGGGAACACAATCCCGTTGACTATGGAGTCAGTCAAAAGACTAAGGGAAGAAGAAGAAGAAGAAGAAGAAGAAGAAGAAGAAGAAGAAGAAAAGAAAGAAGATGATTCCGGGCTGGTGGCCCGTGCGCGAGCTAGCACTGAGATTCGGAGATCTTCGGAACCGGTGGGAGTTGATACTACTCCATCTAGGCTTGATGAGGTCGATCAGGAAACTTCGGCCCAAGTCCCCGAGCCAAGAAAAACCGAAGATGTTTTATCTCGGGGTGAAGAGACCGTTGAAGAGGCAGTGGATGCCGGTGCAGAAATCGGGCTTTAGGCTCTCCAAGACGGAGGCGGTTCCCCAAAAGACCCACTTGGGGTAATATAGATCAGGGATTCCCCCTCGTTTCCTTTATTTTCTAAGTTGATGATACGTGACGCTCAGGCCGTGGAGACTTGTCACGGGGAGGGAGCCCACGGAGAGGAAGATCCTTTATGTGGTTATTTTGTTGGGGTAGAAGATGTCACCGGTCTGAATGACTTGGAGGCTCCTAAGAAGAGCTCAGGAGAGGCTTCCTCGAGTTTTAAACTGACCAATCGGTTTTCGGCCCCTAGTGCCGATCCCCGGCGTAAGTGAACAATCGTTATCACGGTCCCAGAGGATGCCCGAATTCTTGCTGCCCCCATAGGGGTGGCTAGCTACCTCCGATGTTTGGTCACGGAGGAAGACCAAACCCAAATGGACGAGGTGGGAGTGCCTTGTCTTTTCAACGAAGCCCAAGAGGTCCTGAACCGGGTAAGTTCATATTTTCTTTGTCAATTTTCACACTTGTACTTTTCTCCCCTTGTATAATTCCTTCTTTCTATTTTTGTAGGCTTCTGTGCTTCATCACGAGGCTTTCTTCCGATCCTGAAGGGAGCTGAACCGGTACAAAGCCGAAAACCGAGGGCTTACTGAGGAGAGAGATGCCTTCAAGTTTCTCAGTGAGCAGAGAGAAGGGGAAACAAAAGGACTACGGGCTGAGCTAGAAGCATCTCAGAAAGAACAAGTTGATCTGGCCGAGCAGGTAAAAAGAATCTTTGAAGTTAATGACACTGACTCGGGCATGGTGGCTAACTGTTCGGTCCCACAGGTCCAGCGAAAGCTCGATGTGATCGGGCAGCTTCGTGAGGAAGTGAACGCAGTAAAAGCGGAGGCCGAGGCGTGGAAGAAGAACATGGACCGCCTTGCCTCAAAAAAGGAAGCTGCCCGTGCTCAACTGGCCTCGGTTGAGACCCAACTCCGAAGCTTGAAAGAGAAAGCCTTGGTGCAAGCCAAGAAAATTGAGGAGTTCCAGTCTCGGTTGGGTTCAACAATTTCCGATCGAGAGAGGCTGGTCACAGAACTTGCAGCGGCCAAATCGGAGGTCGAAACGGCCACGGCTAATGCTGATGTAATGGTGGCCATCTACCGGTCCGACGCCGAAGCTGCTCTGGTTCGAGTAAAGGAGGTTGCCGAAGCTGCTCAGGCTCGAGCAAACTGGGTTGCCGAGCATGCTGAATACCAGTCTCGAAGGGAGACTCTCGAGGAGATCCATGCTCGTGGCTTCGATCATACAACCGAGATCGAGAATGCTAAGGAGCTCGAAGCTGAAGCCAGAGTGTTGGCCTTTCCTGATGATGATGATTCTGGGAGTATGAGCAGATCTGAGAGCGGAGAAGGCCTCGAGAGCGAAGATGCTGTTCCCGGAGAAGACTAAGTCCTTTAGTATTTTTTGTGTTTCTTTTAAGACCATTTCGGTCTTTTGTAGAGAAATTTGATCGAGCCATGTTGCCTTTGTAAATGATTTTTGACGTATATATATATAAAAACTTTCTTCCTTTCTGCCTTATAAAATTATGAAGCTATATTCTAGGGTCTGAGGTTTAGACAATTTGATTGAAACCGAACTAGTATAGACGTTAGGCTTTACGATCGAGTGAGTGCTTGCTCGAACTAGAAGTAAGGCAACCCTTAGGTTTTTTATTTGAGCGAGGATGGTCTCTCGAACTCAAAGCTAAAACAACCCTTAGGCTTTTGTATTAGGCCGATATAGCCTTTGTAAAAAGATTGTTTATGGCTTTCTCCCCTTTTCGGCTTGATTTTTTTATTTTTTTATTTTTATCATTTGTATTTGCAAAACTTGTAATGCCTTAGCATGCAATAAGGAACTGTTCGGGAGTTCAAACAATTTTCTACTCATTAGAGTTTTCAAGGCTTGATATTATCGAAATCTTTTATGATTTTGCCGGGGGTAGCCCTTTTAACCGGCTTTATGAGGGAATTCGAAGGCCTATTTTCTTACGGAATTCGGACGTCTCCGAACCGTGTTAATTCGGCCGTAGCCTTTTTAGTTCGGAATTTGCCCCTTTGGCTTATTTTCCCGTTTTACTTCGATCTTGCCCGAAGTGTCAGTCCCCGAGTGGGGTGGCCGTGGCCTATAAAAATTGAGGGTTACCTAAAAGGTCTTATGATCTCGGAGTTTTAATGATTCGATCTCATTTATTTTTTGGACGGCAGTCCCCGAGCGTGAGGGTAATTATCCGAACTCTGGTTATCGTCGGCCCTTAATCCTGTTTACATAATAGATCGAGAGTTTAAAATTGTAAAGTAGAAAAGATTTTATAAGGCATGAGATATCGGCAAAGAAAAATACTTCTCTTTATAAATTATTATACATGCATATATGTTCTGTGCCAGGGCTCGAGCAAACTACGCGAGCATGGTTCGTTTGACCGTTTGGCTCTTACAAATTTTTCCTATCGAGACCCTACTGCCATGAAGTAATTTCTTCGCATCAAAGTTGACATTCGAGGGCAATGTCCCCTAGTATTCGAGGTTGATTGTAAAGAAATCTCGGATACTATTGAATTATTCTAAGTTAGCACGATCAATGGTTGCCTCATTAAAAATCTCGCCAGAAAACCCATTTGGGACAAAACCAGTCTAAGGGAAAAAGAGTGCAACGCGTGCTTTCAGACCTAAAGGCTTTATGTGGAAGAATCCATCGATGTTTCTGGTCGAACACCTGCAAGGGTTAATTTAAAATATAAATGAAAATGGAAGGGGTTGTGCCTTAGCAGTAGTATCATTTTAGGTACGATACGTTCCAATTGCTCGACAGTTGTTTGCCATTCATCGTGCCGAGCTTGTAGGATCCTTTTCCGATGATTTTGAGAACCTGGTACGGTCCTTTCCAGTTCGGACCCAATTTTCCTTCATTCGGATTTCGGGTGTTGATGGTGACTTTTCTTAGTACCAAGTCCCCAATGTTAAAATGTCGAAGATTGGCTTTTCGATTGTAGTACCTTTTGATCCACTGTTTTTGAGCGGCCAATCGGACGGGAGCGGCTTCGTGTCTTTCATCCAATAATTCTAGGCTCGTGTTCATGGTCTCGTTATTCGACTCGTCTGTTGCATATCGAAACCTGATGCTAGGTTCTCCGACCTCGACCGGGATCAGAGCTTTGGCGCCATAAACTAACGAGAACGGTGTTGCTCCGGTGCTGGATTTCGATGTTGTGCGGTATGCCCATAGAACCTCGGGTAGTATTTCTCTCCATTTTCCTATGGCGTCGGTCAATCTCTTCTTAAGATTTTGGATGATGGTTTTGTTGGTCGATTCGGCTTGTCCGTTCCCGCTGGGATAATAAGGTGTTGATAGGATCCTTTTAATCTTGTAATCCTCGAGAAATTTAGTTAGTTTGCTGCCGATGAATTATTTTCTATTATCACATACAATTTCGGAAGGCATCCCGAATCGACATATGATGTGGTCCCAAATGAAGTTTATGACTTCCTTTTCTCTGACTTTCTCGAAAGCCTATGCTTCAACCCATTTAGAGAAATAATCAGTCATAAACAAAATAAATTGAACTTTACCTGGGGTCGACGGGAGAGGGCCAACGATGTCCATTCCCCATTTCATGAAGGGGCATGGAGACATGACCGAGTGTATTAGTTCCCCGGGTTGATGAATCATGGGCGCATGCCTTTGGCATTTGTCATATTTTCGAACGAACTCCCTTGCATCCTTCCCCATATCGGTCCAATAGTACCCTGCTCTGATTACTTTGTGGATCAGCGATTCGGCACCAGAATGATTTCCACAAGTGCCCTCGTGAACTTCCCGTAGGATGTAGTCGGTATCTCCCGGTCCCAAACATATTGCCAACGGTCCATCGAACGTCTTTCTAAATAGCTTTCCATCATCGGACAAAGTGAACCGTGCTGCCTTTGTGCGCAGAGCTCTCGACTCCTTTGGATCTGATGAAAGCTTCCCGTTCTGTAAGTACTCTATGTATTTGTTTCTCCAATCCCATGTTAAACTTGTAGAGTTTATCTCGGTGTGACCTTCTTCGATTACCGATCTCATGAGTTGTACAATAGTCCCCGAGTTGAGTTCGTCGTCTTCGACCGATAAACCTAAGTCTGCAAGAGCGTCGGTCTCACTGTTCTGTTCTCGAGGTACATTTTGCAAGGTCCATTTCCTAAATCGATGTAGAGTTACCTGTACTTTATCCAAGTACCTCTGCATTCGGTTTTCTCGGACTTCAAAAGTCCCGTTAACGTGGTTTACCACGAGGAGGGAATCACACTTAGTTTCTATGACCTCTGCCTCCAAGCTTCTAGTTAGTTCGAGACGTGCAATCATGGCCTCATACTAGGCCTCATTGTTAGTCAAATTTATAATTCTGATAGACTGTCTAACTACATTACCTGTGGGTGATTTTAGTACGATGCCTAATCCGGACCTCTTCGCGTTCGAAGCACCGTCCGTAAAGAGGGTCCAGACTCCTGAAGATGTACTCGATTTTATTAGTAGTTCTTTTTCAACCTCGGGTACAAGAGCCGGCGTAAAGTTAGCCACGAAGTCCGCCAAAATTTAAGACTTGATAGCGGTTCGGGGTCGATACTCAATATCGTACCCACTGATTTCTATGGCCCATTTGTCCAATCGACCCGAAAGCTCGGGTTTGTGCAAAATATTTCTAAGAGGATAAGTCGTTACAACACATATTGGATGACATTAGAAATATGGTTTTAGTTTCCTAGAGATGCTTATTAAAGCAAGCCCTAATTTTTCTAAGTGTGGATATCTAGTTTCGGCCTCACCTAAGGTCCGACTAACATAATAGACAGGGAATTGCGTACCTTGTTCTTCTCAGACCAGGACTCCACTTACCACTATCTCCGAGACTGTCAAGCATAGGTAAAACTGTTCGTTCACTTTCGGGGTGTGAAGCAGCGGCAGGCTCGATAATTACCGCTTTAGTTCCTCTAAGGTCTGCTGGCATTCCGGAGTCTATGCAAAATTGTCCTTCTTCTTAAGTTGCAAGAAGAATCGATAGCTCCTATCTGAGGATCTCGAAATGAATCGTCCTAGGGCGACAATCTGCCCCGTCAGCCTCTGCACGACCTTTACATTATCCAATAGTGTGATATCCTCGATAGCTTTGATTTTATCGGGGTTGATCTCGATTCCCCAATTGGACACCATGAAACCAAAAAACTTGCCCGAGCTAACCCCGAATGTACACTTTTTGGGGTTGAGCTTCATATTGTACTTCCTCAGTATATCGAAAGTCTCCTGTAAATGCTTTAAATGGTCCTCTGCTCGCAGGGATTTAACTAATATATCATCAATATAAACTTTCATTAATTTTTCTATTTGTTCTTCGAACATTCGGTTTACTAGGCATTGATAAGTTGCACCAGCATTTTTTAGACCGAATGGCATTACATTATAACAGTAGGTACCACACTTAGTGATAAACGAGGTCTTTTCCTGATCCTCTGGGCTCATCTGTATCTGGTTGTACCCAAAGTAGGCATCGAGAAAACTGAGAGTTTCGTGGCCGGACATGGCATCAATCATACGATCGATATTAGGCAAAGGAAAAAAATGCTTGGGACATGCTTTATTCAGGTCTTTATAATCTACACACATTCTAAGTTTGTTTCCCTTCATAGGGACTACCACTACGTTTGCTAACCATTTAGGATACTTTACTTCCCGAATGGATCCTATTTTGAGAAGTTTGGTTACCTCATCCTTGATGAAGGCATGTTTGACCTCGGACTGAGGCCTTCTTTTTTGCTTCACCGAGTGAAATTTAGGGTCCAGGTTCAGTTTGTGAGTGGTAATTTCTGGTGGGATCCCTGTCATATCGAGAAGGGACCAAACAAAGCAATCCATGTTAGCTTTAAGGAAATGAATAAGTTTTTTCCTGAGCTCGGGGGTTAGCCCCGTGCCCAGGTATACCTTTCGTTCGGGATGATGCTCGGCCAGTGTGACTTGTTCCAGCTCTTCGACCGTCTATTTGGTGGCGTCGGAGTCATCGAGAATTATGAAGGATCGAGGGATCTAATAGTCGTCATCCTCGTCGATCCCTTGCTTCTGTAATATGGTCGAGGCCGATGTTTGTGATTGCTATTTGGATTCCTGCTGTCCCTTCAAATCTGATCCCTTCATTGATGAGAGCGTCGATACCGGTATCACTTCATCGACTGCAACCATCTCCTTGGCGGCGGGTTATTCCTCGTACACTGTTTTGACTCTCTCCAATGTCGGGAACTTTAGAACTTGGTGAATGGTCCAGGGTACTCCCCTCATGTTATGGGTCAAAGGCCTTCCAAGCAAGGCATTGTACCTCATGTCACCCTCAATCACATGGAACTTTATTTTTTGGATGGTCCCGGCCACGTTCGCTGGCAGAGTAATTTCACCTTTGGTGGTTTCGCTCGCCATGTTGAAGCCGTTAAGTACTCAGGCTGCGGGCACAATTTGATCTTGTAAGTCGAGCTGTTCTACGACTCTCGATCGAATAATATTGGCCGAGCTACCTGGAACAATCAAAACACGTTTAACTTGAATTTTCTTCATGAGGATAGATATAACCAGTGCTTCGTTATGGGGTTGTAAGATCCCCTCTACATCCTCGTTATTGAAAGACAAGGTCCCTTCCGGTAAGTAGTCTCGAGTCCGCTTTTCCCTCGTGACCGACACCTTGGTGCGTTTGAATACGACCCCATGAGGAATATCGACCCCTCCAACAATTATGTAGATCACGTGCTGCGGCTCTTCTTGCTCATTCTGTCTGTTTGAATCTCTGTTCTTGAAGTGGTTTTTAGCCCGATCGCTTAAGAATTCTCGAAGATGCTTTTCGTTGAACAAACGGGCTACCTCCTCCCTTAGCTATCTGCAATAGTTGAAGTTGTATTCCGATAGTCGTGGTGCTTCTTTGGGTTCGACATTCCTGTTTAAACCGCTCTTACTCATGAGCCCTCGAGAGCTCTGTCCTCGATCATTTCTTCTCTCAATTCGAACGGGGTTACGTCCAGGCCCGTTGTTTCTCCGATCTCCACCGTATGGCTGATATCGATCTTTGTTTGACCGTGGTTCCTGGTCAATATCCCTTTTAACTCTGTCGATGGTCCTTTTTGGATAGACGGACCCGGAAGGAGTTCCCAACTGGTCATCCTCGACCTTAATCTTTGACTGGTACCGATTATGCACATCGGCCCAGGTTATAGATGGATATTCGATCAAGTTCTACTTTAACTGTTGTGAGGCTACCGAACTTCGTACGTTTAGGCCGCGAGTGAAAGCCTGGACGACAGATCCATACGCTCTATTTGGAACCAGGATACGAACTCTCTTAGCATCTCGTTGTCTTTCTGTTTTACTTTGAAGATGTCCGACTTTCTAGTCTCGACCTTTATTTCTCCGGCGTGTGCTTTGACGAAGGAATCTGCGAGCATGGCAAAAGAATCAATGGAGTTAGGTGGAAAATTATGGTACCATATTATCGTCCCCTTTGATAAAGTTTCTCCGAATGTTTTCAGCAGTACGGACTCGATCTCATCGTCCTCTAGATCGTTCCCCTTTATTGCGCATGTGTAAGAAGTGACATGCTCGTTAGGGTCGGTAGTTCCATTATACTTGGGAATTTCTGGCATACGGAATTTCTTCGGAATGGGCTTAGGAGCCGCGCTCTGGGGGAAGGGCTTTTGTACGAACTTCTTTGAATCCAAACCCTTCAAAATCGGTGGTGCCCCCAGAATTTGATCAACTCGGGAGTTATATGTTTCCACTTTTTTGTCATTCGCTTCAATCTTCTTCTCCGCCGATTCATTTCGCTTTGTCATCTCCTCGAATATTTTCAAGATAGTGGGGTCGGTCCCTGACTCATTCACATTTGACCTCCCCGGCACTGGTTCGGCCCTGTGAACAACTTCCTATGATGGCTCGGGTTCGACCTTACTCAGTGTGGTTCTGATTTTGGAGTTGTGCTATTGCAACTTGTTGAGCCTGTAGCATTTCGAATATTATTCGAAGGCTGATTCCGCCTTCTTCGCCGCCCTGTGCGTTTTGACCGGCTGATCGAACGTCTCTGCGGATGCTATTTTCGGGGTCGACGCCCGGATTTGTATTTAGGGCAACATGGGAACTGACGTCGATGGGGTCTGCAACTGGTACTCCTTCGAGATCAACTGGAGGCACTTCATTTTCTGGGGCGGCTATGTTGTCATTTTCTCCATGAAAACCAAGACCATTGTCGATGTGTGTGGGTACTGCTTGAGAGTTTGACATGCTGATCCTGGAATCAAAAACGCTTATAAGAACAAGTGTAAAGTAGTGTGTGTTATGAAAATTAGCACCAGGCAATCACTATTATCCTTAGCCCTACGGTGGGCGCCAAACTGTTTAATCTTAAAATCGGATAACAATTTAATTTGTAAGTGGTTTTAAGGATATGTGATTTCACTTGGCACAAACTGAGAAATATAAGAATTGAAGTTAGAAATTAACTGTAAAATGAAGCAAACCAATGTAACGCGCAACTTTGACCCTCGAGCTAGGTCGCCCTCGAACCAACTGAGTATATTATTGAGAAGCAAGAATTGAACAACTAAATATAAGAGCTTAAGAGAGAAAACATAATATATTGCTTTATTATGCGTCAATCCTCCACTACAAAATGATTGGAACTCCCTTTATATAGTAGAAGAGTTCTACATATGGTACAATTCTAAACACAGAAGAAAATCTTCTGATTGGCTAATCAACCGGTCTTGGCTTGATATATGCCGAGATCTCTGCCACAATCCTCGCCCGGTCACGGATTCCTCGGCTTTCTGTTATTCGATTTAGCAGGCTTCCTTCGATCTCGTTAGATCCTTATCCTTCTCGGTCTCGATCTCGATCGATCCCTGAATCACGAGCTAGGCAATATTTATTCACGCAACGATCCAATATAACTTGGGATTGAACCTCGGTCTGCCACCCCGATCTCGATTAACCATACAAAAAAGGGTAAGCACGATTTTGACCGTATACAGGCACGAATTTGAATTAATCTGGCCATTAGATTCCTGATACCAAATGGTTAGACCATGAAAAAAATAATCAAAAGGGCCATATTCTTTTACCAAAGGGAAGATATTATACTTTTTCAGCACATAGGTTGAATTGTAGTTGATCAGATATTGAGGCAGTAGAATATTAGACCAAGTCTATTAGTCTGTGTCAAGCCATTCTGGATTTCTTCTCAGATTGACTTAATTCCACGTGCATCTCTAGCTAGTTGTCAAGAACAACACCCTAGTGAACTGATCACTTTGGTACATTAATTTGAGAACTTCATCAATGAGTTTTTTTTGAAGAGCAAACATGTAGGTACGCAAAAGGACCATTTTTTTTAATGCATATACCCTACAAATTTAACGAATCGTTTAATGGCTTTCTCAGTTATACGTTTCAGCACGTTAAAATCAAGAAGACAAATTGAGGATATGTCAATTTCGCAACTCATTTTGAGGTTTACTCTAATATTCTAGATTATGACTTTGAAAACAATGTGTAGTTAAATGGGGTGGAAGAAGAAACGCGTGAGGAACAGTAGAATTGCAACAGTTGGTGTCGAAGCATGAAATGTGGAAGATTAGGGAGCATATATGAAGCTATCTTGGCAATTAATCTCTTGTCATAGTACTCTCAGTAAATGCATTGTGGGGAGTACTGTACTACTCGTTTTATGTTTTTGTCGTATTATGAGGGTATACTTGAGTCACATCGTCTCCAAAATATCAGAAAAGCTCTCTTCCTTGCTGTTTAAAAAAGCATACAAATTACTTACAACCAGAGAAATGGTTACTTATCAGCAAATTAAAAATCTGTTTATAGAAGAGAATAGGGGGTTATGGTATTTCTAGTTTATATGTTTGTCATGAAAATCATATATTATTTTTACCTCAGCCAAACATTACAAACTTGTAAATTGTAATATTGAAAAAAGAAACTGGGAACTGGATAATTTGAATAAGTCCTCCTACTAATATCATCAAATCAAAGTCAGCCGACTAGACGCAGCACTCAGCTAATTAGATTTCTTATTCGTTTCCAAGTTAAGTGGTTCAAATACCATTTCAAAATTTTCAATGATTGAATCCAAGAAAATCAGATATGCTGTAGATTCACAAGATTCGGGATTATATTTTATTTATAATTTTGGTGTAGTTGGGTAATGATTAGGCAGTGCACTAATTCGAGAATGATTAATTAGCCGCAATAACTTATACTCTGATTATTATGAGATAAACCCTCTATCTGGGATTTCAGTTTTAGCCAAAATACCATTAGTAGAAGCCAACTTTGCAAGGTAATTAGTCAATAGCACCATTATCAAGCTTTCTTATATAGTACTTCCACAAATGAAATGATATTGGACTTTGGTTGGTTACTTTGCCACTGGTGGGAGGTTTACTATATCCATCAAAACCAGCTGGCAAGGAATGAAACAGCACTAATAATCTAATATAATATAATATGCTGGTGAAGTTGATGGAAGCAACAAATCTTAAGACTTTTTTGAACTCCAAGATCTTGGGTTCATTTTTCGTATCAGTAAGGTGACATGTAATCTGTAATATGTGTCATTTGCTTGGTTATCACTTTTGTATTAATTTACTAGCCTAAATTTTCGTTACTCTTAGCATGATGTGATATTGTTCGCTTTATATCATGCCCGTACAACTAGTATTTACAATTTTTACTTTTCTATTATATTGTTCAATACGTTCACTTTTCTCAAAATGTCTCCTATCGTTAAGAGATCCTTACATTTTATATATATGCTCCCAATCATTCAACTACTAATTCAGGATTTTATTTGTACACCTAACAACTTCAAATTAATCGGAGTCAACTATACTATTTAGGCACTACACTAACGCCGATGTAGTGCGTGTTTAAGTGGGCGCATCTTAACAAATTCAATCTTCAAAGGATTCATCATAGACTGATTATTTTTATGTTGGCTAGCGTAATTCTTATTTATTTCGAGTTATGTTTTGTGAAACCCACCATAGGTGAAAATTTTGCCATGGCTTCGGCAGAAAGACTTGTATTTTGAAAACTCTAATCCAACTGAAAAAAACAAGAATATAAGAAAAGAAAGAATGACAAAGATACAAAAAAAAAATAAAAAAGCAAAGCATAACAATTACAATGTGAGTCACATAACCAACATTACTTATGTGAGTCTAGTTTATTTCTTAACAAGTGAACTCATGTTCCTACTTGCTTATTTTAAAGCATAAGCTAAAAATGACAATATTTAAGTCTAATTTTTTTTTCCTAATTAGAGGCTTAACTGGTGGACAATAAAAAGAAAATAAAACAGGAAAAATCTTTTTCATTATATTATTACGTATACTCTTACATAAAAAAAACTTTTTCATTGAAAATCTTGCATTTTAGCATCCAAGTAAAAATTAAAGGTACGAGCAATCTCCATATTTGCAAAATTTAACGCACCATAACTTGAGCTATTCAACCAAAGAAAATTTTGATAAATAGTAGTAGTAGTTAATATGATAGGTGAAAGAAAGTAGAAAATTAGAAATGTAAACCGGTAATTTTCAATTTAAAAATACTCATTAGTTGATTACGTTTTGAATAATAAAACGTGTTACTTCAAAGAAATAAGATTTTCAATAAAAAATATTATCAAAGCGTTGATCTTGAGAGATTTTTTTTTCCTTTTATTATCCACCCGTTAAGCATCTAATTAGGAAAAAGAGTAGACTTAAATATTGCCTTTTTTAGCTTATGCTTTAAAATAAATAAATAGAAACATAAGTCCACTTGTCACGAAATTAATTAGACTCGTATAAATAAAATTGGTGATGTGATTCACATAATAAAATTTCTCCAAATGACAATCATGACATTAAGCGACAAATGCTTTAGTCAAATCGCTTTCTAAAACACTGGCCTCGTGTGGGATCCAGACTACTTAAATTTCAAATCTAAAATTGGAAACAGAATGAACGTTAATGGAGAAATCCATTCCATCCCACTTTATAGAAGAATCATCCATTTCAAAATAAATTTATCAAAAATAGGCTTAATAGACAAACTAACACGACTACTTGCACTATTTAGTTAAGCGAGCCCTCCACTTCAAGTTGTAGGGGTAGTTCGTACCTCTGTACCTAATAGCTCAGGGCAGACTTTGTTAGTAAACTGTGGTCAAAACTTGAAAAATCAGAAGATGATGAGTTAGAACACAAAGAAAACGTATTCCGACCCCACAAATTTCTTATGTATCCTTAACAAATATACTTGAGGTTTACTTGCACGATTTCCCCTCTTTTTGGGGCTGGTTCAGTGGTGGACTAGGTTTAACCAGAGATAATAATCGTATGTTTTAAAATTTGAAATTTAGTGGTAGACATTGAGAAATAGGCTTTTGTAAAGATTCGATTAGAAAATATACATAATTTTCAAATTGATTATGAATAAAATATCATCTTTGACCATGAGATGGAAAGATCTCAGCATGAAGCACACATACAAAACTTTCTTACATGAATTCAGATTAAAGACCAAAATTTGGCAGCTCAAACATAAGAGGATAAAACCTAGCTAGATGTGTCTTAACAAATTAATCAAATGCAATTGCAATGATATGATAGCTTTAGATGAACACCACCCTTCTAGAAATGTACTAACAGAAGTTTCGAACATTAGAATGCTGTATAGGTTGGAATTTCAATGGTTTTAACTATCATTTTTTTTCCGCGCGTAACTTACACTAAATATGAGGAAACAAAATTGATAATGGACGAGTCTATGAATGTAAGCCCAATGAGAACAAATGAAAGCAGCAAGATGGGCCGATTCTACTCCGGTTTTCACGTGCTGGGGAAAGTACACAGATAGCCATTCTCAAGGATGCAATTTAGAGATTAGCCACTACTTATTTTTATCCTGGAAATCAAACTAAAAAACTGAAATTTAAGACGCACTGACTAATTCTTAAATAACAGTCCTTTAAAGTAACTTGGTATCATTTCTACATCGGAGTTCTTTGCGGTCCTTCATATCAAGCTGAGAATATGGTGGACAAACCATGGGTTATATTGGGAATACCAGAAGATGTTTGAGGGCTTGGTTTGAATTATTGATTTAGTTCACTTTTTTTTAATCAATCCTTTTGGTTGAATCATTTCTGTAGGTCAATAATATTTGACATGGTCATTTTTATATTACTGGAAATAGTTTTCACAGTAATAAACAAGAGGCGTAAAATTAAGTTTATTATGTATCAACACATTGCTGAACATTTTTGTTTTAAAAGGTAATATTCACTGCATAACAATGCATATTTCCCCTAAAACAAGTCTCCGGGCAGTGATGAAAAATATATAAAGAAGTCTTAACTGTTCCAAAATCGTGACTTGCCATGTTTATTAATTTCCAATACTCAAGTTCAAATGCTTATTATGTTCATAGATTAGCATAATTTCAAAATTTGCGCTACCTTGAGAGTTGAGAATGATGTACCAAACAAAACAAAATTAATAAAGACGGAAAAAGAATCATGACTAACACCTATTTTAATTATGCAATATTGTGATTAATAGTTTTTACAGATAATGTATATCACTTTCATCCAATTCTAAACTTCTATTTCTTCAATCTCTGAAACAGTATTTTTTTCTAAGATGTAACACATAACGAATTAATTAATGATTATTCTATCGGAAAATGATTAGACGCATGCTTTGTGGAAATTAAATAGCAAGGATAATTCATGTTGTTTAACAGTAATAATCAGGTAGAGTATTGCGTATTTACTATGGAATAAGCTGCCTGCTGCATCATGCCAAAAAACCAAAATTGCTTAGATTATATATAACTTAAACCAGGATATCAAAAAATTTCGAATATGCCAACTGAAAGCACGGGCCTGCCTCCTAATTAACTTCTTCTAAGCTAGACTAGATGATAGAATAAGTCCGAGTTAATTTACAAGCAATTGTTCCACTAAGATTCTCACACTAAATTTCCACAGTAGAGCCTAACGCGAATAACTTATTGTCACCATATTCCCTTTTTGACCTAATGTTTTTGTTGCTCCTAAATCCTAAATAATTTTGTTTACCCTTAAAATGAGTAACAATTAAATTTGTACGCGGTTTAAAGGATACGTGGTTTAATTTAACACGAATAGTCAAAGAACAGCAAGTAATTGAATTAAAGGAAAGCAAAACGATCAAACCAAATGTGACGAAGTAATTAAGCCTGGCGTTGGGTTTGAGTGCTAAAGACCGGTTCCAATCGAGCCCGTGGAATGGAGCTCGGTTTAACTAAATAGATGAACAATTTGAAGAACACTTGAACAATTGCTAAAAGACAAAAGTAAACTTTATTGCTTTGATAAGCATGCCAACAATGACACAAAAAATGAAAAGTTTATCCTCTTTATATAGTAGAGGAGTTATAACCCTAATACAAGTCTAAATAAGGTAAAAATTCATTCCTTCCTTTTTTTCCAAGAAAACACGATCCGCAGTTAATATCCTGCGTGATTCGTGTCGTAATATCCGGCTGGTTGCAGATATTTCGGCTCCTCGTTCGTCCTCTTTAACCGTCTTCCCTTTAACCCTTATTCTTCGTTTCGCTCGAGCTTGATTCTTTCCATGTTTGGCCATGATCGATTCCCGATGTATCATTTATCCACCCCAGGCTCTGATCTGCGGGCACCCTCGGCCTTACCCGAGCCAGCGTCGAATCACGTTGTTCCTCGTTTCTTCATTGGAAAATCGGGGGGTAACTTTATCCCTGATTTTACCCGTACACAAATAGTTCCCTCATTTTTTTAGAGAATAGATTTATAGTAACAATGAGAAGTGATTAATTGACCACGGTTCCTTCCTTCGTACACCATAAGCAAGTTGACGAGCCAAAAGGTCCCATCAGTCATGCCACTCTAATTTTGGACACGCGTCGGTCGTCGATTGACCATTCTTGGTAGTTACAAAATGTGAAACGTCATGCATTCATTATTCCTTCCCTATAAAAGCCCCGGTTTCCTTTTTTCACTTTTTTACTTTCTGATTTCAAACCTTCTTAAGTTACCCTCGAGTTTTTCATCTGTTCATCAATCCTTCAAATCTTCATTACCTGTTCTTCACATCTTCATATCTTCATATCTTCATATCTTATCTTCAGACCTTCATACTTTACCTTCAAACCTTCATACCAAATCTTCAAACCTCCATACCAAACCTTCGAACTTTTATATTTTCAAATTGAGATGGCTAAGACTTTGAAATCGGTACCCCAAAGCACTGCCCCCACAACTTCTTCCTCGGCCACTGGCGCCGAGGCAACGCTTTCGGTAGTAGCCCCCGGACCTCCTCTTACAGAGTTTATCCCCGGTGACTGCTCCATAGATAACGACTTCAAGATCGAAAAATCCTCCACACAAGGAGACCGAGGTGAGGAGGCGTGGAGGTATGTTTGCTCCATCACCGAGCAAGTAGTCCGAGAGGACTGCAAATGGGAGGGCAAATACATAGTTGTTCCCAGTCCCCATGAGGACATCACGTCATACGTGGAACTATGTTTAAGCATTTATACGTATCCTTTCACGTTTGGTCCGGTGGATACGGTGATCCTCGAGTTCTGTAAGAGGTACGAAATCTGCCTCGGGCAGATTCATCCGTCTCTTTGGAGGATCTTGACCCTCCTTCATCACTTTGCGAATAACTCGGAGGAGCCTCGGTTCATATTTGACCACCTGCTCCGAGTCTATAGCCTCCGAATCTTTCTGGGGGGGGGGGGGTTAATCAAGCTCGTTCGTCGGGAAAAGAAAGCTTCCCCCGGACCCCGATCGCCTAAAATTTTTTCGGGCCGTCAAATATGACCTAAGGAACCATAGTCACCGCCCCGCCATGATCGTTCCTCAATTTTTGCGTTTTTCGGTCAAAAAACTAGAATTTCGCCTGATTCCCATATTTTCGCGTGCGCCCAAGCCTTCCGAGTGGACCGGGCCCCCGCACTGTGATCAACTAAAAAATTTTCGGGCCTTCCAATATGACCTAAGGAACCATAGTCACCACCCCGCCATGACCGTTCCTCATTTTTTACGTTTTTTTGCCAAAAAACTAGAATTGTGCCCGATTCCCATATTTTCGTGTGCTATAGCCCACGTCTTCCGAGTGGTCCCTCCTGCATAGACGAGGACAAGAACCGAGGCTGGCAGGGTAGGTTTGTTCGGATAAAGATCGAGGACCTCATTCCTTTTGAGTTCCTATCGTTCCCCGAGAAATGGAACTCAAAATGTGAGTTTATTTTCTTTTAAATTGTCAAAGTACTTTTTTGAATCTACTTTTCTTTCTCATTATTTGTGTCATTTGACATGCAACTGTCGCCTGAGTCCCCAATGCAGTCCCGCATTTCAGGGAGTGGGTCAAGGGAATATGTAAGCAACTCATCTACTCCGAGAGTGAGTGGTGTAAGCTCTCCAAAGGCAAGTGGGAGGCACGTTCTCATGTGAGTGCCCTTCTTTTTTGGTTGAATTTTTCTTCGGGTCATTTTTATTCTTTCATTTTTATGACTAAGTCTTTTTCCTTAGGCTTTCCTAAGACCACCAAATTTCGGACAGTAAACAAGGCCATGGCCTCGACCCCGTATGCAAAACCCTTCACTTCATTACAGCCTGCCGCCGAAGCTGCTGCGAAAAAGGAGGAAAAAACGAAGAAGAAGAAGAAAAGATCTCCCGACATTTTGGACGCTCCTGCCGAGACTAAGAAGAAGAAAATGATCGTGCTCAGGGTCAGAAAGAGCACCAAGAAATCTTCCAGTGCCCAGGTCCTGGATTCCGAAGCTCTTCACCGGCTCAAGGACTTCCATGAGGATGACGAGGACATGGAATTCGTCGTTCACGAATTGATCGATGCCGCACAAGAGCTGGTAGCCCCGGAGGGTGCGATCGTAAGGCTGAATCCTCCTCAGCTCGGGAGCTCGAGGAACATGTGGCCATTGCTTCTCAAGAAGCCTCTCCGGTCCCGAGAATAGCTATTCTCGAGGATGACATCGTCATCTATATTCAAGAATCGCCACCCCGGCTGGAGGGAACTTTAAATAAAGCTCGGGCTGCTGAAGAGAAACCAATTGACGCGTCCCGGGCTGTGGATGAAGCCCTCAAATCATTTTTTGAGGGTGTGGACGTCGGCATGCTAGAGGATTACTCTGGATTTGGCCACCTAGAGATCCCAAAAAGGGTCGTGTAACCGGGAGCAGATGGGCCGAGCTTGAGCTCGAAGCTCGAGAAGCAGTTTTCGGCCCTAAGTGTGGACCCTGAGCAAAAGAAGATGATCATGTTCACGGTACCAGCAGATACCAGCATGTTATCTGGGACAGCCGGAGTGGCCAGCTATGTTTGTTCCTTGGTAATTGAGGAAGACCAAGTGAATATGAATAAGGTAGATGGTCCAAGTCTCTTCAACGAAGCTTAGCAGGCGCTGAATCGGGTATACCCTTTTCCCTATTTACCTCAACGAGTTCACTTTGCCTTAATAGTTTTCTAACAATTTTCTTTTTATATCTCAGGCCTCGATGCTTCACCATGAAAGCTTCATCTGTCCAGGATGGAGGTGAGGCACCTCGAGTTCGAGCTCAAGGAGTAGGTTCAACAAAAGAAGATGTACAAAGCTCTCTGTGAGCAGAAGGATGAAGTCCTTAGGGACATGGTTGACCGCTCCGTCTTCCAGGCCGAGCTGGAGAAAGCCCAAAAGGATGCTTTGAAAGCTAAACAAGACCATGACCTTCTTGTTGAAGAGTTAAAAGTGCTCAAGATCGATAACAATAGTTTAAATGCAAATGCTAATGCCGCAACCTTGTAGGTCCAGAAGAAAATAACCTTGATCGACCAACTTAGGTCTGAGATGGATGAGGTCAAGACTTCAGCTGACGAGCTGAGGGGCAAAATGGACCTCCTAGCATCGGAGCAAGATGCCACCAAAGAGGACCTGACATCGACCAAAGTTCAACTCCGAGTGATGAGAGAGAAGGCCGACAAATGGTCTCAACTGAATGAGGATCCTTGGGCATAGCTTGCCTTGGCCGTTGCAGAGCATGACGCTCTCGGTCAAGAGTACACGGTACTGAAATCCAGATTGGAGCCTAGTACAATAATGATGTAGAGATAGCCGAAGTCCGTATTATAACGAAGGTCGAGTATGTGAAGTGGCTATCTCAGAGAGAGACTCTCGAAGAGATCTAAGCCCGAGGAGTTGATTTAGCGGCCGAAATCGAGGAGGCCAAGAGGCTGGAAGCCGAGGCTAAGGCAAAGTACCAGCCCGAGGGTTCAGATAGTGAGCTGGGCTTCGAGGAAGACTAGGCAGAAGATGTTTATTTTGTTTTGTTATTTGTACGCTTTTTACTTCGGGATCGTTTTATCGTGCCTTTGTAAATACCTTTTTCACTTTTTATATATGAAATTTTCACGTTGACTACATATTGCGTCCTTTAACTTTTGCGCATTTGCATATATTTAGGACTTAAGATATATAACTTGTATCTCAGATCTAGTATATCGTCAGTGCCTTAGCATAATATTTGACATTGCTTAAATTGATCAGCTTCCAAAGCCCGGATAAGGCCTTGATCAAGTAACGACTCTGAGTTGCTTTGACTTTGGAGGATACGATATAAAATAAAACAAAGTCTTTATTGAAATATTCGAATGATTAATCTGGACACAGTTAGCTTTTGCAGAAAGGGAATCTTTTCATGGCCGTAATTCGAGACCGATTGACTTGACTAGATTAGACGTAATCTCTTGTGGATTTAAAATGCGTAATGA
Source organism: Nicotiana tomentosiformis (assembly GCF_000390325.3). Lineage (NCBI taxonomy): Eukaryota > Viridiplantae > Streptophyta > Magnoliopsida > Solanales > Solanaceae > Nicotiana > Nicotiana tomentosiformis. Next base: position 105,135,030 of record NC_090813.1, on the reverse strand, counting down.
CCTTATTTTTAATGTATACAAACTCTGACGTCTCCGAGTCGCTTATACATCATTATCAAAGCTCCAATGGCTTCGTATCTTAAGTTGGCTATGGCCTTTCGCATTTTGGCCCGACCTCGTAGGCTTGGTGCCCTCGGCGATCCGTAGGCTTAAGGGTCTTTAGGTGGTTGAGCATGGTCCCGTGGACTCTTACTGCATTCGGGGTTACATGCCCCTGGTTAATGGTGGCCCGTGGACCTAGGAGGTTTTGAACCCGGCGCTCGTTCTAAGTAACGATAACATTGCTCATGCGAACGTGAATTTATGAAACGTAGAAGGCGAATTTCTCATTTTATTACTTTAAATGTAGTGTAAGTAATTGAAGATACAAAACTATCTGCCATGGCGAGAACGAGCTATATGGGCACGGTTTGTTTGACCGTTTGGCCCTTACAATAAATCCTATCATTCAAGCCTTGGCTTTCAATGTTGAATAAAATTGCCTTCTAAATTTCCAAGCTTAGATCTTTTGTTCTTGACTCAGGGTATGACAGTCCCCTAGTACTCAAGGCTGAATTTTGAGGGCTGGGGTACTATTAATATGATACGGTCAATCCTCAGTCCCCGGTCTTAGACCGGTCTTCAAAACTAGAGTAGCACGCTTACTGTTGCCTCGTTAAAAACCTTGCCGTAAAACCCACTTCGGGAAAAAATCGGTCGAAGGGAAAAAGAGTGCAACACGTGCTTTCAGACCTAATCCTTGGACTTGACTTCGATTAAGTACCTGCATGGGTTAGGTCAAAGTGTAATTAATCTTAAAGAAAATTTATGTATTCATACCATAGCAGTAGTACAACTTTAAGTATGCCACATTCCAGTTGTTTGGCAGTTGTATACCATTTTTGGGCTCAAGGTGGTACGAGCCTTTCCCGGTTATACTGGTGACTCTGTATGGTCCTTCCTAGTTCGGGCCTAGTTTCACGTCATTCAGGTTCTTGGTATGCAGTGTGACTTTTCTCAACACCAAGTCCCGACTTGGAAGTGTCAAAGATTTGCCATTCGGTTGTAGTATCTTCCCATTCGCTACTTTTGAGCTGCTAACCGGACTAGGGCGGCTTCATGCCTTTTGTCTGCTAAATTTAGGCTTGTGGCCATAACCTTGTTGTTCGATGTCTCAGTAACATATCAGAACCTTAAGCTCGGTTCTCCCACTTCTACCGGAATCAAAGCTTCTACACGTAGACTAGAGAGAACGGTGTTTCACTGGTACTCGACCTCAAAATTGTTTGATATACCCATAGGACCTCGGGCAGGATTTCATTCCACTTTTATTTTGAGTCGGTCAACCTTTTCTTCAAGTTCTGCAGTATGGTTTTTATCCTCTTGACTATTCGCACTCGGGTGATAAGGGGTTGCTAAAATCTTTTTGATTGCTGCTGATGAATTGTCTCCCGTTGTCGCACGTGATCTCGTTCGGTATCCCGAACCCGCATATTATATGATCCCAGATGAAGTCGATGACCTCCTTTTCTATAACTTTCTAGAACGCATGTACTTCAACATACTTGGAGAAGTAGTCGATCATAAGCAGGATGTACTAGGCCTTACTGGGTGCCCATGGTAAAGGACCTACGATGTCTATTTCCTACTTCATGAACGGCTAAGGGGAAAGGACCGGGTGAAACAACATCCGATTTGTAGATCACCGGGGCATGCTTTTGACATTTGTTTCATTTTTGAATAAATTCCTTCGCATCCTTTTCCATTTTTTTCCAGTAATATCCGGCCCTGATCAATTTCTGAACCAACGATTCCGCTCCTGAATGGTTTTCGCAAGTGCCCTCATGGACTTCCCTCATCATGTAATCGATCTCCCTGGGCCCGAAACATCTTTCTAACGATCCAAAAAATGACCTTCGGTACAGTTGGCCCCCAACTAAGCTGAACCTGGCGGATTTAATTCTAAGGGCCCTTGATTCTTTAGGGTCCGATGGCAGTTTCCCCTTCTGAAGATAGTCTATGTATTTTGTTCTCCAATACCAGGTCAAACTCGTTGAGTTTACCTCGGCATGACTTTCCTCTATTACTGAGCTCATCAATTTTACCACCATTCCGAAGTTAAATTCATCGAAGTCGGCTGACGATCCTAAGTTAGCCAAAGCATCGACCTCGTTATTCTGATCTCGGGGCACATGTCGTAACATTCATTCTCTGAACTGATGTAACACCACTTTTAATTTATTCAAGTATCTTTGCATCCCGTCTTCTTTGACTTTGAATGTTTCATTAACTTGGTTAAAAACGAGGAGGGAGTCACACTTAGCTTTGATCACCTCAAACCCAGGCTCTTAGCCAGTTCAAGACCTGCAATCATAGCCTCATCGGCTTCATTGTTAGTCAATTCACAGTTTTAATAGATTGCCTTATTATATTACTATGGGTGGTTTTAATACGATTCCCAGCCCATACCCTTTCGTGTTAGAAGCACCATCCGTGAATAGAGTCTAGACCCCCGAGCTAGTCCCCGAGGCAAGTAATAATTCATTATCGACCTCGAAGATCAAGGCCGATGTGAAATCTGCCCAAATCTAAGACTTTATAGTTATTCAAGGTTTGTATTCAACATCGTACCCGCTAACCTCTATGGCCCATTTGCTAGCCGACCTGAGAGCTCGGGTTTGTGCATAGCGTTCCTTAGCGGATACAAGGCCACGATACATATAGGGTGACATTGAAGGTATGATTTTTGTTTCCTAGATGCGCTTAACAAGGCAAGCGCTAATTTCTCTAGATGTGGATACCTCGTTTCGACATCACCTAGGGTTCTACTAACATAATAGATAGGAAAATACGTACCTTCTTCCTCCCGAACTAGGACACCACTTACCGCTACCACGGATACTGCCAAGTAAAGATACAACTGCTCGTTCGCCTTCGGGGTGTGCAGCACAAGAGGACTTGATAAGTATCATTTTATTTATTCTAAAGCCTTTTGGCACTCCGGGGTCCAAGAGAACTCAATCTTTTTCTTTAGTAGCGAGAAAAATCTATGGCTTTTATCCGATGACCTAGAAATAAATCGGCCCAATACGGCTATCCACCCCACCAGCCTCTACACCGCCTTGATGTTGTCAACTGCGATGATATCTCCTATGGCCTTTATTTTATCTGGGTTAATCTCTATTCCTCGGTTAGATACCATGAAATAGAGGAACTTGCCCGAGCCAACTCCGAAAGTTTCCTACAAATATTTCAAATGGTCCTCTGCCTGTAGGGACTTAACTAACATATCGTCAACATAAACCTCTATTGATTTCCCTATTTATTCCCCAAACATTCGATTAACTAAACGTTGATATGTGGCACCGACGTTTTAACCCAAATGGCATCACATTATAACAATAAGTGTCGAACTTAGTTATGAAAGAAGTTTTCTCTTGGTCGCCCGGGTCCATCCGTATTTGGTTGTACCCAGAATAGGCATCGAGAAAGCTCAACGTCTCATGTCCAGCCATCACATTGATCATTCGATCAATGTTAGGCAAAGGGAACAAGTCTTTTGGGCATGCCTTATTCAAGTCCTTATAATCTACACATATTCTAAGCTTGTTTCCTTTTTTAGGTACGATGACTAAGTTAGCTAGCCAATCCGGGTAATTGACCTCCCGAATAGATCCTATTTTTAAGAGTTTAGATACCTCGTCTTTAATGAACGCGTGCTTAACTTCGGACTATGGCCTCCTCTTCTGTTTGATCGGGTGAAAGTTTGGATCCAAGCTCAATTTGAGAGTAGTTATCTTCGGTGGGATTCCTGTCATGTCTAAGTGGGACCAGGCAAAACAATCGGCATTAGCTTTCAGAAAATAAATGAGTTTTTTCCTGAGCTCAGGGGTTAATCCCGTGCCCATGTATACCTTTATGTTTGGTAGGTGCTCGAACAATATGACATATTCCAGGTCCTTGATTGTTGACTTGGAGGCATCGATATCATCAGGTTCTACGAAGGATCTCGAGACCCCGAAGTCATCTTCCTTATCTGTTGGTCGTTCCTCCTATTTTTTTGGCCCGGTCGGGGTCGGGACTTGTGATTGCTATTTGGTGCCTTTCTCTTCGACCAGTCCCTCACTTTTTAATGTTGTGATTGCGGGCACCAGGATCACTTCCTTGACAGCGAATATCTCCTTTGTGGCCGATTGTTCCCCGTAGACCGTTTTGATTTCACTTGGGGTTGGAAACTTCAATGCTTGATGCAAGGTCGACAGTACCGCCCTCATATTGTGGACCCACGGTCTCCAAAACAAGACGTTGTACATCATATCCCCCTCGATTACATAGAACTTCGTCTCCTGGGTGGTTCCGACCGTATTGACCGGTAGGGTGATTTCACCCTTCGTTGTCTCACATACCATATTGAACCCGATCAGTACTCGAACTGTTGGTATGATCTGATCTAACATCCCCAATTGTTCCACGAATCTCCATCGGATGATGTTAGCCGAGCTACCCGGATTAATTAACACACGCTTAACTCAGGATTTATTAATAAGTACAGATATTAGCAGTGCATCGTTATGAGGTTGAATGATGCCCTCGGTGTCCTCATTAATAAACGAGATTGCTCCCTTTGGGACATAATCTCGAGTTCATTTTTCTCTTGTGATAGATACTTTCGTGCATTTTATCATTGGTCCTTATGGAATATCTACTCCTCCGATAATCATGTTAGTCACATGTTGATATTCTTCCTGTTCGATCTTCTTATTGGCGTCCCTGTTTTTGAAATGGTTATTGGTCTTCTCACTTAAGAATTCTCGAAGATGCCCATTGTTGAACAGATGATCCACTTCTCCCCTTAACTGTCAACAATCCTCGGTTCTGTGACCGTGAGTACCATGATATTTAAATATCAAATTATGACCCCTCTGCGTGGGATTAGACTGGAGTGGCCTTGGCCACTTGGTCTCCTTGATGCGACCGATGACTGACACTATACTCATTGCATCCACATTGAGGTTATATTCTGATAATCTCAGGGGATCTCTGGCCCCGGGTGATCTGTCGAAACCGTTTCTGTTCACCAACCCTCAATTGCCTGGACCTTGATCATTTCTTCTATCGTTCCTGATCGGATGACGATTGGGTCTATTTCCCCTTCTATTTGAGTAGTAAGGCTGGTATCGGTCTCGGGGTAGCCTCGACTCCTGATCCACTATTCTTTTAGGCTTGTCATTTGCTCTATTGGGATAAACTGACCCCGAGGGAGCCCCTAGTTGGTCGTCCTCGATTCTAATCTTTGATTGGTACCTGTTGTGGACATCGGCCCAGGTAACCATTGGGTACTCTACCAAGTTTTGTTTCAATTGTTGAGACACAACTGAATTTCGAGGGTTGAGTCCTGAGTGAATGCTTGAACGGCCCGATCGTCTGCAACCGGGGGAAGGTCCATCCGTTCCATCTGGAATCTCGACATGAATTCCCTAAGAATCTCGTTGTCCCTTTGCTTGACTTTAAACAAGTCTGATTTCCTCCTATCAACTTTGATAGCACCGGCATGGGCTTTAACGAAGGCATCTACAAGCATAACAAACAAATCAATAGAATTTGGAGGTAAGTTATGGTGCCATATCATTGCTCCCTTTGATAAGGTTTTCCCAAATTTCTTTAGCAATACCGACTCGATCTCGTCATCCTCGAGGTCCTTGCTTTTTATTGCACAGGTCTAAGAGGTCACATGCTCGTTTGGATTTGTGATCCCATTGTATTTGGGAATATCGGACATTCAGAACCTTTTCAGAATTAGCTTTGGCACCGCGCTCGGGGGGAATGATTTTTGAATGAAATTTTTGGAATTCGGCCCCTTCAATATCGGGGGCACTCCAGGGATCTGATCGACCCTAGAATTATAAGTTTCCACCTTCTTGTCATTCGCCTCTATTTTGTTTTCACCGAATTCCACTTGTTTTGTCAGTGCTTCAAGCATTTTCATCACCTCGGAAGTTTTTCGGGGTCCGTATCCATCGAGTTCCATGATAATTCGTTCCTTTCTCCGAATATCCTCTCCAACCCGTTCGAGTTCGGCTGCGTTATGTGTATGTGATTTTGACTATGTAGTTGTGCTATTGTAACTTAGCGAGCTTGTAACATTTCAAAAATCAAACTTAAGCTAACTCCATCACCTCCCCCTTCGGGTGCCTCATGAGCCGATAGCCGGGGTGCCCCGTGAATGTTGTTTTTGGGATCAGTCAGTAGGTTGAAGTTGATAGCAACCTGTAAATTGGCATCGACTGGATCAACGATTGGAACGCCATTAGGGTAGATAGGGGGCATGCCGTTGCTTGGCACCACATTATTATTTTCACTGTGGTGGCCTGAATCAGGGTCAACACTCAAGTGAGCATATTGGAAATTTGACATATGATGAGGGGGGATTTTGACTACTTATTGTCACCTTTTTGCTTTTATTTTAGTCCAAAAGCGTTTATTGTGTTCCCAAAAATTGATGAAATATGCTTAATTGCAAGAATGGTGGAAAATGAGCCTAAAAGATGAAATCCTACTCAAGAAGTAGTAATCTGAACCAAGGACAAAAAAAAGCACAAAAGCTCTAAAGTGCGGACCGTAGATTGTGCAAAAAAACTTGTCAGAGATCTGTGAGAAGTGCGGCCGCAGAAGCAAGACAAGACTGGAAGTTCAAAGAACATTCATATCAAGTTCAACAGAAGTGCAAACCGCACAATTATTGTGTGGCCGCAAAAGATCAGCTATGCGGCCGCAATTGCATTTGTGCGGTCCGCAGAAGAGCTATGTGTGGCCACACTCAGAAATATACAGACCACAGAAAGAGATATATGCGGCCGCGGTTCAGATATGTGTGGCCGCAAGAGTCCAATTAGGTCAAGCTGAAGCAAAGTGCGGACCGCACATGGAATTATGCGGCCGCAGAACCTCCGAAAGGGCATTTTTGTCCGAAAATTCTAGCACTGTATAAATAGAAGAGATTCACTTTTTTAGGTTAAGTTTTGACATCAGCAGATACAGTAGCCGTTTTTCTTTACTCTCTTTAGTAGTTTTTGCCATTTTGAGCTTTTTGAACATAGATTTCTTTATTCTAATTATAAATATGGGTTTAATTATCATTTCTTCTTCTATTTCTTCTGTCTTAAGCATGAGTAGCTAGATTTTCACTAGGGTTGTGACCCAACCCTAGAGTGTAAACTTAATGGGTGTTTGAATTATGGCTTGTTTATGGTTAGGTGTTTATTATTTAGCCTTGTTCTTGCTTTTAGTTGTAGAATTAATGGTTGCAAACATTAGTTCATGCCTATTTGACTTTGTCTCTACTTGAGAAAGAGAGACTTAGTCTAGGAAAACTTGGCTAACAAGGAATTGGGGTGAATCAAGACATTGATAGTCTCAATTAAAGGGTTGAATCTAGAGATAGTAAAACCTGTCTTGAGCTTGTTATCAACTGTTTTATTCTACACCCATTTGGACTTGAGAAAGCCAAATTGGGCAAAGTCACTCTCTGAGCGAGAGGTATTGAGTGGGTACTCAAGTGTTGATGGCTATAATACACCCCGACCAATAAAACAAACTTTAAAGTTTACAGCCCGTTAGGCAAACACCTAGATGAAGGTCATAGCCCTAGGTCTTTTTATCATTTGAAAGACAACAAAAATAATTTCTTAGTTTCATTACTTAATCTTGCAATCTTAAATTTGAATAGACATAGAACAAGCATCAATTTGTGGAAGTGTAATTTGAGATAATTCATATTCATACACTGCAATTTATATTCCTAAGTCCCACGTATAGCTCCCTGTGGAATTCGATCTCGACTCCTTGTTGGGTATTACTATTGCAATCGACGGTTTCATAACCTTGAATTGAGGTGTGAACTTGGACGAGATCAATTTTTAGCGTCGTTGCCGGAGAGCATAAAAAACTGATTTAGCTATATATTTGGTTTTGTGTATGAATTGTCTTCTTTTCTTTCCTTGTTACTGATTTGTGTGAATCAATTTTAGGTACCATAATGGAAAACAACAACAATCAACTCGAAAACATGCCTTTGCGGGATGTGGACATTGAAGATGACCAAGTTGAAGAGGTTCCTCTTGAACCTCAAGTAAATAAAAGAGGCCGGGCACCTCAAGACAACGTCCCAATTCCACCTCCACCTCCACCAAGAGCGGCTCCACATCGGGTATTGCCGAATAAAGGGTATACAAGTGCCATTGTTCCGCCCCGCATTAGGGCGGGCAACTTTCAAATCACGAATGTAATACTCACATTATTAGAGCAACATGGATTCTTTACCAGGGCTCCGAGTCAAAATGCATACAAACACTTGAAGGGGTTTGTGGACAGTTGTTGGGGGGAGTAAACAGACAAACGTCTCTGAGGATGCTTTAAGGTTGAGGCTATTTCCTTTCTCTCTATGGGGTAAAACCTTAGATTGGTTAGAAAGATTGCCAAATCACTCCATCCATACTTGTGATGAACTAGCGGAGAAATTTATTTCAAAGTACTTCTCTCCCGGGCACATGGCCATTCTTCGGGATGAAATTCTAGCATTCAAGCCACTACACGAGATATGGGAAAGATATAGGACAATGGTGAAAAAAATTCCCAACAATGATATAACGGAGAACATGATTCAACAAACTTTCTATGGGGGGATCAATACCACCAACCAATGTGTAGTGAATCAACTTGCCGGTGGGAACTTCATCACTATGCCGTATGCGGAGGCGTGTGATATTTTGGATGAAATGGAGGATACTACATCAGCGTGGCAATCTAGAGCCAATGTCCGTCAAGGTGATCCAAATGTGATTCTTCTTCATAAAGAGTTACATAACCATGGGCAAGCAATAGCCGAGTTGACAACCACCATGAACCAATTGGCAAAGGCTCAACTTCAACAAGTGCAAAACCCGAGGCAAGTCAATGCAATGGAGGGAGTCAATATGATGGTAAACAAGAGAAGAACTAGAATTCCACAAGTGCAACAAAGAATGGACAATTTTGTGCAAGATGATAGTGGGTTTGATCAAGGAGATTCTTACAATGATCAAGATGAAGAGGTCCAATATATGAATAACTTTCAAGGGCAAAGATGTAACTACTAAGGCCCTAGTCAATAATAATGGAGACCTTCGAATAATCAAGGCAATTGGAATTCTAGCAACCAAGGTAATTGGAATAGTCGAAACAATCAAGGCAATTGGAGTGGAAGCAATAACCACGGGAATTGGCAAAATAATAATAATCAAGGCAATTGGGGAGGCAACAACCAAGGTGGGTGGAACAACAACCAAGGAAATCGGGGGTCGGGTTTTCAAAGGCCCCCGATGTACCAACAACCGAGCAACACACCTCCTTATCCTTCTCAAGGTCCTAGTTCCTCCAACAATGAAATGAGTCATATTGAGAACATGTTCAAGCAAATGATGGAGAAGAATGCCGATTATGATGCCCAACTTGCTTCACACAACATATCAATCCGTAACTTAGAAATGCAAATGGGTCAAATCTCTCAAGCTTTAAATTCTCGTCCTAAAGGGGCACTACCAAGTGATACGGTAGTGAACCCGAAGGGTGGGAACAATAGGGGCATGCCATGGCCGTTACTACGAGAAGTGGAAAAGGTGGGAATGCACCTACCTCAAGCCAAAGGCAACTTGTGGATGATGAGCAAGTGGTAGAAGAGGAGGAGATCCCGAACAATGCAGTGCAAGCAAATGATGAAGTGCAGATTGATAATGATGACACGGTGCAAGAGACTCAAGAGGATGTGAACCCGTCTAGGGATCATGTGATTGACATACCGGGAACGGTAGTGTAAAAAGCTAAGGCACCATTTCCTAAGCCACGTCCTCCCTATCCTCAAAGGCTTGCCAAGAAAAATGGAGAGAATCAATTCAAGAAGTTCATTGATATAATAAAGAGTCTCTCTATAAATGTGCCATTAGTTAAAGCTTTGGAGCAAATGCCCGCATATGCTAAGTTTATGAAAGACTTGGTGACAAAGAAGAGATCGATGAATTTTGAAACTATCAATGTCACTCACCAAGTGAGTGCAATTGTGCATTCGATGGCTCCAAAGTTGGAAGATCCCGGTGCTTTCACAATTCCTTGTACCATTGGAAGTGCCGAATTTGCAAAAGTTCTCTGTGACCTTGGGGCGAGTATCAACTTGATGCCCTATTCAATTTTTAAAACATTGGGAATTGGGCAACCAAGACCCACATCTATGAGATTACAAATGGCTGACCGTACAATGAAGAGACCGTTGGGGTGATTGAGGATGTATTGGTTCGTGTTGACAAGTTCATTCTCCCGGCGGATTTTGTGATTCTTGATTGTGAAGTAGGCTATGAGGTACCGATTATTCTTGGTAGACCTTTCCTTGCTACGGGAAAGGCTCTTGTTGATGTGAAAAGGTGGTATTCCACGTGTGAAAATCTATGAGGCAACCGAATAGCAATGAAGTGTGTTCGTTCGTGGACTTGGTGACCGATGTGATTATTGATGATACAAGTGACACGATTAATGTGGGTGATATGTTGGAGGCCGTTTTGCTAAATTTTGATGATGATGAAATGGATGGCTTCATGGAAAGTGTCAATTCTTTGCGAGGGATGGGGTCATACAATTATGCACCTCAGAAACTTTCTTTGGGTCTCGAAAATAGGAAAACTCCTCCAACAAAGCCTTCAATTGAAGAGCCTCCTATCTTGGAGTTGAAACCATTGCCTCCACATCTCAGGTATGAATTCCTTGGCCCTTGCTATACTTTACCGGTTATTCTTTCCTCTTATTTGACTAACGTGCAGGTTGACTCTACATTGGCGGTGTTCCACAAGAGAAAGAAAGATTTTGGGTGGACTTTGGCGGATATTCGGGAAATAAGCCCTGAATTTTTCATGCACAAAATTAACTTGGAGGAGGATGCCAAACCCTCCATTGAACATCAAAGGAGACTCAATGAAGCCATGCAAGATGTGGTCAAAAAGGAGATCATAAAGTGGTTAGATGTCGGGGTTGTCTACCCCATTTCTGATAGTTCGTGGACTTCTCTGGTGCAATGTGTTCCAAAGAAAGGGGGCATAACTGTGGTCACCAACGATAAGAACGAGTTGATTCCAACAAGAACGGTGACCGGGTGGAGAGTGTATATGGACTATCAGAAGCTAAACAAAGTCACAAGGAAAGACCATTTTTCACTACCTTTTCTTGACCAAATGCTTGATAGGTTGGCCGGCCGGGCGTTCTATTGCTTTCTAAATAGATATTCGTGCTACAATCAAATCCTTATTGCCCCAGAAGATCAAGAGTAAACAATCTTCACTTGTCCCTATGCCACTTTCGCTTTCAAGCGGATGCCATTTGGCTTATGCAATGCACCGATAATTTTTCAACGGTGTATGATGGAAATCTTCACGGATATGGTAGAGGACTATCTTGAAGTCTTCATGGATGACTTTTCGGTAGTCGGGGATTCCTTTGATGATTGCTTGGCAAATTTGGATAAGGTTTTGGCAAGTGTGAAGAAACGAACTTGGTGTTGAATTAGGAGAAATGCCATTTCATGGTCGAGGAGGGTATTGTCCTTGGCCACAAAATTTCAAAAAGGGGAATAGAGGTCGACAAGGTGAAAATAGAGGTGATTTCTAAACTTCCACCTCCAATATTTGTGAAGGGCGTGAGAAGTTTCTTAAGTCACGCGGGGTTTTATCGACATTTCATAAAGGATTTTTCCAAGGTGGTGAACCCCTTGTGCAAGCTTTTGGAGAAAGATGCTAAATTTCACTTCAATGATGATTTCATGAGAGCATTTGAATTGCTCAAGTTCAAGTTGACAACTACTCCCATTATCACCGCCCCGAATTGGAGCATTCCTTTTGAGCTCATGTGTGATGCTAGTGATGTGGCAGTTGGAGCAGTTTTGGGACAACGTATCAACAAGATCTTTTATTCGGTATACTATGCTAGTAAGACCATGAATGATGCCCAAGTCAATTACACTGTGACCAAAAAAGAGATCCTTGCCATTGTGTTTGCTATTGAGAAGTTCCGCCCGTACTTGATGGGTGCAAAAGTCATTGTCCACACGGATCATGCGGCACTTCGCTATCTTATAAACAAGAAAGATTCCAAATCCCGGTTGATGAGATGGGTGCTTTTATTTCAAGAGTTTGATATTGACATCCAAGATCGAAAAGGAAGTAAAAACCAAGTGGCGGACCACTTGTCTCGTTTGGAGGAGGAGGGGAGGCCGCATGATGGCCTTGAAATCAATGACTCCTTTCCCGATGAGTAACTCTTGGCTATTTCAATGAAAGAGGTGTCATGGTTCACGGTTCTAGCAAATTTTCTTGTAAGTGTATCATCCCGAATGAGTTCTCTTCAAACCAAAGGAAGAAGCTCAAACGAGATTGTCAAGGCTATTATTGGGATGAACCGTACCTTTTCCGGATTTGTACGGATGGAGTGATTAGAAGATGTGTGCCGAAGGAGGAACAAGTTGAAATTCTTATGGCTTGTCATTCTTCGCCATATGGTGGTCACCATGGTGGAGCAAGAATGACGATCAAAGTGCTAAATTATGATTTCTATTGGCCCACCCTTTACAAGGATGTAAGTGATCTAGTCAAGCGTTGTGATGAATGTCAAAGGGACGGTGTAATCTCAAAGAAAAATGAAATGCCCCTCACCGCTATTTTGGAGATTGATATTTTTGATGTATGGAGTATTGACTTCATGGGGCCTTTGGTGAGTTCTTGTGGAAACACCTACATCTTGGTCGCAGTTGATTATGTGTCCAAATGGGTTGAGGTCGTTGCTCTACCCAACAATGAAGTGAGAAGTATGGTGGTGTTTTTGAAGAAAAATATTTTCACATGATTTGGTACTCCCAGGGCTATCATAAGTGATGGGGGATCGCATTTTTGCAACAAAGCTTTCCACACCTTACTCACCAAGTATGGTGTCACTCATAAAGTCACAACTCCCTATCATCCACAAGCAAGCGGTCAAGTGGAAGTCTCCAACCGGGAGATAAAGAGTATTTTGTCCAAAACTGTGAATGCTAACCGGACGAATTGGTCCAAGAAACTTGATGATGCTTTATGGGCATACAAGACTGCTTACAAAATACCTATCGTAATGTCTCCATACCGGTTGGTATTCGAAAAAGCCTGTCATCTTCCAGTGGAACTTGAGCACAAAGCCATGTGGGCTTTAAAGAAATTGAATCTTGAGTGGGATGTCGCCGGCAACTTAAGGGTGGCATATTTAATCGAGTTGGATGAGTTTTGGTATCATGCATACACAAGTTTGTCCTTATACAAAGAGAAGATGAAATATATTCATGACAAGTGCATTTGGAACAAAGAGTTTAAAGAGGGTGATCTTGTGTTGTTCAATTCGCGATTACGGATGTTTTCCGGAAAGTTAAAGTCTAAATGGAGTGGCCCGTTTGAGGTTGTGGGTGTGACACCCTTTGGTTCTTTGTACTTGAAGAATAAAAATGATGAGATATTTAGAGTCAATAGTCACCGGGTGAAGCATTATCTGGGAAAAGTTGGTGATGGCCACGTCGTGGCGATAATTCATTTCAAATGATGGTAATCTGCGAGGTGCCGCGACGTTAAATCAGGTGCTTCTTAGGAGGTAACCCATGTTTCTTTTTCTTTAGATAGGTCTTATTTTGTATTAACTGGTTTTGAAGTGTGTTGCAGGAATGAGTGTGCTATGCATGAACTGTGCTAAAAATAATTGGCTAAGTATGGAAAAAGTGCGGACCGCACAATTTTGAATGCTATAGCATAAATCAACCGCGGCTGCACAATTCTTGTGCGGACCGCACAATTTGAGATGGGAAAATGCAAACTCTCTGAAGTTTGTTTGTCAGAAAAATGGCCAAAGTGCGGCCGCACAAGGAAATCTGTGGACCGCACCAACATCTGCGGTCGCACAGCGAATTATGCGGATCGCAGATCAATGAAGGGAACTTGAACAACAGGTAATAGAGTGCGGACCGCAGAAGAAATTCTGCACTCTTCTCTTGAACCCTTAGCCAAAACCGGTTGTATAAATAGTAGCCCTAATGCTACTGTTGAAACTTTCCAATCTCTGAGAAATTAAAACAAAGGCTAAAATCTTGCACACAACTGATTCAATCATCTGCCACTTAATTGAGCATCTGTGATCACTCCTTAACACGACTTCATCACTAGTATGTTCAAATCATTTCTAGGATTCTTCCATTTTTTTTAGTTTAGTTCACAATTTGTTAGTTATTTTAGACCATTTATCAATTTCATATCTATGTGGGGTGTGAATTGTGTTGGGTAAACTCATAGTTGCTATTTGGGGAATGGGTATTTGGTTTTTCATGTTTAAGTGCTACTACAATGTCCAATTTGTGCATAAAATCGAAATCCTAAGAACTCTGCCCGATTAAGTTTTGAAATGTGCGACCGCACAAGGAATTGTGCGGTCCACAGAAGTATAGATTAGGGATTTGGTGAAGCAAGATTGTGCGGACCGCACTTGAAATAGTGCGGTCCACAGAAATTCAATCGCGGTCGTAGAAAAGTGTGTGCGGCCGCAGATCAGGGCATTCTCTATCTTCAGAGAGTTGTATTTTTAGGTGCCCATTGTGCGGCCGCACTCAGCAAAGTGCGGATCGCACTTCAACTCTGCGGTAGCACTTTAAAATTGTGCGGTCCGCACAACCAGACCTGCGGCCGCCCTTACAATTGTGCGGACCGCACTTTCATACCCTACAACCTGTTTTGTTCTGTGCACTTCTGATTATATTCACTTGAATTAGAACTGAATCCTGCTACTGTTTGTTGCAGAAAATGGTTAGATACCGTGGTCTTGGTGATACATCAAAGGGGATGGGTGAACCTTCAAGAGGCAGAGGCAAAAGCAATTTACCCCTCGCCCTCCAAAGAATAATCAGTAAGAAAGTCACAACATGCCGAAGTAGACAGCGAAACCCTCCGAGTCAAGTTCATATGCCCCGTCTAGGGAAGCATTGGAGGGCGACTCAATGCAAGAGCAGCTTGTTGTGCAATCACAGCCACAACCGCTTCAGGATAGATACTAACTGAGAAACGAGCCCACCTCTTTTGAGAGCACTTCTGAGGGGTCAGAAAGTAACAGTCAGGCTCCGGAGCCTTCTTCTACACATGCCCTCGACGCACCAACTACTATAGTGGATGTGGATGAGATCCCGGATGATGGCCGAGGGGGTGATACCAGAGTTACCGACCTTGAGAGGTCGAAGAAGAAAGAAATTTGGGAAGATAGGTTCGTCAGTCTAACTGCATTCAATGGTTTTAGAGAGTGGTGGCCGTTGAGATCGCTCACTCTTGAGCGTCAGTTCTTATTAAAAGATCTTGATAAATACAACCCGGCGGTGTTGAGACAATTCCGGGAGTAGAAGGGGTGAACATGGTTCACTCAAATTGTGGTAGATGCCAAAAAGTACCTGGTCCGGGAATTTTACGCCAATGTGGCGCACATAAAGAAGGGGACCAAAGTGACGAAAGTGAGGAATCTGAAAGTAAGGTTTGACCAGAGCACCTTGAACACATATTTAGGGTTGGAGGATGTTGAGACGGTGCAATACTTGGAAAATCTAGCTATGGGCGATGCAGCTCGCCCATGGCTAACTGAGATTCTGGCAGCTCTGGGACCCCCACCACCATGGATCACAGCAGGGATTCCTATTCAGCGGAACACCCTAAATTTAGAGTCAAAGGGATGGCAGACGTTTGTGTGTAGCAGAATAGACCCGTGACAAAATGAAACAAATCGCCCAATCCCGCGGACAGTGATAGTCGCCTCTATCATGGCCGGATACCCAATCAATGTGGGTGCTATGATTGCGGCAAACATGTCTTTGGTTGACAGGCAAAGTGACAGCTCTTACCCGTACCCCAATACTATCACAGAGTACCTTACGGATGCGGGGGTGGAGCCGAGGAATTTTGACACAAAGGTTCGGGCAAAGAAGCCTTTCACTTGGTACTCTCTGAAGGACCCGAAGAACCCGAAGAATAAGGGTCAACCGACTACTACCGTGGGCTAGTTTGATGAGCCTTCAGTGATAGCGGTAGAGTCAGCAAACATGTCTTCCCCTCCAGTAGTGCCTTCTACCAGTACAGTTGCCATGCCACCACCTCTTTCTTCAGGACCTTCAGCAGTAGTTCCCTCCACCTCGACTTTAAGGCCGATGCCTATACCCACTCATCCACTATCTGCACTGCGAGTCTCCCAGATACTAGCGAGCCTCAACAATTGGATGCAGACAGCTACTGCAAAGCTGTCTGACTTATCCAGTGCTGTTGTAGCACAGTCATCCACCTCGACAACCCAAATTCCTCCAACAGTGGAGGCTACATTGAAGAAGATCTTGGAAAACCAAACCACCATCATGAACACCTTGGTAGCACATGGATCAGTGATTGAGGAGCTGGGGAAGCAGGTAAAGAAAATGAGAAAATCCCATGCGTCCAAGAAATCAGTTGATGATCTTCCATTCGATTTGCTCGTAGGGTTAGACCCACCAGCATCAGCAGCTCTAGCAGCACCATCTATTCCAGTGGCACCAGCTGGCCAGTCTGAGGAGCCAGACATGGCTGCCGACACTGCTGAGGCGGTGCGACAGATGTTCACCCACCCAGTTACTCCCAGAGCCGAGGATGATGAAATCCAGTTAGAGGAGACTGAGGGCGGTGACGCTGCTCTAGACATAACCATTTAGGGAGTCCTCTTCACTCTTACCCCTCTTTATTCTTATTTTGTTAAGCATTGGGGACAATGCTTACTTTTATTCGGGGGGGGGGGGGATTTATTGGATATTTGGATGATTTGACATTTGGTTTGTAATAATTGATAACATTTTCCTTTTTCTTTTTATCATGTATAGATTCTCCTCTTTCTTTCTCTATTGATGTATATATTTTCTCTTTTCCTCCCTCATTATGTATATTCATTATGCTTGCAGTAACTTGCTTTGTAGCTTTTTTATTTTATTTTCTTATTAGTCAATGTTTAATTCAGTAGCTTCTTTTTAATCTAATAGCTTCTTTTTATGTTTGAGTGGACAATAAACCTTTGGTTTTTTTAATACCACGGTTCTTTCCAAAGGTAGTTTTGTGTGAACCGGGTGACTCCTCCCAACGTTGGATGGCGTGACCTTCTTAAGGGATTGAGTCCGTTTTTGGCGTTTAGGTAAGAATAGTAGTAATAAGGAATAAAAAGACCTAATTGAGTCAAGCTCTAAGAGTCAAATATGCTTTACTTGGTACCAACACACTTAACTATGTGCTTATGGTTAGAAACAAGTTTTTTTTTTTTTTTGGAAAGAAATAGCTCTAGTTAGTGATCTTGTGACTCTTGTGTTGACTTAGGCAATCATCGAGTGGTTTAGTTGAGCCATAGTGATTTTTAAATCTTGATTATGGTCGTTGTGGTCCCTCGACTCTATCCTTGTTAACAATCCAGCTGTGTGAGAGGTGATATGTTTTTGTTGCAAGTCCAAGTACCCGTGCAAATGGTCTGGAACTTTCCCCGAATGTGTTTCTAGGCAAAATTTTAAGTTTTGCTTGGCTTGAGAAGTGATTGTAGGCTCTCCTTGACCTGCTTGAAATTTTTCATGGGCCACCAATGTTGTTATCCCTAGTCAACCCATTTGAGCCTAAAACCCTTCTCATTTGATCACCATGTTACAAGCCTTTAACAGTTCTGTCGTGACCCTCTCTTGGCACCCGAGCTTTCCTTAACACTCTTGTAAAATAATTGGCTGAAAACATAAGTTTAGGGGAGAGACGAGGAGTTTGAAAAAGGTATCAAAGCACAAAAAGAGAAAAGAAATGAAGAGAAGAAAAGGCAAGAAAAAAAAAGAAGAACAAAAAGATAAATGCAAAAAGAAAGTGAATAAGTTGAAGAGTTGAAGGGTTTTCAAAGAATAGTAATTATGCAAGGCATGGAGAAAACAAAGAAGGAAAAAATGAATATCATAACCAAGAAGGAGTGAATCTAAGTCTCTCCAATCCCCCTATGGAAAAGAAAATACCTCAAAAAGTTGGCAAAGCATGAGCCGATAAGAGAAAATGGAGTGCTTAGGGAAAGATGAACCTGTTCAATCATAGCATATCCAACCTTAGTCCAAAAGTATTTATTGCATTTTGAAAAAGCCCTACATGATTTCAAGCCGTGCAAGCTTACATTATGGTGATTTACATGAGGGGCAAGCCTACGGTACTTAAAGCCGTACTTGTGACATTCTTTTGAGAGAGATGAACGAACCTTTTACAAATCTTTGAATTGAGTGCTACATTCTTAAGTGAGATAAGCAAACGGAGAGTAGAAGAGGAGGAGTTTGGGATCCACAATGGCCTACATGAAAGAGCGATCTTCTTTGATAAATTAAATCAACTCTTGATGCTCAAGTGTCACATTAGAACTATTTGTGCTTAAAAGTTCAACCCATTTCCTTGTTAATAATTTATAAGTGTGTGGGTAATTGTTAGTCCCAAATTGATGTGTGATTGATTAGCTGGAATATCTCTTAACTTGTGGAGGTGGAAATTACCTTATTTGCTTGAGGACAAGCAAAAACTTAAGTTTGGGGGAGTTGATGAGTGGGGATTTTGACTACTTATTGGTACCCTTTTTCTTTCGTTTTAGTCCAAAAGCGTTTAATTGTGTTCCCAAAAACTGATGAAATATGCTTAATTGCATGAATGGTGGAAAATGAGCCTAAAAGATAAAATCCAACTCAAAAAGAGTAATCTGAACCAAGGACAAAAACATGCACAAAAGCTCTAAAATGTGGACCGCAGATTGTGCAGAAGAACTTGTCAGAGATCTATGAGAAGTGCGGTCCGCACATGAGAAGTGCGGTCCGCACATGAGAAGTGCGGTCCGCACATGAGATGTGCGGCCGCAGAAGCAAGGCAAGACCGGAAGTTCAGAGAACATGCATATCACATTCAATGGAAGTGCGGACCGCACAATTAGTGTGCGGCCACAGAAGATCAGCTATGCTGCCGCAGTTGCATTTGTGCGGTCCGCAGAAGAGCTATGTGCTGCCGCACTCAGAAATATGCAAACCACAGAAAGAGAGAGATGCGGCCGCGGTTCAGAATTGTGCGGCCGTAAGAGTCCAATCCCGTCAAGCTGAAGCAAAGTGCGGACCGCACATGGAATTGTACGGCCGCAGAACCTCAGAAAGGGCATTTTTTTCCGAAAATTCCAGTACTGTATAAATAGAAGAGATTCATTTTTTTAGGTTAAGTTTTGACATCAGCAGATACAGTAGCCGTTTTTCTTTACTCTCTTTAGTAGTTTTTGCCATTTTGAGCTTTTTTAAACATAGATTTCTTTATTCTAATTATCAATATGGGTTTAATTATCATTTTTTCTTCTATTTCTTCTGTCTTAAGCATGAGTAGCTAGATTTTCACTAGGGTTGTGCCCCAACCCTAGAGTGTAAATTTAACGGGTGTTTGAATTATGGCTTGTTTATGGTTGAGTGTTTATTATTTAGCCTTGTTCTTGCTTTTAATTGTAGAATTAATGGTTGTAAATATTAGTTCATGCCTATTTGACTTGGTCTCTACTTGAGAAAGAGAGGCTTAGTCTAGAAAAATTTGGCTAACAAGGAATTTGGGGTGAATCAAGACATTGATAGTCCCAATTAAAGGGTTGAATCTAGAGATAGTAAAATCCGACTTGAGCTTGTTATCAACTATTTTGTTTTACACCCATTTGGACTTGAGAAAGCCAAATTGGGCAAGGTCACTCTCTGACCGAGAGTTATTGAGTGGGTACTCAAGTGTTATGGCTATAATATACCCCGACCAATAAAACAAGCTTTAAAGTTTACAACCCGTTAGGCAAACACCTAGGTGAAGGTCATAGCCCTAGGTCTTTTTATCATTTGAAAAATAACAAAAATAATTTTTTAGTTTCATTACTTAATCTTGCAATCTTAAAATGGAATAGACATAGAATAAGGATCAATTTGTGAAAGTGTAATCTGAGATAGTTCATACTCATACACTGCAATTTATACTCCTAAATCCCACGTATAGCTCCCTGTGGAATTCGACTCCGACTCTTTGTTGGGTATTACTATTTCAATCGACCGTTTCATAACCTTGAATTGAGGTGTGAACTTGGATGAGATCAACATATTGAATGATCGTGAAATCAAACGTCAACAAATAAGCGTAAAATAGAGTGCGTTATAAAGATTCGTACTAAATTACCACTATTATCCTTAATCCCACTGTGGACGCCAAACTGTTTACCCTTAAAATGAGTAACAATTAAATTTATATACGGTTTAAAGGATATATGATTTAACTTAACACGAATAGTCAAAGAACAACAAGTAATTGAATTAAAGAAAAGCAAAATAATCAAACCAAATGTGACGAAGTAATTAAGCCCGATGTTAGATTTGAGTGTTAAAGACCGGTTCCGATCGTGCCCTGAGAATGAAGCTTAGTTGTAACTGAATAGATGAAGAATTTGAAGAACACTTAAACAAATGCTAAAAGACAAAAGTGAACTTTATTGTTTTGATATGCGTGCCAATAGTGACCCAAAAAAATAAAAAGATTGTCCTCTTTATATAGTAGAAGAGTTTTAATCCTAATACAAGTCTAAATAAGGTAAAAATCCTTTCCTTCCTTTTTTCAAAGAAAACACGATCCGCAGTTAATATTGGGCGCGATTCGTGCTGTAATATCCAGATGGTGGCAGATATTTCGGCTCCTCGTTCGTCCTCTTTAACTGTCTTCCCTTTAACCCCGATTCTTCGTTTCGCTCGAGCTTGATTCTTCCCATGTTTGGCCATGCTTGATTTCCGATGTACCATTCATCCACCCCGGACTCCGATCTGCTGGCACCCTCGGCCTTACCCTAGCCAACGTCGAATCACATTGTTCCTCGTTTCTTCATCGAAAAATTCGGGGTAACTTTATCCCTGATTTTACCCGTACACAAATTTCATTCGTTTTCAAGCATTCCACACTTCTACCTCATTGAAATTGATGTACAGAAATGCAATCGGGGAACTTCAGATATTATGTGATTTTGGAAGAATACCGTAATGAAAGTTTTTTGTAGTGTTTTAAAAGGCGTTGGCGTAAGGCGAGGCATTTTACATATGCCTCAGCGAGGCGTCCCCATAGGTATTTAATTTTTAATATTTTATAAAATAATATAATGACAGTAAATATTTATAAACATGTAAAATTGCATAAAAATTGAAGAAAACTATATATATATATATATATATATATGCCCCATCCCCACAAAAAACTAGTCAAATAATCTATTATACGCTACTTACAAGCAATGTTTTAAAATACGAGGCGTGAGGCGGGGCGTTTTACTTGATATGGGGCGAGGCGTAAGCCTGGAGGCGGGGGGAGGGGGGGGAGGGCGTAAGCCCATGGATCTTTAAAAATTTTAATTTATAAATTAATAAAATAACATAATAACATAAAAAAATATAAAATATAAATTAAAAGTTAAAAATTAAAAGAAAATTAAAGGAACTCATAGAAAAAAAATATCTAGCATGATTCTTAAGTATAACTAATGCATACAAATCACGTATAACGTCTTTAACTTTCAAATAATTAAAAACTTACAATTTCTTTAAAAAAATGCTCAAACTCCACATTTTACTTTCCTAAAAGTAAATAATTAATAAAATCTTATTAGTACGATAATTAAAATATTACTCCTTCATGAAAAAATACAAATTAGTTTAACATATCAAATTAATAAAAGTGTATAATAAGGAGGGACAAATGAACTAAGACACGACCAATAATAAGTGAAGATATAAATTCGCAATACTATGTCTCATTATTAGAGTTATGCTCAACGATATTAATTAGAAAATTTTGAAGGTCAACGATATTAATTAGGAAATTCGACACGTGATTTGCGTTAGAACTGTTAGGCGAGCCCCGAGCGTTGGGTGTTAGGCGTGTTTAGGGCGCACAGTCGGGCGCTTGGGGCGTAAGCCTCACAGAACTAAGCCCCATACATGAGCCCTAGGGCGTTTTGCAAGTGCCCCGCCCAGGGGCGAGTCCCAGAAATGCCTTTTAAAACACTGTTTTGTCACACGAGGAGCTGGATACTGGTGTATATTCGACGCAGTAAGCCTCTTAACCAACACTAAAATTGCCATTTCCTCATTTTTCAGATATTATGTGATTTTAGAAAAATGAGAAAGGAACTTAATTTACTTACGATGATGTCTGCACAACTCATCTTATACTGTTAATGATAAAATTCTGGTCTAAAGGTTCTATACATGAAGATCTCTTTATATTTATGTCTTTCTTAAATTCATTTTCTCAATATTCAAAGGAAATAAAACTATAAACCTATAACTTATTTTTGCTAAAAATGAGGCCCCCCAAATTTGGGGGCCTAAAGCAGTGGCCTTAATGGGTTTACCTTAGAGCCGGCTTTGAAACCAAAAGAAAGCTCAATTGAATTTCTTTCATAAAAATTATACTGTGCCAAATAGGGTAAAAACAACTTTTTTTTGTTTATATAAAACATATTGAAATTCTATTGACATAAGAAAAAATTTTATACTTCTAGTGGAAAATACTGCTAAAAAAGTATACTTTGGATTGCAATTTTGAATAGAAATGTGGAATTTTTCATTTGTTTTTTTTTGTGGGGTTCATCTTGCTTGAGTTCCTGGATCCGTCATGGTGCATTCCGTTGAAAACTAAACTTCTACTATACTACTTTTCTTCTCTCCAGTTACTCAGAAAGAGAAAAGTTTCTAAAATGTAGTAACACATACCGAACTAATTAATGATATTGGCAAATGACACGACCCAAGCTTTGTGGAAATAGCAAGAATAGGTATTTCCTGTTGTTAGCAGTGATAATCAAATCAAGTATTGCACGTTTACCATCTATAGCAACAAGAGATCTACATATAGTCCTAAATAAGCTGCCTGCTACATAACGGCAAAAAAAAATAAAAGAATAAAAAAATAAATAAAGGAATGGCTTAGGTTATAATAACTTAAACGGGGATATACATAATATTTCCAACCTCTGTCTACATCATTTATTAATTAGGTCTTAGTTAATTTACATGCAACACTGCCACTTAATAGTGAGCATAGCGTTCTTGATGATAGCACTGTGTCCCTCTCCCTCCCTATGAAATTAACAGCATGCAAATATTTTCTGCTGTCCCGCCTTTGAGCTATTTGCAAAAGTACATACAAACTTTTCTATTTGCTCCTCTTTTTGTTTCTTTCAGCTAGAATCCAGACAATGACAACTTTTTTAGTTGGCATGCACTATCAGCAGTAGAAAATCTTCTCCTGGCACGCACATGAATCAACGGGTGAAAATCATTTTTTTTCTCATAGTTTGCCTAAAAAACCAATCTCCCCTAACTTTCAATATTAGGCGCCTTCCCCCCACCCCCCATATCAATTTGACCGGCAGCTTTGAAATATTTGACCACTCTCTATAGGGGCAAATTGTATTTTCACTTTTTATTTTATTTAGTGGGGTACCCTAATTAATTATATACCTTGTTATTTAGTATTTTTTCAAATCTTGTTAATTGCCTCCTAAAGAACCAAACGTTTTGGTCGCAACTCGCATGAGCTTCCAAACCACGGTAAGAGTTTTGCTTTTTTACTCACCATTAATATGCTTTACTTAATTGTTCTCCCATGTTTCTTTGTCTCGTTTCCTCAAATTATCATGATCTTATGTTTTAAAAAACAAAATCAAGAAAAACTTTAATTTTTCAAATAGGATTAAGTCCCTGAACCCCCAAAGTAGTGACAATGTCAGATATTTGAGGATACTTTGGATTATTATGCTACATTGTTGTATCAGTAACAATCTTGTTACAATCTAGATACACAATAATATTCAGCTTAAAAGTTGTATTGTCTTTGTTAAAAGTTCGGCCATGTTGCATGATACGCTTTGCTATATCAGTTATTTTATAACTTTGTTTACCCGAAAAACGGATGATAATTGAATTTATACGCAGTACTAAGTGTATGTAGTATAATTCGGTATAAATTGAGAAAATATAGAAATGAATATCGAAATTAACTGTAAAAGAAATGAATGCAAACTGAATGGATTAATTAGCCCAAACCTTCAAGTTTTATCACCCTCAAACTGAATAGAGAGTAACTTATAGAAGAACTAAATGACTAAAATATTAAAATCGGAAGAAAGATAGTATATTGCTTTATGTTCTATGAATCTGAATGAATCTCTCTTACAAATAATCAGACCCCCCTTTATATAGTGGAGAGGTCCTATTCTTAATACGGAAAAGGGCTAAATTTGCCCTTAAACTATTGGATATAGAGTAATTTTGCCCTCCATTTGATTTTGGTATCAATATTATCCCTATCGTTAATAAACCAGCTCACTTATACCCTCAAAACTAACGGTTAATCCACATAGGCACAAAACATTTTAAGAAAATATTTTTTTGGCTGAATTGGATCTCCACGTAGGATTGATATTATCTTCTTTTTATTTTGGATGATAAACATAACTATTCAAAGACTCCAAAAATCACCATTGCTACCGTTCACCACCAAGAGGTGTACACCCCCATCTTCTTCTCATTGCCGGCTATTCCAGCCCATTCTACGAACTCAGAGAAAGTAGTTCACCATGAAAATCAAGTTGTTCATTGGAATACCCACAGTAAAGCAGCAACTAATTTACCGCGGAAAATAGTTCCAATGGGAGCAAACGTTGGCGGATAATCTTTCACTTTTATCTCATCTTCTCTTCCTTGCATGAATCACCAATATCAGAAAAAGGCGAATCAACCTAGCTGAAAAAGATGACCGTGCCATAAAGGCCTTATCTTCCAAATCGAAAGGTTATCCGGTCAAAATTTATTCTGGGGGCGATATTGCCAGACATATCTGAAGCTTTTCTAAGGAAGAAATTTAAGATTTTGAAAATGGTTTTGGAGGGTGGTTCATTGGTATTGTGTTAGTGGTAATGGAGAAGGTTGGCACCTTCACTATTCTGGTGGGCTATTGCTGACGAAAGATCCCTTTTTCAGTGATTGAGCTCTCTTAGAGTGGTGGATTTTATTTCTTTATTTTTCATCTATATTTAAGTGACATGTTGAATTTGGTGAGCACTTCTGTTAAATGGTCATCTACTTTAATTATTGTTGTTTGATACTCTATGTTTTAATTTTGTAGATAAAGAATTGATTAGATAAGCATTTCCCAATTTTGAACTTCACATCTTGAATTTCTAACTTGAAGTTGCCTTTTGAATTATTAGAATTATGACAGTTTCAATGAATATCCAGGTGGTGAAAAGGTAGATTTGGCTCTTTGTCGTTGTGGATGGTTTTCTTCCTAGTGCAAATTTTCAGGTGGTCGACCATGGTTCTCTTTAGGTTCGAGAAGATAATATCAATCCTACGTGGAGATCAATTCAGCCAAAAAATATTTTCTTAAGACGCGTTGTGCCTGTGTGGAGTAACCGTTAGTTTTGAGGGTATAAGTGAGCCAGTTTATTAACGGTAGGGATATTATTGATACCAAAATCAAACGGAGGGCAAAATTACTCTATTTCTAATAGTTTAAGGGCAATTTTGGCCCTTTTTCATTCTTAATATAATTTTTAAATATAGCAAGGAATCCCATGATAGATTAATTAATTGGCCTCTCATTGATATGTGCCGTGATTTCCGCCAAAATTCTTGCCCAATTGCGGATATTCTGGCTTTTTATTTTTTGGCTCGATAAGCTTTCCTCGATCGAGGCCGATCTCGGCCTCGATCGGTCTCTATTTAGCCTGATCTCGATCTTGACCGGTCTCTATTTTGCTCGACCTTGATCTTGGCCGATCTCGATCTTGACCGGTCTCTATTTTGCTCGACCTATGGGTCTCGAGCTCGATAACCTACTATTTGTTGTTATTTTAATAAATTTTTACATATAAATTTATGTTATGCATAAAAAAATACTGGATTGAAATGAACCCGGCGATCAAACTCTACATCTGTCCCTGTTTATAAGACCATAATAAAAAATAATAATAATAGTGAAGATTATTGTAACAAAGTTTCAACTATTCTGTTAGCTTTATAAAAGAGACAGAAATGGAGTAAAAGAAAAAAAAAAAGGATCAATAAACATGAAGTATCACAAACGGCAGAGAACTCTATCGATAACAAAAGTATACAATTAATTAGAGCATCACATTAAATAAATAAATAAATAAATAAATAAGGTAAAATTATGATTTGCCCCTATAGAGAGTGGTCAAATATTTCAAAGCTGGTTAATGGCCGAATATTGATGTAAGGGGGGAGGGGGAGGGGGGAGATGCCTAATGTTGAAAGTTAGGGAGAGAGGTTGATTTTTAAGGCAAACTTCGGGAGGAAAAATAATTTTCACCCACAATCGATACATCCCGAAACATCTTGAGGTTCTATTTTGGGATTTAATTAATTGCTGTACTGCTATAATGTTTATAATTTTATTAAGATATGGTAGCATGCACTACCTAAACAACAAAGTGCGGTTCATAAAATCTATGTTGAAATATCTGTATAATGCCGATCTATGGATCGAGGAGGTGGCTGATCACAATGCCCAAGTGCTTTAATTTTTCGGATTCCGTCTGGCATAAATTGTGAATTTTCTTTTCAAGAAATTTCAGTGCTAATTGAATAGCTACAAGTTCGCAAATTGGACTGTCTACGAGACAAAAAGTCTTGTCCAAGATTTATAAATATGTAGAATCTTTTGTACTTCGATACAACAAACTTGAGGTAGAAATTTGTCCATTCTTATTTCGCAATGCTTTTAAAAACTACAGAAGTGGCACTGGGGCAACACATGGCTCATCCCTCGTATTTTCTTTTTCCAAAATTGGAAAATGAAGAATTGGAAGAAAAAAGAATATTTTAGTATATGTTCTTAATTTTATTAAAGACTTTTTTCTGTCTTCCACTATTGGATCCGCCACATCTAATGTATAGTGTGAAAAGTATAGTCGTCTTGAAACAATTCCCGGCGCAGAGTGGCGGAAAAGTAAAGCACTTTTTTCTTTTCTTGTTTTATGTCTACACTTTATACGGATAGCTAGAATACCCGTCATCCAAATTCTTTGTAGCCCTCCGTTTATATGACGTATCAATCGGTGTAAATAATTTTTTACACTCAGTCAAAATATATTTATTCAAAAATTTTATTAAAATATGAGATTTGTAATACTGAAAATAATACTTAATCTATAAAGGTGACATGATAATATAAATTATTTTGAAGGTCTATATAACTTAGAACTCATCCTTGAAAGGAAAATTCTATACTGTACGCGTAATTGGCCATAGTCTATTGACTCTATCCTTAGATATGTCTCACGATAGGCCACTTCTGTAAGAGTAGCTAATTAGCTATTGCAGAAAAATGATCCTAATAGACGGGTTTAGAAAGTAGACAAAGTACTTTTTGCTTCTCCTCTATATAATATCGGTAATGGGTAAAATATGTTAATATTAAATGCTTGCATAATATAGTGATACATGGAGTCGAATGCAGAAGGTAACCAGGTCCGAAGGCGAGATAAATGCCTGTCACCCGGTGACATTTAATGGAGAATATTCTATAACATTAAGTACGTAGTCCGTCAGAGAATATGACATTTACTGTCTACCGTTACACCTTCTTCAATGGCCCCCATAATTGTCATTTAATAGAGGCTTGATCCTAGGACCTTGTTTCCGAGGCAATACTTTGTTCTAAGCTCAATAATATTTTATCTACTTGCTTATTAATATTGTGACACTGCCTTCGAAGCCCTGCTCCCGGAACCAGGATTTCTATTATCTTATCTCGATTTCAACACTAATTCTTATATTCTTGTTCAATTGATTTATCATTGTAGGATCAAATCGATTCACTTGTTTATAAACTACGTATAAATTCAACAGTATCGTTTTACGAGTAAACAATATGGCGCCTACCATGGGGCATAGACAGTTGTGTAATTGAGTTGATCCTTGCATCTATTACTAACATGTTTGATTCTTTGTTCTTAGCAAAAATCATAGAAAATGGGAGATAACGATGTCAACATCGCACACAACATTGAGGCCCAAGAAAATCAAACTCACCATAAAGATTCAATCAGTGATACTCGCAATGAGAGGGATGAGGCCATGTCAGTTCAGGGCAGGCAATATCCACGATATGTTCGAGAGACAACTCTTGATGATGCTGAAGACGAGCACGTCACTGAAATAGTAAGGATCCTGAGGGAGCAACAAAAGGCCATTATGGGCCACCTCTCACGACAAGATCAGGCAAGAATTCTCTGAGATGGCCGTTTTTCAAGAATGTCGCCACCTCCTCACGCAGATGTTGGCAGTCCCCTGTCTGGTGGCCATTGGTCCCATGGTATTCGCACCACAAATTAGGATTCCTTTGACTGGGATCTAATCTCATTGGCTTTGGGAACAATGCTTCCTTAATGTTCCTCATAGTCGATACTAGCTCCACTACGCTGACGTTAAAGTTGTATTCGGAAAGCCTGGGGTATGAGGAGTCCCGGGAACCCGACATCTCCTTGTCCTACAGTGATCTGTTATTCCGACCACGATCAGCTCTCCTTTCGGTTGCGAATCTATCCGCCGATCGAAAACCTCTACTGCATCCTTCGGCCCTTTCATAGGGAAAAAACCGACCTCTTGAAGATCATCGATCTGTATCAAAATCATCATTTGACTTCTCCTTATTCTTCTCCCGGTCCCGACCCTATGTTGATGCCGGTAAACCGAGATGTTCATCCTTAATTCTTATGTTTGACTCGTACCGATTGTGAACATCTGCCTATATTGTTGCCTCGGACTAGAGCAGACTTTTTTTCAATTTTCGGGAAGTGTCGGGACTTCTCGAATTCAGACCTTTTAGTGAATGCTTCAGCTACCCATTCGTCCGGTACAGTCGGTAGCAGCATCCTTTCCTTATGGAATCTAGTCACGAACTCCCGCGGCAATTCAGACTCTCCTTGTGCAACTCACGGTTCAAAATGTCAGCCTTTCAAGACTGTACCTTTTTGGCTCCAGCATGGGCCTTGATGAAAGAATCTGTGAGCATCTCGAAGGAATCTATTGAGTGCTCGGGCAAGAGTGAATACCATGTTAGGGCCCCCTTCGTGAGGGTTTTCACGAATTTCTTCAGTAAGACTGACTCAATCTCGTGCAGAGCTAAATCGTTTCCCTTTACTGCCGTTGTATAGATGGTGATGTGCTCATGAGGATCTGAAGTCCCATCATACTTCGGCACGTCTGGCATTTTAAACTACTTCGGGATCAGCTCTAGTACTGCGCTTGGTTTGAACGGCAATTAGGTGTACTTCTTTGAGTCCAGTCCTTTCAATACTGGTGGTGCACCCAGAATCTAATCTATTCGAGCGTTTATTTCCCTCATAATCTGTATGAGTTCGGTTTTAAAGGGATTATTCTCGTTGTTGTTACCGGATTCGCTACCATTCCCCCGGCCTTGTCAAAGCCGACTTCGCCCTTCGGGGTGTTGTTATTGACTCTCTGCGTTATTTGATTTGAGCACCCGGAGGAACTGGACCACGTCCATTAGTGTTGTTGGAAGCACCTGACAATGCCTGCCTCAATTCCGTCATGGGGCTAAAAATAATTACGGCTGCAATCATGATACCGTGGAACCTTCAAAAGCAGGAGAAGATCTTCCGCGTTTGACGATCAACATGATTTTCGGTTGGAACAAGATTAATGGTGTGAGTTTTTTGGGGACAAAGAATACGAAGGTATCAGTAACTCACAGTAAGAGACTCTGGGTAGTCGCTGAGGATGACATTACTTTCATGGAGGAAGATGCTGATGGACTATTGCTGCCGCACAACGATGCCTTGGGAATCTCTTGAAATGTCTTAAATTTTAAAATTAAATGTGTTTTGGTGGACCGAGGAAGTTCGGCCAATATTATCCAGTGAAGAGTGTTGGAGCAAGACAAGATGACCAAAAGTATCATTCCGTCCACAAAACTCCTTGTCGGGTTCAATCTGGCAAGCGTAACAACTCGAGGAGAGATCTTGCTGCCCACGAATGCGGATGGGGTGATAAAGACGACCTTTTTCGAGGTAACAGATGGTGATATGGGCTACAATATTATCCTGGGAGACCATGGTTACATAAGATGAAGACTGTGCCATCGACGTATCATAAATTATTGGAGTTCCCAACTCCCGAGGGAATTAAACAAATAAGAGATGACCAACCGGTAGTAAGGGAGATGAATGCAATCTCAGTTTCTAGTAGCAAAGGGAAGGAACATGCAACATAAAAATTATAGGAACCGGCACTTGCTCCCGAGCCGAGCGAAGTCGACCAGAGGGAGGAGTCGTCGGAATCCTATCAGGTACCAAGATATTTTCATGTACCAGAAGAAACAGACGCAACAAAATCCATAGCGAAAGAACTTGAGCAAGTCGCGTTGTTCAAAAAGTTCTTGGAGAGGAAATTCCACTTGGGGACAAGGCTAAACCCCGAGATCAGGTTTGGATTTATCAAATTTCTTAAACTTAATATTGACTGTTTTGCGTGGTCGCATGCAGATATGACAGGTATCCCGCCGGAAATGGCTGTGCTCAAACTGAGCCTAGATCCTAACATCCCTCTGGTAAGGCAGAAAAAATATCCTATTGCTGAGGTCAAAAACAAATTCGTAAAAGAAAAGGTAACTCGTTTGATTGATATTGGTTCAATCCGAGAGGTAAAGTATCCTGAGTGGCTAGCTAACGTAGTACTAGTTCCAAAGAAAAATAATAAATTTCGCGTGTGCATAGACTATAAGGATTTAAATAAGGCGTGCCCAAAGACTCGTTCCTATTGGCAAACATTGATCAAATGATTGATGCGACGACCGGGCACGAGTTAAAGCGTAATGACCACGTTTGCTGAAATTTATCATTCCCGTACAAAAAATCTTAGGGGAATAAAGGTTCATCAACCGAGCCAGGGATAACTCTTCTTCCATCTCCTGGCATATACACCAAAGATAAGCAATTGTCCTCCACACAGAAGGACTTACATGTGCCAAGCATACCTGGTAACGGATGTAAAATTCCGCGATAACGGAGTCAAGTTCCCTGCTCAAGGAGAACGGGCCCAAAGTGAAAGGAATACGTGTAAACATAAGTATAACCCTTCTTGGGTAAGATTACCCACTCCGCCAGGGCAGGAGCGATGATGTTTAAATCCTGGTAATGACAGTTTTCCTTCACAGCAGGGATGCTGGAAGGACGGATGGAAGAAGGATACACGCCAACGGTCCATATGCGAGGGTTAGCAGAAGGGTACTTTTCTTCGAAATCCTTAGTGATAGTAAGCTTTCTGGGAATGATGGTGCTTACCGTAGGAGAAGCAGCAACATCAGCATTTTCTTTGTTCTTCGAAGCACTAGAATTTCTGGAAGAGGAGGTCATTGTTATCAGAAAGGAGAAAGGGATTTTCCTCCAAAGAAGAATATAAGAGGGAGTTGAAAGCAAGTGCGAGTTGAGTAAAGAGTTCGAGAGAATTTAGAGAAGCATGAGGTAAAAAGGGGAAGAGTGATGCGTATAAGTAAAGGAATAAGCAACTAAAATCATGGTCATGATTACCTCGAGAACCGGCGAAAGTGTTGCTGAATCATTGGATGACGCATGTTTGGGTTTAGAGGGGGTCAGAAAATTTCCCACCAAGAAAGGTATCTTCACCAACTTCCAGGTAATACAAAGATGTGCTACCGGAAAGCAGGGGGACTATCTGTATAGGGTAAAATATGTTCATATTAAATGCTTGCATAATATAGCGACACATGGAGTCGAAGGCAGAAGGTAACCAGGTCCGAAGGCGACAATCTCGTTTATCCCCGAAGGGAATGATGCTCATAAAGGCAAGATAAATGTCTGTCACCCGTTGACATTTAATGGAGAATATTCTATAACATTAAGTACGTAGTCCGTTACAGAGAATATGGCATTTACTGCCTACCTTTACACATTCTTCAATGGCCCCCATAATTATCATTTAATAGGGGCTTGATCCTAGGACCTTGTTCCCTAGGCACCATTATAAATAGAGAGTTCAACAACCATCGTAAGGGCACGAATTTTCTGACAAGCACTGACTATACTTTGTTCTAAGCTCAATATTATTTTATCTTCTTGCTTATTAATAGTGTGACTACTGCCTCCGAAAGCCCTGCTCCCGGAACTAGAATTTTTATTATTTTATCTCGTTTTCAACGCTAAGTCTTATATTCTTGTTCAATTTATTCATCATTCTAGGGTCAAATTGATTCACTTGTCTATAAATTACGTATAAATTCAACTATACCGTTTTATGGGTAAACAATATCCTATAATTATAGAATCTCACTTTAACCTCATTTTCTTTATTCTTTTATCTTATATTGTCACTTCAAATACTTAAAATTCCCAATAAAAGTTGGCAAAATCTCTAGAACTCTTGTTGCAACTGAATTTTAGGAAAGTTTTAATTGAACTATCGTGAAATAGTTAAAACGAGGTGAGTTGGATAAGGACAAGGTACTTCTCGTGCTTATGATGGATTTGGGATATTATAATTATAGATCAAAGTAAATCACTTTTCTTAACTCTACGCAAAGCTAGAAATTAGGTTAAAACAAAAGCTATATTTAAGTCTTCTGAGAGATTAAGGGTCTAACTAAATGACTCTAAGTCCGTCTTAGCTAGAATGAAATAAAACCAGAGGAAAATTTGATCTTCACCAGAACCAAAAAAAAACATTTTTTTACATAGAGTGTAGGCACATATATATGTCCCTTTTTGTTCGGGTGATATATGTCTCTTATTAATTTCTTTTTGGTTTCTGTTTCTTAATTCGGATACTAAGGTTTTTTCTTGTTAATTAAGAGTGTAAAAATACAAACTGCTTTGATGTGAATTGTCATGTACGGTCATAAATTTATATTTCACCTTTAATGATATACTTTTACAAACTATTAAAATATAATGTCATGCTCGTACAAACCATTAAAATCCTTGTGTTTATTTTTTTTTTGTAATTGTGTACTAGTTAACTCACGATCTTCCTCAACAATTAGGTTATTCAAAAGATATTTACATATATAGATCTCCTTAAATGAAAATAAATTTGTAATTTTCAAAATAAGACAGAGTATTTATCTGCTACAACAGAAGGTAAAAATGACTTGATGGTGTAAAAGTTTTGATAGTGTATGTAACATTAACGTAAACTCTAAAACGGAATAGAAGAAGTGCATTTTAAACTGTATGACCCAATCGGACAAAAGCATCCAAAGCGTTTACGTCAAAGCAGCTAAGCAATTGAGCATTAATTTTATATCATCGTTAGAAAGCAAATTTAATAGGTCGAAATCTTGAAATTGATAACACTAGGAATATGACTGATCAGACTAATTCCTAACCTTTTCTCAAGTAGGCAAAAGATATCCTTGTCTTAATTGTTTCAAGCTGCGATGGCATGCGTGTGTATATGAAGATGTTCATTTTCAATGGTACCACAAGCAGCAGCCAAAGCCTAGCTAGGACCATAGGGTAAGCGATGATACCAGTTACGTTGTCGGCCTGTTTGGCAAGTGGCTTATGGCTTCAGATTTTGATATTTTTGGGATACAAGAGTTGAATCGCTCTTGGAAGCGACTGTTGGTTGTCAATTCTTGTGTCTAACGTCAACCATCCTAGCTACATTAGTCTAAGATTTAAAGAAAACATAAGAGTATCGTGGGCCAAAAAGAAGAAGATATTGAATATCTAAGTAGAATTTTCGTCTAGACGTTTCAAACTTGAATTCATTATTTTGCCATATTAAGCAACTTTTTTTCTATATATTGTGGAACTTAAGTGTTTCCTATATATCAAGGGATATGCGTTAACGTTTGTGTATACGGTCAAAATCGAGTTTGCCCTTCGTGTGACTAATCAAGATTAAAGCATGATGGACCGAGGTTCGTCATTATAATATCGAGCTGAGATGTGAAGTTGGAAGGTCGAGCTCGAGAGCCAGAGACCGATCAATACCGAGATCGAGTCAAGGTCGAGCTCGAAACCCAGAGACCGATCAATACCGAGATCGAGTCAAGATCGAGCTCGAGACCCAGAGACCGATCGATATCGAGACCGGCCAAGATCGAGACCGAGCCAAGAAACAAAAAAGCCGTTATAACCACATTTGGGAAGAGAATCTCGGCAGAAAACATGGCTTGAATCAAGGAAAAGCTTGTTAATTTATCTATCATGTGATCCCCACTATGTATTTTTAATTATATCCAAAGTATGATTCCCCCACTATATTAAGAGTGGTTATCATCTGTACAAAGGGAGGATTCATTCATTCACACATTCAGATTTTATTGAGATTTACATAGCATCTAGCAACTATTATCCCTTTTGGGCTTTGATATTGATTCTTCCTGGTCTCTTATCAGTCACTCTCTATTCAATTTGAGTTTGTATTCATCCTTTTTACAGTTAATATTCGATATATCTTTTTTATTTTTCTAATTTATACCAAGTTATACCACGTATCCTTAGAACTACGTATAAATTCAACTCTATCCGTTTTTCGGGTAGACAGTTTGTTAGTTGAGGACACTGGTGGGAAGAGTTGATGTAGAGAGTAAAGCTTGCACTGTTAGGCCAGAGTAAAGCTTGCACTGTTAGGCCAGACTAGTTCAGAAAAAAGTCTCATGATAATTGCTCATACGACATGGAATTATGTTATTTATATGTACGAGACGAGACATTATTGGTTAAGAAATAGGAATGGTCCACGACTCCACTTACTTGTGTTTGAGCTTGTTTACCCTTAAAAATGGATAACAATTGAATTTGTACGCTATTTTAAGGATACATGGTTTAATTCAATGCGAATGATTAATGACGTGAGATAAGCAATTAAAGGATAGAGTAAATAACCAAACCAATGATGATACTGAATCCGGGCTCGGTTCAAGGCTTAACAAGAAGCTCGCCTTTGGTTCTCGGCCGGTGCTTATGAAGAACTTATGAACCAGAAACAAGAACTTTCAATAACCTTCAGAAACAGAGAAAAATAGACGTATATTGCCTATGTATGCGCGTTACAATGTGTTTAATGAATAATCAGCTTCCCCTTTATATAGTAGGGGAGTTTTACCCTAAGTACAATTCTAAAAAAGGTAAAAATCTTTCTTTTCGCTAATCACTGATCTAGCGCTGATACGGACCGAGATTCACGGTGTGATATCCGATTGGGCATGGATATCTCGGCCCTTTGTTAATCGTGTGCGACCGTTTGGTAATGCTTTCTGAGGTCTCGTTATTCGAATCAGGTCTGGGGCATGATCTCGATGGCTCCGGGGCAGGTATTTTTTTCGAGCTTCAATACGGGCGGCTCCCGGCTTCGATCTCGAATTCACGGAGTTATGTTCTTCCTTCGTTCACTCCATCGAAAAATCGGGTTGCTCATTACCTCAGTTTTACCCGTATACACAACTTTTTCTCAATGTGGTGACTATGGTCCCTACTGGTTAAGTACTTAATTTTACTTTTGCCCTAGATATCTAATGTCAGAAAGTCCTCTAAAATATAAGGAGATATTAATGAAACTTTGTAAGTCATCAAAAGCGGTATCCTTATGCCCGTGCTTTTATATTTTATCTCATCTAATGTTTAAGAATAGAAGAAAATATGAAGTGACTGCAGTATACTTGTGCACTTAAGAATCCCAAAGGGTCAAAGCTCTTCGGGAAGCAAATACTAAAAACTATTTATACTTTTACTCTCTAACAAAAGATAAGATTTCTTCTGCCAATAAATTCACCGTATTACCAAGTTCAAGTTCAATATAACATACTGACAAATTCTCAGATGGCATTTATATCAGGTATTAAGCCCTATTCTAGATGAATCGACCACCTCCTACTTTTTCTAACTCTTCTTTTCGTTCTTTCTTTTCCCACTTCACTAATTTTCCCTCTAAGGCGGACCAAGCAACGACTGGCACGGGAGGAAGAAACCTCAGAAAAGACACTCTGATTCTTAGGTCCTTTTCAAGCTAGGAATTTAAGAAGTGAGAAGAGGGTAGATTATACGTTACACAAGTTAACGTCAATAAAGTGATACCGGCAATGGAAAAGGACATCACAGAATTCCATTGTCTTTGCCAGCTGAGTGGCGTTTCCCATTTTCTTGTTTCCACACTGCAAACCTATCAGTTAGTTCAACCAACTTCCGAAAATTTTCTTGCCGCAATCTTTGTGGAGTCTCCTTTCGTTGTTGTTACTTCTTAATCGAATATTATAAAGTTCGGCCCATGTTTGACATATATGTTTTGTTAAAGTGAATGTACTTTTTCAAAGGAAAACAATTGGCATGTTTAGCACAAATTCTCCACCATCAAAACGAACTTAATCAGACAGTACTAGATCTTGGGAGTTTGGCTATGACTTCACTAGCAAAATTAAAGTCATTATTTGCACGTTTGTAGTTTGGTCATCACTTTTTGAGCAAATATAGAACTTTAATATTAATTTTTAATAATTGTATAATACTGAAAAATCTTATTTAAGAAGTATTTCAAGTTAAGTAACACTTTTTTTCAAAAATGCATTTGTCCATGAAATTTTGTAAGTTTTTAAAATTTTGAAAATGAGTTTTTCAAAAATCAAAAAGTAGTTTTGATCACTTTTTTAAAATTTTCAATAAAAAATTTTCACTCACAAAACAACAATATTTTTTCAAGTGAAATGCATATCCAAATTTCAACTTAACTCCATATGCTATTTTTTTTCAAAAATTATAATTTTTATGTCCAAACACCTACTTAGAATGAAAATTTTGAAAAATAACTAATTCAACTTCATGTTCGATTTGAAATTTTCAGGGTCAAATACTGATTTCGGAAAAAGTGAAAAAAAAAAAAAATTTTAAAAAAAAGTGAATTTGTTTATGGTTCACTTTTTTTTTTTTTTTGGTGGGGGGGGGGGTGGGGGGACGGGCCATTAAAATGCCTTAGAACTTTTTTTGGAAGACGCTTATAAGCTGTTCATAAGATTTCATAAAAAGATTCGAATTTGCTTTTTCTTATGAGAAAAGATTGCTTAAAAAATAATTTATAAAGGATATGGTCCCAGCACTTCCTCCGTACATTGGCCGGGACAGCAGACGTACCTTTACACGTACACATCTTTAGGCTTTCTCAGTTTATAAATACTAGCGCTCTCTGTGCTTACTCTGCCCTCACAGCACAACCAAATCCACCTTCAATTTTCCTATTTCTATTTCTTTTCAAACCACTACTTATATTGTAAATTGTAAATTGTAAATTTAGCAGCTCCAGCTTTTAATTAAACTGAAGTAATTTTTGCCATTGAATGTTAGAAAGAGAGACTTCGAATTGTTGTTACAGAAAGTATGACAGAGAATCAATATTATTCACCTTCCCATTCGGACCCATCTCGACCTTCATTAGGCTTCCCTCTGGGCACTGCCCTCCTCTTGCTAATCATCTTCAGCTTGAGTGGCATCTTTTCTTGTTGCTACCATTGGGACAAACTCCGTTCTCTCCGTCGATCCTTCTCCGATCCCGAAGCCGGCGATGACCCTTCTTCTTTGAAATCTGAACGTGCCCACACGGTAAGATTTCATCAATTCTCTCGTCAAACGATACAAAATCAAACG
This sequence comes from Nicotiana tomentosiformis, assembly GCF_000390325.3. Classification (NCBI taxonomy): domain Eukaryota; kingdom Viridiplantae; phylum Streptophyta; class Magnoliopsida; order Solanales; family Solanaceae; genus Nicotiana; species Nicotiana tomentosiformis. The sequence continues at coordinate 105,097,236 of NC_090813.1, read as the reverse complement.
ACTAATAACGCTAATTTTCAATTTTGTTGGGTTGGTTATATAAATTATTCGTATCCGTTTCATTTTATTGGAATTCATGTCTAATAATCTATTACAATCCTCTTTCTTTCTCTGGCTTGGGACCGGCTACATATAATAAACTCCAAATTACTTCCTCCATTGGTATTTTATGGACTGAAGTTTAAGCAAATTAAAAAAGAAAAACTTCTGTTACATATTAAAGTATCTTTAAAACTCGGGATGACATTTCTGTTTATAATTTAAGAGTTTCAAATATCTCTAAAGTCAAATTGAGCTAGTTGTACATATTGCTGACCAGGTTGAATATTTTGGAATAAACTAAAAAAAGAAAGAGATTGCTGAATTATTTTTTTGCTCTGTTTTACAGAATTGGAAGCAAAACCAAATATCAAATATGTCGGCAGTGTTGATGCCTGGAGATCAAGTACCAAAGTTCATAGCATTGCCATGTCCATGTCAGCCTCTCCGACCAGGAAAGGTAGTTGTAGAGATGCAGCAGCCACCGCCGCCGCCGCCTTCTCCTCCGAAGCCACCTCATATGGGAGTGGCAGTACCTTTCTATTAGCAAAGCTACCGCGGAAATTTTTAGAACTGGACTAGTAATTGGTTATGTGTTTAGTGGATATAGAATTGTAGTTCAATCAAATTCGTAATGTTTTTAACTTGTAAATATTAATGAAATTTGAGCAATTTTCTAATACGTTTTTTTATTATAATCTTCGCAGTTGCATTGTAGTGTTTGGTATCATGGTGGTCGTATCTAAAATCTTTTACGCTGATGTTTAGTTAAAGGGTTTAAGTTATATACATATATTATAGGTGTAGGGAATTTCTGTTTTAGAGAATAATTTATTCAAATTTTAAGGTTACACATATTGCAAGGAGCTTAACTATAACTATATTCTTTATAAAAAGGAGAAATGGAAAACATAGGGAACAAGGATGAAATACTCAAAAGCAAAACAAATAAAACCAGGAAATGTGCTGGTAGTCAGGAATATCAACTCTTACATTGTCTAAACAAAACCAAAACGACCGGAAAAAAATATGCAACTGAGATAACTGAATTCGTGGCTGTAATACAAATATACAATAGATGGGGATTTGGTACTTAATAATGGATTTAAGTAATTTATATTGATAGTGTATAAATTATTTACATCATTAAAATAATACTTCGTATGATATATAATAAGTAATTTTTCATAGCAACTGTAGTTTTCTTAAAACGATATATATATATATATATATATATATATATATATATATATATATATATATATATATATATATATATAAAACTTAATTCGCTTGACTTAATAAAAGTTTAACTTACCTAAACGGATATTGTATATTTCTAACATTATTGATGTAGTTTAATTGATTGCTTTAAAATATTCAACTTAATTACAGTGTATTTTATTTTTACTTGTATTTATCTTTAAAACGATATGATAGTACAAACAAATTTGTATTATCAATATATAGATTTTAAACGCATGAAAATAGAAATTTTTTCTTGTTCTTGTCATGGTCTGTGTCACGTTAATTCCCATATACTTAATACTACAACCATCGAAGAGTGAAAACGACAAATACCAAAGTTTGAGCTAAGGTAGAAATTAAATCTCCAACCCCTTTCTATTTTTACCAGTTCAAGTGTTCCTCTTCCAGCAGTTTCATTGTGTCTCTATCATCCAATTTAAGCGAGGGTCTAATCGATGGTCATAATAAAAATCAATTCTTACAAATTAAAACCAAAACTCTTACATGGGACAAGTGTACAAAGCACGTCCTATTTGATTAATAGACTAGCACATACAAAACACAAATGACACTTGATATTACAAAGTGCAGTAAATCATTCAAATTTCAAATCGAAGGCAAGATAAAGCCATGGACTAGGCTGAGCCCATTTGGATTGACTTAAAAAATGGTTTTTCATCATAAATAATTTTTAAGCAAAAAAAATAATAAATTAGGTTGGCCAACTTATTGCTTTTGGCTTTGTTTTAAACTAGTTTTTTAATTTATTTTAAATACTTTTTGATTTTGCCAAACACTAATAAAAACAAAAAGCTAAAAAGAGCCTAAAAACTTATTTGACCAGTTTAAAAGTCAATCCAAACAACCTCTAAATCCATTGAAAACGGTATCAACCTCTATTATTACGTATTCAATAATAGAATATAATTTTTTGATAATTAGAAAAAGGGGGTTGGCGTTTATTGATAGAGAATGTCTATCAATCAAGCCAATAGTTATTGATTCTAGCTTATCCCATACAAGTAATTTAATTTAGATCCTAAGGTTATATAATCAGTTAACATAAGTCCAAATTTCAAGAAAATAATCACTTTATTTTTTAGAAAACAATCAGTTGAGTACCAAGCTTTCAAGTAGGATCAATGGACTGCGTGACGTTTAACGCAGATATAGTAAACCGCACAAAAGAAGACAAATGGGTGAAAAGGGAAAAGGAGCAAAAGTAGAAACAAAGGGAGATAAAAAAAAAAAAAAAAGACAGATGGAGTGTGTTTTGGCCACTTTTTTCAAACCTGACCTAATTTCGCTATAGAATGAAAATGCTCCCTTTATTCAAGTTCCACCCAACATCACCTTCCCCCACCACTTAGCCATGTTATTGTACTGGTCCGTCATTCGTAATGATTTGCTGCTTGTTTTTCTTGTCTTTTCTTTCACTACACCTTCGTTTTTTTCAATCTTTCACCATCAGAACCGAACTAGCTGACCCTTGCTTTCATTCTCTTATTTGACTCTTTTGTTGATTCACATATATAATGTTTTACGTCGGTTGAAGGAAATAAATAGTTGTACTCTCTATATAAATTTCGGCACCTCATTAGTTTGTCTATAAGATTCAATTAAACTTAATATTCATTTTCTTAACATGGTTATAAATTAGTTTTAAATACATTCTTATTCTTGATTTAATCAACATTAAAGTCCTATGTTATATTTTTCATGATCTAACTGTTCAGTCCTAGATGTGCAGGGAAGTGTTACGACAATCCTCATATTTAGGATTTATAGTTGAGTTAGATCTAATAATTTCTTGACATTTCTTTTAAATTAGATTCAATATTCATTTTCTTGACATTTCATTTCTCTTTTCTCCCAATATTCGTGTTTGGAGAATGAAAAAACGAAATGTCAACAAAGTCTAGTTGCACTGGAGGAAAAAAAGTCTAGTGGCTAAGTGCTTTAAAACTTTGCTCAAATATATTATATGCAATAGCTGCAGTTTCCTTTTTCCGTTGAGAGATTCAGTTGCACTACTAGAAAACTGGCATATTTCGTCCAAGACATACCGATCGAAATTGGTCAGACCAAAATCGATCGAAAACAAAACCGACCAAAATCGGTCGAAAACAAAACCGACCGAAATCGGTCGGAAGTTGCTAAATTGGTCGCAAAAGTCAACACAAATATTTCTGACAAAAAAAAAATCCGACCAGTCGAAATTTGGTCAATATTTGACCAAAAATAATTTTTTATTAAACTTTTTCTAAATTTTCGACCGATTTCGGTCGGAAATTGGTCAATATTTGACCAACACCTAGTCATACTTGTATATAATGTTCAAAAATAATTTTTTATTAAACTTTTTTCAAATTTCCGACCGAATTCGGTCGGAAATTTTGAAATTATTATTTTTCGCCCAAGGCAATTGGTTTTTAATATAACAAAAATTATATATATTTAATTAACGAACCGGAATAAGTTATAATTAAATATTTTCGACCGACTTCAGTCGGAAAAACGATTTTAAAATAATTAAAATATAAATTTAATAATATTTTTGATTTTTGTCACCCTTTATATAAATAGCTTATATATATATCGAAGATAGCTTTTATATATACTATACTATACTATATGTATATCTTATATAGCTTATATACTATACACTTAGTAAATATATTATATTATACTATATATACATTAGCTATATTAAGATGTATGTATATATATATATATATATATATATCTTGATCGGTGGATCAATTAAAAATTTAATTATGTTCGATTAAAACTTATTATAATTGAATTAAATTGTATTAATACAACTTAATATAATTGGATACAACTCAATATAATTGGATCAATTGAAAATTCAATTATGTTCGATTAAAACTTACTATAAATGAATTAAATTATATTAATACAACTTAATATAATTGGATACAACTCAATATAATTGGATCAATTGAAAATTCAATTATGTTTGATTAAAACTTACTATAATTAAATTAAATTATATTAATACAGCTTAATATAATTGGATACAACTTAATATAATTTGATACAACTCAATATAATTGGATCAATTGAAAATTCAATTATATTCGATTAAATTTTACTATAATTGAATTAAATTATATTTTACGCGCGTAAGTGTGTGTGTGTGTGTGTGTATATATATATATATATATATATATATATATATATATATATATATATATAACAATAATAAAATGCATGCCACTAAAATCGACCGAAATCGGTCGGTATAATTAAAAAAATTTAAAAACAAAAATATTTAATTAAATTCTGACCGAATTTGGTCGGAAATCTTGAGGTCAAACGGTTAAATTTTTTTATTATTACCGACCGAAATTTCCGACCGAATTCGGTCAGAAGTTTCTTTAATTTGATCTATACCAGACGGGTCTCTTCCCCATTTTTATCTTTTTCCTCTATCTCTTCTTTCTCTCTTACATCTCTCTTCTACCCAAATCCCACCCAAATTCCACACCTATTTACCCAAAATCCCATCTAAAATCAAGTCCCCCACCCCGAAAATCGAAACCCCACCTCCCCCAGCCCCAATATCGTTGCCACCTGTTGCCGTCGCCTATCGCCGCCTCCACCATTGTCACTACCATTCTCTTTCAAGGTTAGTGTTCTACCTTATTACTCTTTTAATTTTTAATTTAATTCATGCCTAATTAATATCATTTTATGTAATTTTTTGAACTATATTATAATTAAAGTGTACCTTATCAAAAAATTATAATTATTAGATTTTTAATTTTTAATTTTCGGAATTTAATTTTATGTAATTATTTAGAGTTTTTGTATATTTAGGATTTGAACTACATTAGATTTACATTTAGAATTGAACTACCTAAAATTATAATTTTGTAGGATTTTTGGTTTGAACTACATTAGATTTAGAATTAAGGTATAAATTATGAATTTAATATATAAATTATGAACTGCTTTAAATTATGAACTTATGGTTCTTAATAGAATTCAAATTAATGATAGAACTACCTTAAATTATGAACTTTGAGTTAGTATAATTGAATTAGTCTAATTTAGGGGATAATATTATTCTATTAGTGTACTAACAAATTATAATTAATTAATTATGCTAATTATACCTAACTAATTATGCTTAATTAATTATGCTAATTATGCTTAACTAATTATGCTTAATTATACGTAACTAATAATTAGTTAATTAGGGCTTAACTAATTATGCTAGATTAATTGAGTGTCCTAACAAATCATAATTTATTATGCAACTTAATTTTATAATTTAATTTAAATTATGATTAATATAACATGTAATTTATTTGTTCTTTATGTAGATGAAATATCGTAGTTGGATGTATAATAGGAATTATCCAAATCGTCGGTTTTTTAGAGAGGAATTTATATAAGGGGTTAAGGAATTTATTACGCATGCAATATCACTTGAACCGTTTAGGATTGGAGGGTTGATTAGGTGTCCTCGTGTGAAGTGCAAGTGTTTGCATATTTTTAGATCGGAGGATGTTAAGACTCATCTTTATAAAAAAGGGTTTATGAATAATTATTTTGTGTGGACTAGTCATGGAGAGATTGATGATAGTGATGGTGTATTTCATAATGTAGTTGTTGGTGAAAGTAGTAGGTCGGTGGGGAATAACATTCAACATCCTAGATACCATGAAATGGTTGCGGATGCTTTTGGGATGCATTTCGATTTTGAAACCCATGAAAGTGTTGAACAACCTCCTAACGAAGAGGCAAAATATTTTTATGAACAGTTAGAGGCCGCTAGTTGTCCACTAAGGGAAGGGAGTATGCACTCTTAGTTATCTGTTGCGGTTAGATTATTAAGTATCAAATCAGATACCAATAATTCTCAAGCGGGAATGGATTCTTTCATTAGCCTTATGAGTGAACTAATTGACCCAACTTTCAACATACCTAAAATTTCTATAAGGCTAAAAGATTAGTTTCTAAGTTAGGACTCTCGTTTATGAGAATCGATTGTGAAGATGGTTGCATGTTGTATTATAAGGGTGATGCATATTTAGAAAGTTATAAATTTTGTGAAAAACCTTGTTTTAAGCAACTTTCCAGCGGGAAGAAGGCTGATGTGAAGTTGATGCATTACTTACCTCTTATTCCTATATTAAAGAGGTTGTACGCATCGATGAGTTCCGCTCCTCATATGAGATGGCACTATGAAAATTGAAGGTCGCCCGATGTTATGTGTCATCCTTCAGATGGGGAAGTTTGGAAGCATTTTGATAGGACGTATCCGGATTATGCTAGTGAACCCAGGAATGTTCGGTTGGGTTTGTGTGCTGATAGTTTTACGCCATTTTCTGTTTATGCAACACCATATTTGAGCTTGCCACCGAATGAGCAAGGCGAGCGACCACCCCTTTCAGATGAAGAAGCGCAAAGGATATGGTTGGATGTTATCGGTGGTCCTAAAAAGGGGATAGCATACGACCTTCCAGAGAAATCATTTCGGCGCTACAGGGCTGGATTGCAAGGTATAGGGACTTCTGCCCAAGGCGAGGCAATTGATAGGTCGACTATCTCGTCTATGGAACAGAAGACCACAAAGCTGACAGCAGAGCTTGAAGAGACAAAGGCTAGAGAACAAAAGAGAGATGAACAATTTGGTACCCTTTAAGTTCAGCTAGAAAAGAGGTACGGACAATTTAATCTCCTTCAAGATCAGCTGGCCAATCTTCTTGCTAGTGGTGCTTTCCGCATTCCCCGGTCTCGTGAGCCTTCCCCATGTGCTAATCCTTCTCGTCGTGATCCTTCGAACCATACCAACGATGAAGGTTCTAGTAGTGAAGATGGAAATAATGCAATATAAAATACTCATTGAATGGTGTGTATTGCTAAACAAAGTATTGAACTTGTCAATATTTAGTTGAGACTAGTTTGAATGATGATTGTATTGTTGATATTATTTAGTTATTGAACATTTATATAGTTGTTGTCGTGGTTGGTGTTGTTGTTGTGGTTGTTATTAGCGTTGTTGGTTAATTGTTGTTGTTGTTGTTGTTATTGTTAGATAATGGTTGTTAGTGTTAGTTAATTATTTTTGTTAGTTAATTATTGTTGTTGTTAGTTAGTTAGTTAATTATTATTGTTGATTAATTATGGTTGAATGGCAGCAATGTAATGCTACCATTATAGGATGGATATTGGTTGTAATTGGCAGATGGTGTATCTTAAAAGCAGGCATTTTCTGTCCAGTTTTTACCCAGAAAACCGATCGTAATCGGTCGGAAATTAATTTTTTTTGCCCAGAAATTCATAATTTCCGACCGAATTCGGTTGGAAATTATGAATTTATATTTATTTTTTAAAATAAATAACAATTTATTACAATTTATAAATAATTATTTATTTAAAATTCCGACCGATTTCGGTCGGTATTTAAAAATTTTAAAAAAATTTAATTAGTACCGACTGATTTCGGTCGGTAATTGAAGTTTGACAGTTAGTCAACGCTTTGAATAAACCGATCGACTTCGGTCGGTAAACGTTAGCGACCATCATTTTCCGACTAATTAAAAGCGATCGAAAATTAATCAATTTTTATCAATTTTCGATCGATTTTGGTGGTCGAATTTACATAGTTTTTTAGTAGTGTTGGCATTGGTTGAAAAAATTTCACCGCTTCCTGAACAAGAAAATGAACTTTGCTAAGGTAATCATAAGTAACCACGAATTAACTTAAACCAACTTTTATAGGAGTATTTATTAATACTAGTTCAGAGTTCAGTAGTGATGTTTCCTTTTAAATATCTGAGCTTCAGTACCTTTCTAATCTAAGTCAATGCGTTAAAGAAACGACACAGTCCTCTCTCCTACTCTACATTGATATCCAAATTATTCAACAGAACGCCCACCGTAAAATACGCGACCCAATCAGAATGTATTCCGTCCCAATAAATTAAAACAGATGTTAAAGGGAAAAAAAATAAATGTTTGATTGGACATGAAATTTAATAAAAAATAAAGATTTTTAAAATTTGTGGTCCTAAACAAGTTAAAAAGGGGTCTAGAGTATTTGTATGGTTATAAAAGCTTCTCATTAAGAGTAAAATTGAAAGTTTAAGCTAAATTGTTTCTAAATTTAAAAATGAGTGATTTTTTTTTAAAAACGAACAAAAAATAAATAAATTTACATAAACTGAAACGGAACGAATAGTATTTAAGAATGTACGGATGATAAGTAGAGCAGCTAGCTTAGGGCCCGTTGGTTGACAGAATCCCTTAAAATAAAAAGGAAATTTCAGGGGGGCAGCTACTAGTGGGGAGAGTTAGTGACCTTATCAATAAAAATAGGTGATGATGTAACCATAAAACCTTTTTAATTCTTATATTTGTGTGCAACGACAAAGACTAATTAGGGCCCAAATGATCACCTGCTGAATAACATCTTTACGTTTTCAAAGCCACTCTAATATAATGATCCTCCAGCTAGATTATCATGAAGCTGATATGTAGCGGAGTGCCTCAATTTTGTTGTCTAGGTTTGTACTACAAAAGTACGTACGATGTTCAACAATCATCATATATTTTTCCAAAGCTATATAGGGAACATGGAATAATTCACATGCTACTGGAAAATGAACATATATATGTAGGAGTAAATAGAACTCCAAACGATGGAACACGGCAAAAAGAAAAGGACACTCGGGTAACCTAACGGCAGACGCGGACCCAAGAATTTAATGCGACGGGGTATAATATTCTGTTCAATCAGTGCCCTTATAGACTGTTAGCGTTAAGGGTGCCAAGTGATTTAAATTAATCGTTTTCAAGATATACACATGTACATATACAAGATTTTTCCTGAAATTTACGGGGTCCGGTGACCACTCAACATAAGCCATAGGTCCGCCTCCGCGTAATGGAGTAACTGGATGTATATTTAGATTTCTGTCTTGCTGTGTAAAGGGAAAAAGATATAACCAGCATCCTTTAGGTTTTTATTTGGTACGTTGTGGTTAACTAAGATCGTCCTACGATATTGATAGTGGTATAGTCTCTTTCAGAAACACATATGGAATTAATGCTACATCCATCCAATTTATATGCCAATTTTAGGGCGCTCCAACATGTTCGCCATAATTATTTCATTTTTTATTATTTTATTTTTAAAAGTTTCAAGAATTAAAATTCATTAATTTATTAAAACTTTAAACTTTGATAAGATGTTTTCTGTATCAATCTAATAACTAATACTACATTCTAATTAGTAATCTTCGTCAAATAAGTTAATGAGATGTAGTATAACTAAGAGGAAATTAAAGTATAGCTTTTACGTGAGGATTGATACATTTTTAACCTATAGAGATTAGAACGTGATTCTGCTGCTATAAAGGTTCCCAATTATGTAGAAATGATTTTTCCCGTGAGAGTAAGAAGACAAATTATAGATAACCATTTATTTGCATGGGTAAAATCGTATTTGTATCACTTGGGTGTAGAGTCTCAATATCATCAATTGCTGTATGCGCCAAATTTATTTGAGCCTGTATTATAATTGCAGGTATTATGCCTACATCTAACACAATAGATTGATGTAGATTCCCCAAATGATATTGGAAAACGAAGAATTTTGGGTACCTGTTATCCACGAAAATTAATTAGTGGAAGTCCTCGATAAAAGTTGGTTACCGGTCATGAGTCATGCATAATGTTTCCTCGTATTCTTCGCTCACTCTCAAGCTTGCTTTTGAGATATGGGCCTCTCTTTTGGTAAAAATTAGTAAATTTATTATCAGATTATTCAAAGTTGCTTTAACAGTCTTAGGAATGAATAATGATAATAGTTGAGTAAGATTCCTATTAGTGGGCTCAAAGCTAATCATGAAATTAGGCAGATAAGCACGTCGCCATTCCTTTTGATGATTTTGGTGAAATTACAATTAAGTTGAAAAATGAGATGAAGAAAAAAATAAATAAATATTCTTCAGCTGAAGCGTGAATATTTCGTTCTCTTTAAAAAGATTCAAGCCCATTGCGGTAGCATCTCCACCGGTCCAGCAGTAATACTCTTGACTTGTCCCCTCCAGGATACAACAGTCCGACAATGTCGTATGACTCAAACAAACTCTGGACAAATTGTTGAGTCCAAAGCTCCACCAAAATGAACACCTTTCTCCAACAAAATAATATTCTTTTTTGTAGATAATAAGTTGGAGACTTAGATTTTCTCCTTCTCTTAACTCTCTTTTTCACTACACAAAGTTCCTTTTTTTCATACACGCTATCATATTTTCCCATCTACAACACAAGGAAGAAACATCATTATTTATAGGTGTAAAATTTCTTCCATAGAATAAATAACAAAATAGTGGGATAATAAAATTGTAGAACATGGGTTGTGGTTACAAAATTTAATCTTTAGTGGGTAATTAGTGTTAGATCATGGCATTAGTAGTTTCAAGAGTTTCACCAAAATAATGACCACTTTCTTGCCAATTTATAGCCACTATCTCACAAGAAATAATATACTTTAATATTATAATTTTAATATTAAAATGCACTAACACCAATATTCCCCCACTCATTTTTATATTAAAATAAAAGAGTTTACTAGTTGAATGGAGACTATTATGCATAATGAAGGTGTGTTCTGCATTGAATCTCCACTTAGTAAAACAACGATCTCTACTCCAGAGTCAGTAATGGTCTCAGACTTGAACTATGAGTACTTTAGGGAAATAAATTATAACTGCTTACACATAATAATCAATGTGTTGACTTGAGCTTTATTAGCCGCACATTACGGCCTTGTGCTATCCCGGTTTTCATGAGTATTTTTGAGATGAAGCTCAATTCTCATAGGAAACGACCTACTTCCACACTCACATAGGTGAAATCTGCTAAGAGTGCTCCTGTAACTCTAACAACCCCACTCATACGAGCTACAGATTTTCATTAAAAGTTAATAAAACTCAACCTCATAAATTATTATAGGACAAATGCACTTAAACCATAGGGATGCGACAATAATAAAAATAATGCATTTCAAACCAAGCCATCATATGATTCGTTCTTCCCATTGAACCTGGTTATAGGATCTCTAGTCCTCAGGTTGGGTTTTCTCATATATGACTAAATGAGTTTATGGGCTTTAATCACATCCCTCTCGATGTGTTCCAGACCCTTTCTCTTGCTAAGGCCTTAGTCAGTGGATCTGGAAGATTATCACAAGATTCAACATAAGCAACATTAATGGAACCACTTGTCAAATATGATCTCACAATACTATATTTTCTTCTTATAGGTCTGGATTTACAGTTGTAATAATAGTTTTGTACACTACTAATAGCAGCGGTGCTATCACAATGAATTAAAATATGAGGAATTGATTTTTCAAAATAAGAAATTTGAAATAATAAATCTTTCAACCAATTCACTTCCTCACTAGCTGAAGCTAAAACAATTTGCTCAGCCTCCATGGTAAAGTTAGCAATTGTTTGCTTTTTTGATTTTCAACAATTAGCACCACCTCCCAAACTAAAAATATAACATGTAGTAGAACATGAATCACCATATAAAGTGTTCCAATATGTATCAGAAAAGCCTTCGAGTACAACATGATATTTTTTATGAAATAAACCATAGGTTTTTGTACCAAGTAAATAAATCATTACTCTTGTTATGGCATGCCAATGTTCATTACTCGGCTTGCTTGTAAGCCTGCTAAGTACTCCTACTGTGTATGCAATATCAGACTGAGTATAATTTGTCACATATCTCAAGCTTCCAATTAAGCTAGCATATTCCTTTTGATTTATCACACCATTGTCACTTTGTTCAGGAAATAAGTGAACACTTGAATCAAAAGGAGTTACAACATGCTTGCAATCAATAAAATTATTTTTTTTCAAAATATTTTCAACATAATGTGACTGGTCAAGAAAACTTGCATCACATGTTTTATTAAATTTTCATTTCAAGAATAAAATTTACCTCATTCAAATCTTTCTTGTCAAAATAGCTACTAGGCATACTTTTAGTTTCTCCAATAATACTCACGGTAGCAGCAAAAATTAATAAATCATAAACCTAGAGACAAATAATAACAAAAATTAATAAATCATAAACCTAGAGACAAATAATAACATGTGAATTATTCCAAAACTTATGATAAATGCACTTATCACACTTTTTGACTTAATCAGCTTTCGCTCATGCATGAATACTCAAATTATTCATGCAAAAATTGTTTTCTTTTACCTCCACTATTTTTAGCATTATAAAATGTATTTTTCATGAAAAGATATATCACATATTCATGAAAAATATAAGGTAAAAAGTTTATACTTTTTCTCCTCTTGAGTTAAGCAAGTAGAAAATTACTTTACCCTTCTATCTCTTAAAGTGAGTAAACTTCTATCTTGATATCCGCTATTTTTTTAACTGCATAAAAAAATCTGAATCCCCTTAAAATTGTTGGTGAAATTACAAGTAATTACAGTTAAAAAATAAGGTGAAGAAAAATAAATAAATATTCTTCAGGTTGAAGCGCGGATATCTCGCTCTCTTTAAGGAGATTCAAGCCAACTGCGGTAGTATCTTCACCGGTCCAGCAGTAATACCCTTGACTTGTCCCCTCCAAGATATAACAACCCGAGAACGTCATATGACTTGAACAAACTCTGGATAACTTGCTGAGTCCAAAGCTCTACCAAAATGAACACCTTTCTTCAACAAAATAATATTCTTTTTTGTAGATAATAAGTTGGAGACTTAGATTTTCTCCTTCTCTTAACTCTCTTTTTCACTACACCAAGTTTATTTTTTTCATACACACTATCATATTTTTCCATCTACAACACAAGAAAGGAATACCATTATTTATAGGTGTAAAATTTCTTCCATAGAATAAATAATAAAGTAGTGGGATAATAAAATTGTAGAATATTTTTCCAATATCGAAGTCATCCCAAATTGATTTCTTCTGTGATATCTCTTCTGCTGCCTCTACTTCCTCTGCCCAAGACAATTTTCGATTGCTCGTCGCCGATTGAACTATTTTAGCCCATTCCTCTTGCACTTTTACATGTGAATTGGACTTTTCTTCCCTCAATTATATTTTCTGTTGCACATTTTCCTTTCCCCTCGGCGACTGAGTTACTTCCACATCAATTTTGCTTTGATTTCCTTTCCTTCCTTGATTTGTAGTTGCCGACGATAATGACTCTTGCGCCATTAGATCTTTCTGAGATAGAATTCGTGTCGGCTTCAAATTGGAATATATCGCCCCTGAAACTCATGGTAAGTCTTCTATTTGTGCAATTGATGTTGAAGATATAAGTTCAGAGCTAGATTACTGGAAGTCGACAGTAGTATGCTATGTCCTTGGGGCACTCCCCTCTTTTGCTGTACTAAATGGATACATACGCAGGTTGTGGGCGAAGTATGGTATCGACAAAATTTCTATGCTGAAAAATGGAATTGTGTTAGTTCGATTTGATTCAGGGAGGGGGGAAATGAGGTGATACAAGGGAAAATTTATCATTTAGATAACAAACCATTTATAGTTAAAGCATGAAATCCGGATATGGAATTTAGTACAGAAGAATTGCTAACAATACCGATATGGATCAAACTGCCTGGCCTCGAATTCAAATATTGGAGTCCTAAGGGCCTAAGCAAAATAGGCAGTTTAATTGGGAAACCACTTCTAGTGGATCATAATACGGAGAAGAAAATGGGGCTCAATTTTGCTAGGTTACTGATAAAGGTAGAAATGAATGTAAAGCTTCCTGATATGGTAATGTTCAGGAATGAAAAGTGGGTACTATTAGAAAAGGTCCAATATGATTGGAAATCTACATTATACAATTTTTTTCATAGGTATGGGCACTCTGAAGAGGAATTCATGAAGAAGAAGGTTACAAAACTTGGATCACTAAAATAAGGTGAACAAGTGAGAAACGAGAAACCAAAAGAACAGAAGGAGAAGAAAAAAATGGACTTTGAAGAAGCAGGGAATCAGGATAAGTTACACTATAGTAAAACAACAGCCTGACTAAGGGAGGAATGGCATCAGCTGAATCATCTTCCAACATAGTGAGGAACCACAATATGCAGAGTGGGAGACCACTTGATCAGACTACAGAGTGGATTACTCTAGTGAATGTCAGAAAGCAGTAGTTTAAACAAAATCAGCAAGTGATCAATCAGAATTCTTTTCAAGTTCTTGACAAGGAAAGAAACAATAATCATACTCAATCAAGCTCAGTTGGAAATGAGGGAGAGTAGCTTATTCCTCTCTCAGAAAATGGTTAGCCACTTAAGCTGAAATGTCAAGGGCCTCAATGTCCCTAATAAGCAGAAGGAGGTTAGACTCCTCTGTACTGAATAAAAAGTAGGTCTGGTTGGTTTACTAGAAACAAAGGTCAAAGTAAATAAGATTGAGGGTCTAGAAAATAAATTGTTTGGAGGTTGGCAGTATGTTACAAACCTAGAATACCATTACAATGGTAGAATTTGAATTACTTGGAAGCAAAATTATTACCATGTAACTCTTGTTACCAGTTCACCACAAGCAATCACTTGCAAAATGAGATACACTCCTATGCAGGTGACATTTATGCTGGCATTTGTATATGCTATTAACTAAAGGGTAGAGATGGGGGAATTGTGGAGTTATTTGGAGAATCAGAGTATAGGGTGTAATATCCCTTGGTTGGTTCTGGGTGATTTTAACTCAGTGTTGAATCAGGAAGACAAAATTAGAGGGAATCCTATAACTGTAGCTGAGATACTAGATTTTCACAATTGTGTGAAATTATGTGGATTGCTGGAAATGCCAACTCACGGTAGTTGATATTCATAGAATGATAAACAAGGAGATCAAATGGTGTTTTCAAAAATAGAATGAGATTTTGTTAACAACAAATGGCTTACTAACATACATGTATATAAAGCCATATTTTTGCCTGAAAGCGTAAGTGACCACTGTTCAATTAAGGTGGCTCTGCAGAGAACTCCTCTTAGAGTTAAGAAACCATTTCAATTTTGTAATGTATGGTGGGAACATCCTCAATTTGCTGAGAAAGTGAAAGAGGTGTGGCAAGTCTGAGTGGATGGATGCAAAATGTTGCAAGTGGTAAAGAAGCTTAAGCTACTAAAAAGGAAGCTGAAAGAGCTGAATGGACAACACTTCAGAAACATAGTAACAGAGGCAAGTAAAGATAGAGAAGCTCTAGTTCTGGCTCAAAGATCTTTGCAAGCCAACCCTTTGGATCGAGTGCTTCAGCAAGATGAAAAAGTGAAGTATCGAAAGTACATGCAATCATCTTATCTGGTTGAATTGTTCCTGCAACAAAGAAGCAAGGCAACATGGATCAGACTAGGTGATGATAATACAAAATACTTTTTCTCAGTTATAAAACATACGAAGATGCAACAAGCTATTACTCAGTTGCAAGATAAGAATAATAGGGTGCAAACAGATCCTAATGTTATAGATGGAATACTAGTGGAGTATTATGAAGAACTAACCAGGGAGGAAGGAAACAACAAGAACAAAAGCTCATACAGGATTGCTGAAGAATGGACCAACACTGAGTATAGAGCAACAAATTGAGTTAGTGGAACCTTTCACAGAGAGAGATATTATAGAAGCTATATGGAGAATAGATAGTAATAAAAGTCCTAGTCCGGATGAATATGTGTCACGACCCAATTTCCCCTCCGTGTGACGTCGTGACGGCACCTAATCTCTATAACTAGGTAAGCCTAATATTTTGTAAAATGTTAAAATAAAAATATAAATTTAACCAATTATTCAAAAAAATAAAACAAATCCCAAAACTCGGAACATCGTGAACCACAAACTACAGAAGTAAAAATCTAGTGTCTCTATGCATTAGAATCTAACAAGGAAAAATACAGAAGATAATGGACATGGGGAGGAGTAGAAGGGGACTCCGAGGTCTGCGGACGCGACAAATATACCTTGAAGTCTCCCAAGCTGTCCCGGCTTACTGATAGTGCGACTAATAAGGTGCACCTGGATCTGCACACAAAAAATATGTGCATAGAGTAGCATGAGTACACCACAATCAGTACCCAGTAAGTAGCAAGCCTAGCCTCGGTCGAGTAGTGACGAGGTCAGGTCAAGGCCCTACTGGTAAATATATAATAAAATAATATAGAGTATAATACCGCAATAAAATAAAGGCTGAAAATTAACAACAATGAAATCTTAGAAGGTAACAGCTTAGTACACAGAAACACAACAGGGGATCTCCCGAGATACCGTCTCTTTGTCCCAAACGTAAATGTGCAGGGGGATCTCCCGAAATACCGTTCCGTAGTCCCAAAGTAAATGTGCAGGGGCATCTCCCGGAATACCGTTCCGTAGTCCCAAAGTAAATGTGTACCGTTTTGTAGTCCCAAAGTAAATATTCAAGACAGGGGAATCTCCCGGAATACCGTTCCGTAGTCCCAAAGTAAATATGCAGCGCGAATGATAGAAATACAATTACATCACGAAGTTCTTACAATTTAGACTAAGTACCAGTCAGGGAAGAAGCAGGAAATTCACTAAGCATGTTGCACATAATTCACATAAAATAATTAAGACACGTAGACATGTTGTATTAGACTAAACATGATAGCTACACATATTGGAATAACTCAATTAAGAATGAAAATAGATTAGTACTCATTAAAATGGTATAACTCAAAATAACAGAAAAACATGTTGCTTCTCAGTAAGAAAATTGGGTTTTTACCACAACTAGCCCGTGTACGTACTCGTCACCTCATGTACACGATGCTCACATATCATAATAGTTCCAAATCTTAAGGGGATTTCCCCCACACAAAGCTTGGAAAGCCACTTTCCTCGAAACAAGCTCAATCAATCGGTCACAATGCTTTTCCCACGAATGTTCGGCTCCGAATGGCCCAAATCTAGCCAAAAGCAATTATATATCATAAATACAATAATAATAGACTCATCTAATTAACGAAATCAACATTTTAACGAAAATTTCGAAATTAACTCAAAAATCGCCTGTGGGGCCCACGTCTCAGAATTGGGTAAAAGTCATAAAATACGAAACCTCGTTCACTCACGAGTCTAACCATATCAAATTTACTAAAATCCGACACCAAATGATCCTCCAAACCCACAAATCAAACTTCCAAATCCTTAGCCTCCAATTCCTAATTTCCACCTTAAATACACACTAACTAGGTGAAAAAATACATGGGGAAGCAAGATTATTGATCAAAATAAGCACAAGGGACTTACCTCAAGAAATGCCTCGAAAATGGTCTCACAAATCGCCTTAAACCGAGTTTGCAAAGTCAAAAATGACAAAAATCACGAAGCCCTTCGGTTTTAACCACTGCCCAGGTATTTCTGCACCTGCAGAACCTGGGCTCGCACCTGCGGGTGTGCTTGTGCGAAAATTGTGTGCATCTGCGCAATTCACTTGCCCCCTCTGCCTTCGCAACTGCGATGAAAGGGTCGCATCTGCGCGTGCGCGCTTGCGGAATTCTCTTCCGCTTCTGCGGACCTTGCGCACCTGCGAAGCCCCTAACGCATCTGTGGGCATCGTAGATGCGGAAAACACCTCGTACCTGCGACCCCTGGCACTCCTCTAGTTTCTCGTTTCTGCGCCAATTTGCTCGCATCTACGGGCAGCCTTGCGCAGGTGCGATTACAGCAGAACCAGCAAAAGCACCAGATTTTCCTAAGTCCAATTTTATTTCGTTAAGCATCCGAAACACACCCAAGACCCTCGGGACCTCAACCAAACCTACCAACCAATCCTATAACACCATACGAACTTAGTCGAGCCTTCAAACCACATCGAACAACACCAAAATCATGAATTAAGCACGGATTCAAGCCTAAGAACTTAGAATTTTCCAAATTCTAAAACGACGCCGAACCACATCAAATCTAGTTCGAATTACCTCAAATTTTACACATAGGTCACAAAGGACACTACGAACCTACAACCACTTTCGAAAATCCATTCCGATCTCGATATCAAAATTTTCATTATCGGCCGAAATTGCCGAAAAATCTAACTTTCGCCAATTCAAGCCTAAATCTACTACAGACCTCCAAAACACATTCCGGACGCGCTCCTAAGCTCAAAATCACTCAACAAAGCTAACGGAGTCGACAGAATTCTATTCTGGATCCGTCTTCACACAGTTCTGACTACAGTTCAATTTCTAAGGCTTAAACTCACAACTAGGGACTAAGTGTCCCAAAACTCCCCGAATTCCATAACCAATCACTCCAGAAATCATATATTAGGGGATCGTGGCTCTAATTCTCAAAACGATCGGCCGGGTCGTTACATCCTCCCCCTCTTAAAATAATCATTCGTCCTCGAACGAGTATAAAGACATACCTGAAACTGTGAAAAGATGAGGGTACTGGCTGCGCATATCTTGCTCGGCCTCCCAAGTTGCCTCCTCGACCGGTTGTCCCCTCTATTGAACCTTCACGGAAGAAATGATCTTTGACCTTAGCCTTCTGACCTGCCTGTCTAAAATAGCCACTGGCTCCTCAACATAGGATAGATCCTTGTCCAATTGAACTTAGTTGAAATCCAACACATGGGACGAATTGTCGTGATACTTTCGGAGCATAGAAATATGGAATACCGGATGAACTCCTGCTAGACTGAGAGGCAAGGCAAGCTCATAAGCAACCTCCCCAACTCGACGCAACACATCAAATGGACCAATGAATCTTGGCCTCAGCTTGCCCTTCTTTCCAAACCTCATAACACCCTTCATAGGCGAAACCCGGAGCAAGACTCGCTCTCCAACCATGAATGCCACATCCCGAACCTTCCGGTCCGCATAACTCTTCTGTCTGGACTAGGTTGTGCGAAGTCTATCTCGAATCACCTTCACTTTTTCCAAGGCATCCTGAACCAAGTCCGTACCCAATAATCTGGCTTCACCGGGTTCGAACCAACCCACTGGGGACCAACACCGCCTACCGTACAAAGCCTCATACGGTGCCATCTAAATGCTGGACTGATAACTGTTATTATAAGCAAACTACGCAAGTGGCAAGAACTGGTCCCAAGCACCCCCAAAATCTATCACACACACATGGAGCATATCCTCTAATATCTGAATAATGCGCTCGGACTGCCCGTCTGTCTGAGGGTGAAATGATGTGCTCAACTCAACCCTAGTACCCAACTCATACTGTACAGCTCTCCAGAACCGTGATGTAAACTGCGTACCCCGATTAGAGATAATAGATACCGGTACGCCATGAAGCCTGACGATCTCACGGATGTAGATTCGAGCTAGCTGCTCGGAAGAATAGGTAGTCATCACATGAATGAAATGAGCGACTTGGTCAACCTATCCACAATCACCCAAACTGCATCAAACTTCTGTTGAGTCCGTGGGAGACCAACAACAAAGTCCATAGTGATCTGCTCCCATTTCCACTCCGGAATCTCTATCTTCTGAAGTAACCCACCTGGTCCCTGATGCGCATACTTCACCTGCTGGCAATTTAGACATCTAGCCACATACTCTACTATGTCTTTCTTCATCCTCCTCCACCAATAATGTTGCCTCAGGTCTTGATACTTCTTCGCGGCACCCAGATGAATGGAGTACCGCGAGCTGTGAGCCTCCTGAAGAATCAACTCACGCAAACCATCTACATTGGGCACACAAAGCCTGCCCTACATCCTTAATGCACCATTATCTCCAATAGTAACCTCCTTAGCATCATTGTGTTGGACAGTGTCCTTAAGGACAAGCAGATGGGGGTCATCATACTGACGCTCCCTGATACGATCATAAAGAGAAGACCAAGAGACTACACAAGCCAATACTCGACTCGGCTCAGAAATATCTAATCTCACAAACTGGCTGGCTAAGGCCTAAACATCTAATGCCAATGGACTCACTGCTGCTGGTAGATATGCTAAACTCCCCAAACTCTCTGCCCAGCGACTCAAAGCATCGGCCACCATATTGGCCTTCCCAAGGTGGTACAAAATAGTGATATCATAATCCTTAAGTAGCTCCAACCACCTCCGCTAACGTAAGTTAAGATCTTTCTGCTTAAATAGATGCTGCAAACTCCGATGATCGGTGTAAATCTCACAAGGAACACCGTACAAATAATACCGCCATAACTTCAAGGCATGAACAATAGCTGCTAACTCAAGATCGTGGACAGGATTGTTCTTTTAGTGCACCTTCAGCTGTCTGGACGTGTATGCAATCACCCTACCGTCCTGCATCAACACCGCGCCGAGACCAATCCGCGATGCATCATAATATACAGTATAAGACCCCGAACCTGCAGGTAATACCAATACTGGGGCTGTAGTCAAAGCTGTCTTTAGCTTCTGAAAGCTCTCCTCACATTCCTCTGTCCACCTGAACGGAGCACCCTTCTGGGTCAGCCTGGTCATAGGTGCTGCAATAGATGAGAATCCCTCTACAAAGCGACGGTAATATCCCGCCAAACCAAGAAAAGTTCGGATCTTTGTAGTTGAGGACGGTCTGGGCCAACTCTGCACTGCTTCAATCTTCTTTGGATCCACCTGGATCCCCTCACTCGATACTATATGACCCAAGAATGCCATTGGGTCTAGCCAAAACTCATACTTTGAAAATTTTGCATATAACTTCTTTTCTCTTAAGGTCTGAAGTGCAGTCCTCAGGTGCTGCTCATGATCCTCCCGACTCCGGGAGTATACCAGAATGTCGTCAATAAACACAATGACGAATGAGTCAAGATAGGGCCGGAACACATTGTGCATCAAGTGCATAAAAGTTGTTGGGGCATTGGTCAGCCCAAAAGACATCACAAGAAACTCATAGTGACCATATCTGGTCCTGAAAGCAGTCTTTGGGATATCCGGCTCCCGAATCTTCAACTGATGATAACCTGAACATAAGTCAATCTTGGAAAACACTCTGGCACCCTGTAACTGATCAAATAAGTCATCAATACGAGGCAATGGATACCTGTTCTTCACTATGACTTTGTTCAACTGGCGGTAATCAATACACATCTGCATAGAACCATCCTTCTTCTTCACAAATAAGACAAGAGCACCCCAAGGTGACACACTGGGCCGAATGAAGCCTTTATCAAGCAATTCTTATAACTGCTCTTTCAACTCCTTCAATTCAGGAGGATCCATACAATATGGAGGAATAGAGATGGGTTGAGTGCCCGGCAACAAATCAATGCCAAAATCAATATCTCTGTCGAGCGGCATGCCCCGAAGATCAGCTGGAAACACATCTGGAAAGTCCCTCACTACTAGAACTGACTCAACTGTAGGGGTATCAATACTGACATCTCTCGCATAAGCTAGATACGCGTCACACCCCTTCTCAACCATTCGTTGAGCTTTAAGAAAAGAAATAACTCTGCGGGGAGTATACTCTAAGGTACCTCTCCACTCTAATCGCGGTAAACCTGGGAAAGCCAGCGTTACGATTTTAGCGTGACAATCAAGAATAGCATAATGGGATGACGACCAGTCCATGCCCAAAATATTATCAAAGTCCACCATACTGAGCAAAAATCAAACACGACCGATACATGCGGTCCACAACAAGAGAATCTCCCACATGAGTAGATACATAAATATGGGAACTCAAAGAATCCCGAGGTACGCCCAAATACGGAGCAAAGTAAGAGGACACATAAGAATATGTAGAGCCTGGGTCAAATAATACCGACGCATCTCTATGACAGACCGGAACAATACCTGTAATGACAGAATCAGAAGAAACTGCCTCTGTACGAGCAGGAAGTGCATAATATCTGTCCTGGCCTCCCCCTCTAGGGTGACCTCTACCTCCCCGACCTCTACCTCGAGCTGGTTGAGCAGGTGGGGTGGCAGCTGGTGCTGTAATCATAGCCTGAGGATCCGGTGGAGCATGTTGTGGCTGAAAAGTCTGTGGAGATGCACCCCTCCTAATTCTGGGGCAATCCCTCACCATGTGGCGAGTGTCGCCACACTCAAAACAAGCTCTGGGAGGGCGTGGATGCGGTGACTAGCTCGGGCCAGGTCTGCTGGACTAGGCGCTAGAACCACCCCGTGCAGGAGGCACACTAGATACTATCGGTGCATAATAAGGCTCCTGGGGTCTAGAAGGAGCCAAAACACCGTTGGAGGCTGGAAGAGCTGAATGAACGGGGCGACTCACATAACCCCTACCATGGCAAGCTGTTGGGGCACGAGCTCTAGAATAATAACCAGCCTCTCGAGACCTCTTGGCATCCCTCTCCACTCTATCACAGGCAAACATGCCCTCGAATCTCCTGGCAATACCCACAACCTGCTAATAAGAAATATCCATCTCCAATTCCCTGGCCATATTACTCTGGATGCTAGGATGGAGACCCTCAATAAACCGTCAAACCCTCTCTCAAACTGTGGCAACTAAGGCCGGTGCATGTCGAGTCAAATCACTAAAGCGAACTGCATACTCTGATACAGTCATAGCACCCTGGCGCAGCTGCTCAAACTCCGCGCGCCATGAGTCCCTGAGGCTCTGAGGGACATACTCTCTCAAAAACATGTCCGAGAACTGAGTCCATGTAAGTGAAGCTGCCTCAGCCGGACTACTCAACTCATAAGCACGCCACCATTAATAGGTTGCTCCTCTAAGCTGGAATGTGGTAAAAGAAACCCCGCTCATCTCCGCTACGCCCATAGTACGGAGAATACGATGAAACTCCTCCAGAAAACCCTGAGCATCATCTGTAGCCAATCCGCTGAAAGTAGGTGGGTGGTACTTCTTGTACCTCTCAAGTCTGAGCTGCTCCGCCTCAGAAACTGCTGCCCTAACCTCGGGCTGGGCTGGAGCTACCGGCTGCATTGGTACAATCTCTGGAACCTAGTCAACCTGAACCCACTGCTCTGGAGTACCGTCGACGGGAGTCTGTGCTCCTCCCCCGGCCTGAGATGTGGCAGGAGCAAGTGGAATCAATCCAGCATGAGCTAAGGTGCTGAATATGCTCAGAAACTGGGCTAGAGTCTCTTGGAGGGCTGGTGCAACAACAAGTATCTCAGGTGTCTGTCCTCCAGCTTGAGCTACTAGGGGCTCCTCTGTAGCAGCTCGTGCGGGTGCTCTAGCTGCACCACGTGGACGTCCTCGGCTTCTACCCCGGCCTCGGCCTCTCGCGGCTCTAGTAGGGGGCGCGGGTGCCTGTTCATCAGATCCGCTTGTACGTGTCCTCACCATCTGTGAGAGAATAGAATACAGAAATTTAGAATTTCTGAAGTCGACAATTTTCGTACGACAAGGAATCAAAGTAGTAAAATTTTCCTAACAGTTCCATAGCCTCCAGAAGATAAGTACAGACATCTTTGTACCGATCTGCGAGACTCTAATAAATCGGTTTGTGACTCACGACACCTACGAACCTAGAGCTCTGATACTAACTTGTCATGGCCCAATTTTCCCTCCGTGTGACGTCATGACGACACCTAGTCTCTACAACTAGGTAAGCCTAACATTTTGCGGAATATTAAAATAAAAATATAAATTTAACCAATTATTTAAAAATACACAACAAATCCCAAAACCCGGAACATCGTGAATCATAAACTACAGAAGGAAAAATCTAGTGTCTCTATGCATCAGAATCTAACAAGGAAAAATACAGAAGATAATAGATATGAGGAAGAGTAGAAGGAGACTACGAGATCTGCGAATGCGGCAGATATATCTTGAAGTCTCCCAAGCTGTCCCAGTTCACTGATAGTGCGGCTGATAAGGTGCACCTGGATCTGCACACGAAAAATATGGGTAGAGAGTAGCATGAGTACACCACAATCGGTACCCAGTAAGTGCCAAGCCTAGCCTCGGTCGAGTAGTGACGAGGTCAGGTCAAGACCCTACTGGTAAAAATATAATAAAACAATATAGAGCATAATACCGCAATAAAATAAAGGCTGAAATATAACAACAATGAAATCATATAAGGTAACAGCTTAGTACACAGAAACACAACAGGAGATCTCCCGAGATATCGTCTCGTAGTCCTAAACGTAAATGTGTAGGGGTATCTCCCAGAATACCGTTCCGTAGTCCCAAAGTAAATGTGCAGAGGGATCTCCCGGAATACTGTTCTGTAGTCCCAAAGTAAATATGCAAGATAGGGGGATCTCCCGGAATACCGTTCCGTTGTCCCAAAATTAATATGCAGTACAGGGAGATCTCCCGGAATACCGTTCCGTAGTCCCAAAGTAAATATGCAGCGCGAATGATAGAAATACAACTACATCACGAAGTTCTTATAATTTAGACTAAGTACCAGTCAGGGAAGAAGCAGGAAATTTACTAAGCATATTGCACATAATTCACATAAAATAATTAAGACACGTAGACATGTTGTATTAGACTAAACATGATAGCTACACATATTGGAATAACTCAATTAAGAATGAAAATAGATTAGTACTCATTAAAATGGTATAACTCAAAATAACAGGAAAACATGTTGCTGCTCAGTAAGAAAATCGGGTTTTACCACAACTAGCCCGTACACGTACTCGTCACCTCATGTACACGGTGCTCACATGTCACAATAAATCCAAATCTTAAGGGGATTTCCCCCACACAAAGCTAGGCAAGCCACTTACCTCGAACCAAGCTCAATCAATCGGTCACAATGCCTTTCCCATGAATATTCGACACCGAATGGACCAAATCTAGCCAAAAGCAATTACATATCATAAATACAACAATAACAGACTCATCTAATTAAGGAAATCAATATTTTAATGAAAATTTTGAAATTAACTCCAAAATTGCTTGTGGGGCCCACATCTTGGAATTGGGTAAAAGTCATAAAATATGAAAGCCCGTTCACTCACGAGTCTAACCATATCAAATTTACTAAAATCCGACACCAGATGGTCCTCCAAACCCACAAATCAAACTTCCAAATCCCTAGCCTCCAATTCCCAATTTTCACCTTAAATACACACTAACTAGGTGGAAAAATACATGGGGAGGCAAGATTATTGATAAAAAATAAGCACAAGGGACTTACCTCAAGAAATGACTCTAAAATGCTCTCAAAAATTGCCTTAAACCGAGTTTCCAATGTCAAAAATTGCAAAAATCACGAAGCCCTTCAGTTTTAACCACTGCCCAGGTATTTCCGCACCTGCGGAACCTGGGCTCGCACCTGCGGGTGCGCTTGTGCGGAAATTATGCGCATTTGCGCAATTCACTTGCCCCCTCTGCCTTCGCATTTTCGATGAAAGGGCCGCATCTGCGCGTGTGCGTCTGCGGAATTCCCTTCCGCTTCTGCGGACCTTGCGCACCTGCGAAGCCCGTAACGCATCTGCGGGCATCGCAGATGCGGAAAACACCTCACACCTGCGACCCCTGGCACTCCTCCATTTTCCTGCTTCTGCGCCAATTTGCTCGCACCTGCGGGCAGCCTTGCGCAGGTGCGATTACAGCAGAACCAACAAAAGCACCAGATTTTCCTAAGTCCAATTTCATTCCGTTAAGCATCCGAAACACACCCGAGGCCCCCGGGACTTCAACCAAACCTACCAACCAATCCTACAACACCATACAAACTTAGTCGAGCCTTCAAACCACATCGAACAACAACAAATCATGAATTAAGCACGGATTCAAGCCTAAGAACTTAGAATTTTCCAAATTCTAAAAATGACGCCGAACCACGTAAAATCTAGTCCGAATTATCTCAAATTTTACACACAGGTCACAAATGACACTACGAACCTACAGCCACTTTCGGAAATCCATTTCGAGCTCGATATCAAAATTTTCACTATCTACCGAAATTGCCAAAAAATCTAACTTTCGCCAATTCAAGCCTAAATCTACTACAGACCTCCAAAACACATTCTGGATGCGCTCCTAAGCTCAAAATCACTCAACGAAGCTAACAGAGTCGACAGAATTCCATTCCGCATCCATCTTCATACAGTTCCGACTACGTTCCAATTTCTAAGGCTTAAACTCACAACTAGGGACTAAGTATCCCAAAACTCCCCGAATTCCATAGCCAATCACTCCAGAAATTCTCGAAAGTAGAAACAAATATGGGGAAATAAGATATTAGGGAATCGGGGCTCTAATTCTCAAAACGATCTGTCGGATAGTTACAATATGAAAGTGGTTTTTATAAAGCTGCATGGGGAATCATTGGCAAAGACATAACTGAAGCAGTGTTAGAGTTTTTTAACAATGGGAAACTGTTGAATCAAGTGAATGCTACCATGGTTTCTCTGATTCCAAAAGTCAAAGTTTCAGAAAATGCTAGTCAGTATAGACCATCTCTTGTTGCAATGTATTGTTCCAAAAGTCAAGCAGCATTTATTGCAGGAAGGTTATTGGTTCACAATGTACTTATCTTCCATGACTTGTTAAGGCACTACAATAGGAAGACCTCTCCAATATGTATGATGAATATTTATTTGAGAAAGGCATATGACATGGATAGTTGGGACTTTATTGAAGATGCATTGAAATGGTATGGATTCCCAGCAAGTTTTAGTTAAAGGGTTATGACATGCATCACACCTACTAGATTTTCTGTGAAGATTAATGGGATAGGATATTGATACTTTGATGGGAAGAGGGGTCTAAGGCAAGGAGATCCAATCTCCCCCTTATTGTTTGTCCTTGTTATGGAGTACCTATCAAGAGTATTAAAGAAAATGTGTGAGCTTTCGGATTTCAAATTGCATCCCATGTGTAAAGCACTGAAACTTACACATCTTACATTTGCTGATGATCTAATGATATTTTGCAAAGGTAATAGTGCATCAGTAACCAGGAGGCTTTAAAGCATTTTAGTAAGGTGACCGATTTGGTGGCAAATCTTGACAAATCAAACATCTTCCTAGCAGGAGTGGATGAATTTGTAGAGGAAGAGCTGTTAGGCAGGACAAGCTTTACTACAAGGACCTTTCCCATTAGGTACTTGGGACTTCCATTATCATCCATGAAGTGGAGCAAGGTGGAATGTCATCAGCTTGTGGATAAAATAACTAGCAGAATCACTATGAGCTTTGCAAGGCAATTGTCTTACGCTGGAAGATTACAAATAATCAATGTTGTTCTATTTTCAATCTACAACTTCTGGGGAGCTATTTTCAATTTGCCACAGAGCATCTTGAAAGAGGTGGATAAAAAGTGCAGAGAGTATATTTGGGGTGGGTCTGAGGAAAAGAAAAAGATTTCTTTGGTCGCTTGGGGGAAGATGTGTGTCCCAAAGAAATTTGGGGTTTAAACATTAAGGATAGTAAAACATGGAATGTAACCTCAGTGGGGAAACTAATGTGGCAGTTGGCTACTAAGAAAGATGTGTTATGGGTTAAATGCATATATGGGCTTTATATAAAAACTAATACTGATATATGGACACATATACTACCAGTGGACTGCAGTTGGTACTGAAAAAAATATAATGGAATCAAGAACAAGACGGACGATTGGTATTCGAATGGGACATATCGGCTGAATTCAACATATAAGTATTCAGTGAGCAAGAGTTACCTAGCCATGAAGACTAACCTGTCTAGAGTTCCAGAGGTTGATTTGATACAGAGTTCAGTGCTGCAACCTAAACATAGAATTTTTATTTGGTTGGCAGCTTAAGACAAATTACTTACATAAGATAGATTGATGAGGATACATATACAAGTGGAGGACACAAGTTGTTGTCTATGTGAAGCTTTACATATAGAGACACAACAACACTTATTCTGTAAATGTACCTGGATAGAAGTCATCAAGGAAAATTTAGCATATTGGAGTAAATATCAGGAAGTTAGGAGTTATGCAATGTGTGCAATGGATCAACACTAGACATTGAAAAAAATTTAAGAAGGAAGTGATCACTGCAATATGGGGAGCTGCAATCTACCATACATGGACTGCTAGAAACTGGAAGCTCTTTAGAGGAATAACTGTAAATAGGAGTTTTGTAATTGCACAGATACAAAGAGAGATCACAGATAAAGTAGATATACTAAGAGGATCAAAGGGAGCCCATAGCTGTAGTTTACTAATTAGGAGATTATGTAATTAGTTTGTCGGGGGCCTAAGCAACCAAATTGGTTTCTTAGGTGCTCTATAGGTGTATTGTTTTATTTTTGTTAATAGTGATTTTCACAGTTATTACCAAAAAATAAATTATAGAACATGGGTTGTGGTTACAAAAGTTGATCTTTAGTGGGTAATTAGTGGTAGATCATGGCATTAGTGGTTTCAAGAGTTACACCAAAATAATGACCATTTTCTTGTTAATTTATAACCATTATCTTACAAAAAATAATGCACTTTAATATTATAATTAAAATATTAAAATACACTAATACCAGCAGACTATAGTTATACTACACGCCCTTTTTTATAGACGCCCACAAGATTGAAAGTGGCATTATTGGGATTTTCGAATTCTTACGAAGTCCCTATTGTTTTTAACTCTTAAAGTTATAATAGTCCTTCTTGGTATCGGATTCTAAAATTTTTCCAATTACATGTGAAAATTCTTTTTATAATCGGTGTATGATACCAGGGGCAGAGCTAGAAGTCCAATTACGGGTTCGACGAACCTAGTAGCTTTTGCTCAAATAGTATATTTATGTTAAAAAATTTATTAAAAATGGACAAATATTAAATTTAGAACCCAGTTGTTAGTATTTGACGCCGTTATTCCAAAATCTAGAACTCATTGTAGGCATGTAAAAATTTATTGAATTTAAATTCAATAAATAATTTAAACTATATTTTAAATATACTAGTCCAAATAAATATTATGAGCTAATATAATTGGATTAATTATATAAATTTAATATATATGGATTAAATAAATAATTCTTAATCCATTGGGCTAGCCCATTTAATTGGGCTAAAGTGATGAGCCCACTTCATTAAGCCCAAGATGTCATTTTCCTAGAGGCACAGTGTGGTGCCACGTGTCATATGACGTGAAACGCCAAGTCAAGTAAAAGAGCCAATAGGATCATGCCACGTGTCAAAATGACAAGGCATGCCAAGTCACATTAAAAGGCTAATAAAATCGCGCCACGTGTGCAAGTGACATATTTTGGCCAATCAAATACGGCTATATCACACTTCAATTTGATTGGTCGGAAAGAGTTTGTTCTTATCATAACTCCTCCCTCCCACAACTATAAATATGAGTCTTCATAACTCAGAAAAGACACCAGAAGTTATAACAAGAAGCAAGAGAGAGCTGGTGGATCAAACGTCGCAAATTTCTCTACAAGTTTCAAGCTTCAAGAAATCAAGTTCAAGTTCAAGAAATCAAGTTCAAGCTCAAGAACGAAGAACAAGTCAAGATTCAAGGAGTACGATTTCAAATCAAAGTTCGTGCTAGTTAAATTCAAGATCATCGTTCGTGAAAATAAATATAGATTCAAGATCAAGATCAAAGGCCCTTGAATTTATTTACTATTGGAAAGAAGAATCAAAGAATTCATAGAGATTGTACACTCAAATATTTGAAATCAAATACTACGATTGTTGCAATATTTTTCAGTCTCGATTATTTTTCTGACGCAAATTTATTGTCTACAAATTCTGGCACGCCCGGTGGGACAATCTCTACCTCTCATCTCAACTTTTCAATCATCAAAGTTCAAGAACATTGAAATGGCTTCAAAGAAAATCAACTCCAGTTCAACTTCCACCAAGGCTGTTAATTCCAGGTTCTATGCTGATGTGGAAAGCATCCTCGATGTTACCTTTGGAAGCTTTGGACCAGTTACGAGGAGTAAAGCAAGCTCGTTAAGACAACAAGCACCCCAAGTGTCGTCCGTATCAACCCCTATTTTTGGATCTTCATCCTCAAAAGGAGCAAGATCTTCCACAAACATACCCGAAGGAGGAAGTAATGTTGTTGAAAAGATCAAGAAAACTCTTGCTCTGCTTGATCTCTCCGAATCCAAGAACTTGGTTGTGAAGGAAGATGATGATGCTTCAATGATGGATCCTCCCCACTTACACCGCGTAGCGTGAGCCATTCGAGAATCAATCTGTGTGACAATCCATGCTACTCCCCATCATCTACAACAATCATGCAAGCCATGGTGACAAACACTTCATCTGTGGAAGAGCAGTTGGCGTACTTGACGGAAGCAATCGCTGACTTGACCAAGTGCATGCAAAATCAAGATGCTAGAATTGACAAACTAACAGAAAGGGTGGGAATCTTGATGGAAGAAGAATGCACCCATGCACCTGGCAAGCTCCCAGAAGTTCCAGAGATTGATTCTCCCCCGATACAAGTAGCATCCACTAAGGCTATCCCTGTCTCATCTGAAGGGATGATTCCCATCGACCAACTCAAGGAGTTCATTGAAAAAACTATTAAGAATAAATATTAAGTTTCTACCAAGTCCTCCCTTACATACGCAAAGTCGTACACTGCAAGGATAGATATGTTGAAGATTCCTACTGGCTATCAACCTCCAAAGTTTCAACAGTTTGATGGTAAAGGCAATCCAAAGCAACATGTGGCGCACTTCGTTGAGACATGCAACAATGCTTGGACTTATGAAGATTACCTTGTCAAACAGTTTGTCCGCTCACTAAAAGGAAATGCTTTTTATTGGTATACAGACCTCGAGGCGGGATCTATTGATAGCTGGGATCAACTAGAGCAAGAGTTCCTCAATCGCTTTTATAGCACAAGGCGCACTGTGAGCATGGTGGAACTCACAAATACTCGTCAACGGAAGGGTGAACCAGTTATCAACTTTATCAATCGTTTGAGGAACGCAAGACTCAACTATAAAGACCGGCTTAGTGAAGCTTCTGCATAGAGATGTGCATTCAAGGCATGCATTGAAGATTGCGCTAAATCTTGCAAGGTATCAAGCCTAGCAGATTTGAAGAACTTGCAACTCGTGCCCATAACATGGAATTGAGCATGGCCTCCGCTGGAAAAGAAAGGCTGCCCATTTATGAACCTCGCAAAGGGAACGACAAGCAAGAAGTCAGAAAATGAAGCAAGTTTGTACCAAGATCTGAAAACAAAGAAGCTATGAATGTCAACACATCACCTGTGAAGTTCACGACGAAAGTGAGCAAGAAGCAGAGTATGAAATCAACTTCGTTTCAAGATAAGCCGAGTGGAAAGTTGACTCTAAAAGAAATGCAAGAGAAAGAGTACCCATTTCTGGATTCTGATGTGCAAGCCATTTTCGAAGAACTCTTCGAGTTAAATCTCATTGAGCTTCCGGAGATGAAGCGGCCAAATGAAGCTGGGAAAACTGATGACCCAAATTACTACAAATATCATCGACTTGTGAGCCACCCTCTAGAAGTGCTTTGTCTTCAAGGACAAAGTTATGGACTTGGCTCGTGAAAAGAAGATCGTGCTTGAGATGAGAAAGCAAGCGCAAACCAAGTCTCTATCATATTTGGCTCATTCAGTCCAGACGAATTATGTAGTTTTAAAGAAAGTAAAAATGGAGAATTACTGGAGAACAACAAAGTTGAAGACGATCAACCTGAGGATGATGAAGGTTGGACGTTGGTGACTCGTCGTAGGCGCCACAGAAGGAGCCCACGAAAAGAATCAGTAGAACAACCAACAAGGAAAATGATGGTAAAAGACCACGGAGATGGAATCCAGTTAAGCACTTAAAGAAAGCAAAAGTGGAGGTGCACCACCCTCGAAAGCCACGACATCCAGTGACCTTGGAGGATTTTTTACCAAGTTGGTTCCGCACGAAGATTTCCCATGGGGGTATTGATGCCTCATGTTGCCATGCTGACGAAGGAGAAGAAAAGAGTGATGACCTACCGTTGGAACCATCTTCGTAAAATCTCATCGAGTCCAATCCTCAAGAAGTTAATGCTTGTGAGAAAAAAAGTCACATTCACAAATGACGATCTTCTGCTAGGTGACACTCTTCATAACCGCCCATTGTACCTGGTTGGCTATATGTGTGATGAAAGGGTAAATCAAATTTTGGTTGATGGAGGATCCTCAGTGAACATTTTGCCAATTCGCACTGTGAAAGAACTTGGTATTCCCATGAACGAACTCTCAGAAAGTCATGTGATGATCCAAGGATTCAACCAAGGGGGACAAAGAGCCATAGGCGAGATCAGGCTGGGAATCACCATTAAAGATATGCAATCAAGTGCATGGCTGCATGTGATCGATGCAAAGACTTCATACAACGTCTTGCTTGGAAAGCCTTCGATACATGAGAATAAAGTGGTTCCATCTACCTACCATCAATGTTTGAAATACTACGAAGATGAAGTCGAGAAAAATATAATTGCTGATGACGAGCCATTCACCGAGGCCGAGTCACACTTCATCGATGCAAAGTTCTACTTGAAGAACCACATTGTAAAGGAGCTAAAAGCTGATGATCTCATGAATGAAAAGGATGACGAGTCCACGGCTAAGAGAGCTGAGGTGGTTGCCGACAAAACCAAAGTTGTTGCTGAGAAGGTACACCCCAACCAAAATAAGTCTCATAAAGGGAACATTGTGTCTCACAGCAAGAAAGTAACTCCTCAATACCGCTTGCAGGGTTTTGTGGCCCATAATAGTTTGCACAATGTGGCACTCCCTACAAAGCGAACAGATGAAGGTTTTGATCCTAACGCTTACAGGCTATTTGCACAAGCCGGATACAATCCTAATGAGTCATCAAAGTTAGGGAAGCTGCCATCAGAAGCTGCAACGAGACAACTACGTGAAGGTTTGGGATACAAGCAATTGTCACCAGTGCACATCTCCATAAGAAGGGCGAACAACAATTATATCACTGTAGAAGATGATTCTGCTACTTCTAACATGCCTTCTGTCTTTGATCGACGTGGAAAATCAACTGTGAGAACTTCTGTATTTGAGAGATTGTGTCCATTAAAGAAGGGGAATAAGTTCCAGAGAAATTATCGATATACAAAAATAGCCGCTTTGCCCAAAATTCAGAAGATCTCTAAAGATTTCCAACGTTTGGT
Source organism: Nicotiana tomentosiformis (assembly GCF_000390325.3). Classification (NCBI taxonomy): domain Eukaryota; kingdom Viridiplantae; phylum Streptophyta; class Magnoliopsida; order Solanales; family Solanaceae; genus Nicotiana; species Nicotiana tomentosiformis. The sequence continues at coordinate 105,063,912 of NC_090813.1, read as the reverse complement.
TCCTTTTAGAATGAAGCGACAAAAAAAGTCATGGTTTCATGTGATGAGGTACTGAAGGTGAAGCCATACACTGTGGTCTACACTAAAAAACGTGATGAAGACGAAGAAAGTGTGGGTTCTTCGTATCATGTTACTGCACAAGGCGAGCATGGTGTTTTATCTCTAATGGAGGATGACGAGAAATTGGATGATGTTTCACCGTGTTATCACATATCCTTCAACGATGGGGACCCTCAAGAAGATGAAGATGTGAAAGATGCTCCACTTGAACTTGAAGAAGGAGTGAAGAATACAGTTGATGCCTTAAAGGAAGTTAACCTTGGCACCGATGAAGAACCAAGACCCACCTACTTAAGTGCTTTACTAGAAATGGATGAAGAAGGCACTTATATTGAGTTACTCAAGGAGTTCAGGGATGTCTTTTCTTAGAGCTACAAAGAGATGTCTGGCTTGGACCCGAAAGTAGCAGTCCATCACCTCGCCGTCAAGAATGGTGCTCGCCCTGTTAAACAAAGCCCAAAGGCGCTTTAGTCCGGACTTGGTTCCCTTGATTGAAACCGATGTTAACAAACTCATTGAAGCTGGCTTTATTCGTGAAGTTAAATACCCAACATGGGTTTCAAGTATTGTCCCTGTAAGGAAGAAGAATGGCCAGATTCGAGTGTGCGTCGACTTCAGGGATCTCAACAATGCGTGTCCCAAAGATGAATTCTCGCTTCCGATTCCAGAGCTGATGATCAATGCTACTACTGGGTGTAAGGCAATGTCATTTATGGATGGTTCGTCAGGCTATAACCAAATTCGCATGGCACCAAAAGATGAAAAGCTTACTATATTCCGCACCCCCAAGGGTATTTATTGCTACAGGGTAATACCTTTTGGCTTGAAGAATACTGGTGCTACTTATCAAAGGGCTATGCAAAATATTTTTGACAACCTTCTCCATAAAAATGTTGAATGCTATGTGGACGACTTGGTGGTAAAATCAAGAAAGAGGGGCGACCACTTGAAAGACTTGAGAATGGTGTTTGAGTTGCTTCAGAGGTACCAACCTAGAATGAATCCATTGAAATGCGCCTTTGGAGTTACTTCCGGAAAGTTCATTGGTTTCATTGTCCGACATCAAGGGATAGAAATTGATCAAGCCAAAGTAGATGCCATCTTAAAAATGCCCAAGCCTCGGGATATTCACGAATTAAAAAGTCTGCAAGGAAAGTTAGCGTACCTTAGGAGATTCATCTTAAACCTAGCTGGGAGGTGCCAACCATTCAGTCGCCTTATGAAGAAAGGTGTCCCTTTCAAATGGGACCAAGCGTGTAGAAACGCCTTTGAAAGCATTAAATCCTACTTGATGAAGCCTCCAGTTTTGGCAGCCCCTATACTTGGAAAGCCGCTGATACTATACATTTCAGCACAAGAAAGGTTTGTTGGAGCGCTGTTGGCCCAAGAAAATAGTGAAGGGAAAGAAAACTCCCTTTACTACTTGAGCAGGATGATGACTCCAAATGAGTTGAATTATTCGCCAATTGAAAAGTTATGTTTGGCACTAGTCTTCTTAATCCAAAAGTTGAAGCACGACTTTCAAGCTCATGTCGTTCGTTTGGTTTCTAGAGCAAATCCCATCAAGTTCGTGATGTCAAAACCTGTCCTTAGTGATCGACTATCAAGGTGGTACCTCCAGTTTCAACAATTTGAAATCGTGTACATCCCTCAAAAGGCTATAAAAGGACAAGGGTTAGCGTACTTCTTGGCAGATCACCCTATACTTGATGATTGGGAGCTAACTGACGAACTACCTGATGAAGACACAATGGTCATTGAAGTTCAGCCTCCATAGAAGATGTACTTTGATGGTGCTGCACATCGCGGAGGAGCTGGTGCTGGTGTAATATTTGTCACTTCTCAAGGTGAAGTTCTGCCCTACTCTTTAACGTTGACGCAATTCTGCTCTAACAACATTTCTGAGTATCAAGCACTAATACTTGGGCTTGAAATGGCTGTCGAAATGAAGCGGTTGCAATTGCAAGTCTTTGGTGACTCTCAGTTAGTGGTCAATCAGCTTCTAGGTAGTTACGAGGTCAAGAAGCCTGAACTAAGCCCATATCATGATACGCAAAAAAATAAATGGGGTGGCTCGGTGATGTGACTATTTAGCATGTGCCAAGGAAAGAAAATAAGAAGGTTGATGCTTTAGTTTCCCTAGCTTCATCGTTAACCCTGCCTGATCAAGCGCAAGTTACTATCTGCCAAAAATGGGTAGTACCGCCGCCAAATGAGGCTGAAGGTGAAGAAAATGAACTCAAGCATCTTGTCGTTGTTTCTGAAGTTGAGAAAGAAGAATGGCGACAACCCATTATCGACTACTTATGTTATGGGATACTTCCAGAAAATCCGAGGAGAATGACTGAAATCCGTCGTCGTGCACCTCGCTTCCTTTACTACAAAGATACTCTATACATAAGGTCATTCGAGGGAGTACTCTTGCGATGCTTAGGGGAAGAAGAAGCACTCCAAGTTTTGCAAGAGGCACATTCTAAGGTATGCGGGTCACATCAGTCTGGACCAAAGCTCCACTTCCATATAACAAGGATGGGATATTATTGGCCAACGATGGTAAAAGATTGCTTGGACTACGTTCGAAGATGCAAGGCTTGTCAATTGCATGCGAATTTTATTCACAACCTCCTGAAGTGTTGCACCCGACTGTGGCATCCTGGCCGTTTGACGCTTGGGGATTGGATGTTGTTGGACCACTGCCAAAGTCCTCTGGTGGGCACTTATACATCTTGGCTGCAACTGACTACTTCTCAAAATGGGCTGAAGTTGTTGCTCTTAAGGAGGTAAAAAAGGAAAATGTTGCAAGTTTCATCCGAGTAAACATAATCTATCGCTTTAGCATTCCTCGTTACATAATAACGGATAATGGAAAGCCATTCGATAATAGATTGATGAACAAGATTTGTGATCTCTTTGGCTTCAAGCAACGTAACTCTTCTATGTACAATGCTTCCGCCAATGGTCTTGCTGAGGCATTCAACAAAACTCTATGCAACTTGTTAAAGAAAGTTCTCCAAATCCAAACGAAATTGGAATGACCGTATGGAAGAAGCTCTATGGGCATATAGGATGACTCACCGCATGCCAACACAAGCTACTCCTTATTAACTCATTTATGGAGTCGAAGCCGTCTTGCCACTCAAGCGTCAAATACCTTCATTACGACTGGCTATTCAAGAAGGGATCATTGATGAAGAAAATGCTCGACTTCGATTAGCAGAGTTAGAGGCTCTTGATGAGAAGAGGTTGGAAGCTCAACAGAGTCTTGAATGTTATCAAGCTCGATTGTCTCACGCCTTCAATAAAAGAGTTCGCCCGAGATCCTTTCAAGTAGGATATCAAGTCCTTTCCATACGAAGACCCATTATTACTTCTCATAAACCTGTAGGGAAGTTCACTTCAAAATGAGATGGGCCATATGTCGTACAAGAAACTTACTCAAGTGGGGCTTACAAGCTAATTGATGCAGATGGCATGAGAATCGGCCCTATCAATGGCAAGTTTTTGAAGAAGTATTACCTTTGAAGTTGCAACACTCCTTGACGCATGAGCCTAAACTGTATGTTCCTATACTCCTAGCCCGCATGAGTCTATACTGTGTACGGCCCACCCAAAAAAAATGGTCTGCTAGGTTGAAAACCTCGAAAGAGGCGGCCTAGGCAAAAGTTAGGACATAAAAAAAAATTTAAAAAAAAATCACCCATTCTGAACTACGTATGACTTGATGCTCTTCATCGAGGTACGTAGGCAGCTTAGAGTTTCATTTTGAGTTCAGTCGCATAAGTTCCAAATATACATATTGCCCTAGTCGTTGTCCAAATGAAGTATGATTGAAGTAATTCATTCAAACAACACTTGAAAATCAGGCTGCAATTTCATTCTTCTTTTGAACTTTGGATCTCATATGACTTAGAGGGGGCAAGCCTTCATGATAAACCAGTGTCTTCAATAGGGAGATTATAGTCTTTTAAGAGGCTACCAAGTATTTGCATTGAAGTTCAGAGATTTACTATGTCTTCATGTTTACCAAATCTTTAAGTCCTCTGGTCTTTAAGTTTGCTGCTCTTCAAGTTAAAATGTTTAAACCCTCCAAGTCTCCAAGTTGAAGTCTTCAAGTCCGTCGGTCTTCAAGTGGAAGTCTCCAAGTTGAAATCTTCAAGTCTGTCGGTCTTAAATTTGAAGTCTTCACGTTCGCCACTATTCAAGTTGAAGTCTTCACGTTCGCCACTATTCAAGTTGAAGTCTTCACGTTCGCCACTCTTCAAGTTGAAGTCTGCAAAGTCCATCAAATCTTCAAAGTTTCCAAATATTCAAGTCAATGTCGTCAAGTCCACGAAGTCTTCGAGTTGAAGCTTTATAATTTTCCAATCTTAAGGTAGACGAATAAGTCCCTTTGCATCTTAAGTTGGCCTCTTCGTGGGTTTGTCCTTAAAAGGAAACTATAACTTTCCAATCTTAAGGTGGACATATAAGTCCCTTTGCACCTTAAGTTGACCTCTTCGTGGGTTTGTCTTTAAAAGAAAATTATAACTTTTCAATCTTAAGGTGGACATATAAGTCCCTTTGCACCTTAAGTTGGCTTCTTCGTGGATTTGTCTTTAAAAGGAAACTATAACTTTCCAATATTAAGGTGGACATATAAGTTTTTTTGCACCTTAAGTTGGCCTCTTCGTGGTTTTGTCCTTAGAATGAAACTATAACTTTTTAATCTTAAGGTAGATATATAAGTCCCTTTGCACCTTAAGTTGGCATCTTCGTGGGCTTTTCCTTAAAAGGAAACTATAACTTTCCAATCTTAAGGTGGACATATGAATCCCTTTGCACCTTAAGTTGGCCTCTTCGTGGGTTTGTCCTTAAAAGGAAACTATATTTTCCAATCTTAAGGTGGACATGTAAGTCTTTTGAAAGTAATATCTCCGATAGTCGGGGCACATTGAGAGTAATCTCTCCGATAATCGAGGCACATTGAGAGTAATCTCTCCGATAGTTGGGGTACATTGAGAGTAATCTCTCCGATAGTCGAGGCACATTGAGAATAATATCTCCGATAGTCGGGGCACATTGAGAGTAATCTCTCCGGTAGTCGAGGCACATTGAGAGTAATCTCTCTGATAGTAGAGCCACATTGAGAGTAATCTCTCCGATAGTCGGGGCACATTGAGAGTAATCGCTCTGATAGTCGCGCCACATTGAGAGTAATCTCTCCGATAGTCAAGCCACATTGAGAGTAATCTCTCCGATAGTCGAGTCATATTGAAAGTAATTTCTCCGATAATTGGACCATGATAGTAATTTCTCCAATATTCAGATCGTGATGAGTACCATAAGATTTCTTATTCATGCATGAATTATCTCGTTAAACAAGAACATATCCTTCTTGTTTGACTTTAAAAAAAAGGAAAAAAAGAAAAAAAAAAAAAGTACAAAATAATAAAAGGAGAAAATTACCTTCGAGCACTGGCGCTTTCTCGTCAAAACACGAACTCAGAAGCGACTTGAGGATGCTGAAAATTGATGCTCATTAGGCATAACCGGTGGGGTGTATATTGTCAAAAGCAGCTATGGAGAATGAATCCTCTATGTGGGACTCGGCTATTATGTAGTTATCTCCAAAGTAGAGCCAAAGTACGTGGCCAGTCCCCATAAAATTAGGCTAGCAGAGGCGGTCGATCATTAGTCATCTTCCGTATCCAACTAGAATTGGGGAAACACTATTGGTCGTGGTAAAGCTCCACTTCGCTAAGATTAACGTGTGTATACTGTTAGAACTTGAGACATGCAATAAATTACTAATATGTCTCCACAATTGTAGGTATACATGTTTCTTAACATCTGCTATGTTCACGTGGGAGGCATTGAAAAGTCCAAATCTCTTTAACTTTAACAATTTTTTGCTATTAGTTATGATGTCAATTGCTTCAGAACTTCACGTGAACGCGTTGTCCCTTGGAGTTTAACAGTGTTGTGAGGTTTATTTGACTCTACAAATGTATAAACCCCTATACTATTATTCAAACATGGATACTTCAAAGTTATGTCCTCTGAGTTCCGACCAGCCTACAATCCGACGAGCTTTAAAGTAGGGGACATTTGTAGGTATGTAAAAATTAATTAAATTTAAATTTAATAAATATTTTAAATTATATTTTAAATATATTAGTTCAAATAAATATTACGGGCTAATATAATTAGATTAATTATATAAATTTAATATATATAGCTTAAATAAATAATTCTTAATCAATTGGGCTAGCCCATTTAATTGGGCTAAAGTGATGAGCCCATTTCATTAAGCCCAAGATGTCATTTTCCTAGAGGCCCAGTTTGGTGCCACGTGTCATATGACGTGGCACGCCGAGTCAAGCAGAAGAACCAATAGGATCATGCCACGTGTCAAAATGACAAAGCATACCAAGTCACATTAAAAGGCTAATAAAATCGTGTCACGTGTGCAAGTGACATGGTTTGGCCAATCAAATGCGGCTATGTCACACTTCAATTTGATTGGTCGCAAAGAGTTTGTTCTTATCATAACTTTTCCCTCCCACAACTATAAATAGGGGTCTTCATAACTCAGAAAAGACACCAAAAGTTATAACAAGAAGCAAGAGAGAGCTGGTGGATCAAACGCCGCAAATTTCTCTACAAGTTTCAAGCTTCAAGCAATCAAGTTCAAGTTCAAGAAATCAAGTTCAAGCTCAAGAACGAACAACAAGTCAAGATTCAAGGAGTACGAGTTCAACTCAAAGTTCGTGCTAGTTGAATTCAAGATCATCGTTTGTGGAAATAAATATAGATTCAAGATCAAACTCAAAGGCCCTTGAATTTATTTACTATTAAAAAGAAGAATCAGAAGATTCATAGAGATTGTACACTCAAATATTTGAAGTCAAATACTACGATTGTTACAATATTTTTCTGTCTCGATTATTTTCCTGACGCAAATTTATTGTCTACACTCATAAAGCTGAAATTTCAGGCTCCGCCTATGTGTGATATTACTATGTTTAACTACGTGATTATCTCATCTCAAGTAATTAAAGAAATGCACTTTTCATTATATAATTATATCCTCAACATCAACAGAAACAATAATGCTATTCATAGGTGGTGATACAAAAGCTTTCTAGGGTAATGCTATCATCAAAAGCGTAGTTAAATGGAGCGGGCATATCTTGGAAGAAATAGCTTTCATTTTATATTGGGAAAATGACTGTATTGTGTAGGTGCTTTTAAAATAATAGTCATTTTTTTTGTATATATATATTTATGTAAGTTATATATAAAAAATATATAAATTTTATATATTTTTTTGTGGCTACTAAATATATATGAATTTGAACGCGGCTAAAAGTGATCTTTTACCCATTTGTATTCTTGATGGCACTCCTAGTAAACTTGTTCATTGGGAAAGAATGTATAATTATGTATTTTAATAATGGGATATTTATGCAAATAGCCAACTAGTTTTACTGTTTACTTTTTTTAATCGGTATACATATATTATACTATGATTATACATGAAATTGTGCCCCTAAGCTGGGGAGGCCCAAACGCACTAAAGGATTTGGAACTGATACATTATCATGTTACTAGCACCTGCTTTAGCTGAAATCTGTTGGAAGTCAATTATTCCAAATAAAAAAGTTTTGAATTCTCTTCTATAAGATCACAAAAGTTAACAAATTAAAATTCCTTTGGCAAATAATAAACAACTCATATGATTAATTTTAATTTAATTACCAGGCCAAGCAAAAAATACATTTTAAATAAGACCGAGAGAGAATATTTAGGACATCCACTATGACATTCCCTCCGGAGTCCTGACTCGCAAATTCCAATGTCAAATGGGCTGGCCCAGACCTAATTTGCCCCAAATATTTGTAGAAATGACACTAGATATCCACTTTATAGGGTCTTGAATTGTCCTAATTTCAGTTTACCAATTCAATTCTCATGTGTCTTGAATTGTCCAAAAATTAATATTTTTAGTTTAAACTTTCAGAATAAAATAAATACTGATTAATTCCTAAATAACAATCCTATTAATGGCCGTTTGTGTATTTCCCCCCAAAAATTTGAACCTTGGGCCAAAAGCAGAACAAGATCCATTAAGAATTAGGGATCTTTACACAAATAACTGGCCATATTAATTATTTACTTTTTCTAACCAAATACACAGATTATATATTAATTATACACAATTATATACATATAATACATAAATTATGCATATATTATACCTCCATCGATTATTTTTAGTTTAAGTTATTAGACCGGCGGGTATTTGGGTTAATTCTTCTAAGAAAATTTTAAGGGGTCGTGCAAGTTCGCCCCGCTAATCGGAGTATGTGCGTCCGTTCTGGTAACCGGATGGAAGACGCAGTTGGACCAACCCGTTCAAGACAAAGCCAGGCCATTAAAATGTCCGAAATTATCTCTAGAAGCTTTTATATATTTATTTCTTGATAAGTTAAGTTTGTTAAAATATACTCAATTGAATAAGAAATTAAAAATAAAGAAAAATAAGAATAAGATAATGCTAGCTCACAATTTTAGCTAAACTTTATATTTCGCTTTTACTTGGGATTCTATTTTCCCAAGTTGTGTCATAAATAATGCAACATCATCTTTTAAATATTTGAGACATTATGAAGTAATATAATGCAGATGTTTACGCGGAAAAAAAAACATTTTAAGGTTAATATGGAGTAGCAGAAGAAATAAATGAATAAAGGGAGCTCAATTGGAGAATGATCATTTAACATTTACTATTAAATTGCTTTACTCATTGAACAACAGACAAAATCTCTTAAGACTTTCTTTGAGCTTCGTGTATGTAAATACCATCCCCTAGAGACATCTTCCTCCATAACCTGCAGTTTTGAACAAAGCTTGCTTGACGTCTTCGGACCTCAAAATTGTTCGATGCTCCGTTGCCTAACAAAATAAACGATGGAATCGACCAATTATTATATATTTATTGAGCGTTTGAAAAAGTACTTTAGATGACTTGGAAAAAAGTGAGCATTTGAAATTGATCATTGAAAAGAAATTGTGGGATTAAGTTTAATTTAGTATGGACGTAAATATTCACTTGAAAAAACAGGTTAGTTGAATATACAATATTTGAGTGGGAAACATTATATTTAAAGAAAATTAATTACTTAGTATGAGTAGTAAGATGTAGCAATTGACAAAGAACATGGTCAAAGTAAATGTTACTACCTCGGAACAAGAAGCTCGCATTGAAAAATCACTGAAACAGCTGACAACACATTGTTGCACGTCAAGACCTAATGCTTCTATTGTGCTTACTGTGGATAACACTAGTCCAGGCTTCGCTGCGCAACATATCTCTATCCTCGTCTCCTCATTTCTCCTTTCTACATCAAACTGTAATACAGTAGTAGTATTTTTTCCCCCCAACACACAACGGGAAAATAGTTAATATCATTAGAACAGTCATCACATCAATATTAAAAAGTATTCCGCCCTCTAGAAAGAGACGATTTTTCCAAACAATCTATAAAAAGATGTAATTTAATACAGTAAAAGTATTCTTTTGAGAATTAAGTGGACGAATATATATAGTGTGGCTAGTCGAGATAATTAAGATAAAATTTGTACCTTTGGAGGGTTTCTGACAAGTGCTTCATTAGGTTTTAGCTCTTTGTAATTTCCCAGTAATTTTCTATCCTTAGTTTCGTCTTCCATTTCATGATCTTCACGCAACCTGTGAATTTTATCTATGAGCTCCTTCATGTAATCAATTGTATCTCCAAGTATGGATGTTCTGTCCATCTGATAAAAAGTATATGAATTTACTCAATCAGCATATCTACACTACAACGAGAAACTATAATGTATAAAATTTTCTCCAATTATTAGGTGATTACATATAAATTTCTGAATAAAAATGATATAACTAATCTATTATCATACATTTTAAAATTCATTAATCATATTTACGAGTGTATATAATTTAAATTCTTATTTTAAATGAAGAGAATCTAAGGGTGATGATTTACCTTGCTTATTTTGGGAACAATGGATCTAAGCATGGAGAGACGGTCATTGAGTCGTTTTCTTCTCCTCCTTTCTGCCATTAGATTTTTAGAGGGCTGCCCCTCAACCTTCTTAACTCTAGTAGTAGTACTCTTCTTTTCTCCCATATTATTAGGAATATGACCAATATTAATTCTTGAAGTGGCTTCTTCCATTTTGACCTTGTTATTAAAACAGCTTGAATCTTGTCGAAGACCAATATGGCCATGAAAATCAGTAGAAATAAGGCCAACTCCTTCTCCTTCCTCCACAATGGCTCTATTACTGTACTCTTCTTGAATATAATTAGTTGAATCAACTTCAGCTGGGGCTGTAATAAAAGTATCAAGAAAAGGGTAAGATTCTTGGGGAGTGAAAGAAGGACATGGAAAGCTGGATTCTACAGGAGATATGAGCTCTAAAAGGGAAGAGTTTTGGGCTATAAATTCTGGGTTTTGTTGATAAAAGCTGGACGATTCAATGTTCCATGCATTTGGGAAGAATTCCTTCACTCCACTTGTAAAAGTGTTCCAACTTTCTATCCTCGGAGCCAGCAATTCCTCCAAAAAATCCTGTTGAGTGAGCTCCATCTTTCTCTTTCTCTCTCTCTCTCAAACGTCAAAAAGTGAATAGAGGGTTATAAGAACGTGATGTCGCATCTAGAGAAGGAACATATATAGACAAATAGTATTATATATTTTAGACTAGTCTTCTTATATTAATACTAATATTATTCCATCCGTTTTATTTTATTTTATATAGTGTGTTTGTATGCGATGATTGGGTCAAGATTTTGATTATGGGGGATCCAACAAAATATAAAGATGCCGCATCCAAGATATAAATGTGTCACCAGAATTTAACAATTTATTTGTATCTATTTATATCTATCTATTTATATGTATATCTATATTATTATAAAAGTACGAATACGATATTGGTTGATCAAAATAGCCCTAAAATACATAAAACATTAGGTTATTTTGGTAAAAACAGGATAGAAATAGAGTTCTAATTATTAAGGGTGTACATAGGTCGGGTTGGTTCGGATTTTGCAATTACCAAACCAAACTAATTATATCGGATTTTTAAATCTATAGACCAAACCAAACCAATAAAAGTCGAATTTTTCAATATCGAGTTTTCTCGGGTTTCTCGAATTTTTCGGGGTTTTTTCCTGATAAACTTATGCTCCAAATATTTCTAAAGTCCTAAATACAATTTTACCAATAACAACCATGTTTTTATTTTTTAGCATTGACCTCAACTTTGCTAGTCAATAGGTTGTATGGTTCCACTTTATAAAGGTCTCTACTTTATAAATTATTTTTCACTTTACACTAAAATGCTAATAAAAGCTTAAAGCAATTGACATGTCCAACTTCAATTGAACCTTAGATAAATAATTAGAAAGAGCAGGTTAGAGTATCATGGATAAATCAATTGTTTTAAGTATTATAAAAAGTCTAATTTCTCCAACTGTCAAATCAACTGAACCTTAAAGAAATAATGTAATACAAAAGCTTCTTAATCGATTAAAAACCATGCACTAACTTTCTTTTAATTAATTACCTTAAAGTATTAAAGATTCCAAAAATAATCATGAAGCAAATTGTAGTTAACTATCCCTCTAATCAATCCTCAAAGGTGAGCGTGCATATTCCGAAAGAAAAAAATAATTAACATATTTAATATTAAATAATATAAAAAATAACTATACTCATTAACAATTGAATATAAATTATTACCTTCTTCAACTTGCTCAATTTTCTGGACTTCCTCTAACATGTCTTCAAACTTATATTCGTTGGAAATACATCAATGTAAGAAATAATGTAGGAAATACATCACTCTTAATTTTACATAGTCCATATTATTTAAACAAATGATTCAAAATATAAGTAAAAATGTTTCAATATCTTTTTAAGTAACAGTCAATTACTCATGTTAATCATCTAAGAGAAATAAAATAAACAAATGAATTCGATAATAGGGAGGAATACAACAGATTTGCAAAAAAACTCGCTAATCGGAAAAAGAAAAATCTTAGTCAATTGGGAAAAAGCAAGGCGTATGTATGCAGTTAAAAAAAAACATGTAAAATGAGAAAGGGAAGAGCTTTACCGATGAGAGCAAAAGAGAATTGATAGGGTTTGATCTCCTTTGCTTTATTTTCTCTTTTTGAATGGACCAGATTATGGATTTTAAGGAGAGAGTCTAGAACTATCAGGTGAATTTTTTTTTTAATCTGGTTTTATATTTCATTCTTCTAAAGCTCGAGTGATTTTGACTTTGGCACGGGCGATGTTGTGGAGGTTAATGAGTTTTTTGAAAAAGAAACTGGGTCATTTTTGGGGGATATTTTTAAAAAGTTTGGTTAATGGTAAGGGTAAATGTGACCAATAGTATAACGGAGGGAAGATGTGAGTAATATACCAAAGTAGAGAGATATATTTGGCCCTTTTCCCTACTATATATTATCGTCATTGGCATAGGTCCTCACTCCTTATGTTTGTGATGATAATTGTGGTCTAGCTGGCATTATTTTTTTCCATTATGCAGTTAGGCTTTACCCGGCGAAAATTTCAATCTGTCATGTTCTTCTTAAATTTACTTTTATCTTATTTTTTTTTATTTAGCATAGATTTAAATCTAATAACTAGCTTTAGATTGGTTAAATTGTGAAAATAATAGATTTGAATCAAATTTCAATATGAATTGCTTTCAGAGATGTCATCGATTACTACTAAAAATCTAACATTTTGAATGTAATAGTGATGATAAAAAATATCTATTATGAATTAGCTACAAATATGATGTCTTTAATACCTTCATAAAATATAAGTTGCATGAAATTTGCTTAGTTCACTATTAATCTAAGTATAATTATATTGTACACTTTTAATTTTATTCTCTTACTTTACATATTTCTCTTCTTCGTTGGAGTGCTACGTGTGAAACTCGTACATAGAAACTTGTATTATTATAAAAGCACGAATGTTAGGAAGCTAAATGTTGAGAGACGAAAATATCCCCGACAAATTGATCGATTTTTTTGCCCTTTAAAGTTAATATTTCCGTTTTATAGCAATTTAATGATGGGTATAAATATAATTTTGGATTAGGACTAAGTAGCCTTTTCTGTTGGAACTCAATCTATTCTAAAATATAAAATTTTCCTTCAAAGAAACAATCCCATAATATGATAAAAGACTCCTTTATACCCATCCTAATGAGAATTTGATTTCTACTACTAAATACCAATTGCCTTTGAACTCTAAGAAATCAACCCGTTCAAACTAAAATAAAATAAGACAAAAAGTTTCTCCAAGCTATATTTATTACTCAATTTATAATCTAACCATAATAAGCACAAAACCTAATACGCTTGGCATAATCGTTATTTATTTATTTATTTTTAAAATTTAAAATGACAATATTTTACTTTAATAAAATTAAATTATAAAAACTGAGATCAAACACCGCAGGAATATAACTACGTTTAATTCAATCTTTGACATTATTGTCCATTTATTGCGATTAGTGTTTCTTTCGATCTTTTTATTATATATAAGTGAACAAATGCATGATAATATATAAAATTAATATTGGAGTGAAAGAAAGTCAAGAGAATCAAACAGTTATAATACATTGCAAATGATTCAAAATCAAATTTTGATGTATGAAATATATTTTACAAATCAAAATTTTGATTGTACAACTTTAGGACGTCATTTAAAACTTTGTGAACTATTTCTGAGAAAATATGAAATAAATATTTTAGAAAAAATAAATTTCTTTATTTTCATATTGCTCTAATTTTGTCTTATAATAGTCTTTTTGCATTAAAAAAAAGGAAATTATTTTGTTTTTGGTAATTAAATTTATTTTTATTAATCACCATGAAGAAATACATAACCATAGCTAAGCGATCACAACTTTTACCCAAATACATCTCACCTACTCAAATAGCATCCCTAACAGAAAGCTATTGCTAAAACATAAGTTGTTGTACTATGTTCCTAACTCCATGTGGAGCTCTAAGATTACAAATATAGGCAATTTCTCTAGCAATACTATCCAGTTTTTGCTTTTTTGTTCAAAGATTTTTTGGTTTCTTTCCATGTATATCACATGCACGCGTTCTGAAATTGATCTTTTTATATGTTATGTAGGAATATTACTTCTAGACTATTATGAGCAGATTATGTTCATTTTATTCTTTCTATAATACTATTTGTAACAACTATTTTTTATATCAAAAGGACAAAAAAGATGCCAACAATATAATAAAGTGTTGGTGCTAAATATTAGGAAGCAAAATTAGTTATCTGGAATGAAATACTTATGGGGAACCTTATATAAAATTCAACTTTTACCATAGAAAATGAATGATATACTCTTAAATTTGTCCGAAAATAATACATAGTCAAATATTTTTAAGTGTTGGACTATATTTGATGCAACATATTTTATTACATTGACTATTATATGTCGCATTTTCAAAAGGAATATCAATATCGACAATAAGAGTTCCAATCATAATAAGCAGCCAAAGTATCACAAGGGAACAAACACAAAAATATCGTATATAAAGAAGTATAAGGTAAGATACAATTATATTTTTTATCTCTATACTATTAATACATATATCATTTGCAGGTTCAAACGATGATGTCGAATTATTTTAAATTCAAGTATAATATAATTGTAATAACATTTGAAGATTGTTACATTTCCTTTCACATCAACTGTTGCATTCATATATATAATATTTTAGGTAAATTTAATTTTTGGTTCCTTAATATCTATAAATAATTACTTGAGAATTTACGTGAAAAGTATGAATGTCAAAATTTTAGCGATCAAAAATCAACGTGCAATTATTATCGTGCAACGCACGTTCATAGAAACTAGTATATACAAAAATATCTTCTTTAATTTATACGTTATATTGTTTTAGCACATACGAAAAAATATTTAAATACTATGAAATATGAAAAAAAAATACTACGAAATATTTTTAAAAATATCATTTTTTGAAATAAAAAGATCATATACAATGTTAGATAGCGCCTGTTTATAATATTTCGTTGTACCTTTAGGTATTTTTGTTTTGTGTAAATGTCACCCGGAGCATCTATATATATATATATATATATATATATATATATATATATATATATATATATATATATATATATATATTAAAGAAATAAAGTTACCATATATAATTGGCATTATGGTTAAGTCAAGTGGCAAGATAATAAATGTCAATAGTATATTATAATTTTATTATATATTTGACTATATATATATATATATAAAAACTGAATTTGAATTAAAAGATAATTTTATATTTATAGATTAAGTTTTAAAATTCGAATTTAAATTAAAAATAAAAATTTATCTTTTTTTATCATGTTATCATACTTAATTCGGTTAATAATCATATGCAATCATGTTAGGAACTTTTGTTATCTTTTCTAATTAATTAAATACTATTTCGCCTCTGGCAAAAAAAAAATTACTCCATATAACTATAAAACTCTTTCACATTTAAAACCCTATAATTATAGTTCTTTAAAACACTATAGCTAGATTTGAATAAGGCGATTTTTTTTTTAAAATAAATATAATATATAGGGTACACGTCTATATTTATCCAAATAATAAAAAAGAGTTTAAAAATCGAACAAAAGTTTACTTACATATATAATGAAGTAAACATACATGCTAGAGAAAGGAATATCACAAAAATCAGTCAATATTAAAACAACAAAATTGTTTTTTTTTCTTTTTGAAGAATATTTGTTTGAAGAGTCAATTTGTATAAATGGACATCAAACAAACAACAAAACTTTTGCTATACAATTGCTATCATTAATTTCAATTTAGCATATTCTAAAAATTGAAGGGTATAAGTTGAAACCCCTTCATTTAGCTGCAGTCAAGCCAATATTGAAAGAGTATAACATTTTTTTTCGTTGAAGAATATTAGTTTTGAATCATTAGATTATGTGAAATATTTCTTTTTCTCGAACTCAACAAGGGAGATTTGGTTTCTAATTGATAGTTTCTATAGCGATTTTCAAGTGTAACGAAGAGTATATGTTTTTTTAAAAATTGGTATGACGTGATTTTTTTATATAAAAATGTAAACAAATTATTTCGAAAAAACTCTTTACTTTTTTCTACTTCAAAGATAATAAAAAGATAAGATATTAGTGAACATTAGTAGAGAGTTTTTAAAATTATTATAATAGAAGTCATATCATGGATAAACTCAAAAAATTAAAATCTTATGGAATATTTACATAAATATCCGGCCAGATTTATTGTTTACTTTTTATAGCTAATATAAATAGATGATATATCGACAACACACGATTATGAATATATTATATATAGATTATATATAAATTACACATCCTTCAATATTTTAATTTAAGTGGTCGGGTGAGCACCTATTTAGGCTGATTAGATAAAGCAAAAAGAAAAATATGAAAGGATTTCAACCAAAGACCAAAAATATAAATAAAGTTCTTATGTAGACAATTTCTATTAAAACTCATCCTTTTATAGTGAAATAAATTAATTTTTTGTAACAAAAGAAAGAATGACATTAAAAAATAAGATAAAAGAAAATAAATATTGAAAAAATGTATGAAAGATCTAAAAACTAGAAATAAGAGATGACAATGAATTTCTTCTTATGTTTCATATTTGTTGAATATAAAAAATTTGAAAGCTAATCTCATCGATTTCAAATATTATTTTCAACTCAAATACATAGATTATAAGATAAGGATATGTTATAATATTTTTTTATTTACATTGTGTGTCGTTTTTAAAAAATTACTATTACTAACAAACCGATATGATGTTCAAGTTTGAATTTAAATGTAATTTGAGTAGTTTTGTTTTTGTATATATAGGGTATTAAAAATTTAAAATTTGTGGCTAGAGATATCGATAAACTTAAAATGGAGTTATACTGAAATAAAGTTTTTCCGGCTAAAGAATTATTTAAATTTTTAGACAGCCGATTAAAGTGAATTTTAAATTAAGGATAATATCTTTACTTGCATTATTATAAAGATAATTATTATTGAAATATATATAAAGTTTTATAAATTTGAATTTTAAAATAGAAATATTTTTTGAAAGATAATATTATACTAAATAAGAGTTTAAGTCGTAGTAAAAGAGTTACGTCGTAACCAAAGAATCGTTTATATTGTGTCGACTTTTGTGCTTTGCTATAAATATGAGTTATTATTCCGCTTTGTAGCTATTTTTAAGTTCCAATGACACTAATGAGAATAGTGCAAAAATAAAATTATCGCTACGAGATTTGAGAAAATGTTAGTATTTTTTCATGTAGTATTTCTTAATTAATAGCTAACGATTATTTATAATTATTTAGAAGGCTTAAATTTTAAGGTTATTTACATACAATTCAAATAATTCAAATACTTAACATGGTTAATGTAAAATATCAAAATTGAGTCATACTGGAAAAAGAAATTCACTCGCTAAAGAATTTTTAAAATTTTTAGATAGCCAACTAAAATGAGTTTTGAATTAAGGATAATATTTTCACTTATATTATTATAAAATAATTATTATTCAAAAATAAAGTTTTAGAAACTGAAATTTTAAAAAGAAATATTTTTTAAGAGATATCAACACACAAAATAATAGTTCAAGTTGTTGTAAAAAAGTCAAGTGGTATCCAAAGAGTCATTTATAGTCTCAACGTTTGATTGTTTTGCCATAAATATGAGTTATTATTTTATTTTCTCACTATTTTTAGGATCCAATGACACCGCCGAGAATGATATCAAAAAAAAAAATAGAAAAAATGGTTAATTTTTTCCATAGTGTTTATTATTAATATCTAATGATTATCTATATTTATTGAAAAAGTTAAATTTAAGATTATTTATATATAATCCAAATAACTTAAATATTTGACATAATTAATATCCGTGCATCCGTGCCAGTGCTAATACCAGTAAGATTAGAAAAGAATCTTACTTTTTTGCTATTTTCTTCGTGCAATGCATATATAGGAGAGCCTTTCCTTTTCTTTTTTTTTTTTCCTTTCTCGTAAATATATTTATACGTATATTATATCTCGTTCTCTGAAGTTTGTTCCCTGTAAGGTTTAGTAGTTTAAGGTCATTTTCACCAAAATCTGTAATCAGACAGAAATTATATTTAAATCCCCATCTTCTGAAATATTTGACCCACCAGTCTGTCTGAATCGAAAAAGCTAGACTCGGGCCTCTCGCTTGCATCATCTATATAACCCTGCCAAAGTTTCTTTGCATATTTTTGGTTCCCCTGTTCTACGCTTATTAGTAGTAAACGTTTTGCTGATTTCTGGTTGGTGATAACTGACAAAGACTAATGCCTTTTTCTTTCCTTTTCAATTAAATCTGGAAAACTCTTTGCATAATGCAAGCAACACTTGCTTTTTTTAGCACCAACTTGAGTGGCATGCATTGATGCATAGACTAAGTGAATACAGAAGTATTTTTCCATTGAAGCTGAGTCTTAGAAATATAAGGGTTATTTTTTAAATATTTTCCATTATAATGTTGCCAATAGCAATGTGCAAAAGAAGTGTCAATGCACTAGTCATGTTGTTCCACATTATTTTTGCAACTAAAACATTGATCTTATGATCGAAAGAACCTAGCTATGTCACAATGTCATTTTTCTTCTGATAATAATAAAAGGTCTCCCTTCATTAGCTAACCTAAATGAAAATTATTTGCTTAATAAACATGGAATTTATTTAATACTCCTTTTGTTTCAATTCAGTGATACAATTTTCTTATTAGTCCGTTCCAAAAAATAATGACATTTTTACAATTGAAAATAATTCAACTTTAAACTCTTAATTTTATTCATTTTGCCCTTAATTAGAAGGTTTTATAACGTCTATCAGAAATAACCTCTCCGGAGTAGGGGTAAGATCTGCGTATACACTATCCTCCTCATACCACACTTATAGAATTTCACTGGGTTGTTATTGTTAAAAAAGTTTTATAACCACACAAATATCATGACCTCACAAGGTTTTTACCCATTAAACTTTTAAGATCATAAATCCAAAAGTTTTTTTTTCTCTTTAACTTTCGTGCCGAGTCAAAATAACTCATTTAAAATAAAATGAGTAGAAAGTACCATCTATATAATGCAGTTAGCCAAGTTAAAGAACACAGAGGTTTATGCAGTTAGCTAGGCTGCAGAACACAAAGGTTGAGAATAGGTCGAAAGCACACAAAACAAGAAGAGCATCATAGGCAACATCACGTGAATATAGTCCCAAAAGGCAAATAGATAACTACTAGGCAAGCACATGCAAGTCAAGCTGTGGATTTTCCTGATGTGCCAAAAGTTAGCAATTACCCTCATTCACTAACAAAAAGTTTTAACTTTTCAATTAATGTTACCTTTTGCTATTACATAAATACTCCATACGACCAATCAAATTAACAACATGCACTATAACTATATAACTAACTAAATTCTGCACAACTAATTTACGACGCAAATCAATATGTTAAACTATGTATTCGATCAAATTAATACCATACTGGCATTTATGGCTAAGAATTAAGTAGCGCTACCATCCAAGCTGAATGTAGGAATTGGGAATTATTTCATAAGATACGATTTTGGATTAATAGGGGAGTCAAAATTTTCACGGTAAAGAATCAAAATATAACTAACTAAACATTCAAAAAAAAACAAATAAGATTCAACATATAATATGTAATATATATAAATAAAAAGAATTATACATAATTACGGAGCGTAATTTTTGGACAAAGAGATATCAATCTTCGGACAAATCCGCCACCGCTCTTGAATATGACTACACAATATAAATTCTTATTTTATTCATTAATTAACAGAATTATGATAATCATTTACTCCACTAGGTATAGTAACGTAGGATTTCAACCCTCACTCAATTTAAAGCAATATGCCTAACAACTGTCAATATCGTCGTTTAGTCCTAAACTGATAGATACCTTCCGTAATGAATGAGCTAAAACTGACATTTTGTGGAAAACTTGGACTTATCCAAATGCGTAACTTCAGAAAAGAGTCACTTAAGATTTATAGAATCCTGCAAACTTAGCACGTATAAAAATCTACATAGCTAACTGCAAAGACAAGGCAAAGGAATTGTTTTTTTCCTCGAGTAGGGTTGCACAGAGGAGGATTTAGGAATTGAAGGGTACGAGTTTTTACCGTAATTTTAAGTCAATATACCATAATAATCGAATTAAGGAACGAGTATCGATTATGAATACTATTTACTTCATCCGTATGTGCGTTAAACCTTTCTATACCTTTATTCCAAGCCCTAAAACCATCTTTTGTAAAAGAATCACTTACTTTTTTACTATATCCTCCAATCTCATTTTTAAACAAGTAACAGCATAAGCAAAACACTGCACCTTCTTTAATACTATGTTCTAAACATCCAGAATATGAAGTTTTAAACCATTCCGGATTAAAGTGACGCAATTTTTCCCCAAAATATTTTGGAAAAATAAAATTACGAGGCCGACAAGGCCCCCTTTGAATATAATGTCTTCTCACTCGGTCGCGTAGATTAGGAGGATATTTTGAAATTTATTTTCTTTCACCGGGATCAGAGTTAGGAAGATTCAAATCCAACATAATATATTTGCGTGATGAATGGGAAGAATTGACATTGTCATTAACCACGGACATGAATGAGAGTTTAGCGAAAGAGAACTAGAAATAGAACCTGAAGAGGTTTGCGGCTTGAAAAATCTCTTGATCATCTTGACTCACTAAAATTTCCTACAAATCATAAGACACAAAGTAAATATTACAGTAAAGATTTTTTCCCAAAAGATCACTTTAAAAAGAATATTCCAAGGAGACGAGAGAATCAATAAACACCCCAACAAAAGAAAGGTTCTAATGCGATTCTACTTCTTGTTTATTAATTTTTCTTAAAAAATAAGATCTAGAACCCAACTTCATAAGTTAAAATAAAATATTAAAATTTACAAAAGCTAAAAATAATAATAAAAATTAAAGTAGATGATCCCAATCTCAAATCCAACGAATATTAATACACTACTTTTACAAGAAGTGATCATAACAATGGTTAAAAAAGTTAAGAGTTATTATTTCACAAAATATAATATAAGAGAAAAATAATTATTAAAAAAAAATTAAAAGAGGGAGAAGACCCGCAATAGATCGTTGGCTTTGTCTTTGATAGGCAACAAAAGAAGAAGCCAAGAATGAAGAATAGTGGTTGCAATTCTCGTTTGAAACCCTAACCTTTATTTTTTCAATGTTTCATGTGGGTATTTGATATAAAATAACTTTTGGGGAGATTTTGATTTGGTTGTTTCTTTTAGGTTTTCTTTAGCCATTTATTACAAATTTTTTATTTTTAAAAAGTAGACTAAAGGGAAAGTAGTACTAGCTTGACAAGGAGTTTAGTATTTTGTGGTCCCCAGTACTTTTCTTTCATTTCTTCTAGTTCATATAAAGTATTGCTCAAAAAACAAAGAAAAAAATAAAATAACCTTACGGGGATTCGAACTCGCATTAACAGGTTATGGGACACGAGCCACACTTGGGTTACCTGATTCACCACTGAACCAACAATACATATTAGGATTGGGTTCCCATATAATTATTCTTATACATTCAATGAATTTCTTAATACAAATACAAGGTCTAGGAAAAAGTTATTGGGTTCTCGGAAACCCATACCTATAATTGTAGATCCGGCCCTGAAGTTGCATAATGATTAATGCATTACAAATATAATTCTTTTACACTAATCAGTAATGTGAACGCTTAGAACAGATCACTATTCTTTCTTAGAATATAATTTTGTTAGTTTGAGTGCTCGTATGAATTATTACAGAACTTGATTCTTTATCGTGTTCTTTAAACGTAAAGTAAACAAACAATAAAATAAACACATCAATTTTTACGTGAAAAATCACCTGGCTCAAAAGGTGCAAAAATCACGACCTACCACGTAGGATTTTCAACTCCAACTACCAGAAGAATGAGCCAAAATGTACTAATTACAAGGCTGTAATTAAACACTATCTAGTACTCCTACTACTCCTATTTGATTCACAAGTTACTCTAACTTATAAAGCAAAATACTCACTCCAATTCACTAATTATTTATGACACTTGCTTACAACTCAATTTTCTAAAACACATTCACTAGACTAACTTAGGAAGAATACAAGGCTAGTACTCAACACAAGTGAACGACTTATGACTCTTTAGTTGATGTGTAAAAGGATAGTTCAAAAGTCCAAAATCGATCCTATTTAAAACACAACTTGAGATCTTCTAAGAGTACTATTCATAGTCAGCTTCCTCTTTGATAGGACTCTTACTGTTCCAAGCATTCCACAAGCTTTGGAACTTTTGTCTCTCACTAAATTATCTGTATCTTCTTGAACAACGACCCTTATCACTTATAGCATCCATTTTCCACCAAACTCGGACCTGGTTAACTTTGAGATAAAGTTACTGTCTTGTACAGACGTACAAGTATCAATTATGAGAAGCTGATTCTTTCTCATGAGGAGCTAGTTCTTCAGAACAGTTAAGTAGCTACGTTAAGGACCTGATTCTTTGAACATTTAATCATACTTTGTTAATCATCAAAAATTCAATACTTAACAAATTTCCCCTTTTTTATGATGACAAACTTTATACACAACAGAACCAGGTAATCATATCAAAGAACCAAATAATCATAACAAGTACTATTGATAGACATGTATGTTCACAACCCAAAACCTTCTAACCTTATCTTTCCCCCTTTGGCATCATCGAAAACACAAAAAAAATATTAGACTGTAACACCCTGAAAATTTTTGAAGTGTTTTAAGACCATTAAGAAGATTGGCAGGTACTAATTATATTAATTCAGGTATGAACAAGACTAATAATATGAATGATATCAATTAATCATGATAATATATGTATGAGGTGCATTAAGAATAGTTTATGGTCTAAGAAGAGCCCCAAGGCTAAGTCAAGTTGAAAATTATACGATGGGGTAAAGTTTCAAGTGAGTTCGTACAAGACCTAACTTTAAACGAGTATAACTCTCAAGATATGAAGTTTTATATGATTTATGACCTATCAAATGAAATTTATATGTATCTAGTTTCTAATGCTTCAAACCGTTTGTCATTTGGAGATTCCCACAAGAAGTTATGACCTTTTTACTAAAGGGCGACAGAACAACTGCGCGAGTCTTGCGTAGCCTACTTACCATAGCAGCGTAGCCTACGCACCATTGCGTAGGCAAATTCAGCAACTTCTAATTGAAGGGTAATGGAAGTCCATCCTGCGTAGCCTTTGTGCGTAGCCTACACAGGAGGCTACGCAGCTTCAAGGGCCATTTTAAGGAGCTGAAAACGTGGGCTTAGAGAGAGAATGTATTAGTTCTTCATCTTGGAATGAATTTCTAGAGAGAAGGAGGAGCTCTTCCACCATGGATACACTTCAAGGTAAGTTGTTTTGGCACAAGGATGATTATATAATATCATTTAGTGATAACACTAATATTATTATGGATCAAATCCATAGGAAATGGGTTGAATCTTCAAGAACACCAAAAAGAGAAAAAGTGAGATTCTTCCACCAAGAGGTAATCTCTTCACTTAAGTTTTATATATATGTCATATTGGAGTATGGGTAGCATGTTTATGAGTTTTATTTAAAGTTATAAAGGGATATTGTATGAACCCTAAGGGTGGGTCTTGAGAATGCCATTTTTGGGTAAAGAAGAAGATGAATAGTGATGAATTGATATAAATACATATGTCTTGAGCTTCTAATAATTTCAATAGACTTGATAACTTAATTGATGAACGAATTTAATTGGGAATCACCATTTGGATAAGATACAACAGTAGTTCTTGAAATGGATATTCTTGAACCTAGAGTTTTGTTGGGGAAGGCAATAAATAGTGACTTGATGATGTTGGGTAATTAACGTAGTATTATTAATGACTCCAAATGAGTATTAAATAATAAGAATTAAACTAAATAGGCTAATGGATGAGCCTATTGGATAATTTGGGATGGTTGAAGGCTTGTTGCCGAATTGTGAAACCTAAATAGATATTTATGAATCTTTTCGTATTTATTTTGATGTAGTTGGGATATCTAATGGTAGGTATTTAATTGTGGGTGATATTTGGACATTTTAATCAATTGGAGCATTGTAGTATTTTCGGAGCTTGAAGGTTGAGATTGGGATTGCTAGAATTTTCGGAACATTGTAGTAATTTAAGAAAAGCTCAAATCGAGGTGTGTTGGCCAAACTCCTCTCTTAGAATTGAATCCCACGGTATTCATGTAATTTATGTAAGTCCCAAGTGGTTCACTACAAAATAATTGGCTATTCTGAATGAGTTGTGTTGAAATATATATGTTCAATATGTATACCAAATGCTTTTATCATGTTATGTTATCATTTGAGAATGTGTTCAAAGTATGAGTTGTGCATTAAAAATATTTCGACTTCAAGCCAAGTCCAAACGAAGGCTATTATACCAAATCTTGTGAAAAATCTATATGTGCCTAAGACTCTCAAGTGCTCACATATGTACTAAAAATATTGATTTGAAATGCCTTGTTGTGGATGATGATGATGATGATGTTTGAAAGTTAAAAAGGTGAGCATGAAATACTAAATACGGCCGACGTGCCAAGAATGATTTTATAATTATGGCCACTAGTGCCAATAAAATGAAAAGATGTGAAAGAAGTATGGAATGAGATGATTGGTATAAAAAGGATGAAGTCTCGAATGAGACGACCTAGCCGATTGGGTCGTGATCGGACGCCATGCCGTACACATGGTGGTGATTTTGTTGGAAATTATAAATTGATATTGTGATTGTGGTTGATGTCTCTAATGAGATGGCCTAGCCGATCGGGTCGTGATCGGACTCCGTGATAAAAGTATGGTGGTATTGGTATTGTGAATATTGGTATCATGAATGGTGGTATATTGGTATTAAAAATCTCCCAACTTAAGATACGGAAATTAATTTGAACACTGTCTTGATCCTAATTTGAGGTTTGATGTTGTCTGTGGCTTCTAGTGATATTATGGTTGTTATTCCTTGTATTATTTATAATTTTATTGATAGGGTGTTTTGTCATTCATACTAGTACTATTTTATATGTACTAATGTCCATTTTTTCCGGGGGCGCTGCATCTTCAATAGATGCAGGTGGTTCCACAGTAGGAGACATTGATCAGTGATAGCGGTACACCCTCTTCCCAGCTCACTTGGTGAGCCCCACTTCATTTCGGGGTCATGTATCTTTTGTTCCTTGTATATTGTGTGTTACAACCCAAATTCGCATACCATAGATCACGTCGTAAGTAGTCGATGTAAATCCAAGAAGATATTATCTTTAAGATGATAAGAAGTTAATCCTATTGGTCTTAAACGATACAAGGGTGTATAAGAGTGGTTAACAAATATTAGAAGTTAAACGAATCAAGGATGTTGTAATCCGTATTTTCGGGTAACACTAGAGGTGATTAACTGTCCCAAGAGGTCTTGTTTTAATGTATTTGAATCATATAATATCCGCATCATAAGTCTTGAAGTCAAGCGAGTTATGAAACAAAAGTCGATAAAAGTTGTCGCAACTTAGGTTTATAATTTTACTTAAACTTTAGGTCAAATGTTACTGTATTTTTCTCCCAATGTGCTTGGAATTATGGGGTGATATACCTATCAAATTGAAGATCTATGAGTCTAATTTCCAACGCATTAAACCGTTCGTTGATACGATCTCGGAATAGAGAGATATTCGCATTTTCGCGAGAGTGCGCCAAGCTGCTCTCTATGGGGCCCACAAAGGCGGTTTAAGACATATGGACATATATAAGATACCTCAACCCCGTTTTAAGTCATTATATTTCAGTATATTCAGACCTTATAACCCTAAAAATAGTCTCTCAAGGTTCTCTCATGATCCAAGACCCAAACAAAGGGCAAACAACACAAATCAAATATCGGGAATCCCGTGGCGCTAGTAAGTTTCTTGTTCTTCTTGTTGTTGCTGATTTTTGTGTTGTTCCAGCTCGTGTGGGAGGTTGTTTTAAGTGCTTTATGTTCTGTAAATACACCTTCAAGTTTTTAATATCAACCCTAGGTGATTTCAAGTCTTCTAAAGTAATTCTAGTGCCGAAAAACTCGAATTAATTGCTAGTTTCGCTTCCTTGTTCTTGTGGCAGAATTGAAGGGATATTTCGTGGAAAATTAAGGTCAAATTGGAGTTGTTCTTTCTGTTTAAAGGTAAGGAACCTCTTACTCTATATATATTTAAGATTATCCAAGTTGCAGCTAAGTCGTTGAAGCTAGAACTTGTGAAATATATATCGAAAAGCTTGGTAGTAATGTTGTTGGTTGGTGGACTATTTTGGAGGCTCAATATGATTATTAATGATGTTGTTTGGGCTGTTTGGTGATTGTATTGACTTGTGGGAAGTCATATAAATAGGGGAGGTGCTGTCCGTTTCATCGTAAAATAGGATGTGGTCGATACATAATAGTTACGACGCTTAAACGATAATGATAGTGTCATTTGTCTTATTGTAGACTAAGGAGTCGTGACATTTGCATAGCTTGAGGTTGGGCAGTATATACAAGGTATGTGAGTCTATCCCCTTCATTCTTTTGCACGACTCCGATTGTACATAATGTAATGAACGAGCTCCCAAAGATACTCTACTCTTAGAAGCTAGCAGTACTTACATTGCTGCCCTTCTTATGAAACGATTGGTATTGATGTTACTTCTCTTATTCTTATATTATCAATGTTGTTGGTAGTTCCTGATTCTTATAAGTTTCTTGATGAAGAGTTAATCCTAATAACGTGTACGAAGGATACCGACCTTACGTCACTCCGAAAGGTTCAAAATGTGATTCCAATGAGTCCAGCATGCATCATATATATGTATCTATTTTACTCTACCGAGCCGCGCTATAGTTGGCCGGGTATGGCACCTATTGTGCAACCACTGATCAGTTGGGTTTTACCGAGCTCCACGTGGCCGGGTACGATTCTACCGAGCCCTATGATGGCCGGGTACGTTTTACCGAGCCTATTATGGCCGGGTACGATATGATGATGATGATGCCCACAAAGGCATATGTTTTAAACGTTTATGTATATATATATATATGTATGTATCATGTATTTTATGTCAGTAGCCCTCAGAGGTACCCAGATGTCACAGGTTGTATATTCACTATCACTATTTACATTATTGTTCTTACTTATGCTATTCTGCCTTACATACTCAGTACTTTATTCGTACTGACGTCCTTTTTATTTGTGGACGCTGCATGTCGTGCTGCAGGTCCTGATAGACGGGTAGACGCAGCTCCCCCATCACAGTAGGCTATCCGGTTCAGCGTTATTGGCAAGATCCTTTCTCCGGACTTGCCGTGGTCTTGGTATGCATTTTTGTTATAGACATTATGGGTATGTCGGGGCCCTGTTCCGGCAATGTTGTAGCACTTATGTTCTTTTAGAGGCTCATAGACAGGTGTCGACTCATGTATGGTTTGGAATGCCTTGTCGGCTGATTTTTGTTGTATAGTCTTTCATGGCACCATGGTAGCTCGTACCTTATATATAGTTTCTTGACAGTCTTGTCGTCCCATGTTACGTATGTTCATGACATTATCTTTCATTGTTGGATGTTCATGATCCATGTCTTTCATTTATATTGGTCTTGTCGGCCCTTAAAGATAATAAGGAAGGTTAGATAAAATGTACGTTGGTGCTCGGCAAGTATGGCCCGGGTGCTAGTCATGACCCTCCAGTTGGGTCGTGACAAACTTGGTATCAGAGCAAGTCTGTCCTAGGGGTTGTCTATGAGCCGTGTCTAGTAGAGTTTTGATTATGGATGTGTAGCGTGCCACATTTATAATCAGGAGGCTACGTGACATCTAGGGTTGTTACCTTCTTCCTGAATCTAGATCGTGCGTAGAGTTGAGTCGTAAGTGTTCATATCTAATATTCACCTTGTTTTCTTTTAGCGATGCCTTCGACTAGGAAGCAAGCGATTAGTAAACGGCTTGATACAGCTGTAGGAGAGGGTAACATTCTGGTGCCTCCAGCCATAGCAGGCCAAAGTGAGCCTCAGAGTGAGATGCCGTCTCATACCTCTCTGTCTCCTCCAGAGGATATTAGGAGGCACCCAGTACATCCAGTTCCACCGTCTGGCACTACAGACCACGATATGCGCAGTGCAGTGCAGTTGTTGACTAGCTTGGTAGCTGCTCAGGCTCAGAGGCAGAATACCGGTGTTGCTGATAAACCGGTTAGTGCGAGAGTTCGTGATTTTATTAATCTAGACCCTCCAGTGTTTACCGGATCAGATCCCAAGGAGGACCCACAAACATTTATTGATCAGGTTCATCGTACATTGCGGGTTATGCATGCTAGTGATACGGAGGCAGTAGAGTTGGCTTCTTATCGGTTATGGGATTTAGCGATTTTATGGTATGATAGTTGGGAGAGATCTAGGGGTCCGAACGCTCCTCCAGCCGTGTGGAAGGAATTTTCTGAGGCCTTTCTTCATCACTACTTACCAGCTGAGATACGATGAGCTAGAGCTGATAAGTTCTTGAACCTTCGACAGGGTAATATGAGTGCATGAGAGTATAGTATATAGTTTGATTCTTTATCAAGGTATACTCCCCATATGGTGGCCGAGATGAGTGATAGGGTGACCACATCTGATAAATGAGTGCACAACAGCCTCCTTGGTAGAGGGCATGGATATTTCCCGTATTCAGGCTTATGCCCAGACCCTTCAGGATCATAAGTTATATGCTAAGCTCTCTAAATGTGAATTCTTGCTGAACTCAGTAGCATTCCTTGGCCATGTGATATCTGATGAGGGTATTAGTGTCGACACTCAGAAGATCGATGCAGTGAAGAATTGGCCGAGACCTACAACACCGTCAGAAGTCCGCAGCTTCCTGGGGCTAGCAGGATATTATAGGCGGTTTGTAGAAGGGTTTTCCTCTATATCAGCACCATTGACTAAGTTAACACAGAAAACTAAGTTCCAGTGGTCTGATGCTTGTGAACATAGTTTTCAGGAGCTAAAGAATCGATTGACATCCGCGCCAGTGCTCACTCTCCCAGAAGGAACAGAAGGTTATGTGGTATATTGTGATGCCTCAGGTATAGGTTTGGGGTGCGTATTGATGCAACGTGGGAAGGTGATTGCTCATGCATCAAGACAATTGAAGAAGCATGAAAAGAATTACCCGACTCATGATTTGGAATTGGCTGCAGTAATATATGCTTTGAAGATATGGCGGCACTACTTATACGGCGTCCATGTTGACATCTACACAGATCACAAGAGTTTACAATACATCTTCAAGCAGAAGGAGTTGAATTTGAGGCAGCGTAGGTGTCTTGAATTACTGAAAGACTACGATGTCGAGATATTGTACCATCCCGGTAAAGCTAATGTTGTGGCAGACGCTCTCAGCCGTAAGTCAATGGGAAGCTTAATACATATTGAGGCAGGTAGACAAGGGTTGACCAAAGAGCTTCACCAGCTGGCCAATATGAGAATCAGATTGTTGGACTCTGATGACGGAGGTGTTACTGTACAGAATACAGCAGAATCATCTTTGGTAGCCGAGGTAAAAGCACGGCAATATGAAGATCCTACCTTAGTAAGATTGAGAGAGGGAATTCAGCAGTGTAAGATTACAGCTTTCAAGATCGGAGGAGATGGGACACTGAGATACCAGGGCCGATTATGTGTACCTAGTGTGGCAGGGTTGCGAGAGAAGATTATGATTGAGATTCACCAGTCCCGATATTCTATCCATCCTGGCTCGACAAAGATGTATCATGACGTTAAGGAGCAGTATTGGTGGGATAACATGAAGAAGTCTATTGCAGAATTTGTAGCCCAGTGTCCTAATTATCAACAAGTAAAGATCGAGCATCAGAAACCCAGTGGATTGATTCAGAATATAGAGATTCCGACCTACAAATGGGAGGTGATTAATATGGACTTCATTATTGGATTACCTCGCTCTTATCATAAGTTTGACTCCATCTGGGTGATAGTTGATCGACTTACAAAATCTGCCCATTTTCTACCAGTTAAGACAACTTACACGGCTAAAGATTATGCGAAGTTGTATATCAAGGAGATTGTTAGGCTTCATGGTGTGCCGGTATCTATTATATCAGACCGAGGAGCTCAATTTACGGCTAACTTTTGGAGGTCTTTTCAGAAGGGTTTAGGCACACAAGTAAATCTTAGCACTGCATTCCATCTGCAGACTGACGGACAGGCTGAACGTACCATCCAGACGCTTGAAGATATGCTACGAGCATGTGTTCTAGATTTCAAGGGGAATTGGGATGACCATCTGGCACTTATAGAATTTGCCTACAATAATAGCTATCATTCCAGTATTAAAATGGCACCGTATGAGGCACTGTACGGGAGGAGATGTAGATCACCAGTTGGATGGTTCGAAGTCGGTGAGACAGAATTATATGGGCCAGATTTGATTCACCAAGCCATTGAGAAGGTGAAAGTGATACAAGAGTGACTGAGGACGGCACAAAGCAGGCAAAAGTCTTATTCCGACGTCCGACGTCGTGATCTGGAATTTAAGGTTGGTGATTGGGTTTTCCTGAAGATCTCGCCGATGAAGGGTGTTATGCGTTTTGGGAAGAAGGGTAAGTTGAGTCCGCGGTATATTGGGCCGTACAAAATTCTTCGACGAATTGGACAGGTTGCTTACGAGTTAGAATTGCCATCTGAATTGGAATTTGTCCACCCGGTATTCCATGTATCTATGTTGAGGAAATGTATTGGAGACCCTTCTCGGGTCATCCCTATCAAAGATGTACAAGTTACAAAGGATCTATCATATGATGAAGTGCCAGTGGCTATATTAGATCGACAAGTCCGCAAGCTGAGAACAAAGGATGTAGCTTCCGTGAAAGTATTATGGAGGAACAAGAATATAGAAGAAATGACATGGGAAGCAGAAGAGGAGATGAAGTCTAAATACCCTTACCTATTCCAGAGTGAAGATAACGAGGATGCCGGGGGAAAGAAGGACGCATTATAAGGTGAAACGGCTCTATGAGGTAAGCAATAGCTTGTGAATACTTTTTTTTAATACAAAATGGTGATATGCAGATAATGTACATATCCATAATGCTTTGTATAGTCTTGTAAGGCCATAGGTTGGGTTTAACTGCTTGCAAGTTTGACTAGTGTCCATTTTATGGGGGAAACTCAGCCGGAAATCTCCGTCGGAATCCACGATGAGTTAGACACCCTATAAACCCTTACATTCGAGGACGAATGTTCCTAAGGGGGAGAGGGTGTTACAACCCAAATTCGCATACCATAGATCACGTCGTAAGTAGTCGATGTAAATCCAAGAAGATATTATCTTTGAGATGATAAGAAGTTAATCCTATTGGTCTTAAACGATACAAGGGTGTATAAGAGTGGTTAACAAATATTAGAAGTTAAACGAATCAAGGATGTTGTAATCCGTATTTTCGGGTAACACTAGAGGTGATTAACTGTCCCAAGAGGTCTTGTTTTAATGTATTTGAATCATATAATATCCGCATCATAAGTCTTGAAGTCAAGCGAGTTATGAAACAAAAGTCGATAAAAGTTGTCGCAACTTAGGTTTATAATTTTACTTAAACTTTAGGTCAAATGTTACTGTATTTTTATTCCAATGTGCTTGGAATTATGGGGTGATCTACCTATCAAATTGAAGATCTATGAGTCTAATTTCCAACTCATTAAACCGTTCGTTGATACGATCTCGGAATAGAGAGATATTCGCATTTTCGCGAGAGTGCGCCAAGCTGCTCTCTATGGGGCCCACAAAGGCGGTTTAAGACATATGGACATATATAAGATACCTCAACCCCGTTTTAAGTCATTATATTTCAGTATATTCAGACCTTATAACCCTAAAAACAGTCTCTCAAGGTTCTCTCATGATCCAATACCCAAACAAAGGGCAAACAACACAAATCAAATATCGGGAATCCCGTGGCGCTAGTAAGTTTCTTGTTCTTCTTGTTGTTGCTGATTTTTGTGATGTTCCAGCTCGTGTGGGAGGTTGTTTTAAGTGCTTTATGTTCTGTAAATACACCTTCAAGTTTTTAATATCAACCCTAGGTGATTTCAAGTCTTCTAAAGTAATTCTAGTGCCGAAAAACCCGAATTAATTACTAGTTTCGCTTCCTTGTTCTTGTGGCAGAATTGAAGGGATATTTCGTGGAAAATTAAGGTCAAATTGGAGTTGTTCTTTCTGTTTAAAGGTAAGGAACCTCTTACTCTATATATATTTAAGATTATCCAAGTTGCAGCTAAGTCGTTGAAGCTAGAACTTGTGAAATATATATCGAAAAGCTTGGTAGTAATGTTGTTGGTTGGTGGACTGTTTTGGAGGCTCAATATGATTATTAATGATGTTGTTTGGGCTGTTTGGTGATTGTATTGACTTGTGGGAAGTCATATAAATAGGGGAGGTGCTGTCCGTTTCATCGTAAAATAGGATGTGGTCGATACATAATAGTTACGACGCTTAAACGATAATAATAGTGTCATTTGTCTTATTGTAGACTAAGGAGTCGTGACATTTGCATAGCTTGAGGTTGGGCAGTATATACAAGGTATGTGAGTCTATCCCCTTCATTCTTTTGCACGACTCCGATTGTACATAATGTAATGAACGAGCTCCCAAAGATACTCTACTCTTAGAAGCTAGCAGTACTTACATTGCTGCCCTTCTTATGAAACGATTGGTATTGATGTTACTTCTCTTATTCTTATATTATCAATGTTGTTGGTAGTTCCTGATTCTTATAAGTTTCTTGATGAAGAGTTAATCCTAATAACGTGTACGAAGGATACCGACCTTACGTCACTCCGAAAGGTTCAAAATGTGATTCCAATGAGTCCAGCATGCATCATATATATGTATCTATTTTACTCTACCGAGCCGCGCTATAGTTGGCCGGGTATGGCACCTATTGTGCAACCACTGATCAGTTGGGTTTTACCGAGCTCCACGTGGCCGGGTACGATTCTACCGAGCCCTATGATGGCCGGGTACGTTTTACCGAGCCTATTATGGCCGGGTACGATATGATGATGATGATGCCCACAAAGGCATATGTTTTAAACGTTTATGTATATATATATATATGTATGTATCATGTATTTTATGTCAGTAGCCCTCAGAGGTACCCAGATGTCACAGGTTGTATATTCCCTATCACTGTTTACATTATTGTTCTTACTTATGCTATTCTGCCTTACATACTCAGTACTTTATTCGTACTGACGTCCTTTTTATTTGTGGACGCTGCATGTCGTGCTGCAGGTCCTGATAGACGGGTAGACGCAGCTCCCCCATCACAGTAGGCTATCCGGTTCAGCGTTATTGGCAAGATCCTTTCTCCGGACTTGCCGTGGTCTTGGTATGCATTTTTGTTATAGACATTATGGGTATGTCGGGGCCCTGTTCCGGCAATGTTGTAGCACTTATGTTCTTTTAGAGGCTCATAGACAGGTGTCGACTCATGTATGGTTTGGAATGCCTTGTCGGCTGATTTTTGTTGTATAGTCTTTCATGGCACCATGGTAGCTCGTACCTTATATATAGTTTCTTGACAGTCTTGTCGTCCCATGTTACGTATGTTCATGACATTATCTTTCATTGTTGGATGTTCATGATCCATGTCTTTCATTTATATTGGTCTTGTCGGCCCTTAAAGATAATAAGGAAGGTTAGATAAAATATACGTTGGTGCTCGGCAAGTATGGCCCGGGTGCTAGTCATGACCCTCCAGTTGGGTCGTGACATTGTGTTTGAGGTATATCCGGGGCCATGTTGCCGGCATTATCATAGTACGCTTCTGTATCTATTAGAGGCTCCGTAGACAAAGTGTGGGTTGTATATTGGTGCTAGGGAATTCAAACCATGTTATGTTGTGTTGGAATTACTTGTTCCACTTTAGACCATGAAAATGTGTGCAATTGGAGACTTTAAAATGAAGTAACTTATGGTAATGAATTGGTATTGTATACATGGTCTCCTTATCGTATAATTAACGAAAATATGTATTTGTTTTGTATTCATAAGTGAGTTTGGGTAGAAAGTATCTAACATGCTTGCTTGACTGGGTTCACTCAGTTAAGCGTCGGTCACGCTCCCCGAGTTTGGGGTGTGACATAGACATTAAGCCCAAATAATGTAAGATTCAAGGCCAAACATGCTACAACACAAGCTTAAGAAAAGGCAAATAGACTAGGCTGATGATCCAATATAGTACAAAGCAGTAACGCAGAGCAATAAGTAGTTCCAAAAGAAGCCTAGGGCCTTGTCTTGGACTAAGTAGTTCCAAAAGAAGCATATTGCAAACTACTTAGACTAAGACAAAAGGAACAAAAGATAAGACATCACTAGAATAGCAAAAGAACTAAGGACACTAGAAGGAACAAGTTCATAGGTGAGAAGCAGAGGGGGTAAAAGCTTTCACAGGGGTGGCAATCTGTTGAGCATGAGCCTCCCTATCTCTTCTGAGCTCTTCCCTGAGTTTCTTTGTTTCTTTTCTCAGATCATTATTGTTTTCACGAAGCTTGGCATTCTCTTCAACAACCAACTCCAACATCTTTCTGAGCTCTACAACCCTACTGCACCTAGGTAGAATAGCAAATCTTGTGGGTACTCTAGACTTGATCTTCTCATACCCACACTGCTTGAGGGTAACAGTATCGAAAACGTCATTGTATTTTCCAAATTTAAGCTCAGGTAAGGTGATATTGAGCTTGTCAAACAACTCAGTCAACATGAACCTATATGGCATAGATTGCTTGGGTTTGGAAGTATTTACAACTCTTTCCATGTGCTGAATCATCAAGCTGGGAAGATTAATAGGTCTACCAGTGTCAAGTAGCTCCATCACAGCCATGTCCAGCAGAGTAGCTTCATGCCTTATCTCAGACCTCTGAAGAATGCATAAATTGACAAAATGAAACAATAATTTGTGGAAGGGACTCATATTAGTCTTGTACACTTTATGGGGAACATCTAGTTCAAACTTTTGGGAGAACTTCCTGGTGACCACAATGCCAGTATCAACATCATTTTCTATGGCTGGCCACTTCTTCTTCAAGTAATTGCCAAATCCCACGGAAGAGATATTCAGAAGCATCCTCAGCTCCTCAGCATTAAACTCCATGTCAAAGCCCCCTACCTTACTCTTGACTACATTCCCATCAAATGTGAAATTTGCATAGAACTCCACCATAGCAGGAACACATACTTGGGGGAAATATTTGACAAACATGTTCTTGCACCCCTGTAGCTCAAGTTTTTCAATCAGTTGAGCCATCCCCTTCTCATTAGTGTTCGCAAAAATCTTCCCATTTAGCACTTTTCTATTCCTGAACTCTGTGAGTCAATCAACTACAGCTGGCACATTCTTTCTTGTCTTACCCCTACTTGCCCTTGCATAAGAGATAACAGATTTGGTGACTTTGGCACCCTTTTTCTTTGGTGTAGTAGACTTTGCTGGCAAGGCAGAGTCAGACTCATCTTCTCTATCCACCTCACCAACAGGTTTCACAATTGAAACCTTCTTCTTTGGCTTCTTTACACTTCTAGACTCCTTACTGATTTGTGCATCAACAACCTTTCTTTTATTCCTTGTAAGCGTTTATTGGAAACAACCTCTCTATCTCTATGAGGTAGGGGTAAGGTTTGCGTACACACTACCCTCCCCAGACCCCATATATGGGATCAAATTGGGGTTTTTATTGTTGTTGTTATTGTTGTTGTTGTTGTTGAGAGGAGTTCTGGCAGGAGGAACCATTCATTTCCTTGTTGAGACTGCTGACTTTGTAGTTTTCACAAGGGTCTTCCTGGATTTCTTCCCTACCTTAGATAGTGGCACATCATCTTCATCACTGCTAACTTCTTCATCTCCAGTGAAAGGAGTTGGCAGTGACCCAGGTTCTTGAGCCCTTGCCTCTTCACCAGTTTCTTCTGAAGGGGCTATGACAGTGTTTTCAATTGTCATGGAACCTTCAAATTCCTCACTCATATTCCCCTCTTCTTACTCACTCTCTTTATCACCTCATTCACTCTCACTTACTTTGTATTGATCCTCACCCTCACTTTCAGAAACCTCATCTTCTTCATTAAGATTTTCTTCTTCTATAGAATCATTAGCCTGTTCACCTATCTTATCCTCTATATCATTCTCCTTCTCATATCCAGATGTTCCCTCATTCTCACTTTTTTCTTCTTCATTGGCTATATTTTGAGCATTATGTTCCTCATGATTGTTCATAACTTCTTCTTCCTTTTCACCTCATCTCCAACCAACTAAAAGAAAGGCCATCAGAAGCCTCCTTTTGCACAGGTTCTTTACTTCCTTCCCCCTCAACCACATGCTCCACATCTGTTGTATCTACCTCCTTCCCAGATCCCCATTCACCCTTTTCTACAGTGAATTTCTCTACTCGTGGCTTCTCACTCGTGGGTGGGAGAGTATCTAGTGGTGCATCCTATATTGCAGACACCAAAACATCTAATTTGGAAGAAGGATGTTATACCTGATCAGTAGTGACTGGCACTTATTCCCCCTAAACCAAAGATTCATTGGCTATAGTGTCACCCTGCGTAGCAGCATCAAGCACTTTATTGATAGATTTTCTTGGAGTGGGTTTGACCTTTGTTGAATTATAGGTATTTTTGTAGGAAGCTCAGGTGCATGTGTTGTTATTTTGGAGGAGGGGATATAGTGGAGGTGGAAATGATAAGAAAAACATGAACAGTAGGAACATGGGATGATGATGTAGGTATAATAGAGGATATTGAAGGAGAAGGAACAGGTGTGGGTGTGAGTTCTCTTGATGGCTTGGCATTTTTCTTCGATTTGGGCTTCATAATTTTGGGTTTTGCTTCAGCCTTGGTTGATGATTTAGCTTTAGAGGGTGTTTGACTGGCTTTAGGCATGGTGATTAGATGAGAGACTTGAAGAAGAGAAATAGAGAATTAGTTCTTGATAATTGCTTTTAATTCTTGCTTACGGTTTGAGAGAAACATTGAGGTCTGAGAAGCTGATCATAAGAGCCTTTTAAAGGTGTTACTCCTGATTTGACTGGAAGAAAGAATGTGACCGAATTTGAGTTATAATGGAACTCTTATAATGGTTACTTTGACTGTTAGGATTTCAAGAGTAATTAATCTTTAATTGTGCAAGGATTCCCCCTTACACTTTGACTAGAAGACGATTGGAAGTGATGCCAACAGATTTAGAAGTCTGAGTATAGCAATAATAATTTTAGGATATTAAGTCCTAGTGACTTAAGACAGTATGGCACATACCTGAGTTAAAGAGCCAACTCCTTAGCAACTCCATATTTGTTTCTACAATAAAGCTTCAATATTTCATATTAGTATCATGCAACACAATTATCAGCCAGATTTTCCAAGCAATTATGTGAGCTTAATGCAAGCACAAAGATGAATCAAACACATTGTACTTAATTATCTACATCTTATTATACCTTTTCTAGCCAATCACTGGGATTCAACTTAGTGGGAAGAGTTGATTAGACCTAGTTCTAGTCTATTCCTTTCAAAGTGATCCTTACTTAGAGCTTTAGTAAAAATATCAGCAATTTGATCTTCAGTTTTACAAAAGTTAATTGAGATATTCCCATTTTCAATATTGTCTCTCAGAAAGTGATGTCTAATGTCAATGTGCTTGCTTCTCTTGTGATGACATGGATTTTTAGCAATGTTTATGGCACTGGTGTTATCACAGAAAATGGGAACACAATTAACAAATATACCATAGTCCCTTAGTTGTTGTTTTATCCATAGCAGCTAAGCACAGCAGGATACTGCTGCCACATATTCATCTTCAGTTATAGATAATAACACTGAGTTTTTCTTCTTGGTTCCCCAAGACACCAGACAAGAACCTAGAAAATGAGTTGTTCCTGAGGTTCTTTTCATGTCAACATGAAAACCTTCATAGTCAGCATCAACATAACCAACTAGATCAAAGCTATACCCTCTTGGATACCATAGACAGAGGTCAGGGGTCCCCTTGATATATCTTAGTATCCTTTTGACAGCCTTTAGGTGAGATTCCTTGGGATTTTCCTGAAATCTTATACATAATCCCACACTAAATACTATATTAGGCTTGCTTGCTGTGAGGTACAATAGTTATCCAATCATTCCTCCATATAGTTTATGTTATACACCTTTCTCTTCTTCATCAAGGTCCAACTTTATTGCAGGTGCAATGGGTATGTCAATGGACTTAGAGAAATCTATGTTAAACTCCTTCAGTAGTTCTTTGATATATTTATGCTAGTGTATCATGGTTCCACTAAGTGTTTGCTTGATTTGTAACCCCAGAAAGAAGTTCAATTCACTCGTCATGCTCATTTCAAACTCATTTCCTATCATCTCAGCAAATTCCTTGCACGTTTCTTCATTGGTAGCCCCAAAGATAATGTCATCCACATACACTTGCACAATCAGAATATTCTTCCCTTTTCTCCTTAGAAATAAAGTGTTGTTCAACTTTCCTTTTATAAAGTTGTTGGCTAAGAGGAATTTTGAGAGCCTTTCATACCAAGCTCTTGGAGCCTGTTTTAGTCCATAAAGAGCTTTATCCAGTTTGAACACATCATCACGAAATTCTTCATTTTCAAATCTAAGTGGTTGTTTGACAAACACTTCCTCCTTTAGGTAACCATTCAAAGAGGCACTTTTTACATCCCTCTAGTATGAAGTGAACTCCATATGGGAAGCAAAGGCTATCAGCATTCTTATAGCCTCCATTCAAGCTACATGTGCAAATGTCTCATCATAGTCAATGCCTTCCTCTTGATTGTATCCCTAAACCACCAGTCTGGCCTTGTTTCTTGTGATATTTCCTTGTTCATCCAACTTGTTTCTGAACACCCATCTGGTACCTATGACAGTTCTGTTCTTGGGTTTCTATATCGGGTGCTATATATTGCTTCTCTCAAACTGATTTAGCTCCTATTGCATGGCTATGATCCAGTCTGGATCCTTTAGATCTTTTTTGATGGCCTTAGGTTCAACCTCTGAGAGAAATGTTGTGAGTGCACATAAATTTCTTAGAGAAGACCTGGTTTGCACCCATGTATTTGGATTAGAGATGATATTCTCAAGAGGAAGTGAGCTTTGATACTTCCATGGTCTGATCTGTATACCCAGAGAAGATTCACCCAAGGAGTGATCCAAAGAAGCAGGTTCAGTAGGTGTGGCTTCATTAGTCTGGTCAGCAGTTAGAGTAGTTCTTTCTTCTTCTTGTTTCTCATGATCACTGTTAATTTCCTTGTAGTTTTCAGATCCATCTTCATCAGATTCCTTTGTATCTCCATCACTAGTGAATCCTATGTCATAATCTTCATCATGCACACCTTCCTTAGCCAAATTGTTAGATTCATAAAAAATAACATGAATATTTTCTTCCACACACATAGTCCTTTTATTAAAAAGCTTATAGGCCTTACTATATGGAGAGTAACCCAAGAAACTTTCCTCATCACTTCTATAATCAAACTTACCTAGAGCTTCTTTCCCATTATTATGCACAAAACATTTGCACCTAAAGGCTCTTAGGTGAGTGATGTTGGGTTTTCTTCCTCGAAGTAACTCATAGGGAGTTTTATCAAGAATGTGTTTGACCATGCATCTATTTAGCAGGTAGCAAGCACTATTGATTGCCTCAGCCCAGAAATTCTTAAGTCCACTAGCAATCAACATGGTCCTCCCCATATCTTCTAATGATTTATTCTTTCTTTCTACAATCCCATTTTGTTGTAGAGTTCTAGGTGAAGAGAAATTATGCTCAATGCCAACTGAGCCACAAAACTCAAGGAATTTTCAAATTTAGTTACATGGTTAGTTCTTATACTTAAAACATTACATCCTAGCTTTCGTTGAATCATTCTGACAAATACATAGAAAACATCAAAGGTTTCATCTTTGGATCCCAAAAATAAAGTCCAGGTATACCTGGAGAAGTCATCAACAATCACAAACACATACCTCTTACCTCATATACTTCTTATTCTCATTGGTCCACATAGGTCCATGTGAAGGAGTTCTAGAGGTTTAGAAGTACTTACAAACTTTTTAGATTTAAAGGATGACCTAACATGTTTCCCTCTAACACGGGCATCACATATCTTGTCAGAGGTGAACTCAACTTTAGGTAGCCCAAGGACCAAGTCCTGTGCTGCCAACTTGTTGAGTTGAGAGAGACTAGCATGTCCCAGTCTTCTCTGCCATAGCAGTAGATCATCTTACACTACACTCAAGCATGTGTGCTCACTCTGGGGAAGTGACATAATTGATATCTTGTAGACATTGTTATGTCTCTTACCCTTTAATACAATTTCATCAGTATCAAGCTTAGTGACAGTACAAATTTTGGAATTGAATTTTACTTCATTTCCATTGTTGCACATTTGAGAGATGCTAAGAAGATTGTGTTTAAGACCTACCATATAATACACATCTTCTATAGCATGAGATAGAGGCTTTCCAAACTTGCCAATACCTGTTATCTGGCCCTTTTCCCTATTTCCAAATGACACACTCCCTCTTGGAAGGCTGTCAGTGCGAGGAAGTTCTTAGTTTCCCCAGTCATATGTCTTAAGCATCCACTGTCTAGATACCAGTTCTGATTGTTTTCTCTCACCTTAGACTGCACCAAAATTCACAAGTTAGTTTTGGGAACACAGACAAGCTTGGATCCTTGGAAAAATGATGAATCAGATCCCTTCTTGCCCGGAAGGGGAGAGGATTAGAAGCTATTTTCTTGTTAACCTTAATCCACTTAGTATGAACATGAGGATTAACCTTTGGCTCCTCTTCCTTCTTCACATTTTTAGCAATACCAAAGGTTTTTCTAAACTGAGCATGAATTAAGGCAGGTCAAGTGTCTCTAAATTGTCCTACTCTTCCACAATGAGTGTAAATGTTATTATCAGAAATTCCTATATACTTTGGGTCAAACTTAGGGACAGGTTTTCTGTAGCCAATTCCAAATTTGTTAGAGCTACAGTTTTCATTCAACAATTCAAGGAATCAGAAGATCTGTCATGCCCCAAACCTGAAGGGGCGTGGCCGGCACACGGTACCATACTCGCCCCGAGCGTACCACTTTGTAAATGTGAACTCTAGAGGAATAACCCTCAACTTAGGCCGATGAGGCCATATTCTGAATCATCTGAAAATATCGTCTGTCTCATCTAAGGGGTAAACATACCCAAAAACTCATATAGTATTATATGAACTATACAGGACTTGTCTACAAGCCTCTAGAGATAGTTGAACTGTATCATGGTCGGGACAGGGCCTCGACCTACCCATCAAACCTGTATATATATAAAACGGACTCCAAGGTCTAGACCTGGTAACTTCGGGGAAGTGGAGCTTACCAACCAAGCTGATATTTGGCTCTGTCTACTGGGAAGGTCTATCAAGCTGTCTATCAGGACCTGCAGGCATGAAATACAGCGTCCCCAGCAAAGGGACGTCAGTACAAATAATGTACTGAGTATGTAAGGCAACAAAATAACTGAAAGCTAAAACTGAATTGATGATATAATAACGGAATGTAACTGGGAGTCAAAAATAATCTGAAGATATGCTTACCTGCTGATACTGACTCAACTCTCTCCATATAGTATGTAAAATAGTTGTCCGGCCCTATAAGGCTCGGTATGTGTAACTGCCCTGCCGTAGTAGGCTCGCTCATAGGCGCTCGGCCATACTAGGCTCTGTATCTCGGCCATTCTGGGCTCGCTCATAGGCGCTCGGCCACAGTAGGCTCGGTATATAACTTACCATCTGATCAGAGGTTGACCAATAGGGGCCTGCCCATCGATTATAGCTCGATGGTAATGAAAATATTGTAATACTGTATATATAGGCTTGCTGCTCTCTTGACTGGAAGAAGACAATACTAAATTGAATATAGAGTCTCGATAAGGAATAATATTATAACTTATGAGACTAGAATAATGTGAATAAATTCATGAATACGAACTTCTCTTTATGTCTCATTACTAACACATGTAGCTACGAGATCATGCCAAAATGAAGGAAGGCTTAGCCTTAACATACCTTATCACAATCTTTCCAATCACCAACTTGAACTCACCTTTTCTCACCTTAATCTACAATAACGATAATAATACTATCATTAAGTTACAAAAGGTACAACTAACGCACAACGAATGACAAGCTTATTTTGTATTAAAATGGACAACATCTCCCCTATAATCCTTACTTCCTCCAAATTCAAGATAACACCACAACACCAAAACAACAATAACAACATATATACATTAGTTTCCAACCTTATTCACACCACACAATACTACAAAATAGCCCAACACAACCCAATCTCTTCATACACAAAACGACCACCGTAGTAGTGTCAACAACCCGACATTGTTACGATGAATGACCAGCCCAACATCCTTCATTTATGTGGTATTTCTCCATAACCTTCGTCCTCCAAAACTCCACAAAACAGTAGTAAAACACGCTGTCTAACAGCACCACAAAATAGTCCATAAAACATTTCACAAAACAGTCCGCTACAAGTGAATAACTCAAACTCACGGCTTCCGATCACCGTCCCGTGAGTTCTTACAAATATAGAACGACTTACTATGCATATACAGCAGAAAAATGGATGAAAGAGAGCAGTAAACTTACCTTATTTGTTGGATAACTCAGCTCCTATCTTAGTTCTTCAAACTCTAGGCTTTACCTCCAATTAGAACTTGAAAGGGAGAGAAAATCAATTGGGGTTTGGGGGAAATTTTTGGGAGGAGTTTTGCAGAGATTAAGTCTGGTTATTTTTCTCTATTATCAACCTAATATATGAAGGGGATAAGACTTTAAAAAGTCCTCTTTGAATGACCCGAACTGGCCCATTTTGGACGACCCGAAGAGGCCTATTTTTGGATTTTCGTTTAAGTAAGTAGGTGACAGTCTGCGTAGTCTCGGAAAAACTCCCATATCTCTCTACTCAGATGTTTTATTGATAAACGGTTTAATGCGTTGGAAAATAGACTCATAGATCTTTAATTTTATGGGTGGAACACCCCATAACTCTACGTATATTAGGAGAAAATGTCAGTTACATTGGACCCAAAGTTTCAGTAAAACTTATGAACGTAACTTGTGATGACTTTCATCGACTTTTGTTCCACCACTCGCTTGACTTCAAAAGATAACACACGACTATCATACGACTAACATAAATCTTAATATAGCCTCCTTATCATGTTAAACACCCTAGTCTCACTCCAAAAGTACATGCTATAACATTCCCAATTTGTCGATTTTCGACGAAACATTATGTTTTTCAATTCCTTTAGCTTTTGAATCTTCCAACCATCTTTGTAATTGTTGTTCATGATCTTCAATATTTGTAACCTCCGAGGTAATATGATTAACTTACTTTGTAAACTTTTCAAATATGATTTCATTTCTGAGCTTACATCAATTGACTTACGACGTACTCGTACGTACGAAAACATGGGTTGTAACAAGATCTATGCCATTTGCGTAGTCTAGAGAGTTCATAATTAGCTTTTCTAGGTTTTCATGCAGGACTTATTTCTACATTCACCATCACAAATATTATCATTAGCAATTTTTAATTCCTTTTCAAGCTTATCCTGCATATCACTCATTTTTCCTTTGTCATATCTATCAGGAGACTTCTCATTCTCAGAAGTAAGCTCAAGAACCTGGTTCTTAAGGTCTTTGACATGTTTCTCTAAACTAGATTTGTTAGATTCAAGCTCTTTGATATCAAGTTTGACACAATAAAGTTTGTTTATTAGCTGATCATTTCCAGTACACATTTTATCCATTTCATTCATTAAGGTCACAATTATGGCCATCAGTTATTTTTTGGACATAGCATGAATATTTTCTTTCAAGTCATATATACTTACCTGGTTTGCTTCATCTTCAGTTTCAGAATCACTCATGGCCATCATTCATATCACTTCTTCCTCTGTTTTAAATTCTTCAATCGCCATCAAAGCCACTTCGATGTTTTCATTTCCAAAGTCAGTTTCCAATGTCCTCCACATATCATGAGTATAGATGCAAGAGGACACTTTGAGGAGAGTGTTTCTAGACAGGCTTCTGTAGAGCAAGTCCTTTGCTTTAGCATTTTTTTGAACTAGCTGACGATCTTCCTCATCATATTCCTCTTGTCTTTTGCTGCACTTGTTACCTTCACTATCCAATTTAATTGGGAGAATTGGTACATGACTCACAATTTCCCATAGATCAAAGTCAGTAGCCTAAAGAA
Organism: Nicotiana tomentosiformis; assembly: GCF_000390325.3. Lineage (NCBI taxonomy): Eukaryota > Viridiplantae > Streptophyta > Magnoliopsida > Solanales > Solanaceae > Nicotiana > Nicotiana tomentosiformis. The sequence continues at coordinate 105,019,257 of NC_090813.1, read as the reverse complement.
ATATTTTCATACGTAGCTTCCATTCATCATGGTGGTGTTCATCAAACAAATGAGGTCTTCTAATGTGCATTCCAAGCTGTACTGGGGTTCTGTTTTCACATCTTGGTGTTTGATGTCGCCCAAACTCATACCACAAATATAGGTAGTGAGGCGATTGAAGAAATAATAAAATCCAACGCAAGTCGGGGTCGAATCCTCAGGGAGTTAGAATTGGGATTAGGTATATATTTAGTATAATTGTACAATATGCCTTAGATTACACTTCCACATTCTTGTTTGTTGTTTCTACTTCTACTTTAAACTATTGATTTCAATTATAAAACTAGAAGACAATATTTTTGGTTTTGGTTGTTTTCCAAATAATAAAAGATCTAGGGTCGTGACTTCCACCTAGGTGGTTACATAATGGGTTGAAAACTCTAGGACAAGCATGATTGGTCGGTGTTGTAATATAGCAATCACACGCAATTACCCACTCTATACCTCTCTGTAGTTTGAGTAGTTTTGCCCAATTTGGCTTTTTCAAGTCCAAATGGGTATTGCACAAAACAAGTGATAAATGCTCAAGTCGGGCCTTACTATATCTATATTCAACCCTTTAATTGGGGCTATCAATTTCTTGAGTTCACCCCAATTTCTTGTTAGCCAAGTTTTTCTAGACTTAGTTTCTCTTTTTCAAGTAGAGACTAAGTCAATTAGGCATGAATCAATGTTTGCAACCATTAATTCTTGAATTTAAGCAAGAACTAGGCTAAATATCACTAATCCAATCACAAACAAGTACTAAATCAAACACCCATTAAATACCCACACTAGGGTTAGGCCACAACCCTAACTAGAAATTTAGCTACGCATGAAAAATAAAGAAATACAAGAAGAAATTAAGATATAATGCATAATAATTGATTAGGAAAAGAAAATCTAATGTTTAGAAGCTAATCTAGTACAATATTACTTAAAACAGTAAAGGAAAATGGCTCAGGTGCTCTCCGAAAACAAAGCTTGCCCTAAAAATAATAAAAAGTTCTAGTTATACTAAGCTGAAAATATCTGATACAACTACCCCTGCGGAGGTTATGCGGCCGCATAATTATATGTGCGATCCGCACAACGAGACTTGGCTTGACAGGCTCCAGTGTTGCGACCGCACAATTCTGGATTGCGGTCGCACTCTTTCAACTATTGTGGACCGCGTATTTTTGAGTGCGACTGCACTCTTGCTTCTGCGGCCGCACAATTATAGTGCGGTTCGCAAAATTATAGTGCGATCTGCACTCCTGGATCTTAGGCTCTGGCTGTGTGAGACTTCTGCGGACTGCATAAAAATGAGTGTGGCCACGCTCTTGATTATGCGGCCACACAAAAGTGGTGCGGTCCGCATTTCTTCTTGAACTTTAAATCCAATCTCTCTGATCTTTGTCTTCTGTGGACCGCATAATATTGAGTGCGGCCGCACAATTATGGTGCGGTCCGCACTCTTTCAGCTTGCCCAAAACCATCTCTTTGAATTTCCTCTTCTGTGGCCGCACAATATTTGTGCGGTGTGCATACTCTGAAGAAGAACTGAAATGCCTCTTCCTTTGTTTTGCGGCCGCACATAGTATTGTGCGGTCCGCACTGTGGGCCTTTTGCCTTGTTTTGGTCCTTGTCCACTTTTGACTCCTTTATGAGTTGATTTTGAAGCTCGTTTCCCAATGTTCTTGTACAAAAGCACATTTCAGTAGTTTTTGAGAATACCTTTAAGAATTTTTGAGCTAAAACTCAAGTAAAAGAGAGCAAATAAGCAGTCAAAATCCCTTCTTATCAACTTCCCCAAACTTAAGCTCTTGCTTGTCCTCTAGCAATTAAGGTAATTCCCACCTCCACGAGAAAAAAAGGATATTTCAGCTGGCCTAAGGTGAATTTATCACACATCAATTGAGACCAATAATTACCCATAACATATATGAATTATCATCAATGCAATGATTTGACTTTTTGAGTACCATAGTTCTAATGCGATACTAGAGCATTAAGAGTTGACTCTATTCATCAAGGATGCTCGCTCGTTCACGTAGGTCATTTTGGATCCCAAACCCCTCCTCTTCTACTCTCCATTAGCAAATCTCACTTTAGAATGTAACACTCGAATCAAGGATTGCGAAAAGTGCGCTCATCTCTCTCAAAAGAATGTCACAAGTCCGATTCTAAGAACCATAAGCTTGCCCCTCATGTAAATCACCACTAATAATCTCACTCAACCTGAAATTGTGTAGGGCTTTTGCGGAATGTAATGAAGGCTTTTGGACCAAGGTAGGACTTGTTGGAATAGAATGGTTTCATCTTTCCTCAAGCACTCCATTTTCTCTTTTGGGCTCATACTTTTTCGACTCTTTGAGTCATTTTCTTTTTCCTCGGGGGAACTAGAGAGACGTAACTACACTCTTTCTTGATCATGACATTCATGCCTATCATCATTGTTTACTCCATGCCTATCATCATTGTTTTCTTTGAATCTCTTCAACTTTCTACCTTATTCATTTTCTTTTTGGCATTTTTCTTTTTGTTCTTTCATTCTTTTCTTTGCCTTCCTTTTTTTTCATTTCTTTCTTTTCTTTGTACCTTTATCACTTCCAAACTCCTCCTGTCTCCCCCAAACTTATATTTTTTCCAATTATTTCTCAAAAATTCTAAGGAAAGATCGGGTGCCAAGAGAGGGTCATTACAAAACGGATAAAGGCTTGTAACGTGGTTATTAAAAGAAAAAGGGCTTAGGCTCAAATGGGTTGACTAGGGATATCACATTGGTAGGCTATGAAAGATTTTAAATTTTAAATTGGACCAAGGAGAGCCTACAATCATTTCTTAAACCAAGCTACACTCAGAATTTTGTCTACAAAAATATTCGGGGCAAGTTCTAGACTATTAGCACAGAAACTTGGACTTGCAATTCAATACCTCACCTTTCACGCTGCTGGATTTCTAAGGAGAACGGAGTCGAGGACCCACAATAACCCTAGTTGAGATTGAGAATCACAAATGGCTCGACTGAACCACTCGATGACTGCTTAAGTCAACACAAGAGTTAAAATGTCACAACTAGAGCTAATTTCTGCTAACAACTTATTTTTAACCATATGGTCATGGGTAAATGTGTTGGTACCAAGTGAAGCATGTTTTTTATTTCTAAACATAAAAGAAAACAGACTCAATCCCTTAAGAAGGTTGTCACACCATCTATCATTGGGAAGAGCTACCCGGTTCACACAAAATCCACCTTTGGAAAGAACCATGACATTAAGAAAACCAAAGGTTTATTGTTCACTCAAACGTAAAAAAAACTAACAAATCAAAAAGAAGTTACTAAAATAAATAAGAAGTTATACTACTAAGAAAGACAAACTAAAGAAGCTAAACTACGGAAAGTAAGGCAAACGAATATACAAACCGAGGGGAAAACGAATATAAACATCAAGGGAAATGGAAGAATATATACATAACCAAAGAGAAAATAAATAAAAAAGAAAATAGTATAAGAGTTATTACAGACCAAATGTCAATGTCAAATTAATCAAAATAGACTCCCCCTCCCCCGAATAAAAATGAGCATTGTCCCCAATGCTTATAAAAAATAAGAACAAGAAGGGGTATAGATTTAAGAGAAATCCCTATGTGGTCTCAGTCTGTATGGCATCCTCAGCACCCTCGGTCTCCTCTAGTTGTATCTCATCATCACCTGGCTGAGGGACAATAGGGTTGCTGAGCATCTGGATCATCTCCTCAGCTGTGTGGGCAGTCACAACCGGCTCCTCAGACTGGCCAGCTGCTATATGTGATGCCTCTGGTACTGTTGGTGCTGAAGGTGCTCCCTCCATAAGTAGGTCCAGTGGTAGATCTTCGGCAGATGCAAGCTTGGTAACTGTTATTGTCAACTTATCCACTGACTTCTTCAAAGCTTGAGACTTCCGCATTTTCTTTACCTGCTTGCCCAACTCCTCAATGACATCCCCATGTGCCACCAAAGTCTCCATAATGGTCTTCTGGTTGTCCAGAATCTTCTTTAATGTTTCCTCCACTGACAGAGGTACTTCTGCTACAGCCTGGGCAAAAGACTGTGCTGCAATAGCACTGGATATGTCAGACAACTTTGAAGTAGTTGCATGCATCCAGTTGTTGAGACTCGCCAATGTCAAGGAGACTCGCAACACAGTCAGTGGATAAGTAGATGAAGCTGGCACTGATAATGGAGCTGATGGTCTGGAAGAAGAAGGTGGTGGCATGTCTGTTGTCCTGGTGGAAGGTCCGACTGCTGTGGAAGGCATAACATCTGTGGAAGGCTCATCAGCTGAATCGGTAACTACAACCGTTGGCTCCTCAGACTGGCTAGCGGAGGTAGGTGCCTTACCCTTGAACTTCGGGTTGTCAGAACCCTGTAGGTGGTACCATGAGAAAGGCTTCTTGGTCTTTACCTTAGTATCATACTGCCTCGTCTCCATCTTTTGATCATTGAAGTACTCTATGAGGAAGTTCGGGTAAGGGTAGGATCTCTCATCCTTCTGGACAGCCAAAATGATGTTGGTTGACATTATAGCACCAACATTGATCAGGTACCCAGCCATAACCAAAGCCACCAGGCTGCATCACCCATAGCTAGCTTTTCCAAGTATTGGGCTGCCTCCACTTCTTCAAATCCCACATAAGAGTTCAAAGCACAGGAGTCGAATCAGATTTTCAGATTTCGCACTTTTGTCACCTTGGTACCCTTTTTAATGTGAGCCACATTGGCATAAAATTCTTTAACCAAGTGCTCATTTGCATCGAGGGCGCTTTGGGTGAACCATTTCCATCTTTTTCTCTCCTGGAACTGTCTGAGGACATTTGGGTTGTGCTTGTCCAAATCCTTCATCAAGAATTGTCGCTCAAGAGTGAGCGATCTCTGGGGCCACCACTCTCTAAATTTGTTGAAGACAGTCAAGTTGACAAATCTATCTTCCAACATCTCCCTTTTCTTTGTCCTCTCAAGACCACCCACTTAAGTGTGTCTCCTTCTACCGTCATTCGGTACGTCATCATCATCATCAACATTGATTGGTGCAGCCGGGGCATGTGAGGAAGAGGGCTCAGAATCATGGCTACCCTCTTCCGAACCTTTAGAAGAACTAGCAGCGGAAGATAATTGATCAACCAAGTGGAATCTACCCGGGACTTGTTGGGATTGTGTGTTAAGTGGGGCTTGGTCAGAGATTCCCTCAGAAACTTCCCTAGACGGGAGATACTCACTGGTTTCTGATGATTCAGGGACTCTGTTGGCCGTAGACTTCTTGCTTAACACTCTCTAGATGGCTAGTGGTAGGTTACTCTTACTTCGTCCTCGGGAGGGTTCTGCCCTCCCTTTTGATGTATATCCTCCACCACGTGATCTAACCATCGTCTGCATTTCATAACAATAAGAATCAGTTAGAGTTCAGGTATATAGGACACATATATATGCATGATAGTTGCAGGTCAGTTGTGAAAAAATAGAAGAGGCACTGCAGACCGCACAAAAGTGAGTGCGTCCGCAGACTGCCAAGTACGGACCGCACAAAAGTGAGTGCGGGACGTAGACTGCCAGGTACGGACCGCACAAAAGTGAGTGCGGCCGCACAATCAAAAGTGCGGACCACATAATTTTGAGTGTGGCCGCACAGCCCCAGGTTTAGACTACTGGTCTCTGATCATTTAACAGTGCGGATCGCATAATTTTGACTGCGGACCGCACAATTTCACTATGGACCTCATATTTTTGAGTGCGATCTGCACAATTCAAGCATACAGATGCCCTAACTTAGAGAATACGGACCGCACAAAAGTGTGTGCGGCCGCACAATTTAGATTAACACGGCACTGCTTTACGATTCATAAAAGTTTTTCAAGAATTAGACATGGCCCTAACAATTAAGCATGATTAGCTATTTACCTAGGACCCAATTAACAATTATGAAACTACCCACATGATTTTGAGTAAAGATGACTAACTATTGATATTTTTAGGCATGAAATTAACCCTAGACAAAAGAACAAAACTAAGAGAAGATGAAAAATCTAAAGATGAAATGAACATATCAGTGATGGAGGATGCAAGTGAGAATCTAAGAGATGCAATGCTTGAAGTTTGAGAATTAGTGGGGGATGCGCTGTGTTTGCTTAGCGCTTGAAGGTTCAGAGAATGTAAAGTGTAAAAAGTTGAGAAAAAACCCTATTTATAGTTTGACCCGTTGGGCCCAGACCTACCTGAGTGCGGCCGCACAATTTTGAGTGCGGTCCGCACTCATTACTTGTTCCTTCGAAGATGTTCTGCGGACCGCACAAAAGTGAGTGCGACCGCAGAATTTGTGCGGACCGCATAATATTGTGTGCGGGCGCACTTTGTTAAGGATTTTTGACAGGACAAACTTCAGTGAGCATGCAATTTTGATCTTCCAGTTCTGCAACCGCACACAGAATTGTGCAACCACAGAGTGATTGTGCGGTCAACATAATTTTGGTGCGGTCTGCACTTTTGTGACACTTAGCTAATTTTTTCTTGCATAGTCCCTACAATGCACACCCATTCCTGCATATACTTCAAAACTAGTTAGCACAAAACAAAGCTATCTAACAAAGAAGAAAAATAAGAAAAAGAAAAAAATACATGGGTTGCCTCCCAAGAAGCGCCTGATTTAACGTCGCGACACGATGCAAATTACTAATCATTTGAAATTAAGGACCGCCACAATGTGGCCATCATCAACCTTGCCAAGATAATGTTTAACCCGGTGCCTATTGACTTTAAATACCTTGTCATTCTTATTTTTCAAATCTAGAGCACCAAAGGGGGTTATATTCACCACTTCAAAGGGGCCACTCCATTTTGACTTTAACTTGCCAGGAAATATCCGTAACTAGCAATTGAACAATAGCACAAGATCACCCTCTTTTATTTTCTTGTTGTGGATGTACTTGTCATGGAGGTACTTAATCTTCTCCTTCTAAAGGGACGAGCTTGTGTAGGCATTATACCGAAATTCATCAAGCTCATTCAATTGTGACACCCTTAGATTTTCCGCGACATCCCATTCAAGGTTCAACTTCTTCAAAGCCCACAAGGCCTTATGCTCAAGTTTTAGCGGAAGATGGCATGCCTTCCCGAACACTAACCGGTATGGAGACATCCCGATCGGTATTTTGTAGGCCGTTCTATAAGCCCAAAGAGCATCATCAAGTTTTCTTGACTAATCCATCCAGTTGGCATTGACTGTCTTTGACAAAATACTCGTTATCTCACGGTTGGAGACTTCAACTTGTCCGCTTGCTTGAGGATGGTAGGCGGTTGATACTTTGTGAGTGACACCATACTTTGTGAGTAAGGTATCAAAAGAATTGTTGCAAAAATACGAACCCCCATCACTAATAATGGCTCTTGGGGTACCAAACCTCGTGAAGATGTTCTTTTTCAAGAATTCCACCACACTCCTTGCTTCATTTTTGGGAAAAGCAATGGCCTCAACCCATTTAGATACATAATCCACCGCAACTAGAATGTAGGTGTTCCCACAAGAGCTAACAAACGGACCCATAAAATCAATGCCCCACACATCGAAAATATCTATCTCCAAAATGGTGGTGAGAGGCATTTCATTCTTCTTTGATATCCCACTGGCCCTTTGTCATTCATCACACCGCTTGACAATCTCACTAGCATCCTTATAGAGAGTAGGCCAATAGAATCCACAATTCAAAACTTTTGCCGCCGTTCTTGCTCCACAATGGTGACCACCATATGGTGAAGACTGGCAAGCCTTAAGAATAACCATTTGTTCTTCCTCCAGCACACATCGTCGGATAACACCATCGGTACATATCCGGAAAAGATACAGTTCATCCCAATAATAGTCAAGGCGATCTCGTTTGAGCTTCTTCCTTTGGTTTGAAGAGAACTCATTTGGTACAATGCCACTCACAAGATAATTGGCAAAGTCGGCGAGCCATGGCATCCCAGTTATAGAAATGGCTAGGAGTTGCTCGTCGGGAAATGAATCATTTATCCCAAGGCCATCATGTGACCTCCCCTCCTCCTCCAATCGGGATAAGTTGTCCGCCACTTGATTCTCACTACTCTTGCGGTCTTGAATCTCTAGATCAAACTCTTGCAATAGAAGCACCCACCGCATCAACCTTGCCTTAGAATCCTTCTTGCTCATCCAATACCAAAGCGCCACATGGTCGGTGTGAACAATTACCTTTGTACCCATCAAGTAAGGGCGGAACTTCTCCATAGCAAAGACAATTCAAGGAGCTCTTTTTCGGTCACTGTGTAGTTAAGTTGGGCATCATTCATGGTCTTGCTTGCATAATAGAACGGATGGAAGATTTTGTTGGTACGTTGCCCCAACACCACTCCAACCGCCATATCACTTGCATCACACATGAGCTCAAAAGACAAGCTCCAATCCGGTGTTGTAATAATAGGAGTAGTAGTCAACTTGAACTTAAGCAACTCGAATGCCTTCATGTAATCTTCATTGAAATGGAACCTGGCATCATTCTCCAAAAGTTTACACAAAGGGTTCACCACCTTAGAAAAATCCTTGATGAATAGGCGATAGAACCCCGCATGACCCAAAAAGCTCCTCACTCCCTTCACGGATGTATGGGGAGGGAGTTTGGAGATCACTTCAACGTTGGCCTTATCAACCTCAATACCATACTTTGAAATCTTGTGACCGAGGACAATGCCTTCCTCGACCATGAAGTGACATTTCTCCCAATTCAAAACCAAGTTAGTTTCCTCGCATCTTGCCAATACCTTGTCCAAGTTGTTCAAGCAATCATCAAAAGAATTCCCAACGATGGAGAAATCGTCCATGAAGACCTCAAGAATATCTTCCACCATATCGGTAAAAATAGCCATCATACACCGTTGAAAAGTCGCTGGTGCATTACATAACCCAAATAGCATCCTCAAGAATGCAAAGGTACCATATGGACAAGTGAAAGTGGTCTTCTCTTGGTTCTCAGGAGCAATAAAAACCTGATTGTAGCCAAAGTATCCATCCAGGAAGCAATAAAAAGCATGTCCGGTTAACCTATCCAACATTTGATCAAGAAATGGAAGCGGAAAATGATCTTTCCGAGTGACTTTGTTGAGCTTCCTATAGTCCATGCACACTCTCCACCCGGTGACAGTTCTTGTGGGGATCAATTCATTCTTGTCATTAGTTATCACAGTCATGCCCCCTTTTTTTGGGACACATTGCCCCGGAGAAGTCCATGATCTATCAGAAATAGGGTAAACAACCTCGGTATCCAACCACTTTATGATCTCCTTCATCACTACTTCTTGCATTGCTTCATTCAATCTTTTTTGATGCTCCACGGAGGGTTTGGCATCCTCCTCCAAAATAATCTTGTGCATGCAAAAGGCGGGGCTTATACCCCGAATATCTGCCATTGTCCAACCTATAGCTTTCTTCCTCTTTTAGAGCACCGCCAAAGTAGAATCTACCTGCACGTTAGTCAAGCAAGAGGAAAGAATAACAGGTAAAGTGGAACAAGGGCCAAGAAACTCATACCTGAGATGTGAAGGCAAAAGCTTTAACTCCAAAGTGGGAGGCTCCTTGATTGAGGGCTTTGTTGGAGGAGTCTTCCGGTTCTCAAGATCTAAGGACATTTTTCGGGGTTCATAAGTATATGACCCCATTCCTTGCAAAGCATTGACACATTCCACAAAGCCTTCCTTCTCATCATCATCATCATGATTGAGCAACACAACTTCCAAGGTATCCTCATCATTCATCACAACACTAGCATCATCAACAATTACTTCGGTCACTAAATCCATGAATGAACAAACTTTGTTGCTATTTGGTTGCCTCATCGATTTGCATATATGGAAAACCATATTTTCGTCACCCACCCGGAAAGTGAGCTCACCGGCTTCCACATCAACAAGAGCCTTCTCCGTAGCAAGAAAAGGTCTACCCAAGATAATAGGCACCTCGTAGCCAACCTCACAATCAAAGACCACAATGTCCGCTGGAAGGATGAACTTATCAACACGGACTAATACATCATCAATAATCCCCAATGGACTCTTCATAGTCCGATCCTCCATTTGCAACCTCATATATGTGGGTCTTGGTTTCCCAATTCCCAAAGTTTTGAACACAGAGTAGGGCATCAAGTCGATACTTGCCCCCAAATCACATAAAGATTTGGCAAAGTCGGCACTCCCAATAGTGCAAGAGATTGTGAAAGAACCCGGATCTTCCAATTTCGGAGTCATCAAGTGCAAAATAACACTCACTTGATGTGTCATCTTGATAGTTTCACAATTCATCGACCTCTTCTTAGTGACCCAGTCCTTCATGAACTTTGCATAACCCGACATTTGTTCCAATGCCTCAACTAATAGTACATTGATAGACAAACTTCTTCATCTTGTCAATAAACTTTTTAAATTGGTTCTCACTATTTTTCTTTACAAGCCTTTGAGGGTATAGAGGAGGAGGCCTTGGCTTTGGTACCTTAGCCTTTGGCACTACCGGTTCCGGCATGTCAATCATGTGCTCCCTAGATGGGTTCACCTCTTCTTGCGTCTCCTCCACATTTTCATCAATATCAATTCTCACTTCGTCATTAGCTTGAACCACATTGCTTGGAATTTCATCTTCTTGAACTACAACATCACCATCCACAATTCTTATTTGATTTGAGGTGGTTGCATCTCCACCTTTTCCACTTCTCGTATTCACGGACATAGCATGTCCTGTATTATTACCCCTCCCCCCCCCCCGGGTTCACCACCGTATCACTTGGTAGTACCCCTTTAGGACGAGTGTTCAATGCTTGTGACATTTGGCCAAGTTGAACCTCCAAATTGCGTATTGAAGTGTCGTGGGAGGCTAATTGAGCATCGGAGTCGGCATTTTTCTCCATAATTTGTTTGAACATACTTTCAATCTGTCTCATCTCATTGTTAGAAGAGCTCGAGCTCGGGCCTTGAGAAGGATAGGGGTGGATTGCTTGGTTGTTGGAACATCGGGGGCCTTTGAAAACCCAACCCCCGATTGTTGTTGTTGTTCCACCCTCCTTGATTACCTCCCCAATTACTTTGATTGTTGCTACCCCCATTGCCTTGGTTTCCTTGATTATTCCAATTACTTTGATTGTTGTTGCCACCACGCCAATTGCCTTGTTGGCCTTGGTTGTTCCAATTTCCTTGTGATCTCCATTGTTGTTGATTTCGAGCATTGTTTCTTTGACCTTGATAATTGTTGACGTATTACACTTCTTCTTCTAGCTCATTATATGAATCACCTTGTTCATACCCACTATCATCTTGCATGAATTATTCCGGACGGCTTTGCCCTTGTTGACCTTTTTGTTGTCTCTTGTTCATCATCATATTTATACCTTCCATCGCATTCACTTGTTTTGGCCCTTGAATTTGTTGCAGCTAAGCTTTGGCCAATTGGTTCATTGTGCTTGTTAACTCTGCGATAGCTTTCCCATGATCATGAAGTTCCTTGTGTAGGTGCATGACATTGGGGTCACCTTGAAGAACATTGGCCCTACTTTTCCATGCCGATGAGGTATCCGCTTTCTCATCCAAAATTTCACAAGCTCCCACCGGCGAGTTGATTTACCACATATTGATTTGTTGTATCGATCCCCTTTGTAGAAAGTTTGTTGGATCATGGCCTCAATCATATCATTATTTGGGCACTCTTTAACCATGGTACGATATCTTTCCCAAATCTCATGCAATGTCTCATTGGGCTCTTGCTTGAACACTAAAATTTCATCTCATGGAACAGCCATGTGCCCCGGAGAGAAGAATTTGGCAATGAATTTTTTGGCCAACTCATCCCATGTATGTATGGAATGATTGGGAAATCTCTCTAGTCAGTCCAATGCCTTTCCCCGTAAAGAGAAAGGAAATAGCCTCAACTTCAGCGTGTCCCCCGAAACATTGGTTTGCTTGTTCCCCCAACAAGTATTGACGAACCCCTTGAGTTGCTTGTAAGCATTTTGATTTGGAACCCCCGGTGAAGAATACCCGTTGCTCAAGTAGTGTAAGCATCACGTTGGTGATTTGAAAGTTGCCCATCCAAATGCGGGGCGGGACTATAGCACTTGCATAACTTTCGTACGGCAACACCAGGTACGCTATCGCTCTTGGTGGAGGTGGGGGAGGGACGGGAATATTATCATTAGGCGGTCGGCCTCGCCTATTTGCTTGAGGTTCGGGAAGAACCTCATCTCCTTGATCATCGTCCATTTCCTCCCCCAATGGCAAATTACCAATGGGCTTGTTGTTGAGAGCCATTATCGTACCTATAAGCAACTCAAAAACAAAATTAGTGACTGGGAAGGAAAAGAAGACAAATCACACAGAAACTTAGATATATAGCTAAATCCGTTTAACTCCCCGGCAACGGCGCCAAAAATTGATGTCGCCCAAACTCACACTACAAATATAGGTAGTGAGGCGGTCGAAGCAATAATAAAATCCAACGCAAGTCGGGGTCAAATCCTTAGGGAGTTAGAATTGGGATTAGGTATATATTTTATGTAATTGTACAATATACCTTAGATTACACTTTCATATTCTTGTTTGTTGTTTCTACTTCTACTTTAAACTATTGATTGCAATTATAAAACTAGACGACAATATTTTTGGTTTTGGTTATTTTCCAAATAGTAAAAGATCTAGGGTTGTTACTTCCACCTAGGTGGTTACCTAATGGGTTGAAAACTCTAGGACAAGCCTAATTAGTCGGGGTTGTAATATAGCAATCATACGTAATTACCCACTCTATATATCTCGGTAGTTTGAGTAGTTTTGCCCAATTTGGCTTTCTCAAGTCTAAATGGATATTGCACAGAACAAGTGATAGCTGCTCAAGTCGGATCTTACTATCTCTAGATTCAACCCTTTAATTGGGGCTATCAATTTCTTGAGTTCACCCCAATTTCTTGTTAGCCAAGCTTTTCTAGACTTAGTCTCTTTTTCTCAAGTAGAGACTAAGTCAATTAGGCATGAATCAATATTTGCAACCATTAATTCTTTAATTCAAGCAAGAACTAGGTTAAATATCACTAACCCAATCACAAACAAGTCCTAAATCAAATATCCATCAAGTACCCACACTAGGGTTGGGCCACAACCCTAACTAGAAATTTAGCTACTCATGAAAAATGAAGAAATACAAGAAGAAGTTAAGATAGAATGCATAATAATTGATTAGGAAAAGAAAATCTAATATTTAGAAGCTAATCTAGTAAAATATTACTCAAAACAGTAAAGGAAAACAGCTTAGGTGCTCTCAGAATACAAAGCTTGCCCTAAAAATGACAAAAAGTTCTATTTATACTAAGCTAAAAATATCTGACAAAAATGCCCTTGCAAAGGTTGTGCGGCCGCATAATTATGTGTGCGGTCCGCACAATGAGACTGGGCTTGACAGGTTCTAGTTCTGCGGCCGCACAATTCTAAATTGCGGCCGCACTTCTTCAACTACTGTGGACCGCGTATTTGTGAGTGCGGACGCACTCTTGCTTCTGCGGCCGCACAATTATAGTGCGGTCCACACTCCATGATCTTAGGCTCTGCCTGTATGAGACATCTGCGGACCGCATAAAAATGAATGTGGTTGCGCTCTTGATTATACGGCTGTATAAAAATGGTGTGGTCCGCATTTCTTCTTGAACTTGAAATCTCATCTCTTTGATCTTTGTCTTCTGCGGACCACATAATATTGAGTGTGGCCGCACTTAACATTCTGCGGCCGCACAATTATGGTGTGGTCTGTACTCCTTCATCTTGCCCAAATCCAGCTCTCTGAATCTCATGTTCTACGACCGCTCAATATTTGTGCGGTCTGCATACTTTGAAGAAGAACTGACATGGCTCTTCCTTTGTTTTGTGGCCGCTCACAGTATTGTGTGGTCCGCACTGTGGTCCTTTTGCCTTGTTTTGGTCCTTGTCCACTTTTGACTCTTTTATGAGTTGATTTTGACTCTTTTGGCTCGTTTTTCAATGTTCTTGTACAAAAGCGCATTTCATTAGTTTTCGGGAATACCTTTAAGCATTTTTGAGCTAAAACGCAAGTAAAAGAGAGCAAATAAGCGGTCAAAATCCCTACTTATCAGTGTTCATCAATCACATCATAGACACTTATAGCCTCATCCTCCTTTTATTCCTCTTGATCACTTCCACTATCCTCATATGCTGCCAAGAATACCTACTTCATTGCTTCGGTAAATCCTTTGCCTAGGATTTTTCCTTTGTTAGAAGCCTTTTCTCTCATTTTTTTTCTCGTTTCTCCTTTTCACCTCGTTCTTTCCTCCGCTCAATTTCCCACATTGGGCAATTCTTGACCATGTGATCTAGCTTTCCACACTAATAGCACCCATCATAGTTAGCTTTGTCGATCTGATTGGGCTTATTACTGGTCTCTCTCTTGGATGCACATTTGGAATTCTTCATGAACCTCTTGAACTTGGCAAACATTGCTAGATCAGGATCATCATAGTCAGATTTATCATCCTTAGATTCTTTAAGAACCAAGGCCTTATCCTTCTTTGGTTCTTCCTTGCGCAGTTCTATATTTCTCATTTCATGAATTTTTAAGCTTCCAACCAACTTATCAAGTGAGATTTTGTCCAATTCTTTGGCTTCCTAGATTGCAGTGACTTTTGATTTTCATGAAGCTCGAAGAATTCTTAGAACTTTTCTAACCAACTCTTCTGAGGTAAACACATTTTCAAGTGATTTCAGTTCATTGATTATTATAGTGAACCTAGTCATCATATCCTGGATGGGCTCAGACTCCTTCATGAAGAAAAGCTCATAATTTCTAATGAGTAGCTCAATCCTTGATTTCTTTACTTGGTTTGTTCCTTCATGAGTAGTTTGGAGTGCATCCCATATCTACTTCATATTAGAGCACACAGAAATTTTATTATACTTATCAGAATCAAGTCCACAGATAGAGATTTTCTTAGCATTTGCATTCTTCTCCATCATTTTGAAATCTACTACCACAAATTCAGAGGGGTCCTTAGGAACTGTTTCATTTTGTGCATTTTGTTTAGTAGGAATCAAAGGACCTTAGTTCACTATGGTTCATAGTTCATAGTCTTCAATTGTCAGGAAGTCTTTCATTCTTGCTTTCCACCAACTGTAATATTTTTCATTGAACAGGGGTGGCATGGTAGTTGATTGTCATTCATTAATTTCTGGTGGAGCACTCATCATGCTTCCAAGATCTCTCTATGTGTTAGCCGTATAAATGAGAGAACTACCTCTGATACCAATTGTTAGTTTGAGTGCTCGTATGGATTACTAAAGAACTTGGTTCTTTATAGTGTTCTTTAAACGTAAAGTAAATAAGTAATAAAATAAATACAAAGATTTTTACGTGGAAATCACCCGGCTCAAAGGGTGCAAAAATTACGACCTACCACGTAGAATTTTCAACTCCAACTCCACTAGAACAATGAGCCAAAATGTATCAATTATAAGACTGTAATTAAATACTCTCTAGTACTCCTACTACTCCTATTTTATTCACAAGTTACTATAACTTGTAAAATAAAATACTCACTCCAACTCACTAATTATTTATGACACTTGATTATAACTCAATTTTCTAAAACACATTCACTAGACTAACTCAGGAAGAATACAAGGCAAGTAGTCAACATAAGTAAACGACTTATGACTCTTTAGTTGATGTGTAAAAGGATAGTTTAGAAGTCCAAAGTCGATCCTATTTAAAACACAGCTTGAGATCTTCTAGGAGTCATATTCATGGCCAGCTTCCTCTTTGTTAGGACTCATATTGTTCTAAGGATTCCACAAGTTTTGGGACTTTTGTCTCTCACTAAATTATCCGTATCTTCTTGAGTAACGACCCTTATTACTTATAGCAGCTACCTTCCACCAAACTCGGACCTGGATAACTTTGAGATAAAGTTATTGTCTTGTACAGACGTACAAGAATCAATCATGAGGAGCTGGTTTTTCAGAAGAGTTAAGCAGCTCGATTCTTTGAACATTTAGTCATACTTTGTTAATCATTAAAACTTCAATACTCAACCAATGTTAATAATACTATTGAAATTAGTAACCGGGATGAGGTAAATATAGCGCCGATAGCATATTGAAGTTGAGACATGGCATGTTACTCATGGTGTGATTTCAAATATTTTCTAATTCTAAAGAAATTCTGTCCAAATAACGTTTGCCGACCAAAAAAATTGTCGTCTAATTTGATTAGAATGAAATTAATGCCCGTAATAGCGACATGACTACACGACAAGAGACCATGCGAATGGGCAACCGACCATTGGGTGAAATATGAGAGAGGAATCCTTCCCAAATTTACCATTCCACATATTGGTGAAAACCACGGCCTCCATACATTCTTGCAGTGGTTTTGCTTTTCCTCTCTAATAATCCATATATGTTTTTCTTGTTTCATTAATTTCCAGAAAAGAAAAGGCATGGAAAATGGAAATCTTAGAAGATAACATTGCAAACATATATACGTTCTTCACCACAAAAAAATAAAAAATAAAAATGTGAAGTAGTAAGGGGGGAAACGGCACACAATATTTTGGGAGCAAAACCGCTAGTCTATGATGTTTCTTTTCCTAGTACACCAGGCCATTTTATAATTGATGTACGATAGAGAGAGATGAGGGCTCAAAATTAAACCTAAGTTCGTCTACTATTTATGTTACGGTAATTATACTATTCATTAAATAACGTCAATGTAAAAGGATTCAAACTGTTGTGTACAGTAATGAACGTTAATCAGGTGTAGTAGGTTTGTTATTTTTTTTTGGACGCTTATAGTTTTTATTGGTTCGATTGCGTATATTCTTTTACAATTAGTTTATACTAAAACTTAAGCTCTCCAATTATTTTTTTCAGTTTGTCGGAACAACAAGTTCAGGGTTGGAGATATAGCCTTCAAGATACTGTAACTTCAAACCTAATATTTATTTTTAAAATTTTATTTAATATATATAAATTATTAATTTAAAATTCAATAACTTTAAGTGGCTAGAATTCCGGACCCATAACTACAAATTTTGATTACTCGTACTATCTAACACTAACGTCACTAATTCATGTTGGTTGTAGCTATGTAACAACAATAACAACAATCTCAGTGGATCTCACTAGTGGGATTGAGAAAAATAATATATATGCAGATCTTACATCTACCTTACGATTATAACATCGGGCCTCGGCTGGTCGTAGCCATGCATGAATCAATAAAGACACTAATATGGTGGTTACCACCCATACGCAAAGGTCTCTTCTTTGGTTTGACGTACTTCTCTCATCATTTTTTACGTCTATTCTGAAAAGTGCAAACGACACTGACGGAAAAATATCATTCGGATATATAACAAGCTTTTGTGAAATGCAATATATGCAGTAGGTATGAAGAAGTAAAAGTACGTGGAATATTTATGCGTAGTTAAAGAATCAATTGTTGCAGATTTTGCATCTTCTATTGATGCGATTGGAGACGAATTTACTACAAACGTTAGTATTCCAGCATGAGGATGCTGTACTGCATCGATGGTATGAGAATATTTCCCTTTTCATGATTGTTGAGAATAATAAAAGACGTATTGCTTTGGTCTTATCAACATAATAATATGTACTGGGGTTTCCTCAAAAGAGTTAACAGTACTATCCATGTTCTCTTTTTTCTTTTTCTCTATTCTTGTTTGAAACAAATCAGAAGATGCCACGATCATATTAATAGTAGCAGGAATAAATTAAAACTCACTCGACAAGAAAATCTTTTACCTGCCACTCTATAAATAGCAGAAATTCTTACGCTGCCTGTACCAATTACAAACAGAAGGATTATATATATCCTTTTTTTCTCAAATGTTGGCTGTTTGCTTCCCTTATTTTTGAACAGAGTCTTCAATTCTTTTACTATTGTGTTTGTTGTATTGCTAAAACGGAGACCAAAGTTCTCAATTTTGACAAACATAAAGGACTAAACGCTATGGGATATACTTAAGGGACGGTTTTAGACCTATCCAAAACATTAGGGACATTCTTGCATTTTTTTGATGAGACATTATTGTATTACTCTCTACTTACAATTAAAGAAAAAGTTGATCACTACGAAAGGAAATTCTTTGGCCTTGAGATGTGTTTCATCATATCCTATAGTTGATTGTGCATGAATTTTTCTCAAATGCACATGCACGAAATGATAAATTCGGACAAATCGTTGCGACAATAATTGGACTATAGTGTACATATTTTATATGCTAAATACATAATTTATGTCTAGATTGTAGACATTACTGTCACACACTCCTTTAATTCAGGGACTGGCTGGCGGATCCCCGCGCTTTAAGTGTTGATATTTTGATAAATGACTCTCACTCTATCTACTAGTATTGCACCTAACACATTATCAGATTATCTCTTGGAGAAAGGAGGGGGAAAAATCCTAAATTAAGAAGATAACTTTTCGGGAAAGTGATAATTTACTTTATTTCAACGTTTAACAAAGCAATTATTCTGATTTGAAATGGGCCAGTACATAATCTTGCTTCAGATTTCGCATATGTTGAGTTGAGGCATTACTTGTCTTCTAGGCCTAAGCATAAACACTAATTTGGGCTTAGCTATTTATTTCGGAGTTGGCCCACATATTAGTAGGAGTAGTTAGTCCACCAGATTAGGCTCATTGTATATAAAGAAATGTACAGGGTATTTTGTATAGTTTTGGATAGATATTTTCATTTGGGAAAAGGTCTGAATTTGCCCCTATACTATGGTATATAGTTTACCTTTGTCCCCCGTTATACTTTTCGTCCAATTCCACCCCTACCGTTAACAAAATTTATAAAATTGCCCCGAGCCCTAACGGATCTCCACTGTGGCAGCCAACCCCTCTATTAATTTGTCTACATCAGCAGCCAAGTCGGCACCTAATATTTTGTTTATTGCCTTTACTAAATTAGAAAATTAAAAAAGCAATTCTTCCACATTTAACCTAGTTTTGTTTTATTACCCACTCCGCCTCCCTCCTTTAGCAGTTGCCGACGCCGGAAACTAGATTCGGCATGCCACCATTTTTAATCAAACTCTTAACAATTTATTCTTCTATTTCTGATGTATTAATACATCTTTTTCATTCTTAATAAAGTCAGTGGAGATTTACCGAGCACCATTGACATTCGAAGATATGGATTTACCATCATCAACATTTACTATCATCAACAACGGAGAAGAATCTATTGCAATTTTCTTTCCAATTTCAAGCAGTTTTCGTTAACTTCAATGACTTCACTGTTGCAACTGAGCTAGGGTTTATGATCAACTCTCACATAAAAAAATTGACTTCGAAGATATACTAGGATATGGATTTGAACATGCAAGAAAGATAAATCATGGTCAAAGAATTTTCTGGTGGCTTCCGACGGTGTTCAGACGGATCTGGTTTAAAGTGGTGAGGGTATTTTCCAATAGGTCGCAAATACAGGAGGAGAGAGAGAGAGAGATGGGGGTGGATCTAATCAGCTTCTGGGACGATTTGAATCTTAGAGAAAAAGACATATCCTTACTTGCTGCTTCTCCGGCTATGAGTAAAAGCCGAGTTTATCCTCGTCGACTTATTGGAAATTTTGAACCTTTTGAAAAAGATAAATGGAGATGATGGTAGGGTGGGACTAGGGGTAGTAGAGAGGGTGGTTGGGCAGTCGACTGAGAAGGTGGTGGTTGACGGCAGACCAAATGTTTCTAAATGAATATAAAAGGCAACTGAAGAGATTGATTTCATTCAAAAAGCTGGCTGCTCCAACCTCCATTTTTCGACCAAGGAAGGCATCCTTCTCTCTCCTCGTCCCAATTATTTTGGTCAATAAAACCTAGTGAGAGTTATATTTAGGTGCTGACTTGGCTGCTGATGTGGACAAATTAATAGAGGAGTTGGCTGCCACAGTGGAGATCCGTTAGGGCTCGGGGCAATTTTATAAACTTTGTTAACGGTATGGGTGGATTTGGACGAAACGTATAATGGGGGACAAAGGTAAACTATATACCATAGTATAGGGGTAAATTCAGACCTTTTCCTTTTTCATTTTGCTTAATCAGAGTCCGATATTTCTCTCCTCTCTCTCTCTCTCTCTCTCTCTCTCTCTCTCTCTCTCTCTCTCTCTCTCTCTCACACACACACACACACACACACACACACACACACACCTTCCCCCAAATCTTAACAATTTCTCTATGCGATTTCATGATTTCCTCATGCTTTCAAGGTATAAGAGCAGGAATTCTTCTTGAGCTCGTGATTCCGCGTCTTCCGATTGTACCCTCAAGCTTTTTGGTGGAGTTTCCGTTTTCTAGGGGGGTTTTCTCTCATCGATTTTTTCCTCGTTTTTGACGATAGTGAGTGATATCGATACAAAGTGGAAGAAAAGGAAGGAAAAAGCAGTGGAACAATAAAGTAAAGAGGAAAAGCTACTAAGAAGAAATAAAAAAACTAGGGCAAAAAGTTAAAAGGGTTTTCAATTCATAACCCAAAAGAGAAAGCCAATACAATATATATGAAAAAGAAGATAAAGATTCCTAGCTGGCAAACGACCTTTTCTACTCTTCCTATATCTGGTTGAATCTTGTGTGAAAAAGACAAGACAAAATGTGGGGGTCAATATATAATTACTGCTAACTATATATAAAACATAAGAGGGACTAAAGCGACTAACTTAAGAACTTAGTTCTATCCTGATGACTAACTAACTTAACGACCAAGTCCTTCTTCTTAAGCTCCGTGTACAACCCCTGAAGCTTCCCAATTCTCTATTTCGTATCAAATCTCCCTTGTTGAATACCTCCTTGTCCTCAAGGAAGAAAGGAAGGGGACCTGATCTTCAGGGAATGATAGTCCTCCCATGTAGCTTGTTCAGGAGTCAGCTGATCCTATTGCACTAACACTTGAGTGACTGCCTTATTTCCTTTTTATATCATACGCCTATCCAACATTTTCTGAGGGTGTGGACAGTAAGAGCTAGAAATATAAAGAATAGGAGGATGGAAAATGTTTGTAGGTAAGTTGTGGCATTTCTTCAGTTGAGAAACATAGAATGTTGGGTGAAGTAGAAGCTGAGGTGGAAGGGATAATTTATAAGCAACAGGTCCTACCTTCTGCAGAATTCGGTATGGTCCATAATATTTAGCGGAGAGTTTGGAGAAATGAGTGCCAGATAAAGAAATATGTCTGTAGGGTTGAATCTTTAGGTAAACCCAGTTCCCCTCCTTGAACTGCCTATCTGATCTATGCTTATTGGCCTGTACAATCATTCTCTGTTGAGCTCTCTGCAGATGATACTTCAGCAGTTGAAATTTGAGTTCCCTTGTCACTAAACTCCTATCAACCTCTTCTACAACAGAATCCCCTACAATGTAAGAAAGGTGCAATGGTGGAGGCTGACCATATAATGCTTCATAGGGAGTGGTCTGGATGGAAGAGTGAAAAGTGGTGTTATACCACCATTAAACACTTGACAAGTAGGAGAACCAATCAGTTTGGGAATCAGAATAGAAACACCTTAGATAGGTTTCTAAGCACCTATTTATCACCTCTGTTTGTCCATCTGTCTGTGGATGGGAAGTTGTGGAGGTGTTAAGTGTGACACCGTGCATAGGGAACAGTTCCTGTCAAAACTTGCTAGTAAAGATAGGATTTCTATCACTTATAATATCTCATGGCATGCCATGAAGTTTGTAGATCTGCTCTATAAATAGATTGGATGCATCAGTAGCTGAATAAGGGTGTGATAGGCCCAAAAAATTAGCATATTTGGTTAGTCTATCTGCCACTACCCATATCACTGTCTTTTCTTTAGACTTGGGTAAACCTTCTATAAAATCCATGCTTATGTTGCTCCATGCTGTTGCAGGCAACTTGAGAGGTTGCAGTAGCCCGAGGTAGGAAGATCTATCATTTTTATGCCTTTGGCAAATGTCACAACTCTTAACATATACCTGTACATCTTCCCACATTCCCTTCCAGTAGAAGAGGGAAGATATTCTTCTATAGGTTTGTTTAATGCCAGAGTGTCCACCGGTGGTTGAATCATGCCACAATATTGTGCATCTTGTCCTATCACTAAATTTTCATTCTTTCTGAGTTGTTCATGTATAAAAGAGTATCCCCGAGTGTTTGATTCTGCATTTCTCTTCAATAATTGGATCAATTTGAGCAACTCCCCATCTAATTTCTAGCTTTGCATAATTAAAGTCAATAGATCAGTCCTAACAATTGATAATGTCATTGCAGCTAATTCTGCTATTGGAAGCCTTGACAATGCACATGCAACTTTGTTCTCCTTCCCTTTCTTACACTCAATGGCAAAATCATATTGCATAAGTTTAGTTATCCATTTCAACTAAGATCCAGTATGTAGCTTTTGTTCAAGAAGGAATTTGAGAGCCTTTTGATTAGTTTTTACTGTAAAAGGCCTCCAAGTTAGGTACTAAGCCCATTTATTCACTGCCATGACTAGAGCCAGTAGCTCTTTATCATATATTAAAAGTGTCTGATATTGAGGAGACAACCCCTTACTAAGATAAGCAATAAGTTGCCCTTTTTGCATTAAAACTGCTTCAATTCCCAAGTTGCAGGCATCAGTCTCTATTGTAAAAGGCAAAGAGAAATCTGGTAGCACTAGTATTGGGGCAGATATCAAAGCCTTCTTGAGTTCTTTAAAGGCTAAGGTAGTCTTACTGGACCAATTGAAGTTATATTTTTTCAGCAGGTCCGTAAGGGGCTTACTAATGACACCATAACCTCTTATGAACTCCTATAGTACCCTGCCAACCCTAGAAACCCTCTCAACTGTTTGAGGTTAGTAGCTGGCTAAGATTGCACAACTTTCACCTTTTTTAGATCTGTGGCTACCCCTTCAGCAGAGATGTAGTGACCCAAATACTCAATTCTTTCAGCTGCAAAGACACATTTGCTTTCTTTGGCAAATAATTGATGCTGAACTAGTAGATCAACATTGATCTTGAGATGTTGTACATGTTCTTCCAGACTTTGGCTAAAGAAAAGGATATTATCAAAGAATACCAGAATAAATTTCCTCAAGTACTTCTGGAAGATGTGATTTATTAAGCCTTAGAAGCTGGAGGGTGCATTAGTCAGCCCAAAGGGCATTACTAGGTATTCATAATGGCCTGGGTGAGACTTGAAGGCAGTTTTGTGTACATCAGTTGTTGCCATTCTAATCCGATGGTACCCCGTTCGTAGATCTATCTTGGAGTAAATTTGAGGTCCTCCCAATTCATCTAGCAGTTCCTCAATAATGGGAATTGGGAACTTGTCCTTGACAGTCACCTTGTTTAGAGCCCTATAATCCACACATAACCTCCAGGAGCCATCTTTCTTCCCTACTAGCACCACAAGGAAAGCATATGAACTGGAGCTGTACTGAATGATGCCCTGGTTCAACATTTCCTGTACCATCTTTTCTATTACATCCTTTTGTATAGGTGAGTAACTGTAAGGTCTAGAATTTATCAGTAGAGGAATGTGGTTATCAAACACCCCTCTAGAGGGAGGTGACTGCCTTGGCTCTTGAAAAAGGACTTTAAACTCTCCAGTAGCTACTGAATTTCTCTAGGTTTCTCTTCTTGGAGTTGTGGTTTATTATTCTCCATAGATCCCCCAGTACATATCTTAATTATGAATATTTTTGCAGTATTCACTGAAATTTTGTTCAGTGCTTTGGCATCCACAGTTTTAAAGGAAGGCACGGTTCCTTTCAATGTCACTAACTTATCATGGTACATGAACTTCATAAAGAGTTTCTCAAAGTTTACATGGATATTTCCAAGTTTGCACAACCATTGTATGCCTAACACCATATCACAGCTTCCAATAGGAAGCATCAAAAATTTATCTTTGAACATTACCCCATGCATCATCCAAGTGAAGCTCTTACTCCCATCCAGAGATTAGATTATCCTTCCATCTGCAACATAGACATCATGTGGTTGGATTTGATTAATTTTGCAGCCAATCTTCTGTGCAACTACTTTATTGATGAAGTTGTGTGTGGATCCACAATTAATAAGAACATGGATAGGATTTTGTTCTGTGAATCCTTGGATTATGAGTGTTCTGTATCCTTTAGTTCCATTTAAAGCTTGAAGTGAAATCTCACAATTTTCTATGAGATCTTCCACTACTTCATGTTCACCATTCTTCTCATCCTCTATTGGTGTTTCCCCATCTCTCTTCAACTCCTCAGTTTCCAGCTCCATAGAATAAATTTACCTTTTGGCCTTACACTTATGTCCTGGTATGAATGGTTCATCACAGAAAAAGCATATGCATTGAGCCCTTTTCTCTTCCATTTCAGCTGGAGTTAGTCTCCCCCTTCTGTTGTTGTCAAAGTTTGCAGTGACTGATTTCTTGTATCCAATCACATTTCCCTTAGCTACTCCACTAAATTCCTGACTTGGTGAACCTTTGAACACTAAGTAGCCTACAGAGAAACCTTTGATGGCCTTTCTTTGAGTAGCAAAATTTGCTTCTTGGAGCCTAGCCAAGTAATAGGCTTGGGGCAAGCTACATGGATTCCCTATCTTAACAGCATTGCTAAGCTCAGGCTTCAAATTGTTTAAGAATATACTTATGGAATATTGAGTGGACAAATTAATCCTAGTTATGACACTAACAAATGCCCTCTGGTAATCTTTCACTGACACTGTTTGCTTCATATATATTAGTTTAGTCATAGGATCGGAATATTCAGCCCCAAAACTGTCGCAAAGAGCCCATAAGTATTCTTCCTATGTTGGGAGTGGCATTTGCCCTCTACTCCTCATGTAACCTAAGTGCCATTATAGGGCATCTCCTTCGAAATGCATAGAGACCAGTTTCAGTTTTTGTTGGATAGTAATGTCTTCATTAGCAAAAAACTGCTCGACTATATACAACCATGTTCTTAGATCCTCCCCATTAAACTTAGGGAATTCCACCTTATGGTAATTGGTAAAAGGTATGTTGGGCAAGGGAGCATTGTGATTATACTATGGGGTTTGGTAAGGGTTGGGGGCAGGTGTATTCTGATGTGAATAAGGAG
Organism: Nicotiana tomentosiformis; assembly: GCF_000390325.3. Lineage (NCBI taxonomy): Eukaryota > Viridiplantae > Streptophyta > Magnoliopsida > Solanales > Solanaceae > Nicotiana > Nicotiana tomentosiformis. Next base: position 104,994,102 of record NC_090813.1, on the reverse strand, counting down.
TTAGGACATATGGTGCTTGATGATATAAGGGAAGTGGGATGTGAGTGGTTTGGTTGCAATAGACAGGTAAAAATTGAGTGTGTGGGTTGTAGGTATTGAAAAAAGGTGGCGCACCTAAAGGTACTCCCTGCATTTGGGCTGGGGCAGGTTGATAATACATGTTTGGGTTGTTTGGGTTATAAATCGGTTGTGGTTAGATCAGGGTGGTTCTGGGAGATGGAGTTTGATATGGTGAGGGTTATGGCTTTGAAATGGAGTGGGTTGTAGATGGAGTGCTCTTACAAGGTGATTTCATGAGCGAAGATTAACATTTAGTGAGGTACATGGGGTTTGCGACACTACAAGGGGGTTCGCATTAGCTTGAGGATTCGAGGCAGTGTTATCCATAGCTGATAAATCAGTAGGTACAGTAATATTAACATGTACTGCAGAAGTATTAACCCCATTAGAGCTAGGGGAGGCTATATCACCAAAATCAAAAGGTTTGTCATTAGGGGAATAAATCTCACCCCCACTGTAAGTCACAGATTTGCCTTTTTTAGGTCTCCTCCCGCTATGTACGATCTCATTGAGCACATCTTTGAGTTCATTCACAACCTCTTCCTGATTCCTGCTGTTTTGCTCTTGAGCTGCTTCAAGAAGGTCTTGTCTAGCAGAGAAACCAAATATTTTTGTAGAGATTTTCTTGAGCACATCCATGACCTCACTCATATTAGTTGTCATCGTCCCACAGAGCCAAGATATGCTCTGATACCATTGATATAAAGTGGAAGAAAAGCAAGAAAAAAGTAATGAAATAGTAAAGTAAAAAGGAAAAGCTACTAAGAAGAAATAAGAAAACTAGGGCAAAAAGCTAAAAGGGTTTTCAATTTATAACCCAAAAGAGAAATCCAATACAATATATATGAAAAAGAAGATAAAGATTCCTAGCTGGCAAACGACCTTCTCTACTCTTTCTATATCTGGTTAGACCTTGTGTGAAAAAGACAAGACAAAATGTGGGGGTCAATATATAATTACTGCTAACTATATATAAAACATAAAAGGGACTAAAGTGACTAACTTAAGAACTTAGTTCTATCCTTATGGCTAACTAACTTAACGGCCAAGTCCTTCTTTTTAAGCTCTGTGTACAACCCCTGAAGCTTCCCAATTCTCTACTTCGTATCAGATATTTGCTTTGCCTACGGTGTTCTCTCAGTATTGAAGCAGATTTGCTGAAATTGGTTCATTTTGGGGTGTGGTCGGTCTAATTTGAAGAGCGCTTGAATCTAGGATTTTGTGTATGAATAATCGTGGTGATTTTTCTTTGATTCGAGGTCTTCTTTTGCATCTTCGATGTCTTATCAAGGCCTTTGCTTTCTTCCGGATGTGAAGGAGTCGGGTAACCTCGAACATTTACCTCATTCTTATCTGCTTCCACTATTTTTGGTGTAACTACGGGATTAGACTTGTGTTGCTGGTTGCATATGTGAATTATCTTACTGAGTTTGTCATTCGAGCATCATTATTTGATCTTCTTATGTGTTTGAGTTTCGAATATGGCCGGAGGTGATGCTCCTAGTACTTCTGCTTCTGTCTATTCTCCTGACCCCTCGAGTCCACTACATTTACATTCCTCTGATGTTCCTGGAACTTGTCTAGTACTGTTCCATTTTCTGGCTCGGATTATGGTGGTTTGAAAAGAAGTGTGATAGTTTCTTTATCCGCAAAAAATAAAATTTCCCTAATTGATGGATCATGTCCTAAACTATCTGATGGTGCACCTGAACTACAAAGTGGAATAGATGTAATAATATGGTAATATCATGGATAACTAATTTTTATCCCCAACCATTGCTGAGAGTGTGCAATATTCCGAGACAACTGAGAGTATATGAAAGCAACTAGATAGTAGATATGATGTTGTAAATGGGACCAAGGTTTTTGGGAAAAAAAAAAGGAACTTGCTTTTACTTCTCAAGGTTCTTTGGACATAGCTTCATATTTCAATAAACACAAAAAATTATGGGATGAATTAGAGGTGATGCGCAAGAAACTTTAGAATTCTTGTGTGTGTCCAGCTAAGGCTGGTACTCAAAAGGAAGAGGAGAAGGATAAGGTGTACCAATTTCTAATGGGTCTCAATGAAACCTATGTGAGTGTGAGAAGTAACCTTTTGATGATGAATCCATTACCTTCCCTTGATACTGCCTACAATATACTTCTCCAAGATGAGCGGCAAAGGCAAGTAAATTTTGTTACTCGATTTCATCCAGAATCATCATCTTTTAATGTGAATTTCAACGGGAAGAATCCAGTCCACCCTAATCCTCCTCAAAGACAATGTAATCAGAGAGTTAATTTTGATCAATCCAAGGTCAATCTCTTCTGCAAGTATTGCAAGAAACCTGGACACTTGATTGATAAATGCTATAAGCTCCACGGTTTTCCTCAGAATTTTAAGTTCACCAAAAGAAGAAAAATGGCAGCCAATGCCACTGTTGATTCAATCTCTCACAGTCTTGGGTATGGGTCTGACAATATTTTTTTTGTAAGTGGTATGCAAGCTGAACATGGTTCACTGGTACCTGGTTTGACAAAAGAGCAATATTCTCAGCTGATGACTCTATTACAACAAACTCATGTGTCTGATTCTGGTCCCTCTGGTCCTCTGTCCAACCTTGTTGGGTCTGCAAACTTTGCTGGTACTCTCTTGCATACTAATGTCATAGGGAATTTCATTTCTTGCATGTTTTCTCATTTTACTGGTTCTATTTGAATAGTAGATTCTGGTGCCACCGACCATATGACCGCCAACAAAGACTTACTTTTTAATATCATTCCACTCACTATTCCTTTGCTTGTTTCCCTTCCAAATGGATATAAAGCAAAAGTGATATGCACTGGTTCATTTGCTTTAACCACATCTATTACACTTCACAATGTGCTTTTCATTCCTTCATTTCATCATAATCTTATTTATGTGTGCAAGCTTATAAAGCAGCTGAATTGTATAGTCCAGTTTAGTTCTGATTCCTGTGTGTTACAGGGCCCTTCTCTAAAGATGCCTCTGGAACTTGGTAAACTGGATAATAGGCTTTACAAGCTTGTGCAACAGAATTCACCACTTCCTACCCCATCCTATATTCAACATCCAATTTCAAATAGTTGCAGCTTACCTTCTCTATGTGATACTCTTTCTGCTCAATCATCTGTAAATACTTCATATGCTTTTCCTGATGCATTTGTACATACTCCACTTTGTAATAAAGTTGCAATGAATAAACTTGATATACTTTGGCATAATAGACTTGCTCATGTGCCTTTTGTTAGGATGAAAACTATTTCTGTGTTATCTAATTCTCTTTTTACTAAGAAGTCTTTTCCTTGTCATGTTTGTCCCTTATCTAGGCAAACTAGACTTCCATTTCCTGATAGTACAATTCATAGTACCAAACCATTCCAACTAATCCACATAGATACTTGGGGACCTTATCACACTCTTACACACTCCAATTCCAGATATTTCCTTACAATTGTTGATGATTATTCAAGAGCAACTTGGACTCATCTAATGGGATCCAAGAGTAATGCTTTCTCTTTACAAAGGCATTCATTGCAATGGTTCATACACAATTTAGTGTGAAATTACAGCAAGTGAGAAGTGATAATACACTAGAATTGGGAGGCAACAATTTTGCTATTTCCTTTTTTGCTAAAAATGGAATCATTCACCAAACTAGTTATCCCTACACACCTCAACAAAATGGTGTGGTGGAAAAAAATATATAGAACTTTACTTGAAGCTTCCAAAGCATTAATGTTTCAATCCAATATTCCTATAAGATTTTGGGGGGGACTGCTTATTAACTACAACCTACATTATAAATAGACTTCCTTCCAAAATTCTTCATGACAAATCCCTATTTGAGCTCCTGTATGGATATCCTCCAACTTACTCTCATTTGAGACTTTTTGGTTGTTTATGTCATGCAACTATTCCTATTCCTCAGCGAGACAAGTTTAAACCAAGAGCTATTCTTTGTGTTTTCCTTGGTTATCCTTTTGCTAAAAGGGGGTATAAACTCTATAACCTTCACACCAAATAATGTTTGATTCCAGGGATGTAGTTTTTCATGAAGAGATTTTTCCTTTTTCCAAACCTGCCCCATCTTCCTCCCCAACCCAGTCATCAGTATCATATGATGATGATCCTACTCCTTCTTTGCCCACTAGTTATGCCTCTATTCCTCCTGCTTCTACTTCTTCTAATTCTACTCCATCTTCACCTTATGTTGGTCCTACTCCTTCCTCTCCCATTCCTCATATTTCTCCTCATATTTCTGAAATTTCTCCTTCTTCTACTCTAATCTCTCAACCAGATTCCCTTCTCATTCCTGCCCAATCTCCAGCCTTGCCTACAAATCCAATTCTATGGAAATCTGTTAGGCAATATCAACCTCCTTCCCATTTACAAGATTATGTCTGTCAACTCCCTCCTTCCTTTTTTGGTTCTACCTCCTCTTTCCAACATGCAGATGTTGAACCTACTACTTACTCTCAAGTTGCTTTAGTTTCATCTTGGCAAGAGGCCATGAGGAAGGAATTTGAGGCCTTAGAGGCCAATCACACTTGGGATATAGTCGAGTTACCTAAGAGCAAGAAACTTATTGGTTGTAAATGGGTATATATACTTAAATATAGGGCTGATGGTAGTGTTGAAAGATATAAAGCAAGATTAGTAGTTAGAGGTAACACCCAAGTGGAAGGTGTTGACTTTACTGAAACTTTCTCACCCATTATGAAGATGTCCACTATTAAGTGTTTAATTGCTCTTGCTGTAAAAAGAAAATGGTCTTTGTTTCAATTAGATGGTAATAACGCATTTCTTCATGGTGATCTTGATGAAGAAGTTTACATGAAACTCTCTCCTGGACTCTCTGTTTCTGCCTTGTCTGTTTCTACTTCCATTCCTTTGGCTTGTAAATTGCAAAAGTCTCTCTATGGGTTGAAGTAAGAATCTAGACAATGGAATGCTAAATTGTCTCAAGCCTTGTCACTACAAAAAAAGGGCCTAATTGCGGCGGTTTATTAGCAGGGGTCAGCTCCAACCCCCACAAATTTCATTAAATAACAGGGATTTACTTAACTGACACAATAAAAGAAAATAGCGGCGGCTGAAAACCTACGCTATCTGCAAAAAATAGCACGCTAATATTTCCCACGCTATTTTTTGCTTCGTTCATTTTTTTCTCAAAAGCTCAAAAGCTCCGCCCACTTCTCAAAAGCTCAAAACCTCCACCACGCTCAAAACCTCCGCCGCGCTCAAAAACTCAAGGTAAAGATCTCAATTTTGAGAGATTAACTCAAATTTCATGATTCTTTCTACTTTATTTTTCTTAGAATTAAAAGTTTTGTGTAAATTTCTCATTCCGTTTGTAAGATTTGAACTCAAATCCTCGTTTTTCCCTCTTTTTTCTTTGATTTTCCTCATGTTTTCCCCCTATAGCAGTGGCAAAGGCATCTCAATCACTCACTCTAGCATAGTAATCGACAAGTATCTTCAATTACATTAAGTTTTTCTACCCTATTTTTGGTTTAGTGCAATGTTATTTCTACAAATGGGTCTTTCATCTTCCCCATTGTATTTGTATAATCTGTAACTTTTGTATGTTTTCTATTGCATGTGGCTTTAATTTTATTTTTGCTGTTTTTTTGGATACTTTATGTTAGATTTTGATTTTCTCTATTTATTTGAAATTTTTTTTGATGAACTAGCAGAAAATATAAAATTTTTATGCCATGTTGTATGAGGATTTATATGGGTGTATTGTGATTCTAAGGTTTGGTGTTTGAGCAAAAATTTGGTAAATTTTCTTTAATAAATTATTTTACTGTTTATATGGATGTACTGTTTTACTCCAGTAAAATAGTTTATTACAGAACTGGACATATCTAATCAAATTTTAGTTTACAGATGGATACAATTAAATTCCAGCACATGGATAAGCATGAAATAGTTTAAATTAAACTAAACATTCTAGTTTACAGAACTACACATTCCAGTTTCATGATACAATTAAACCTCCATCGTATAACTAGATGGTTAGTAGCATGAAACAGTTTAAATTTTCTTTAAAGCCATGTTATAAAGGAGTGCATACAGAACTAAGAGAAAACAAAACCTTTTAGAATCAAAGTTCATCCTATAACTTTTAACTTTTTTAAGTTATAAAGGAGTGCATACAGAACTAAGAGAAAACAAAACCTTTAGAATCAAAGTTCATCCTATGACTTTCAATTTTTTTAACTTTTCCTTCTAAAGTAAGCCTCCCTTATTTTGACAATCTATCTCAAATCTACCGGTACTTCATGAAAATTACAAAAATCTTTTCTTAAGATATTTGGTTATGTATGTTCTCTGTTTCAATTAATTAATTTTTTCATTTTCTATTCTGTTAACTTATACTAATAGACTACTCATTTTCTTCCTCATGAAATCTTATAGGTGATATTATTGCATAATAATATAATTTTCAATGGATAAATCTTGGATTGGAATGCCAAGGAACACACCAGAGCATTTGCTTAGTTTGAATCAATTTCTAGATTTTGCATTTAACAATGGAACTATAGGAGATAAAATAAAATGTCCATGTCCTAAATGTAGTTCTAGGAAGTGGCAGACTAGAAATATAGTGTTTGATCATTTGATCGACAAGTCGTTCCCTCAAAACTTTGTCACTTGGGTTATGCATGGGGAAATGAATGTATTGCATAATTATGGAAACATAGAGGCCACTCAAGATGCACCACCCATTGAAAATCCTGTAGAATTGTTGATTAATGAAATATTCGAGGGCTTAAGGCATGAAGGAGTTGATGTAGGTCCGTCACAAGTAGTCGGAGAAGAATAAATGATACATGATATTCCCACTTCAAATAACAAAGATTTTTTTGAGTTGCTTAGAGATGGATGCCAAGAATTATATGAAGGGTCTAAGTATTCAAAGTTGGAATTTTTGTTAAAGCTTTATCACATAAAGTGTTTGTCTGGGTTAAGTGACAAGGGAATGACTATGATACTAGATCTACTCAGAGATGCATTTAAATTTGCAAAGATTCCTCATTCTTTTTATGAAGCCAAGAAGACCATCAGTAAGTTGTGTCTTGATTATATCAAGATAGATGCTTGTCCAAATGATTGCATGTTATACTGGGAGGATGATGTTAATGCAGAAGCATGCAAGTATTGTCACACTTCTATATGGAAGCCCGAGAAGGAGAGTAGTAAATACCATGAACCAACTACAAGTAAGAAACAAAAGAAGAAGAAAAATAAGAAGCCTGCAAAAATTTTGCGCTATTTTCCATTAAAACCAAGATTACAATGATTGTTCATGTGCTCTAAGATTGCAGAGCATATGAGATGGCATGCAGAGGATGATAACAAAGATGGAACCATAAGACACCCTATAGATGGTGAGGCATGGAAGAGGTTTAATACAACTTTTCCTGTATTTGCTTCCGATCCTCGAAATGTTCGATTAGGTCTGGCTAGTGATGGGATCAATCCTTTTGGGACAATGAATACTAATTATAGCATTTGGCCTGTAGTTTTGGTTCCATATAACCTTCCTCCTTGGTTGTGTATGAAGCAAATAAATTTTATCCTCTCAATAATCATTCGAGGTCCACGTACGGCGGGGAATAATATAGATGTATACCTACAACCCCTTATTAAGGAGTTGAATGAGTTGTGGAGTGAAGGTGTGGACACTTTTGATTCATCAAAGGATGAAATGTTTAGAATGTGAGCAGCTCTTATGTGGACAGTTAGCGACTTTTCTGGACTTGATATCTTATCTGGTTGGAATACACATACTGGTCTTGCATGCCCCTCTTATAATTTTGACGCAGAACCTTATCGACTTCGTCATAGTAGAAAGTGGTGTTTTATTGGCCATCGTCGATTTTTGGGAAGAAATCATAAATTTAGAATGATGAGACATCGTTTTGATGGAAATGTTGAAGAGAGGACCCCTCCAAAGAAGTTATCAGGATCAGACATTTTGCAACAAGTGAAAGATATCAATGTCATATTTGGAAGATAAGAAGAATTGAATGATACAAGGAAAAGAAATAGGAAAAAGAGTATTGGAGAAGGTGCAACTCAACAATGGAGAAAAAAAGCATATTCTTTGATCTTCCATATTGGGAGTCTAACTCATTGCGCCATAATTTAGATGTTATGCATATTGAAAAGAATGTGTTTGATAATATTATATACTCTTTGCTAAATGATAAAGAAAAATCAAAGGATCATGTTAAGGTTCGAAGAGATCTACAAGATATGGGTATAAGGCGTGATCTTTGGCCGGATGAGAATGGTGAATGTCGGCTTGGTGCATTTACAATTCCAAAGGATAAGAAACTGGCCTTCCTAAAGACATTAAAGAATATCTTAGTGCCAGATGGTTATTCAAGTAATATATCTCGTTGTATTTATTTGGATCAAAAAAAGATATTTGGATTAAAAAGTCATGATTGTCACATCCTTATTGAACAACTGTTACCAATAGCAATCCGCAATGTGCTTCCAAACCAGGTTGTTGCAATGTTGGTAGAGCTTTCCTCCTTTTTAGGCATCTTTGTCTGAAAAGCTTAAGCCTCTCAAACCTAGAAAAGCTACAAAATCGGATTGTGGAAACTCTTTGCCATCTAGAGATGTCATTCCCTCCATCATTTTTTACTGTAATAGTTCATCTAAATATTCATCTAGTGGATGAAGTAATACAAGGTGGTTCGGTATATTATCGGTGGATGTATTTTATTGAAAGGTAAAATATTTCTTATTCAAAATTATTTTAATAGATCTTGTAATAGTATTTCAATGTAAATGTTTCTTCTAACACTTTATTATTTTGGTTATAGATTATTAGGTCATTTCAAGTCCCTTGTAGGAAATAAATCACAACCAGAAGGTTCTATAGCTGAAGGTTACATAGTTGAAGAAGCTCTAACTCTTTATTCTCGTTATTTTGAGGGAATTGAGTCAAGGTTAAATCGACCTAAACGTGTAAACGATGAACCAAATCATAATAAGGTTTCCGAAGTGTCATCTATGTTCCCTCAACAAGGTAAACCCGTTGGAGGCTCCACAACAGAACCATTGACTCTTTTGGAGAAAACGCAAGCTCATCGATATGTGTTACTTAATTGCGCAGCAGTAAAGCCATTTATTGAGTAAGAAATTTGATTTGATTTGATTTATAAGAAACATTTAGAGTAATTGGATTAAAATTGATGCATATAACACCTTGTAGTGAATTTAGACATCACATCAGAAGAAGTAGAGATCGAAGACTTTCACCAACAGAGGTAGAGAGGAGAGTTAGTAAAGAGTTCCCTAATTGGTTTTCTAAGCGAGTGAGTGAATGATATTTAAAATATTTCCTAATTGGTTTCCTAAGCTTTCTTGTATCAATTTGTAATTTCTAACAGAAATATGTTGTTTATTTATATTATGAATCCAGATATAGCAGACACTATCTCTGATGATATAAAGTTCTTAGCACAAAGTCCAGCACAAGATGCAAGAAGATTCAGTGCTTATAACATTAATGGACTCAAATTTCGGACTTTGTCTAGAGAACAAGGATTAAAAACTCAAAATAGTGGAGTTTTTCTTGTCTCTAACACTTCGTGTATTGCATCTAGTGCATATAGATATGCAAGACAAGCAGACCTGCCATATTATGGGAAGTTGAAAGATATTATTGAGCTTAATTATTATGGACGGTTCAAGGTTGTTCTCTTTAAATGCTAGTGGGCTGACACTACTCGAAATAGAGGGTTCAAAATACATGTTTGGAAGTTTAATTGTGTCAACTTCTCTAAATTGATCCACCTTAGTGATCGTGGGGATGATGATCCATATATTGAAGCATCTCAAGCAAATATGGTCTACTATATTGATGATGAAACTGATAAAGGATGGAGTATCGTTGTACATCTAAAGCCAAGAGATTTGTTTGATATGGGAGATATTAATGAAGAAGAAATATACGAGAATGAGCCATACCGACAACAAGAATTTGGACATTTTTTTTATGTTGATTACGAGAATATCCAAATTGCAATAGAGGAGCATATGACTAAATAGATATAATAAAATATTCAAATTGCAATTGCAACAAGAATTTGGACAATCTTTTTTTGCTTGATTAGGATATTTTGATTATTATTTTTTTCTTCAAAACTTACTATCTTTTGGCTAAGAAAGTGATATTTATTCTTTATGAAAATTTTGTGATTGTTTGTTGCTCGGATTTTGCGTAGAATTCAGTAAGTGTTTGATAAGCTATTATAATGTGGATCTAACATGTTCAAATATTTCTTTGAATGTTTACTTTTTAACCATATTGGATTCTTATTTCTTATATTTCTCAGTTACTACTATTTTTATGAGCTATATTTTGTTAACTTGGTATTATATGAGAAAGAGGTAAGGCAGAAGCATTGCTGATGAAAATTTAGAAGCCATTTTCTGAACTGAAATATTGTTCAAGAGAAAAGGGAAGAGTGTGAGATGATGATGTCGTGATTTGTAAAGAAGGGCTTTTTATAGGATGAAAATAAGATCTAATTTTCATTTACACATCCGAACATGACTGTTCTAAAATTGCCATTAGGATACAGTTATTGTGAAATACAGAAGGGCATGCGAGTATGTGACTGTGTGAATTTCTTGGTTTTCAGAGTACTACTTCTAGGACTTCTTTTTTTACTTCTTAGATCTGATGGTTATCGAGGTTATGATCATGCTATAATACCAGTTATGAGAAAGAGAACTTTAGTAAATTTATGTGTATATCTTAAATTAGATTCCGACTTGCACACCATTCTTTTATCTTGAAGTTTGTGGATTTTCTTTGCATTGCTTATTAAATTCATTCATTATTGAATTGCAGATATGCCAAGGTTCAAGCGTTTGCTGAAAAAGCAAAATTCAGATCAGTCACAAGGTACTGAATCAACACCTTCTTTTCTTCAATCAACGGCATGCATGCCAACACATCCGACCACGTCAACTTTGGCTACAACACATCTGACCCCATCATTTCAGCCCACATCACAGGCGGCTCCAATATTTCAGCCAGCATCACAGCCGTCTCAATCAGTTCACTCAACATCCCATCCAGCTCCAATGGATCAGGCCGCATCACAGCCGACACCGGCAGTTTACCCTGAATCACAGCCATCTCGGTCAGTTTACTCGACTCCAATAGATCAGGACTCATCACAGCCAGGTCCAACAGTTCAGGCCTCATCTAGAAAGCGTTCATGGAGCCATTGGACTACAGAAGCAATAGGTAAATACTTTTGACTATTACTATATATTCAGCAGTCCCTTCTAAGTCACTTCAAGTTGAGGCAACAATCATTGAACAAAATTAATGTAGTGTAGCCAAAAGTCTTTATTTTTGGATTCGGCTGATCTTTTTTGTTATACAAATTCAGAACAAAATATCAAGAAACTCAAAGTGAAAGTTAACGAAGTGCTAAATTTAACGTGTGAAGAACATATTGTGGTTGATTTTGATTACCTTGACGAACCATTTGGAGATGCACGCGGCCTTCTTTCAGGCTTTTGTGGAATTTTAGCATGTGACTGCGCTTTATTTCCTATTCACTATGAGAAATGGTCAAGTTTACCTATATCATACTTCAATCGCGTCTTCGATCAAATTATAAAGGTATAAGCTCTACATTCTTAGAACTATATCACTGTTTCTTTTTTTGGAGAAAGACAACTATATCTCTATTTTGTCTTTGAACTATAGCTTTACATTCTTAGAACTAATAGGATCAGGAGCATTCCGTAAATGAACAAAATTATTGTTGCATATAAAAGTGCCATCAACTCCTGAAAAATGGATCAACAAAGATTTGCTAACATACAAAAAGGTATGAAGTAGAGTTGAAAATTCATTATCAAGGCTTGTTGTTTATATTCTTGACCAAAATATTATATACTCTGCTCTGACATTTCATCAGGCCTACTCAAGACTTTGGCAGAACATAGTAAGCCTTACCGTTTTGCTTAAGAAGCTTGTTAATTAATGATTGCTCTGCCATTAGAATCCACAAACCATGATACTTGGTTTAACCTTGGACGCTTTTACAGATTGATGCACCATTTACCTTTTTCTTTCTTAAATAGAGATTAGCCATAACTTTTTGTTGAACAAGAATCACAAGTTCAGTAAAGAGTATACATTAACACTTTGCTGTAAACAAGAGAATATTACAAGAACAGAGACAAAAAAAGCAAATAGACAAGACCTTTTATTATACAAAAACCACAAGGATATGCTAACCAATGTTTTATTCTTGAAGCCCAAGTTCTTCTTTAAGACAGAGTCATTTGCACAACAACATGTTTATAAATCTATTGGAAAGAAATGAGCTGCAAATAGGCTCAACTTGTGGAGTGCATCTGAAGACCCACTTAAAAGTAGAGCTGAGATTATTGATAATGTGCCGGATGGAATTCCGCCGGATCAATGGATTTATTTTGTTGATTATCAATATAAAGATTCAACAAAGGTACTTATATAACTGCTTCTACTAGTCTTTATAATTATATTATTATTTATTCTTCTAATTGAGTTTCAAGATGCGTAAAAGAAATGCTGAAAATAGAAAAAAATAGACGATTCCACACACAGGTGGTTCCAAAGCCAACGCTACAAGAAGGGCTGAAATGCTTAGTAAATTAACTTACTATGTAATTATTTCTAAGTAGTAACTAATTCTAATTTGATTTTTTATTTATAGATGGCTCAGACTGGACAAATACCTGGACGAGCACAAATATATATTGTTACTCATAAGAATGAAGATGGAGTATATGTTAATGAAGAAGCAAAAGAAATATGCGTAAGTTTGTGCGAATTATTAGCTTATCTTAAACGTGATGGCTGATGCTATTTTCATTTAGTTGTTTCATTTTGAAAATTTTAGAAAACTTGTGATATGAAGTTTGAACAGCGGCAATTACGGATATGAAATTTAGTTGTAGCAGTTTAAATATTTGAAATTTAATTCTGGCAGTTCAAACTTCTTACCACTAATATGTGCAAATGGCATATTTTGATGAATAATGCTTGTAGAACGATTTCAAGTTAGCTTGAGCAATAAATTGATTAGACGTTCATCTTATTCAGCAACCACTAGCTTTTGTGATTAGGCATTTATTTCTGACGAACATATTGAGTTCAAGTCAAGTTAAATATTACCATTGTGTCTTTCTTATTTGTTGGTCCCTTCCAGATCCAGATCAAATCGAATTTTGACACTAGACAAATGCATCCATGTTGGCTTAGTTGTGACAATGAATTTTGTTTGTGTAGGAAATAATTGAGTTAGCTTTGAGCCAAAGCACCATAGACGAGTCTCAAATTTTGCCAAATGATGCCATTGTTAAGGTGCTAGGAAAAGAGCACTTTGGAAGGGTGAGGTGTTTGGGATTAGGCCCTGTCCCTAATAGAGTTTTTAAACAAGTAAGACCTCGTTTTGGTGGTACAAGTTCTTCAAGTACTGAAGGTTCATGTTCGTCCCAATGTCAACATAACCATAATCAAATGATGAATGCTCACAATCAAATGATGAACGCTTTCAAGGCATATATGATAATGAAAGAAGGGATTATACCAGAACAGTTTGCGGGGTTCTTTGCTTCTCCTTCGACGGTTTCTCCTACAACGGTAAGTAAAGTTCTTCAATATTTTTTTCTAGTCCTACAATGTGTGCGCAAGTCTAACACCAGTTTCTTGTGAATCTATAAGTACAAGTGGCCTTGTTGTTATATCTGTTGTTGTTACTTATTTACTTACAGTATTTAGTAGAACCTAGAGTTACATCAATTTTTTATTCTTGCATGGTTTTTATACTTTGTTTTTTTATGGCAGCCAAGTGATGCAGACAGTGAACCCCTTTTGCCAATGGACGCAAGAAGATCATGCGGTGATAGTAATTCTAGTGGCAATTGTTAATTTTATTGTAATTGTCTTAGATAATTAATTGTGACGATGTAATTATGTGGTTGAAGCAGATGTTAGAATGTTGGAGTGAATGTTTTGTATTTAAAATAGTTTTTGAGTGATGCTACTTAATGTTGACAATTTAGTTTTAAAGACTAATGATATTTTATGATACGTTTTGTGATTTTATGATATATTATCGATTTCTTTTAACTTTAAAATATATTTTTTTTGCTTTGATTATGATTTACAGCTTAATTAGTGATTTTGTCAATAATATATGAATTAAAAAATTCAATAAATTCTTGAGGTTATGACTGACAGGAGCTTTAAATATAAGCTAATAAAAAAGAATAAAAATTATATTGCGGAGGTTTTAAACCGCCGCAATTCGTAACTGAAAATTATTTTAAATAGATTTAAGTTTTAGATCTACGGGGGTCAACCGCTGCGAAGTAACCTCCGCTACTTAGTTCTGGCGGTCAGCTAAAAACTGCCGCAAATCGATTGTGACGACTCTTATTGTGGGGGTTTTAACGACTGCCGCAACAACATATTGCGGGGGTTTTAAACCGCCGCAAACCTTAAAAATAACCCCCGCAATTAGGCCTTTTTTTGTAGTGATGTGTTCAAGAGGATATACTCATTCCATTAATGACTATTCACTATTTGTTAAGGGGCTCCTGGGCGTCTTGTAGTTTTGGCAGTGTATGTTGATGACATACTTCTTACAGGGGATGATGCCTCTGAAATTTTAGCACTTAAGCATTTTTTAGATGGTGAATTCAAAATTAAGGACCTGGGTTCCTTGAATTATTTCTTGAGTATTGAGATCACTTATTTTGATGATGGAGTTCTTTTAAATCAAAGGAAGTTTATTCTTGATCTTCTTAAGGAGCATGATTGCTTGGCTGCTAATTCAGTCGTTTGTCCTTTGGATTTGAATATTGAGTTCTCAGCAGATTCAGAGGATTTGTTGCCTAACCCAGCTACTTACAGAAGTCTTATTGGCAAGCTATTGTTCCTAACTCATACGCGACCTGACTTGTGCTTTTTTATACAACACTTGAGTCAGTTCAATCAGGCTCCTCATGTGCCTCATATGTTTGTTGCATTACACATTCTGCGTTATCTCAAAGGCACTGTTGATCTTGGTTTATTTTACTCTTCAGCTTCTGATCTCACTTTAACAGCTTACTTTGACAATGATTGGGCAACATGTGCTGACACTCGCAAATCTGTGACTGAATTTTGTATCTTCTTGGGTGACAACTTGGTAGGTTGGAAATCTAAGAAGAAACCTGTTGTTTCTTTATATTCTGTTGAGGCAGAGTATCGGGCTCTTAGCAAAGTGGTGGCAGAATTTACTTGGTTGACTCGCATTCTATCTGATATTTGTGTGCCTGTTTCCTTACCTGTTTGCGTTTTTTGTGATAGTGAGGCAGCTATACACATAGCCATGAATTCGGTTTTTTACGAGCGCACAAAGTTGAAGTGGATTGTCACTTCATTCGAACCAAGCTTTCTGATGGGTTAATCACTCTATCTCACATCTCCACTGCTAAGCAGCCAGTCAACATCTTCACAAAGTCGTTGCCTGGTCCTATTCATCAGCAACATTTGTCCAAGTTGAAGTTGATCTCCCCCTTCAACTTGAGGGGGGGTGTTGAGTTGAGGGATTACTTGTCTTCGAGGCCTAAGCATAAACACTAATTTGGGCTTAGCTATTTATTTCGGAGTTGGCCCACATGTTAGTAGGAACAGTTAGTCCACCAGTTTAGGCTCATTGTATATAAAGAAATGTACATAGTATTTTGTATAGTTTTGGACAGATATTTTCATTTTGCTTAATGAGAGTCCAATATTTCTCTTTTCTCTGTTACCTGCCTCCAAATCTTAACAGTTTCTCTATGCGATTTCATGATTTCCTCATGTTTTCAGCATACAGCAGGGAAATGGTCAAATACACAATATGGCGTCTGAATTGGAGCATTCAGTAAAGTTACAAATAAGATGTGGGCTCGATATATACATTCCAATAATTATAAGTATTACAGAGCAGTCTCTCTTCCACCTCCCACCTCACTAAGGAAAAACACAAGGAGAAGGACGAACAAAATTTTACCCAAAATAAGGAAGACAAACAGATGAATTATTCTGCAATTTGCGGGGTGTTTCATTAGGTCAAAGATCTATTCCATTCTACGTGGAATTCCAAAGAGTAGCCTACTAGTAATTAAGGGCCTGGTCGTGCTACTCTATGATTATCTGTTTGTTATATCGTGGAAAATTCTACCACTAACGAAAGGCACAAAAATTCAAGTTCAACTGGAGAAAGACATTTTTTTTAATGCAGTATTTAAATGAAATGGTATCATAAGCTGCAACAAAAGGGAAACGGGGAAAAAAAGAGTTGTTCATGTATTCAAGTTGATTTTACGAATAGTACTTCAACATTCTTGTTCATTAATATTTCAATAAGAATAAACTAAAGGAAATTACGCTTAAATGACCTTAAAAATGGATAGTTTGATTTTTTATCTGCCCCATGAGCAAACCTTTAAGGTCAAAAGCAAAAGTATTGCACATGGGACCAACGAGGGCAATATTTGTTAAACTTGGAGTTCTGCCCATGGTACAGCCAAGGTAAAAAAATCAATATTGAAATTGAAATATTCTATTTGTGCAAATCACCCAACAAAATTCCATGCTCAATCACATTACATTGGCACAAATTAGAATAAAGGGAGTAAATACTAAAAGCCGCCTAAAATAAAAGTTGGGACAGCTAGGATTATTTGCCATGATTTAATTTTAGCCCCATAGAGTTTAGCCAGAAGGTTGGCCTAAAAGGAAGAAATATTGGACTGGCCCAAATTAGGTTCATATGTCGTTCATTCAAAGCCAAAATGGCCCAAATGAGATGTGCGAATTCACACGGTCACTCACTTTACTACTATAACACTTGTTGGAAGTGTTCGTAGCACGAACAACCACAGCTAGTTAGGTATCAACAAAAAAATGAAAATGAGATGCAAAGTGCAGAAAAGGAAATTGCGAATCTACTAAGAATTTGAAGAACTTTAATGATTAGTTACATGTGAGAGTTTTCAAACTGATATTTTCTCATATTACTTTAACATTTTCGTCAACTACTACTTCAATAGGAGTAATAAGCAAATTAAACAATATACTTCATCATTTCCAATATATCTCACACGATTACCAATTGGAGACTCAAACAATTTTCTCTTTAACCATTTAATTATATGTGACAGTTTGTGACATAAAAAATTTAGAATACTTGACCCCAATACTTCGATCTGCTTCATTTTTTTCAAAACAAAAAAATTATGAAATTTCGAGCTCATTATCATTACATAAAGTGCAAAAAATGGAACAAAAAAATAGAAGTTATGCCAGTTGGGATTATTTGCCCTGATGTTTAGGCCCAATACAACTTCAAATAAGTGGCTGATTCTCTAATTATCCAGATTAGTTTCTCGTTGTCCTCCAATTGGGTTGCCAAAGGAAATTTACAAAAGGCCAGGGAAAGGACGCGCGTTGCGCGTGTCCCTCGTATTAATAAAAATAAATTTCTAAAAACAACATAAAAATATTTTAAAAAATGTATTTGCGTTATAATATAAAAATTAATAAAAATTTGCAAGTTTCAAAATGATAAAATTAATTATATTTAGAAGTTTAATCAACTCTAGTAGTTTTTCGTTCAGCTTGTTCTTATACTTGCTTTATTGTACAAAAAAATAAAAATGGACAAAAAATGTGAGTATACTTCCAATTCTAGGTTTTTTTTATTGTTCAAGGGAAATAGAGCGTCCTAATTGCTCTTCAAAGTCTAAAATATTGCCTACCCCTTACCTTAAATATGAATTATCATTGATTCTTCCATATATGTTTTTTAATCAAAATTGTGTTTTTCATCATTTTTTTAACGTGCTCTTTATTAGCATAAAAATTGCAGGATGAGTTAGTTACTTTAATTTCATTAATTTATTCCTTTTTTCACATAATATACATCCATGAAAAGTAACATATAAGAAATATTATTATGTTACATATATAGTTCAGATAAAGAAAAACGTTTATGTAAGGTAGAATTTTAATTGACTTTAAATTCTTAAATTTTAGGACTTCTTATTAGTTAAAATAAGTAAATATTTAATAATTAAAATTTTAGTGGATTTCAAAGTACTAAATATTAGGATAATAATTAAATGACTATTTTGTCTAGTGTGAACTCTATTTTTTAAAGGTAAAAAAGGCGAACGACATTTCGCTAAGGACGTTCGTGTACGTGCGTTGCACGTGTGGCTCACGCTAATCAATAAAAAATATACTACATCCATCTCAAATTATTTGTCGTGCTTTCTAAGAATAGTTGTCTCAAATTATTTGTCATTTTAGAAGTTTAAGATAAAATAAATTATATATTTTTCATTTTACCCTTAATAATAATTATTCTTGACAATGGAGATAACACATAAATAAAATAAATATTCCATGAAGAGAGACTATATTTTAAGACATAAATAAGGGTAAAATACTTCAAACCCCCTCCTAATTAATGTTTCTTAAGGGATGGGTAAAAGAGAAATACAACAGATAATTTGACACAGATAGACTGTATAAGAAACACAAATTATTGAAAATAGCAATTGATGCTAAAATAAGTGCAACAATTTCTTAAATGCTAAAAAAAATTAATGTTATACCTTGACATATTAATTGCATCCAATATATTCTAAACTTACAAAGACGATAAAAGTATTTAAAATAAAAGAATTCTCATAATATTTATCATGATTGAAGAGAGATATAGTGAGCGTTAACAGTCTAGATCACAAAAATAAAAATAAAAAATTCTCTAACGACAATGTAAAAAATATATGGAGCTGTCATCTATTGTAACAAATGCAAAAGGAGAGAAAAAATAAATGACAAATAAATAAATTATATTCTATTATTTTATCCTTATTGCTTCAAGTCTGTATTATTTTAATTTGGCTCTTAATACTACATCATCAATATTGTTTTATTTTTTTTGATTGCTTTAACCACAAATTGCTCTTTTTTTAAGCCAACTTTATGTACTCTAAGAGTTTTTTCAACTTGATGTTTTTCTATTTAGAAAAGAATTGTCTGGCATTATTTTGTTAATTAGTTAATTCAAAAACTTAATTTTTTGTTCTCAATAAGGAAATAATTTATTTTTTATTGATTCAAATTCTTGATATTGGCTCATCATCTCAATAAGGATTATTTTGTTATTTTTTATTTTTGGATATTTGTGTTTGCAGAATCATGAGCATTACCAAATACTACTTTTCTAGTCTCTGTCTCTCGCCCCCTCTCTGTTTATCTTCTATACTTTCAAAATATTATATGTCATTTGTTTTAATTATTGAGTGTAATTTTAAAGATATTATACATAAAAATTTACTAAATAAAAAATATTTTTTGGAGAGAAAAGTAGTTCAAATATAATATGAACGATTATAGTTCACATATAATAATATGAAAAGAATTACGATTATATTACATTATTCAAATAAAAAAATATTTTATGTAAGATAATTAAAAAAATATTAATCGGTTTTAAAGTCCAATATAAAGATTTAACAAAAAAATTAGGTGCAAGAAAGGGATAACTTCTAAAGTATTAACCATTATTTTACATATAAATTTGCACCTTTTATCCATGACAAAATTTTTTTGTTATATATTTCAAGATCTCGTGGTTGATATTTTTATAACTTTTACAAGAACAAAATTTACAAAAATAGTACTTTTACTCATCTTTCGTGGTTGATATTTTTCAACTTCTACGAGAACTAAACATGAAAAAATTATATTACTTATTTAAAGTCCTAAATACGTGTCCTTTTAAATATTAGGCATAAAAGTTGTATGATCTATTAATTACTTTAATATCGTTAAAACACACACATTAGTTTACTTTTTTCCCCATAGAATCTGCATCCACTAAAAGTAATATGAAAGATTTATAAGTATTTTATAGAGTTTAAACAAGGAAAGAATTTATGTATGGTACAATACCAATTGATTGAAAGCCCTAAAATTTAGAACCTTACCTACTTCAAATAAGTAAAGATTTAATAATTAAAATTTTAGTCAATTTTAAAGTTCTAAATATTAGGGAATTAATTAAATGACTGTTTTATCCAATGTAAAATTTATTTTTAAAGGGTAAAAAAGACGAACGATATTTCGCTAAGAGGTTTCGTGATTTTAATATATATATGAGGGCCTTAAGGTCGGTGACGTGGCGCTCCCTTTCAGTGGCAAATCCCGTTTCCTCCCTCTACGCATTTTAAAATTGATACCCCCGCGAATAACAGAAAAAACCTCAAAATACACAAAAACCTTCGGATGCACAACCGCTTCTTTCACACCACATTATCTACTCTATGTAATCCATCTCTTTCACCGTACTCCTCCCTCGCTTTCACTTTCTGTGTTTGGTACCCTTCTCTCCCTTCTTACTTTTACGCCTGTGTAACTGTTTGAAAAAATGCCATACCTGAAACCCGGAATCAGCAACTGCTTCTCTTCAATCAACAGATCCCAGTATGTAACCCTTTCGAAGAATCTTAACCAATTATGCTTAGAAATTCTAATCTAATCAACTGATATATTTTCCTATTCTAATTCTATTGGAAGAGGATAAATATAACTAACTAATAACAGATATCATTCACGTTCTTCGAACCCGTTGGGGGTTGCCGTCTCTCTCTTTCTGTATGTTCATGCAATTGTACGGTAATCTTATTTGCCTACTCTATTCTAACAAAATACCATGACATAATTTTGATAGATGAATAATTGATATATTTATATTTGTCTACTCTATCTACTGGGAAAAAAATGTTGTTTCTTGCACCTAGAATCAACAACTACTACTGTTGACTCATCAATCCAACCGTTGCACATTAATTAGGAAGTAGGAAAGTCGCTTTAGTTTTGTTATTGTACGGAAAATATAAAAATAATATACATCCAAAAATAACTCTATGTTTTGAGCCTGTGTGGGGTAAAGATGCTAATATACTTGGCTAATCTAATTGTATAGGTGTGGACACACAAAGGATTGCGACGACAAAATGCCGTTACGAGATTGAGGTACACTCCAAATAATCATTGCCACTGCGCTTTATACATAATTCATAACTACTCTTTCTGCACAATTGATAACTAATACTCTAAACATTCTTAAATACTGTATTACCATAATTATTGACCTAATAGATAACTAAGGGTGTTATTTATCTGAAGTACTACTATTATCTTTTTGGTAACAAAGTTCGACAACGTCTTTGATCTTTCAATAAAGATTATGGTTTACTCATATAGTTTTTCAATCTTTTCTACACTTTTGTTGCCTTTTCATGACCATGAACTCAATTTTGCCAATTTTATTGTGTTATTGCCTTTTCACTGTATGGGGAATTCGCTTTTTTGCCGTTATCCAAGTCCTCTTCCATAGATTTAAGGTGTAGAAAAATCTCACAAATGCGAATTGAATATTTGAAAATTAAACAAGTAAACTGAGAGTTCATCTTAGTTTAAACCAAACGTTGTTTTCTCTTCCTTTGATTTCCTCCATGTCCCAGCAACTCCCATCTCTCTTCCTTTGATTTCCTCCATGTCCCAGCAACTCCCATCTCTCTTCCTTAATTATTTTTTATCCGGCATTGTGATGTGTTTCTACCTCTTTGGGTGTTTGACATTAGTTTTCTTCCTATTTTTCTGTTTACCTATTTAACTAACAAAACTCAAAAAAAAAATCATCACAAAACCGTTACTTAACTCATTGAATCATCGTCGCTTCCGAGGAAAATGTCTCTTTGGGGATTGGGACATTCTGTAAAAACAGATCGTACCATAACCACTGTTGAGAGGATTCTCTTCTCCTTTGTGCCAAGTTTATTCTCTTCCTGATTCTAATGGGAATTTTCTTTAATTTCTCCAGAAAAATATCGATAGAAACTGCAATTTTCTTGTTCCAATGTTGGTCTGTCTTTGCAATGCTGGATGATTTCTGGTGAACAGTTGTATTTGTTCTGCTTTGAGTTCTGTGGTCGAAACTCATGACGTTCCATCACGTGATTCTGTGGTCGAAATTTTAAATGTATCGACCTTTATTTGATTATTCCATTGACACATTCTCTTACATGAATCAAAGTAGTATTGCTCACCATAGGACTCCCGCAAATATTATCATCCCAAGCAACACTGTCAAACCGTGAATGCTCCAGGAATAGCTGCAGGTATATTCTTGAAAATTTCATGGATATATATGATTTCAATAGTTTACTGTTAATCAATTAATTTCTGAAATCTATAACATTTTTGAGTATTATACTAACTCTTTAGACATATTATGATATGATATGTGTCTTTCTAAATGATCTGTTCAGATGTATTACTAGATTAATTCAACGTGAATTAGAATGAACTTTAATTAGTTTTCCGATTATTTGGTGAAAGATGATATCTTGGAGATCAACATAAATGGGTAATGGGTTGATTATGTGATATCTGATTTGAGACATTGGATCATCTTGGTATGGGGGGAGGGGATATTGTATTATTTAATTTTAGAGATTAAATGAAATTAGTTTTGGTTCCTTCTGTTCTTGAACGTCTATTTTGTTAATTGATATTTTATGATTTTGGATGTCCTGTTATGAGAATTAGTGAAGTCCTTCTATATTTCATTTACTCTAAGCATAGGTAGGGGAACAACTCATCGGAATTTTGAGGGGAGGTTGGTAACGATGTTCAGAGTCTTTATTGTTCTTTTGTGTCACAAAACTTAAGTCTCGATTTGTTTCTTAGCTATTCTTAGAATTTTGTGAGAAGTATGGACTTTGAGATGGAAAAGATAGATACTAATATATAGAGTCCCCTGAGATATACCTCCTGGGAAATTGATGAAAGTAAAGAATGTCATGCTTTTTTTTTTTAGGGAAGGCCTATAGAGGTTTGCTTTGAAAGAAAAAGGTGAATGCCTTTGAGGACAACCTAGAGCCTTAAGAGTAGTGTGTCAATGCAGACCTTTTTCAGTTATCACTCATTATTCCTATTAGAATATAGAACTTTGAAAGAATCACAATAACAGAGCCAATTTTTAATAGGAGGTATGTTTGTCTTCAGTATTTTACTTATAATCATTTATAATTTCTCTACTTTTGCGTAACTTGGTATAAAATTGAAGATTCATGATGGAGATGAACTTGCAATTTCTCAACATATTGCGTTGGAAACAAAGAGATTTGAGATATTTTTGAATGTTGTTATTGATTAAATTATGAATGTGAATGGCAATACGTAGATAGTCATAGTACTCCCTAATTCTATTAGTATATGATAATACTTTTCTCTATATATTGTCGTCACCTTTGTTTCACTTTATGGCATGTTCATACTTTTCTCAATAAACGTAATCTCTAAAAGCAGGCATCACTTGCTTATCAAAATAGAGCAAGCTTCACAGAAACTATCTTTTTTTGCCTTTTGTTGCTTTCTTCCCTTCATTTTTCCCTTGGGGGTAAAATAGTTAGAAAATTAAGAGAATCATATGATAATCAGGTGCTTTTTTCTTTTATTGCTTTATCATCCTTCTTTTTGGTTACTCATTTTGGTTTAAGAGTACTCTTGAAAGATTTTTTTCTCTACAATGATCTGCGATTGTATATTCTCTCCAGGACTAAAGTCGTGAACGTCTCTAAGCTCTCTTTTTCATATTTGGACATGAATTAGGATTCTCAGTTAGAGTTAGTCGTGTTGCCTTGGTGTTTTACAGGTTTGTTCTGTGAAGTGAAAAGAAAAAATGGTGATGGTGTAATGGAAAAGAAAGCAAAAGAGTGAAGAATATGAGAAAATGAACGGGAGAGAGGGAGAATATTACTTTGTAACGCCGGTGTTGATATAGTGATATGTAGTGAAGATTTGGTTCTGGTGCAGTGGTGAGTGAATACTTGCTTGTGTTCCTCTGGCTATTGCAACATTCAACGCTAGAAAGGGAATCGCCTTCCAATTTGATAGAGCAACCTTTTTTTAATTTTTTAAAGTTTCTTACCTTCAACGTTCTATATCGTGTACCTTTTAGGCTTTGAGGAGATGAAGCTAAGTGCTGATTAGCACGTGGTTTGTATTGCTTTTCCTCTCTGTTATAGCAATGTTTAATGTTGTTTGGAACTAAGATCATACTATTTTGCTCTTTATTTAGTATCTAGAGTAGTACACTTTTTACACCAGCATTATTGAATATTGTCAAAAGATGTGTAAGTAATTGTTTGCGCTTCAATTTTTAATTCCAAATACAATTATAGGACTTGATGATACTTTTTATACCAGAACTATTTTTCGAGCATTTCAGAACTTTGTCAAAAGGTAGAGTAAGTAATTGTTTGCACTTCAATTTGTTATTCCAAATAAACCAATAAACTCATAAATATCATGACCCTACAAGATCCCAATCATTCAGTGATCGCACAAGATGATTGGTGAATTTGGAATGTAAATAAGTTGTCAATTACTCATACTTTAATTCTCAGCCTCTAACATATTACAATATTCTTACCTGCAAAGGGAAAATTTCTTGATTTCTTACTACAAGAGTATCATTTCCGTTCTTTTCATCAGCAAAATATCTAGAAAAGAAAAAGAAGAAAGTGTCAATCCTGAAGTTTGTAACTCTTATTTCACTAACTGATAAGATTGAACATGCTATCTTTAGTATTCAGAGGCTCCAATCTATCCAAAGGAAGAATTAGTTCATGTTCATTGCAAAATCTTCAACTTCCTTAGTCACTAGTTTTGCAATAATACAATTTACAATTAGCAGTTATTGCTTTTTAATATCGGAGAATAATGAGTAACCAATCATAAAGAATTGAGTCAACCGAAAATTAACACAGCACCCGTTACCTACCGTTTATCCTCTATTGAAACGGCCAAAACGGCCGGTGTGATTATACTGTTATAAATTCCTATAAAATACTATAAATACTATAGAAAGAGCTCAGCACAAATAGAAGTCAACAATTCCGGGATAATTATACAGTCTTCTTCCTACATCTCTGCATTTAACAACATGACCAAAAACAATCGTTTCTTATTCCTGCTCATCCTTCTGAACATCCTCGGATTCTGTGTTAATTTAACTAAATCGAATCCACATCCCCAATTCCCATGTCAGCCACCTCATCACAAATATCCTTTCTGCAACAAAAATCTCCCAATCTCCACTAGAGTTCAGTCCCTTATCTCTTTACTCACCATTGATGAGAAGATCTTACACCTCTCTGATAATACCACTTCTATACCAAGACTTGGCTTACCAGCATACGAATGGTGGTCAGAATCTCTTCATGGTATTGCCACTAATGGACCTGGGGTCAACTTCAATGGCCCAATCAAAGGTGCCACTAGTTTCCCTCAAGTTATTCTTACTGCAGCTGCTTTCAATAGAACTTTGTGGCATTCGATTGCAACTGCTATTGCAGTTGAGGCAAGGGCTATGTACAATTTGGGTCATGCTGGGCTTACATTTTGGGCACCTAATATTAACATTTTTAGGGACCCCAGATGGGGAAGAGGTCAAGAAACGCCAGGGGAAGATCCTATGGTGGTTTCTGCTTATGCCATTGAATATGTTACTGGCTTTCAGGGCTTGAATCCGAAGGCTAAAACAGGAAATAGAAATGGGTTTGGGAAAAAGAGGAGGTTTCTTAAAGAAGATGATAATGATGGTGAGAGGCTGATGTTATCGGCTTGTTGTAAGCATTTCACTGCTTACGACTTGGAGAAATGGGGTAATGCTACCAGATATAACTTCAATGCTGTGGTAAATTTCTTCTTCCTTTGTACTTGATTGCTGAATTTTGAGTTGTTGCTACTAGAGTTTTTGCTTCTGCCTACTGATATTTTGTTCTATGGAATCCAAATTATTGCGTTGTGCGGAGTATTACTAAGTCATTAGGCCATAGTCTGATCTCAATTTGCTTTTATTTAGCTCGAAAGACAGCAAGATCATACCAGTTGTTTTGAGTTAATTTCTCGAATGTCGTCCAACTTAGTACTATTTTAGCGAGTAAAGGCACTATACTATATGTCTGAAATCTATTCACATACATCCTCTCTCTGTTGGAGAATTGAGATTGGTATACATGTCTATGCATATCACTTAACCACCTAAAATTGAGATGTAGCTGGCCTCAAAATATCCGCTTTTTGTCAGAGCCAGATTAAGTTGATCAAGTAGTGGTGAAATATCATAGTAATTTCTAATGTCAGTTTCTTTATCGTTTTGCATATTAGGTGACGAAGCAGGATATGGAGGATACGTTTCAGGCACCTTTTCGTAGTTGTATCCAGCAAGGTAAGGCAAGTTGCTTGATGTGTACGTACAATAGTGTGAATGGAGTACCAGCATGTGCAGATAAGGAGCTCTTAGACAAAGTACGAACTGACTGGGGGTTCGACGGGTAATATTTCATTCTTTTTCTTCTACATGAAGGTGTTTTTACATGAGATTTACTTCAAACTTATGTCTAATCATTGAATGATTTAATTTCAGATACATCACTTCTGATTGTGATGCTGTGGCTACTATATATGAAAACCAAAAATACACCAAAACGCCTGAAGATGCAGTTGCTGTCGCTCTTAAAGCAGGTTTTTTGGCAATCACCTCAAATTTGTCATTCTATGGAGCTCTATGCTTTTTTGCCAACTCTAATTCAACCTTTTTGGCAGGAACAAATATTAATTGTGGAACATATATGTTGCGACATATGAAATCTGCATTTCAGCAGGGGAGTGTGCTTGAAGAAGACCTAGATAGAGCCCTACAATACTTGTTTTCTGTTCAATTCCGGCTTGGTCTTTTTGATGGAAATCCTGCAGATGGACAGTTTGCAAACTTTGGGGCTCAAGATGTTTGCACTTCTAATCACTTGAATTTGGCCCTTGATGCAGCAAGGCAGGGCATTGTGCTTCTTAAAAATGATCAGAAGTTCTTGCCTTTGGACAAGACAAGTGTTTCGACATTAGCTATAGTCGGTCCTATGGCAAATGTGAGCAGTCCGGGTGGTACTTACTCAGGTTAGAAGATCCAAAATCCTAGAGTATAGGACGCTTTGCTCTTTCCTCCATCACTAATATAATCCAATATCACGTCCAAAACATAGACATGTATTTTTTTTTCTTTACGCGAATTCCAAGAGAAATCAAAATGGGGAAAAAGCAAAGTCCTCATCCTGCAATGTGTGTGTTTGTCATTGCCCACATGGTAAATGCTCGAATTGGATGCATATAGTTTTGAGGTTGATGCTAGATATAAATCTTGAAAAGCATTTTTGGTTACATTAGGAAAATATTTTAACATAGAGTGGAATATTAATGTGCATTCTGGTCAGGAAATATTCTACATGACCAAGTGAATTTTCTTGTTCTCATTGTTACTCGGGCCAATTCCCTTTTGTCTTAATACTTTGTTTGTATCACAGATCAGTAATCATGAACTACTGATAAAAGCTAACAAGAAAAAAAATGTGATTCTTGATTGTCTCCAGAGAAAGCACTTCGAACTGGTGGTTTATTTAATGTAATGTACTGTCCTATGTTATCTTACAGGAGTGCCATGCAAATTAAAGAGCATCCGCGAGGGGTTTCACCGACATATAAATAGAACACTTTATGCAGCTGGTTGCCTTGACGTAGGATGCAATTCCACTGCTGGTTTCCAGGATGCTATTTCTATTGTTAAAGAAGCTGATTATGTAATTGTTGTGGCTGGGTTGGATTTATCTGAGGAAACTGAGGATCATGACCGGTATAGTCTTCTCTTACCAGGTCAACAGACAAACTTAGTTACCACTCTTGCAGCTGCAAGTAAGAAGCCAATTATTTTGGTTCTTACTGGTGGTGGACCTGTTGATGTATCCTTTGCTGAGAAAGACCCTAGAATTGCTAGTATCTTATGGGTTGCTTACCCTGGAGAGACTGGTGGCAAAGCACTTTCCGAGATAATTTTTGGATATCAAAATCCAGGTTAGTATAAACGTCATACTGGAATCAGATAGCAATTAACTTCAAATGTTTTTGAATTTTCTGGTCCCTAATGAAGCATAACCTAGATTAGCAAAGTTAGCAATGGGGACAGCCCATGGGATGAGAGTGTAAAAGGGGAAATTTATTCCTTCAAATTTGTTGCTGTTTTTCTCTGTTGCGAAATGAAAACAGGCTGTGGATTGAGCTTTCTGTAAATAAATGCAGGTGGAAAATTGCCCATGACTTGGTACCTAGAGTCATTCACCAAAGTGCCAATGACTGACATGAATATGCGAGCTGATCCATCGAATGGTTATCCTGGAAGAACCTATCGGTTTTACACTGGAGACGTGCTATATGGATTTGGGCATGGATTGAGCTATACAAGCTTCTCTTCACAACTCTTATCTGCACCGAGCAGATTGAGTTTATCACTTGCTAAATCTAATCGAAAGAGGAGTATACTTGCCAAAGGACGCAGTAGGCTTGGTTACATACATGTTGACGAAGTGGAAAGTTGTCATTCGTCAAAATTCTTCGTTCATATCTCTGTCACAAATGATGGGGACATGGATGGAAGCCATGTTCTGATGTTATTCTCAAGAGTACTGCAGAATTTTCAAGGTGCTCCACAGAAACAACTGGTTGGATTTGATCGTGTACATGTCCCAGCACGTAAATCTGTTGAAACAAGTCTCTTGGTAGATCCTTGCGAGCTTCTTAGCTTTGCAAATGACCAAGGCAACAGAATACTGGCACTTGGTGAACACACTCTTATTTTAGATGACATAGAGCATGTTGTATCTGTTGAAATGTGACAAGAGCCATCATCGTTATGATGCAGTCAAATGGCATCTGCATCATGTCAGAGCAAGCAGTTATAGGCCACTGCCGATCCTTGAGTCTCTTTGTTGTTGTTTGAACATAGGAGGTTGCCAACACCTATAGTCTGATTTCAGGCTCAGGGGATGTTTTTAAGGATCAATTAGACTAACTCCTATCTGGTTTATTCGTAAGTAGACAAATTTTATCATTTTCATTTCTTCCACGGTGAATAAATAGAAAGAATAGGTCTATTTGGATGGATTAGGGATGTGATAAGCAGTGAACATTTGGAGTCTGTACGTGCTCTTTGTATTCTCATCTGAACAACAATTACAGATTCATTACAAGATTGTGAAGGAATTGTAATTGCTCCTTTTATTCTGATGCTTCTACTCTTAATGTCCTCAGTCTTCTTGCAGTAAGTTTGAGCACACTCTACTTTGTCTTTAATTAGGTATAATAGGGCAAGAGGGACAGAACATTAAGTCTTTAATTCTTGAAACACATTGTTTCTATGACATGCCTTGTGAAATTGCTCAAGTGTGGTTAAATTGTTGAAATTTGTTTTCAGAGATTTTTGAACATAATTTGACGTGCAAATTGCAATATACTCTTCAGCTAACGAGGCAAAGTAAAATAGTTTGAGTAGGACAATCTTTGAGCTAAAAAGTTTGATTTATGATTACTATGTGAACGGTATCAACAAAATTGGATGTATCAACAAAGTTTGTAATGAAAATGAGATGTAAAGAGCAGAAAGGGGATGGAGTATGCATGTGGAAGTTATAGAGGTCGTCATACCTGCAACATACAGCTATGTCTTCACATGAAGCAAAATGTTCTTGTTTATAAATTGTGAGAGAAAAGGCATCTCGGGTGTGCTAGTCACTGAGTTGCAGCTTCCTTTTGTATCACTTTTTAAAATTTTTCTGGTCGTTGTGCTTCAAGACGGTGGGCCAAAAGGCTTACTATCTTTGTTCATTTGCATGTGATACAGAACAAATGTAAAGAGCACCTTTTTTGCTAGCTTCACATGCAATTGTAGCTTCAGGATTCTTCCTTACTTGTTTTCAATCAAGTTGAGCCAAAAAGAGAGTGACTGATAAGTGATAACTGCAATTTGTCCTATTATTTGAACTCCGAAAAATTACAAAATTGCAGCAGCCGGTGAAGAATCATACTAATATCTCTTTAGCTTCTTTTGATAAATGAACCTTGTCCTGACTTTAACCCCAAAAGATATCTCTTGAGGTGAGCATGAACAACATAAATGGGATCTGGCTCTGATAACAGTAACAATAAATTGGGATGGACCTGGCTCTGATACCATGATAAATGGACCTCGGATTTAACTCAACCCCAAAAGCTAGCTCATGAGGTGAGGATTGCCCAAATCCTTATAAAACGAGACCAAGAAACCCAAATCTCTGGATCATCACTTAATCCATCTTTTTGAAAGGTAATCTGCGGCATCACAGAGGAGACCCCTAATCGTTTCTTAGTCGGGTTGTGCTCCTCAAATTTATCACCAATTTGTCTAATAACCAAGATAAACCAATATTGATACGAATGCGAGTTCTAGTAACGTCATGTCTATATTCATGACCTTTTTAGTCTAACAACATAGACATGACCCTTTTAGTCTAACAACAAAGAAAATACTAGCAAGAAGTGTCACGAGTTGAAATTCTAGTGATACCGCCTTTTTTTAATCACCTTTTTACTCCAATTGTAATGAAGAATTGAAGATAATACATTCTACTATTCTACTAGAGTCACCCTAATTACATTGTGAACACCACACTTGAGCATTTCCTACTCCACTTTGGCTATGTTAAAAAGAAAGGAAAACAAAATAAGGGAATCCTCATCTTCCCTAGTAGACTTGTTCAGCGAATCGTTAGATTCTAATATGTCAATTTAAGTCAAAGATCAATTCTGACAAATATTACATATCTAACAAATATAATATATCTAACTGTGCAACTAATTCAAACTTGGTCCTGCTCCTTTCAAAGTTCCATATCTAGTATTCTATAAAAATCAATGGAGCCTTTGCCAATAATTTCCCAAATTTAAGGACTAAGATCACGGGGAGTTCATAAAAGAACACGCTATTGTCACAGCTTCACTACTTTTTGCTATCAGGTTTAAGTGTAATTTAAATAAAAATATACTTAATTAACCATAATTTAATGATAAAATTATACGTAAAAGGCATATTATGTATTTTTTGATTTGATGTAAACTTTGGGTTTAAATATTCCCCCAACCCACCCTCCAATCCTCCAAAGCTGGCTCCAAATTGACCTGAAAGAAATTGTACCTTTGCCCTTACCTATCATATGCTAATCAAATATTCTCTTCCTTTAATACTAAATTAAAGAAATATATAACAGTTTACCCATTTTACATGATAGTGGAATAATATGTTCATTTTAGGTTGAAACTTTATAATGAGAGCCTTATGGTGATCATTAAGTTTGATATTGTACACAAATTACAATCTTTGATTTGTACTTAAAGTTTCTGATAAGAAAATTCAGCGCCCAAAATACTAGTACTAATATCACATTCTCTAGATTACTGCTTTCCAGCTGTCGTCAATATTCATTAAAGTATGCTATTTTCATTAGCAAAAAAGGACTTAGGAGAATGTGACATATAACAGGATGTGAGAACTCTTTCAGACTTGTTTGGACTTCGAATTCAAGTTTGTATCCCCAAATAAAAAGAAGAGAAAAACAAAAAAAACTATATCAGCATGTAAATATATACATGTATAGACTAAGAACTAATATTTTTTCTTTTATTATATTCCTTTGAACCAATTTCTTAGCTAAATTTACTATGTTGGTCTTTATTTCCTTACTTTTAAATTTTAAGCGGTTCTAGAATTTATGGTTGAGAATGCAGTAACTCCTTTCTTTTCCTAGCAAAAACTTTACTCTAATTCAGTGACCGAAAAATTGAGGAAGTGGATTCCATTAGTTAAATTTTGAAAGGTTAGGTGAAGCCTTTCTTTTCAAATCCTAAACCAATTAAACTTTTTAGAATTAAAAGGAATGGGTTAATTCTGAACTTTAATTTGACTAGGTTCTCTTTCTTTTTAAAAATAAATATTTTTTTGGAGAATAAATTTAGACTAGATTTTTTTTCTCCAATATAGACTAGATTCAAAGACTAGATATAAGATCGTTGGGCGGACCCTTACGTGGGGGCGAGGCCTAAGTCGTAAGTCGCAACCCCACCAGCACCGCACGCCCATCCCCATCAACTGTCCATATCCTTCGTTATCTGATTTCAATTTCCATTTTTTAATTTCATCCGTCAAACCTGAAATATCGTTTGAATGTGGTTTACCTTTAATATTTGAAAAATATTTTTTAAAACACTTTTGAACTTTAATAATTTTAAAGAAAAAGAGATCGTGCATCTGCTATTAGCTTTCCAATTAAAATTTTTTAATATTTATTTTTGTAAAAATCTACCTTCAGATCATTTTTGGTTTAGAAAAAATATTTATAACAGTCCAGTCCACTAGTAATATTGTTCACTATGGGCCTAGACCAACACGACTTTAAAATACGTTATTAGGATCTAAGACTTGTCTACTTATATACCTAGTATTTCTCCCGTAATTTGTCGATATGAGATTTGTCTGGGGTGTCACGTGACAGAGCGCAAACTGATGAGGGCGGATCAAGCATGACCCAAAGGCTTCTAGGCTGGCAAGCTTCTAAAGAAGAGGGAACTACACAAAATACCTACTTGGGCCTATTATATTACCCTTTTCTACCCATCTTTAAAATAATTACATAAAATACATATACGACCAAAATAAATTACCCGCCCACCCAAACCCCACTTAAGCCGCCAGATCCATTTGTTGAGATTCTTCTTTTTTGGTAATCATTACATGTAAGCACGAGATATGAATTTAGCAAACTTCTTCTTCTTTATGGCAGATTATATCCACCTATAGGTCGTACGACAATTGACCTGTATTTTAGCATTGATGAGTTTTTCTTGCAAATAAATAATATTCAATTAACATACAAATCTCTCAAATAGGATTTTCTCTTTTATTGTCTTCTCAAATATTGTCTTCTCAAATATAAATAAACGTTTTTCTTCTATCTTTCTCATTTTATAATAGGATCTATGTGTCCATTGAATATTTTTTATTAATTTATTCTCTATTTCAAAATGGTATATGGTATATTATTATAACATATCTAAATTTTAGTATAATCGATGGCGCACAAAATTGAGTTAATTAGATTATGTGACGACTGATATTAATTCAGTTTAATAATTGAATTAAAAAAAACCTTTTTTAAACTCTTTGCGTACAACTGTATACCCTGTTGGTATATCTATATACTATACTGGTATCATATGTTAGTTGGAACCTTTTTTAGTTGTATTAGCTACATTTAATTGGTACATTGTTTGATTTTTCTTTAGTAATAGTAAAATAGTACAATATCTTGATTTTTTTTAATTTTTCTTTATGCATATGTATTATGTAATCATTTTGATTTTTTCTTTATGCATTTATTTTATATAATAGTATTATAGTACAATATCTTGAAATATATTATTATATTAATATGTGGTACACTATTTTTTTGATTTCTCTTTATGGATGTGTATTATGTAATAGTAGTATAGTCATATATAGTTGCCTGGAATTAATTGGTAGAACTGTATACCCTATTAGTATAATTATATGTCATAGTGGTATCATATGGTAGTTAAAATATTTTTTGATTGTTTTGGCTGCATTTTTAAGTGAATTCTATTCTGAAATAGTTTATATGATCATGTTTTGTTGTGTTGGATTTTCTTGTACCTATGGACATAGATTTTGTGTATTATGTAATAGTTTTTATAGTTATATGCAGTTGTTGGAACGACCCCTTACAACTATATACCCTATTAGTATAGTTATATACTATATTGGTATCATATGCTAGTTGAATCCTTTTTTTGGTTGTATTAGCTGCATTTAATTGGTACACTATTTGATTTTCTTTTAATAATAGTAATATAGTAAAATATCTTGAAATACTTTATTATATTAATATGTGGTACACTATTTTTTATTTTTCTCTATATGCATGTATGTTATGTAATAGTAGTATAGTCATATAGTTGTCGAAAATTAATAAGTAAAATTGTATACCATGTTGGTATAGTTATATGCCATATTGGTATCATATGGTAGTTTGAATATTTTTGGTTGTTTCAACTGCATTTTTAAGTGAATTCTATTCTGAAATTATTTATATGAACATGATTTGCAGTGCTGGAATTTTTTTGTGCCGATGGACATAGATTATGTGTATTATGTAATAATTTTTATAGTTATAGCCCATTGTTGGAACGACCACATACTACTATATACCCTGTTAGTATACGGAATGAGCAAGTTGCTTTGCGAATATTTAGCTTGCAATGTGAGCATGTATTTTTCTCATACTTTTATTGCATCCTTTAATGTTTTGGTACAGTAGTATAGTCGCAGATAGTTGTAGCAATATTCTAGAGCAATCATATACTATGTTGGTATATATGTATACCATATTGGTATCATATGGTACTAGAAGTCTTTTTTGCTACTTATATTTTTATTGTATTTTTCAATATTTTATTATCATTTCTATTCTAACTAGTATATATGGAGATTTGGCGACCGTAGATTATGTTTTCTTGCTCCATAATTGGTTGTATTACTGCTAATGATAGAGTGTGTACTGATCTTTATAGGGAAGGAGATCAAAGTTTGCATGGCAATCACGTGGAATTAGAAAAGGAACAAGAAATAAAGAAAAAAAATAAAGAAGGAGTCAAATTTGAGTGTGAAATAAGTTATGGTAAAAATAACAATAATACGCCCTGGGCAAAAATAAATGAATAAAAGAGAAAACAGTAAAAAATAAGAAGAAAGCGAGAAAAAAGAAAAGGAGAAAAGAAAGAAAAAAGGAAAAAAAGAAAAGAAGCATAGAAATAAAAAATAAATTGGAGAAAAAAGAAAAAGTTCCCCACAAAAACTACTATGGGTAGGAAATGTAATTAGTTTGATGGGTAGAAAAATAAATGGGTAGGTAAGGGTAAATAATTTTATTTTTGTGGGTAACTGTGTCATCCACCCTCTAAAGAATAGTTGCACATGTCTCCTTAGGCGAATCTCACATCGGAATGAGAGAGAAAAGTGAAAAATCTTATAAGGCACAACACAAGTCCACAAGGTATGTGCTTTAAAACTCGATAATAACGTAGCCCAACGGACAAATCTGTGATAGCTGTTGGGCCAAAACGGATAATACATGCCATGAGTTTGGATCGTGATAATATTTCATTGTAATTTGGTTGAACCAAAATAAGCTTTTTAAATCATGTTTTTTGGGTTTTGGTTATGTAAAAGATTTTGAACGACTTTCCTAAAGCAATGGACTAAAGGTGCGTTAGTTTAAAACACACACAAACATATTTTTTTGAGTCTTTTCTTTATTCAGTTTTTACAAAAATTACTTTATTTTGTGCAATCAAATCTCACTAGAGTAACAAAATCTTTGTAAGAATTCCAAAAACTCTTTTAGTAAAGGTGAAGGACTCTGTTTCTCTCTCGGCGCATGTTAACCTAACGTGCGCATCCATGGGGAAGAGGACTCAGATTCCTACTCAGAAGGTGATCAAAGCAAAGGAAACCAGTAAAACAATCTCAACACAGACGAAGAAGAGGGAAAATCAGGGAAATCATGCAATAGTGGAGGTTAATGGCAGTAATCAAAACCTAAAAATGGCGGCCAGTGAAGTTGAAAATGAGCAAAATCGAGGTAAGGAGAAGGTTGAGAATCGAGGTTCAGCACCATGCAGAGTTGAATTACCATCACAATTGGAAATTAATAAACCAATTGCAGAAGATATCAATGGAATAATAATGGCGGGTATTTAATGAAACAATGCAAAAGCTGGAAAAATCAAAAACTGTCTTACAGGAATGGGAGGAAGGGATACAGGTACAACATTCTGTAAGTAATCAATTACAAAAATCCACTTGTAGGAAATCATGGGCTGACGAAGTTGAAGAAGAATCAGAAATTAGGGTTAAGCATTCGATTTGGAAAAATTTTGACATCACCAAAGTTGCTAATGTCGGCTTCAAATTGGAGTATGTGAATCCAAGTAAGCATGGGGAAACAACAATTTATGAGATTGAATTAAAGGATATCACATATGAGATTGATTACTCGTAGAATGCCATAGTCTGCTATGTTCTGGGAACACATCCTCCTTTCAATGTGCTTAATAGTTACATACAAAGATAGTGGGGGAAACATGGCATCAACATGGTCTCAATATTGAAAAATGAAATTGTGTTGGTGAGGTTTGACACAACAAATGGAAAAAATAAGGTATTGTAGGGAGGGATCTATCATTTTGACAATAAACCTTTCATTGTTAAGGAATGTCACAAGTATATGGAATTTACTAGGGAAGATCTCTATACTATACCCATTTGGGTAAAACTACCTAGTTTGGATTTCAAGTATTAGGGTCCAAAAGTGCTTAGCAAGATTGGTAAGCCTTTAATGGCTGACAGGAACACTGAAAACAAGATTGGGCTAAATTTTGCTACACTCCTTATTGAGGTAGATGTGGATTCTCCCTTACTAGACAAGGTATATTTTAGGAATGAAAAAGGTTCACTTGTAGAACAGAGAATTCAGTATGACTGGAAACCTATACTATGCAAGCATTGCCACAAAAATGGTCATTCAGAGGAAGAATGTAGGAGGAAGAAGCATCCCCCCCAAAGCAACAAAATGTTGTTCAAGAATTAAAAGCAATAGATACAAATAAAGGCCAGGCAAACAGTATTCAAAGTTTAACAGCACCAAGAGTTGAGAATACAAGACCAGTACTAGGGGTTGAGAATGTGACACTAAAAACTATAACTGAAAGAGGAAAGATGAACTCAGAAGGCTGGGTAACTCCTCACAATACAAGGAAGTCACCTAAGGAACAAGTACAACAATAACCAACAGGTCACAACACTTTTAGTGTTCTAAGAGAGGCCAGTACTAACAGACAACCACAGAGCAGCTAGGTATCACATGGGAGAGGCATTGTCCTGTCTCCTATATGAGATGGATAACATACTATGCTAGAATGTTAGGGTCTTAAAGGCTCCTAACAAACCAAAAGAGGTCAAACTCCTTTGTATCAAGGAAAATATTGGTCTAGTAAGCTTGCTAGAGACTAAGGTTAAGGCAGGCAATATGGAGAAAGTAATAAATAATATGTTTGGAGGATGGCAATACCTCACTAACCTAGATCACCACTATAATGGTCGAGTGGTTATAGTTGGAGGCCTGACTACTATCAAGTCATGCATATAAGTGGAATTGCCCAAAGCATTATATGTTTAGTGACTAATGTTGTTATTCAAAAGGAGTTCTGTATGACAGCTGTGCATGCTTTCAATACTATCTTCCTACAAAGAGTTTGTGGCAACACTTAGAAAGTACTAGTGGAGGAATTAATATACCATGGATGGTCACTGGGGATTTTAACGCAATATTGTAAGCTGATGACAAAATAAGAGTGCTGCCAGTTAGTATGGGTGAAGCGGTGGATTTTCAAGTTTGTATTGATGCTTGTGAACTCATAGAGTTACCATGTGGAGGGTGTAGGTACAAATGGAATGACAAACATGGAGATAATAGAGTGTTCTCCAAAATGGATTGGGCATTTGTCAATAGAGAGTGGTTGGATAACATGCCGGTGGTTCAGGCTGATTTTCTTGTAGAGAGAATCAGTGATCATTGCACACTTAAACTAAATAAAGGTTACTGGTACTTTGAAGGTAAATAGAGCCTTTAAATTATGCAATGTATGGGCTCTACATCCCCAGTTTAAAGGGATTGTAACACATGTGTGGCAACAACAAATAGAAGAATGTAGTATGTTTCAAAAAGTTAAGAAGCTAAAGATACTAAAGAAGGCTCTTAAGAAGCTCAATCAACAACACTTTAGAAGTATTCTGGCAGAAGTTGAGGATGACAGGGCAGCTCTAAGTCAAGCTCAAATTAGACTGCATGCAAATCCTTCAAGTGTGACTTTACAAGAACATGAGAAGGCCATGTACCAGAAATTTAGGAAATCTTCTTATCTAGCAGAAATGTTTTTACAACAGAGAAGTAAGGCAAGCTGGATCAAGCTAGGAGATGACAACACTAGATACTTTTATTCAGTTATCAAACACAAAAGATTGCAACAAGCCATCAATTAGATTAAGGATCAAACTGGGGCAATACAAACAGACAGTACAAACATAGCAAATGTTCTTGTAGACTATTATGAATCAATGTTAGGAAGGAAAAAAAGAAGAAGAGCAAAAGATTTTCATAGCTTCCTGAAGAATGGATATACACTATATACTATACAACAGGTAGAACTGATCAAACCTTTCACAGCCAAGGAGGTGAAACAAGCTATGTTCAGTATTGATGTAAACAAGAGTTCAGGGCCAGATGGGTATGGCAGTAGATTCTATAGAGAAGCTTAGAGTATAATTGGTAAAGATGTCACTGCAGCTATATTGAAATTCATGAAGAATGGTAGATTGTTATGACAAATCAATTCAACAATACTATCTCTAATTCCTAAACTGTCGGTTATAGAGTATACAAGTCAGTTCCGGCAATAATATGCTGCAATGATGTTCTGTACAAATGCATCTCTAAGATGTTATGCATGAGACTCAAAAAAGCAGTATCCGTGCTAGTAGCAGAAAACTAGGAAGCTTTTGTAGAAGGTAGATCATTGATTCATAATGTTTTAATATGCCATGACTTGTTGAGACATTACAATATGAAGACCTCTCCTAGATGTCTCATGAAAATTGACCTTAGGAAGGCATATGATATGATCAATTAGGAATTTATAGAGGAAGCTTTGAAAGGTTTTGGATTTTCAGATTCTTTCACTAGTATGGTGATAACTTGTGTTACTATCACACATTTTTTTATCATATTTAATGGGGAGAGTCATGGCTATTTTGAAGGGAGGAGGGGACTTAGGCAAGGGGATCCTATCTCACCCCTCTTATTTGTTCTGGTTATGGAATATCTCTCAAGGGTGCTAAGCAAGATGAGTGATCTTCCTGACTTCAGATATCACCCCATGTGCAAGAATACAAGACTGACACATCTAGTATTTGCAGATGATCTCATGATATTCTTCAAAGGAAATCTGAAATTTGTTGCTAGAGTTATGGAGGCATTGCAGCATTTCAATGATGTTGTTACAAGGTTGGAGGCTAATTTGGATAAGTCTAGCATATTTATAGCAGGTGTGGATGATATTGCAAAGTAGAATATTCTCAATATAACATGTTTCACTCTAGAACCCTTGCCTATAAGGTACTTAGGCCTTCCACTTACTTCAATGAAGTGGAACAAGATGGATTGCAAACAATTAGTTGATAAGATCACAAACAAAATCACTGCTTATACAAGGCAATTGTCATATGCTGGGAGATTGCAAACTATCATGGCAGTTTTGTTCTCTATATATAACTTCTGGAGTGTAGTGTTCATACTGCCTCAAAGTATAGTAAAGCAAGTTGATAAGAAATGCAGGGATTTCCTATGGGGTGCTACAGAGGACAAAAGGAAAATTAACCTTGTTGCATGGGACATGGTATGTATTTCAAAGCAAAATAGAGGTTTAAACATCAAAGGCTGTTGCAAATGAAACGCTAGTGTTGTTGGTAAGCTACTATGACAATTAGCTAGAAAGAAAGATATTCTAGGGGTAAAATGGGTCAATAATATCTACATAAAGGACAAAGAGGGATATGGGAACACACTCCAACATGAGATTGCAACTGGTATTGGAAGAAATTGAATTCCCTCAAAGTTTAAATGGCAGGATGGTATCAAGGAGACAAATATCTATTGACCACAACAGGAGAATATTCCATGTCCAGAAGCTATCAATACATGCTGGGGCCTCTACCTAAAGTAAGGGAGGTTAAGCTAATGTGGAGCTCAGTTATGCTTCCTAAACAGAGGTTCCTAGTGTAGTTGGCATGTCAAAACAAACTGTTAACCAAGGAGAGATTACAGAGACTACTGATTCATGTAGATGATCAACACTGATGTCTATGTGATCAGGCACAGATGGAGACATTCAGTTATGTTTCCTAAACAGAGGTTCCTAGTGTGGTTGGCATGTCAAAACAAACTGTTAACCAAGGAGAGATTACAGAGACTACTGATTCATGTAGATGATCAACACTGCTGTCTATGTGATCAGGCACAGATGGAGACATAGGCACACATTTTTGGTCAGTGCAAGTGGATTACAAACCTGAGAGGAAAGTTGAGCAGCTGGCTGGGCATCAAGATTCAGAACAGTGAAGCAAGCCAGGTGATCAAGTGAATCAAAATGAGACGATGGAGCCAATTCCAAAAGGAAATAGTTGCTGCAGTATGAGGAGCCATGTTATACTACACTTGGCAAACAAGGAACTGGAAAAAATCTTTAAAAAGTAAATGTAGAGAGAGATTTTTTGTTTGCATAGATTAAGAAAGAGATTGTAGATAGATTGGATACATTGTGTAGGACTAAAAGAGTTAGGAAAAGTCAGCCGCTGATTTAGAAGCTATGTAATTAGATGTGATGTTTGTTTTTGTTTGGAGATCTAGAGTCTAGAGCACCCTTCCTAGAAGGTGGCAAAAGACACTAGAGGCTCTTTAGGATGTAAAATTATTGTTGATTGTTATGGTAATATTCACATTTATTACCAAAAATAATTTTTGAAAATAGACGCCACAACTAAAACTTTCCCATTTGTTAGGATAAACGACAAAACTTCATGTCAAATTGTGAATAGGTGAAAATACACAAGAATTATATTAGCGGGCAAACCTGAAGTTTTGAATTTGAAGATTGACGAAAGGAAGTGTCCTCGTCATTTTTAATTCTTTTCCTTTTGAATGTTGATGTTGATTAAAGGGAAGTGTCCACATCCTTAAAAAGGAAAAAATATACTATATCCACAATCTTCCTAATCCCACCCAAATTTCCCTCTCTAAAGTTTGTTTTCAGAAGCTCCTCTTCATTTGATACTTCTCAAATTTACTACAGTGGGCCATGCTTACTGGGCCACCGACGCGTAAAGCTCTTTCCGTGTGGACCCATTTATACTCCTTTTAAAGATCAAACCCTCAAATTCTCAATTCTAATATCCTGAGCCACTCTCACTCAACAATGTATCGCCACACACACTAACACTTCTCAGAAAATCTCAAAAGCCCAAAAAAACCAAACCCTCTGTCTTCTCCCTTATTCTCGCTCGAATTTTTGGCGGCGGCTATGGAGAATCAAAAAGTTAAGTTAATGTGTAGCTATGGCGGAAAAATTCTGCTTCGACCTCACGACCATCAGCTCTCCTACGTAGGCGGCGACACCAAAATCCTCACCGTTGATCGGAACGTCAAGTTTTCCGACTTAGCCGCAAAGCTGAATTCTCTGTGTAATATCAACGCTGAGATTTGTATAAAGTACCAGTTGCCTGGTGAAGATCTCGATGCACTTGTTTCCCTTGTCGATGACGATGATGTGGAGCAGATGATGATCGAATACGATCGCATGCAAAAAGTTACCACAAAAACAGCTAGGTTAAGGCTCTTCCTTTTCTACCCGATCCAGTTGCCGGTGTCGCCTTCGACTCCGGATTTTCTATTCGGGTTCGATAAGGACTATAACCCGAACTCAAACCCGAACCCGAGTTTAACGCCAACAGCGGATCTTCTGCAATTGCAAATCCCAGGAATATCTGCGGTTATGGATACACCAAAAAATCAGGAAAGTGGTGGCGGCACAGTGGCAGTTCCGAAAATTTCTGGATCAGAGATAGTACGTGACAGCAGTAGCTTGCTGGTGAAGAATGTTCAAACACAACAAGACTTACGTGAAAGTCACGTGACAGGTGGGGCCTATGGTAATGCGGTGCAGATGGTGTACGGGGTACCAATGATGATGACTGGTGGATATCATACAACTGGGTTTGGACAGTTTGGTGTGCAGGGTGTAGTGGGTGGTGGCGGTCAATATATGGACCATCCTGTCTACAATTTCGTGCCAGCTACAGCAATGACATCGGTCATGGTCCCACCTGATCAGAATATGATGGTGTCTACAGCTGATACCCTTAGCCGTGAAATCAAAAGTTGATCAACGTCATTTATCCAAATTGAGGTTTTCACATATCATGTTTATCCTTTTCTTTCTTCCTATTTTTGGGTCAATATTGCTTATTCTAAAAAGTACATAGAGTAAATAGCGACGGATTTCTGGTTTCATTTTTTATTTTTTCCATTGTTATTTACTACTAGTAATATGTTTACTCTTTTATATGTGTAATGATTTACTCTTTTTATGGAGTATATGTTTTGGTCTAAGGCTGGAGTTATGGTCATGAATCATGATTAGCTAAATTTCCCTAACATTCCCATTATGTGAGATTCTGTACATTATCAGCTAGCATTCATTGGAGAGTCGTCTATATTTTGTAGTGATAAACATTAGGAGTACAAGTTGCATACTCTTGCGATATTCGATTAAGCCTGAGGTTGATCCGCATAGCAATTTTCTTTTTGTAAAAATGCTTGAGAACTTTTTCTTCTTCCTGTTTTCCCCCCTAATTAGTAAAGTTCCTTTATCAGTGAGCAACAAGCTTGATTCTTTGTTCTTTTACATAATTAAATGGGGTTACATGTCACTGTTATTTGGGTACTTATGAGTCGTGATATTACGATTTACATTATTATTTTTTACCACTAAACTGTATTGGGAACACATAATTTTTTTTAGATTTTGAAATCTAAGGGTCGTGGTGAATAATAATTAAGATATGTTAATGCAGTGAATAGCATGTATTTAAATATTTTCTGCTTATTGCTAATACATTTATTTTATCCCGTCGCAAAAATAATAGTAATTGTATTCCTGCATTACTTAGTCTGGCTATCTTTTTTAACTATACCCACAGACTACTCATATGTATACGCTTAAAGTATTCGTAACCTACCGTTTGAAAATTTAGTTTCTTCATTATATCAAGTTTGTTGACGAAGAAATTTGCTAAACTTCTTCTTTTTCGTATTTTTTAAAAGTGAGCGACTTTACACGTTGTTCCTTACTCAAAGCTTGTTAACCAAACCAAACCAATCAATTAAAACAATAAGTAATACAATTAATTACAGTACATATATTGTTAAGTAGCGGAGTATGCATTTACCTAAATCTGAAATCTGGAGTCATGACGCAATCATCAGCCAGTAGCTACTTCTAGGTAGGAACTAGAATGAAACGCACGAACATCTATCGTATGCTACAAGTAATTATATATATACGTTATCTGTTTGAAATTCGCTTATCCAAAAGTGCATTTGAACAATGTTCTAGACATTAGGTAACTAATTGGTTAAAATATCATTAATTTACTGCATGTACATATTCATGCCAGAACATGTCATTGTCAATGTTCCATATTAATCATGTTCAGTGTTCTGGGCAAACTATGTGTTCATCATTCATGAATCACAATTATTTACTATCACTTTCAAGAATCCCCTATGTTGATAGAGTCTCTTGATATAGGCATTTAAGGATGGGTAAACTATACTAAATGGCCGTACAACCCAAAATAATTATCTTAATTACCCATATGAAAGTTTCTTACAATCCCCTTTTACTCCATTCTCTTTCCCCGTTGAAGTGTAAAATCCCATAGC
Organism: Nicotiana tomentosiformis; assembly: GCF_000390325.3. NCBI lineage: Eukaryota > Viridiplantae > Streptophyta > Magnoliopsida > Solanales > Solanaceae > Nicotiana > Nicotiana tomentosiformis. The sequence goes on along the minus strand of NC_090813.1, from coordinate 104,950,325 downwards.
TTTCTCTTTTGATAGACTATGAAATCCATATGACCCCATCATTTTTCATGTAATCTCATCACTTTTCTATCAAAATCCCATGCTTGCTCAGATTTTGCATTTCGTGTTTTTAGCTTAAATTAAAATTTTACAGATTTTCTTAAAGTCTTTTTCCAAAATTCCAAATCTATGAATTTTCAACTTGAAGAATTTAATATTAGATTTGAACCGGGTGCTATAATATATATCGTCTATAGTACCTTCGAGAAGTTTGGTTGTTAGAAATTATTGGGTGTTGTTCTTTAATGTGCAGACTGTGGTGTTACTGCTGATTTTTAGATTTTTTTTTTAAAGAAAATTAGATCCACCATTGAAAAATCTTGAATTTTGAAGCTCATGATAAATTGGGTTTTGTTGAGTTTGTAGTTTTCTTTTCTTGATTCTGACCGAGGTGTGCTCAAAATATTGATTGAAGGCTGTGGCTAAACTTTTAGTCAATTTTGATGGCGATTTGGAGTCAATTTTAAAAATTTAGGTCAAAATTGATGTATACGGTAGGGAAATGGTAAATTATATACCATTTGGATATACAATAATTAATTCAACAGGTACAGATAATAGTATATCATTACAGTATATAGTATAACGTAATAGTATATGGTTACAATATACTATTTTAGTATATAATATAATGTGATATTATACTGTTATAGTATATAGTATAATGAAATATTATACAACTACAATTTGGTCATTTTTAAATTTCTTAAAATTTCCCACTGGGCCCTTTTTCTATTTTCGAACAGAATTCTCATGCTTTTTTCAAACCTTTCCTAAATGGGGTGTTTGATGGAGTTTTATGGAGGTATTATTACTGACTACATCAAAAGTAGATGGAGTACACATAAAATAGTAATATACCTATTTGGTATATTTATATATCGTTTGGGTATACTATTGTCTTTGACACTAATATGTTATTTTGTCATACTAATATTTCATTTTTTATATTAATATATTATTTTGGTATACATATGCTAGAAACATTTTTAGTTATACACATATATAAAAATAAGATAAAAAATGAAAGAAAAAAGAAAAAGAGAACAAAATTATAATGCATAATCTATTTTTAGATAATAGATATAGAGAAAATAAAAAAAATATATATAAAAGATGTATTATATCAGTTATCTTTTTATATTGATATGAAGAAAAAAAAAGAAGGAAAAATAAGAAAAATGGAAAAGAAACGATCCAAAAGAGTGAATGGAACAAGATTATGGAGAAAATAAATAAATAAAAAATTAATTTGAGAAAAAAATAAATGAAATTAGAAGAAAAGGAAAAGAGAAAGAAAGAAAAGGAGAAAAGAAAGAATAAAAAAAGGCGGAAGATAAATTAATGGCATGCTATATAATGGGTATGACGGGTAAATAGTTTAAAATGGGTATAACCGGGTAAATTATTTGGGTTTTGTAGGTATGTGTGAATTTACTCCTTTAAGGATGAAGAGGTTGCTAGCGACCCTTTTTTTTTTACTAAGGTTTATGATGTAAACTAAGAGTCCACCAAACTGTATAGAGAACCTGGTTCTCTATCAGTTCCCATAGAACACAACAATAAGTAAATAACACAACGATATTTACGTAGAAAACTCACAGCTCACGAGATTTAAAACCACAACCTACACTGGTAGGATTTCAACTTCACTAACTGGGCAAACTTTAGATTACAACCTATTGTAATGTAGGAATTAAACTCTTAATCCCTCACCTACTCACAATAACTATATTGCAAGCATCTTTATAATAACTCTATTACAATGTCAAAACAACCACACAGTTTATGGTTTACAAGATGTCCTACAAAATGCTTCTAAAAAGCTGAGTAGGAATTACAAGTGAATAACATGAACAAAGATACAACAATACTAAAGGACACACAATGTAATCAATATTGAGATCAGGTCCTTTGTTATGTCATTGTTTTGTTCTTTATTGCCTTTGGAGGAATGAAGGCGACTGCACACTTGAGAGTAACCAATATTTAGGCAAGTGTGTGAAATCTCTTGCCTCATGTTGGTAATATATAAGTGAGGTCATCAAAAATAATGCAAGGGAGTGTCCGGTACGCAGCATGCTTCAACAGTGCTGTTGTTCTGTTGCGTGTGCAGTGTAGCAACTTTAACAGCTGTTAGAGTTAACTTGTACTATGACCGGAGGAACTGATCTCTATCTGTTCCCTCTGATGTTCCCTTATCTGAGTTCATTGAGATGTAATGTTCTTACGAAATTGAAAAATTGAATTTAGGAATATTTGGGGAATTTTATTGAATATTTGAATTCTATTACATCCACTAATCAACTACATTCAACATAGAATTACAGAAATAGAAATGGAGCTCCCAATCTCTGCAACACACCTATAATGGAAATGGAATAGGGATTAGATGAATAATTAATTGGGTTGAAGAGAGAGAAAAGAAGAGATATTAGAAGATGACTGAGGAAGTTGTTTAGAGAAGAGAAATTACCGGTCAAAATATGCCTAACCGAATTGGGGTTGATCCTGTTATAGTGGATTAATGAATTGATCTGGGCCGTCCAATATTAACTAATCATAGAGCCTTATCTCTACCGTCGATTTCCACTACCCAGCCCAGCTTATTAATACTCATTGCACGTGCTGTCTCTATTGCACTTAAGATAGTTGATGCCCTAATATAATCCCCAATTCCCCTTTTACCTAATTTCTGACCACCATATACATAACATTCCCTCCTTGTTCAGATCGACCTTGTCCTCAAGGTCGGAGATTAGTGATGGAATCTGGAAATATTGGGAACATAGCGTAGAAAGGGATTCTTCCGCAGTGAAGCAAATGATCTAGCCAATCATTATTCTATCGATTATCCAAGTTCAGAACGAAGGGAACTAATTGCGCGGGTCGCTCGCATAGCTTTGGATTCCCAAAGAGAGTAGAATAGAAGAGCCCGTCAACTCTTTTTAGTTTTAGAATGTTTAAATAAGTGTCTGTAGACGCTTGGTTGCGGATGTAGCCCCAATCTTCCCATGTAGCCTCCTATGGTCCAAGATTTTCCCATTGCACCAAAACCCTCACCTTTGCAACGTTGTTGACCTTCTCTATTGGACGTTGTAGGATAGCTATGGGCTGCACCAAGACTGCACCATCACTGTCACAGGCTGTAGGTTGTGTCTGCACCTCGATCTGAGGTCCAACCCTCTTTTTGAGCTGGGAAACGTGGAATACATGATGGATTTGTGACCCCGTCGGAATCTCCAATCGGTAAGTTACTGGTCCAATTCTCTGTAGAACTTTGTATGGTCCATAAAATCGTGCACTTAACTTTAAATTTCTTCTTACTGCAATAGAAGTTTGCCTGTAGGGTTGTAATTTCAGATAGATCCAATTTCTTGCTGCTAATTCTCGATCTGTCATGTTCCGATCTGCGTAGAACTTCATCCTAGCTTGTGCTTAGATAAGGTTCTCCTTTAAATTTTGAAGCATACTCTGCCTCTAGGCTAGGTTAGCCCCCAGAGTAGTGTGAGTGGAGTATGGTAAGGACCCAAGGTTACTTGTGGAGGTGGATATCCATATAGAGCTTCAAAATGAGTAGTTTTCAAGGAGTTATGGTAGTTAGAGTTGTACCACCACTCTGCTAGTTGTATCCACTTAAGCCAATGTTTTGGATTATTGAATATCATAGCTCTTAAGTAAGATTCCAGGCATCTATTGAGCCTATCTGTCTAACCATCTGATTGTGGATGGTATGTTGTAGAGATGTTCAATTTTGTGCCCATGGATTTGAACATTTGTTGCCAAACTTGGCTAGTGAAAATAGGGTCTCTATCTGTGACTATAATGCTAGGTAGACCATGCAACTTGTAGACTTCCTTAAGGAATAAGTCAGCTACCTCATGAGCGGTGTAGGGATGTTACAGGGGAATGAAGTGCCCATACTTAGTAAGCCTGTCAATGACCACTAGGACTGTATTTGTGTGCCCAGATGATGGTAGGCCCTCAATAAAGTCCATAGCGATGTCCTTCCAAGTTGTCTTTGGCACTAGTAGTGGTTGTAATAGCCCCAGGTAGTGTACATTTTCAATTTTAACCCTCTGACAGGTGTCACATTCTGAAACCCATTTAGAGATGTCTGTCTTCATGTTTAGCCAGTAGAGAATCATCTTAATTCTCATGTGTGTGCCCAGCTGCCCAGAATGTCCTCCTAGTGGAGACTGATGTAGTGCTTCAAAAATCTTGGCCCTAAGGCCTGCCCCTCTCCTTACAAATATCTTGTGATCATACCTGATGATGCCATGATGTAAGGTATACTTAGGGTTGCCCATGGGATATGTGATCAACTCAGTAAGATGTTGAGCAGTTGTGGTGTTATACCCCATATTTTTGTACGTAAGAGTATGTCGTAAGTCAATTGATGTAAGCTCAGAAATGAGATCATCTTTGAAAGTACATAAAATAAGTTAATCATGTTACCTTGGAGGTTACAAATATTTAAGACCATAAACAACAAGTACAAAGAGGGTTGGAAGGCTTAGAAGCTAAACGAATCGAAGAAAATAAGTTTCGTCGAAAGTCGACAAGTTGGGAATGTTATAACATGTACTTTTGGGGTTATACTAAGGTGCTTAACATGATAAGGAGGTTATTAAATGAGTTATTTTAGTTGTATGATAGTCGTGTATTACGTTTTGAAGTCAAGCGAGTTGTGGAACAAAAGTTAGCAAAGGTCATCACAAATTACATTAAATGAGGCGTATGTTTTTGAAAGTTTTTTTTTATATATATATATATATATATATATATATATATATATATATATATATATATATGTATAATGCATTTCATGTCAGTAGCCCTCAGAGGCACTCAAATGTTACATGTTGTATCTTCTCTAACTCTTTTTACATTACGGTTCTTATTTATGTTTCCTGCCTTACATACTCGATACTTTATTCGTATTGATGTCCCATTTGCCTGGGGACGCTGCGTTTCATACCCGCAGGTCCCGATAGACAGGCTGACTGTCCTCCTAGTAGGCTATCAACTCTGTAGAAGGTGTTGGTGCACTCCACTTGCTCTGGAGTTGTCTATTTGGTCAGTATGCCTAGGACATGTATTGATTGGTGGCAGGGACTTGTCCGGACCTATATGACGTTTTTTACTCTTAGAGGCTTGTAGATAGATGTCATGTATATGGATACTTGTAGGGCCTTATCGACCTATGTTTTGAGTGTACAAATGATCATGTCGGCCTTGTAGGCCCGTATGTCACATGTATAAGTTTGTATATCATGTTGTTATCATCCTGTGTCGAGTATTCCCTTATGTTTTATTCTGGTTAGCTCATGATGGCCTTTCCAGCTCATTTACCCATGATAGTATGATAAGAAAGATATGTTACGTTGGTACTCGGTTGAGTAAGCTACCGGGTGCCCGTCGCGACCCTTCAGTTTGGGTCGTGACAAACTTGGTATCAGAGCAGTTCTATCCTAGGGAGTCTACAAGCCATGTCTAATAGAGTCTTGTTTACGGGGTTATTGTGCACCACACTTATAAGCAGGAGGCTACAAGGAATTTAGGATTGCCACTCTTTCTTCTTAATCTAGATCATGTGGTAGAGCTCAGTTGTAAGAATTCAAACTCCTAAATTCTATTTTATTCATAATACAACAATATCTATATCCAGAAAGACAGTTGGTAATAGATTGAATTTGTGTGTGGAAGAGTTGAGTCAGAGGAACTCGATTTTGCATCATGCTTATGATGAGTAAATATGATGTCTTCAGCAGATCATGTGTTTACTAAGACGTATAAGCTTCTTGATAAGGATCCCTAAGGCATGAATATCCATCCACCCATATGGTAAAGAAATAAGAGAATCAGAAGGTAGATACAAGTTTCAACAAGTAAAAGAAGCAAGGTAAAGAAGGGTACGAGGTACCTAGTTAGTAAACATTATTAGTATTTACAATTCAGGCAGAGAAATATATGTATTTTGAGTCACCTTCAATAGTAACATAAGTATGTACAATTGGCCACACCCATCTCAGTTATGCCCCATGGGGCAAACAAATATAGTTTAAGGGAAGGATGAGATATCAGGATCTAGCTGGGGTTAGAGTAACACAAAATGATGGATGGATTGTTAGCATTAGCTAACATTTTCGAAGGATTTGGCAAACGTGGTAATAGTTCTCCTTGTGAGACACCTAAATGGTGCACTCTAGAATAGTACAGTTAGATATGAATACTAGAAGGGATAAATATTTATCTTATTATGGTCCCGTCCCTAGTAAAGAGAGAATATTAGGTGACCCAAAGAGCCAATGAGATAATGCAAGGGGAGCTAAAAGCGAAAGAATATTTTGTTGAAGTTTTTCAGAATAAGGTGATAGACAGAAAGACTAGCAGGAGAATAATAAGAGAGTAAAGAAAGTATTATGAGTAAGACGCGATAAATGGGTGATAACGGTAAATAAAAATATGAAAGGATGACAGAGTCTATAGTCAAGTGAAGGAAAAGACAAGATGTGATAGGCCTTGAGACAATAAAAGAGTATAAGCCATAAATTCATATCCTCATTTCTAGAAATGAGTTGGTGACTCCAACGTGAGTACCAGAAAAGTTAGACCCCCAGAGTAATAGATATCAGTATGGACTAGTGAACAAGATAAACTGAACATGAATTAGGGACCGAAGGATTTGATAATAGTCGGTATCGTGAGAATTTCAGAGATCACGTTATGGTAATAATAGAATAGACAACAGAAGAATAACCTTTAAAGGTCATTCAGGAAGACACTTCTCTAAAGCAAGCACTATGAGCAGAGTTAAGCTTAAGGGACTAAGTGTGCTAGTTACACTAGGTGTCACCCTCGTGCATAAGAAATTCAGTTATCCTTGGTAATGAAGGGTTACCACAAGGTAAGTAAGAGTCCGTGAAGATGTGAAAATACGCCAAATATGAAGAGGTAAAACATTTATAGGTAAATCTTCATAGCATTAATTATTAGTACTCCCCTAAAGAGGGAAAGATGGTGTGATATGGTATTAAGCCAGAGTTAAGTGGTTCAGGTAACTATGGAATGGTAAAGGAAGAATGCAGTAAAAAGGCGAATGGAATGAGATTGCATTTACTGAGATCCTATAGATATGTCACGACTCCTGAATGATATGCAAGCACGACACTGGTAAGAGGCAGTAAGGGTTCCCGACAAGGATGTTAATTGGTAAATGAGTGCGAATTGGACACTCTATACGTAAGGAGCCAGTGTGAGAGGTAAGTCAAGGCCCCCCCCAAAAAAAAAAACCTAACCCAAGAGGGGTTACTCAGAATATAGATATGAGAATGGACCAACGAGTAGTCTGTAGTTGATTCAGGAAGAGCCTAGTTATGGATTAAGGTCACAGATAAATCAACATATCATGCAAGATAAGCGTAGTGAACCCCGGCATAGGGAATTCAGTCTCATAGATATGAGATCGCAGTCCTTGAATGTTTTTTAGATAGGAGTTGGGGTAGTTAAAGGTACCGTTTAAGTTTTACGGAAATAAGAGAGAGTTCCACTAAGGAGACAATCAAAATTTGAGTCCATAAGTAACCCTATGAGCGCAAGGGCACGGAGGTATGTAACTAAGGATATTTATAGGCGAATAAGAACATCGAAAATTCCTTCGGGTATACGATGTAATAAGCTCGCAGCTTTACAGGAGTCAGAGGGTCTCCCCTAAGTACTACAACGAAATACTAGGTGAGGAAATAAGGAAGAAGGCTTTGACCTACGCATAGTGACCTAAAGAAGAAATGATCTTGTAACAACAGTCTCACTATAACATCGTATGAACTCCATAAGAAAGTGGCACCTATCGTGACTAATGAATGGGAAGTAAAAATCAAAAGTTATATTCAACATCATATGGGTTGCATGGAATTACAATATATGTGGGAACTAAGATAAGCCAAGTATTCATGAAAAAAGTGGCAGAATGACCAGGAAAAGTAATTGCTTACATTTAAAGACAACCGAGAAGGCACAGAAGGAAATCTATAGGGCTAGAAAGTTAAAGGAAGGTTGTGAGTAGTATAAATATATATGTGTAGGTCGCAAGCTGAAGTGTGGTAGAGCGACAAGGTTTTAGGTAGATAGGAGTAAGGATAAGAAAAAGTGAGGGAAAAGGTGACAAGAATAGGTAAGGCCTCAGAATTAAGCATATCAAAACAAAAGAGCTGAAGGTTTCCGTAAGTTATAGAAAGCTCAGTATAGCCTGAATGAATGCAAATGAGTCTAATACTAGGAGCATTTAGAAGAGATGGAATGCTGCTCTGGTAGTAGCATAAGGGTGTAATTATGATAAATAAGAGGATGACGTTTAGGCCTTTGATTGAGTAATTATTTAAAAAAAAAAGATTTCATGAATTGCACGGGATTAGAATACCCCCATAAGATGAATCAAATTAGGATGCTATGAAATACAGTTATTGAAGTATAGTATCGTACATAGGTAGATCAGGCAAATCACTTCAGATGTTCCCCGATGAGATGTGAGCCCTAGTGACAATATATTACGTAAGAGGTTTCAAATTATCAGTGGTAAATTATAGGTCAACATTAAGGTGAATCAATAATATATGGATAAAAGTTTCAAAGTATGAGAGGAGATTATGATGCCACTCTTTAGATGAACAGTAATAAGGAAGCAGTAAAGGATTTAGATTTATACATATAGGATAAGTAGTGAGAGAGTAACTTGGAGTTGGGTAGCAGACCTCGGTAATAATAAACCAAAGTAAGAGTTAGGGTATAATATGACCTACCTAGATGTAGTAAATCCATAAGCATAGATAACCAAGGCTATGAAGCAAGGTATAACAGTAGTCGTAAGTTCAACAAAGTACCGAGCGAAGAACTTCAGTACACCTATATATGTTCACAAAGTAAGGCCTAGAGATTGGATAAAAGCTGGAGGAAAAAAGGAGAGCTGAGTCGTATAGGAGCACATACAAGGTCAGAGTCGTACATGCTGCATGAAATAAGATAGCAACAGTTACGAGATTGGAAGAATTCTGACCACAAGTCGTGGTGTGAGAAAGAGGCCTAAAGGGGGGAATTCCCTAGCCTTTGGATTTATTCACAGAACAGTTGCCTAGATGACAAGAAAAGTATTAAAGTATTCATAAAATCTATAGGTTATGATACTGATAGGCGCATCAGTCAACATTCGAGGACGAATGTTCCAAAGGGGGGAATAATGTTACACCCCATATTTTCGTACGTAAGAGTATGTCGTAAGTAAATTGATGTAAGTTTAGCAATGAGATCATCTTTGAAAGTATATAAAAGAAGTTAATCATGTTACCTTGGAGGTTACAAATATTTAAAATCATGAACAACAAGTACCAAGAGGGTTAAAAGAATTAGAAGCTAAACGAATCGAAGAAAATAAGTTTCGTCGAAAGTCGACAAGTTGGGAATGCTATAACATATACTTTTGGGGTGAGACTAGGGTGATTAACATGATAATGAGGTTATTTAATGAGTTATTGTAGTTGTATGATAGTCATGTATTACGTTTTGAAGTCAAGTGAGTTGTGAAACAAAAGTTGGCAAAGGTCATCACAAATTACATTCATAAGTATGCTGAATATTAGATCAAATGTATGTGATATTTTCTCCCAATTTACTTGGAATTACGGGATGATCCACCTACAAAATTGAATATCTACAAGTCTAGTTTCTATCACATTAAACCATTCATCGATACGACATCGGAGTAGAGATATATTTGCATTTTTACGAGACCACGCAAGCAGCTCCCAATGGGACCCACTTAGGCGGGGGATGATTTTCCAACCTTTAAAGACCGGGGCAAGGCTCATTTGGGTTCATAGTTTTAAACCCAAACAGACCCTATACTCTCCCAAAACACTCTCAAAGCAGTCTCCATGATTCTACAGTGAAAACCAAAGAGAAAAACATGAATCAAACGCTAGAGATCCTGTGGCGCTTGCTAGATCGTAGTTCTTCATCTTGTGGCTGTTTTGGAGGATTCTTCAAGTGAAGTAGCCTAAGATTTCATGTTGTTCTTGTTTATTAAGGTAATAATCAGTCTCTCCTTTATATATATTAGAGTTTCAAGGCGAAATACAAGTGTTTACACACCAACTTGAACATAAAAGTTGATTCAAGAAAAGAATACAACTCCTATAGTGTTGTGGTGTGATTGAGGCTTGTTGTGAGCTACACCAGCTGAGGATTTCAAGTTGTATCTATTGCCTAAGGTAAGTAATCATTTTATTTGTTGTGCTTAAGGTTAATCATGTGTTGGTTAAGTTGTTTGGGAGGAATTCTACAATATAGTAGTTGACATGGCATAAAGAATCGTTCTCTCTTTCTGTGGGCTGTGTTGAGGCTATATATATAGTTTCTTGTGGCTGAAAATTGTTATAAATAGTTTTATTATGTTATGGATGCTGTTGTTAAGCTTATCTATGTGTTAATTAAGTTGATTGAAGAAGATAACATGAAAAACAAGAGGTTGCCAATAAAGGTTAAGGTGTTAGGCGTGTGGTTTATTTTTGTAGATTATTCTCTTGATGTTTTTGGCTAAAAATGATATGGTAAGCATAATTATAATGTTATAGATGCTGTAGGAAGATTCATGGAAAAGAATTAGATTCAAACCATATTTTGTTAATCGCACATCGAGTTTGCCGCTCAAAATGGTTGTTGAAGTAATCAAAGAGCTTATTGTGAATTATATTGTTGTTATTTGGGTTGTTTGGTGACTTTTAGTAACTTATGGGATGTAGTACAAACAGGGAAGGTGTTGTCCATTTTCTTGTAGAATATTGGTTTCGACATATGAGAGCTACAACGGTTATATGATGACGACGAAGACGGTTTCCTCATTATAGACGTAAGATAATATTGAGCTTGGTTGACGATTGGAGAGAATATTGAAAAGGTATGTTAAGGCACTTCCTTATTTCTTTTGGCATGATCTAAAGTGAAATGAACGTAAACAATACGCTATTTCATAACAGATCTACTCCTACAAATTGTCCATGTTGTTCTTTCCTTATAATGTTATTCTAAGCAAGTAAGTACTTGAATCCTATTGAGGTTCATATTGATGGTATGGATGTCCATAATTTTAATCGAAGATGCGACGACCTTAGTCACTCCGAAAGGTTTAGAACGTGATTTCATGAGTCTAGCATGCATTATATATATGTATCTATTTTACTCTACCGAGCCGCGCTATAGTTGGCCAGGTACGACACCTGTTGTGTAACCACTAATCAGTTGGGTTTTTCCAAGCTCCATGTGGCCGAATAAGATTCTACCGAGCCTTATGATCATCGGGTACATTTTTACGGAGTCCTCTTCGAGGTAGGGTACAATATGATAATGATGATTCCCAAAGAGGCGTATGTTTTTAAAAGTTTATGTGTGTGTGTGTGTGTGTGTGTGTGTGTGTGTGTGTATATATATATATGTATGTATCATGCATTTATGTCAGTAGCCCTCAGAGGCACTCAGATGTTACATGTTGTATCTTCTCTAACTCTCTTTACATTACGGTTCTTATTTATGTTTCCTGCCTTACATACTCGATATTTTATTCGTACTGACGTCCCATTTGCATGGGGACGCTGCGTTTCATGCCCGCAAGTCCCGATAGACATGTTGACTGCCCTCCTAGTAGGCTATCAACTCTGTAGAAGGTGTTGGTGCACTCCATTTGCTCTGAAGTTGTCTATTTGGTCAGTATGCTTGGGACATGTATTGATTGGTGGCGGGGCCTTGTCCAGACCTTTATGACGTTTTTGTACTCTTAGAGGCTTATAGATAGATGTCATGTATATGGATACTTGTAGGGCCTTATTGGCCTATGTTTTGAGTGTACAAATGATCATGTCGGCCTTGTAAGCCCGTATGTCACATGTATAAGTTTGTATATCATGTTGTTATCATTCTGTGTCAAGTATTCCCTTATGTTTTATTATGGTTATCTCATGATGTCATTTCCGGCGCATTTACCCATGATAGTATGATTAGAAAGATACATTATGTTGGTACTCGATTGAGTAAGGTACCGGGTGTCCGTCACGACCCTTCAGTTTGGGTCGTGACATGTGGGGTCAGGATAATAGCTGTTGTAACGACCCGACCGATCGTTTTGAACTCTAGTGTGTTGTTTGGTGGATTGAGGCCATGAGTAGCTTCACTTCATATTTTATGACTTGTACGTGTGGTCGGAATTGAATTTTGGGAAGTTAGGAGTTGTTTCGGAAGCAAAATGTTAAATTCGGAAGCTTTAAGTTGGAAGAGTTAATTAAGGTTTGACTTTTGAGTAAACGATCTTGGAATTAGGATTTGAAGGTTCCAATAGGTTCGTATGATGATTTTGTACTTGGTCGTATGTTCGGATTGAGTATCGGGTGGTCAGGGAGCATTTCGATGCTTATTATGGAAAGTAGGCATTTTGAAAGTTAAGAATTTCTAAAGTTTGATTTGAAGTGAATTTTGGTGTTATCGATGTCTGTTTGGGGTTCCTAGCCTTGGAATAGGTTCATATCGTGATTTGTGGCTTGTGCGTAGAGTTTGACGTCAATTCGGACTGTTTAAGTATGAATTGGATGCGTTGTCGAAGTTTGAATGTTTGAAAGTTTTAAGAAAGGTTTCGATCGTTGATTCGTAGTTTCGATGTGGTTTGGTGTGATTTGAGGCCTCGAGCAGGTTAGTGTCATGTTTTGGGACTGGTTGGTATGATTGGACGGGGTCCCGGGGGCCTCGGGTATGTTTCGGGATGGTTTCGGACCAAGTTTGGGTGATGTGCAGCTATTGGTGCTGGTGTCTGGTTTTGTTCTTCGCGAACGCGAAGGGTTTCATGCGTTCGCGAAGAAGGATTTTGGGTTGCTGGAATTTTTCTTTTTCGCGAACGTGACATAGGGGTCGCGAATGCGGAAGAGAACCTAGGGTAGCCTACACGAAGGCGAAGAAATAAGGGGAGCTGGGAGCCTGGAGGTGTTAAGCCTTCGCGAACGCGGTTGTGTGACCGCAAACGCGAAGCATCAGGACCTGGAGGCATCACAAACGCGGCGTAGGTGACACGAATGCGAAGAGGAATTTTGGAGGCAGTGACTTTAAGGCTTCGCGATTGTGAAGATGCTCCCGTGATCGCGAAGAAGAACGGGCCTGGGCAGACTTGGTTTTATAAGTGATTTAGCCCATTTTCATATTCACTTGGTTGGGGCGATTTTTGGAGAGCTTCAAGGGGAGATTTTCATCATCTATTGCAAGGTAAGTAATTCCCGCATATTTTTAGCTAAATACATAGATTCTACAAGGATTTAAGCATGGGAATTAGTTGAAATTGTGAGATTTTGAAAGAAACCTAGAAATTGGTATTTTTTAATTTTTACCATGAAATTGGACATGAAATTAGGAATAAATCATATATTTGAGTTCGTAATGTTATGGGTAAAGTTTATATTTGAAAAATTTCCGAATCCGGGCATGTGGGCACGATGGTCGACTTTATTAACTTTTCGAGCGAAGTTGGGAATCATTATGAATTGTTAAATTGTAAGCATTTGAGTATATTTTGATTGATTTGCACGTTGTTTGACTAGTTTCGGAACGTTTGGCTTTGAATTGAGGAGTTAGAGAGGCTTTGGAGCCGGTTATTGGAACTTCGGAGTGAGGTAAGTCTCATGTCTAACCTTGTGAGGGGGAAACTACCCCCTAGGTGATGTAATTGTTATGTGCTACTAGTTGTGGGTGCTACGTACGCACGAGGTGATGAGAGTACGTATGTTGCTAAAGCATGTTTATGTCCGGGTAGATTTAGGACTTTATCATGTAATATTCGAATTATTTGAACTCATTCTCCTAACTTAATTAATTGAATTTATAATTGAAATTGACTTAGAAATATATGTATATATTAGACCGAGCCTTATCACCTTGAGTTGTTAGAAAGTTATTTGGGAAACGGTAAAGGTTATATTAATTTTGTGCTCATGTACTGTATTGTAAGCACGTGTCTCATAACTCGATAATTTCCTTCTTTTTTTGTGGAGCGAGCCGAACGCCTCGGCAGTATAATAGATGCATCTATGGTTCATTCCACTCGAACCTCGGCAGTGTACATATTATTCTGGATCGGGCCGAACGACCTCGGCATAATCGTGCGTTATTTCGCTGGCAGTTCGAATATTCACGAGGTTATCCTTCCACTGATGCCTGGCATTCTAAATGGTATTTGTTATTCGATTGATACTGGAACTTGATATGTTTGAGCTGTTGAGGTAGAATACAAGACTGAGAAATTCACACCTTTAAAAAAAAATCGGAAGATTATGTAACTTATAGATTTACCCCATTATTGTTTTGTGCTCCATATCTGCTTATGATTTATTATATTGCTTCATTGGACCTCTAGTAAGAGTCGATGTTGACCCCTCGTCACTACTTCTCCGGGGTGAGGCTAGATACTTACTGGGTACGCATTGCTTTACGTACTCATGCTACACTTCTGCACTAAATGTGCAGGATCTGACAGGTTCAATTGGTCGTTATGTTGGCGCATAGGCGCATCTGCTAAGGAGACTTTATGGTAAGATGCATTTTAGGCTACGTATCGTAGCCTATAGAGTCTCCATCGTACTATTTACTCTATCCTGTCTTATTTATATTCTGGACAGATGTTGTATTATTATCTTACTCCTTAGTAAATGCTCATGCACTTGTGATACCGGGTCTTGGGATGTTCTAGATGTGGTTGTGATTTTACTTAGCATTTACACACTTTTATTATCATCTCTATTTAAAGTGTAAGTGTCCAATATTTTAATGCATTGATTTTCTTATCTAATAAAATTCACGATTTCAAAAATAATAAAATGTGTAATCAAGTTGGTAGTTCATCGTTCTCTTGCCTAACGACGACGTTGGACGCCATCACGACCTATAGTGAGTTTTGGGTCATGACAGCTGTGTAGTATTTCTTGCATCCAAGTAGGCTCAACAATAGTCATGCCATTCGCTGAAGACTCTTCCTCTACCCTTCTAGATAATGCATCTGCCACTATTCTCAGTTCCCTTTTTATATTGTACCTCATAATCCAACCCAAGCAATTTCGTCAACCCCTTATGTTGCAAGACAATAGTAATCTTCTGCTCCAACAGATATTTTAAGCTTTGGTGATCAGTTCTTATAACAAAATGCCCCCTTTGTATGCAGTGCCTCCACTTGTCTACTGCTTCCAACACTACCATGTACTTTTTTTTATAAGTAGACAACCCCCCATGTTTAGGAGCTAATGTTTTGCTAAAGAATTCCAGTGGCTTCCCTTCTTGCATAAGAACTGCTCCAATTCCCTTTGCACAAGCATCAATTTCTACAATAAATGGCTTGTTGAAACTGGCCAAGGCTAGTACTGGAGTAGTGGTCATGGCTTTTTTGAAGGTGTTGAAGGCTATTTCTGCTTCTGCATTCCAATGAAAGGAATTCTTTCTCAATAAGCTTGTCAATGGTTTGCTGATTATTCTATAAGGTTGTATAAAACTCCTATAATATCTAGTCAAGCCTAGGAACCCCCTCAAGGCATTCAGTGTCTTTGGTATGGGCCAATTCACCATAGCCTCAATCTTGGTTGGATCTGTGGCCACTCCTTCTTCAGTGATGATGTGACCCAAATATTCCACTTTCTCTTGCCCACAGAAAACTTGGACTTTCTAGAAAATAACTTCTCCCTCCCTAACACTTCCAACACTTGCTTGAGATGTACAACATGCTCTATTATATTGAAACTATATACCAATATATTATCAAAGAACATCATGACAAACTTCCTTAAAAATTCTCTGAACACATGATTTATAAGACTCTGAAAAGTGGCTGGGACATTGGTTAAGACAAAAGGCATAATCTTGAACTCATAGTGCCCTAGATGAGTTATAAAAGTTGTCTTATGAATATCCCCTTCATGCATCCTTATTTGATGATACTCTGTCCTTAGGTCTATCTTAGAAAACACACGTGGGCCATTTAACTCATCCATGAGGTCATCCACCAATGGTATAGGAAACATATCCTTCAGAGTCATGTTGTTAAGTTTCCTGTAGTCTATACAAAACCTCCAAATTCCATCCTTCTTTCTTAAAAACAATACTGGAGAGGAAAATAGAGAATGCCTTGGTTGTACAATTCTATTGTTCATCATATCTGAGACTTGTTTCTCTATTTCCTTTTTCTGAAAATAATTGTACCTGTATGGTATGACGCTTACTGGTGTTGCTGTAGGTTTTAGGGGTATGTAATGGTCATGTGGTCTTTTGGGTGGAAGTGTAGTGAGATCTGTGATCCATGTCTAATCCGCACTCAATAATGAGTGGAAACGGTCGTTGGAAGAATAGTACCCAACAAGAGCCGTGGTCAATTTCCAAAGGGAGTTTAATATGGGTATTAGGGTGTACACTTGATGAGAGTAAATGAAATAGCTCAATTGTGCTTCCAAATAAGGGATTTTGTTTTTTACTTCTAAAATTAACACTAACAATTATCATGTAATAATGACTACCCAGTACAGATCTACCCCACATGGATACATGGATGAACTCTAATAACAGATGGCCTAAAAAGAAGATAAAAATTCAAAAATTAAAATAACACAAAAGATTAACATGAAGTGAAGCATACCAAAGGAAGTGTGTGTACTAGATCGTGTGAGCACATATGGGTGTGTGTGTTTGACAGTGAAAAATCCTCGGTGAAGCTTCTAGAGTAACTGTGATCGTAATGAGGGTGAAAAGTGTAAAATAAATGAAGAACTCATATTTTATACTGAGAACTATTGAAAGGTTAAAAGGTTGAGTGTGACCGCACAAATCCGAGTGCGGTCCACACTCCTTCACCTGGGCAGCCATGGTTTGTGTCACTTGTGCGGTTCACACAATTTTGAGTGCGCCCGCATAATTTCTCTCGCGGCCGCAGATTATCCCCGCACTGATAGGCTCAAACTTCAGCGAGTTTTCAATTTAACATTTTGTCGAGATTTCAGAAGTACGGTCCCCATGTGAAAAGTGCGGCTGCATAAGCTCTTCTGCTGTGGCACAATTAATTTTATGGCCGCACAATTAAAATATGCGGTCTTCATTTCCTTCAACACTTAGCCATTTTGTATACCATTCTTGCAAGTAACACTCAACCTTGTAGAACACTTCAAATCAAGTTAGAAACAATAAATAACACGTAACTACAAAAGAAAAAGGAAAAGTACTTGGGTTGCCTCCCAAGAAGCGCCTGATTTAACATCACGGCGCAATGTCTAAGTATTTTCAAGTGAAATAAATAACCGCCACCACGTGGCTCTCTCCAACTTTACCTAAGTAGTGCTTCACCCGGTGACCATTGACTCGGAATACTTCATTGTTCTTGTTCTTCAAATCCAATGCACCGAAAGGTGTCACACAAATAATTTCAAACGGACCACTCCAGTTAGACTTGAGCTTCCCGGGAAACAATCTCAACCTTGAGTTAAACAACAATACAAGATCACCCGCCTTGAAATCTTTGTTCCAAATGTATTTGTCATGAAGATATTTCATATTTTCTTTATATAAGGATGAACTATCATATGCATGGTACCGAAACTCATCCAACTCATTCAAGTGTGCAACCCGCAAGTTAGCGGCTGCATCCCAATCAAGATTCAATTTCTTTCAAGCCCACATTGCTTTGTGCTCTAGTTTCACTTGAAGATTACAAGCTTTTCCATACACTAAACCGGTATGGAGACATTCCGATAGGTGTTTTGTACTCCGTCTTATAAGCCCATAGCACATCATCAGGCTTCTTGGACCAATCCATCCGATTAGCATTCACCGTTTTAGACAAGATACTCTTTATCTCCCGGTTTGAGACTTTCACTTGACCACTAGCTTGTGAATAATAGGGAGTAATGACCTTGTGAGTAACACCATACTTCCTAAGTAAAGTGTCAAAAGTCTTGTTGCAAAAGTGTGACCCCTCATCACTTATGATTGCACGTGGAGTACCAAATCTTGTAAAAATATTCTTCTTCAAGAAAGCCACTACACTTCTTGCCTCATTGTTGGGTAAGGTGACAGTATCAACCCATTTAGACACTCACCGCGACCAAGATATAAGTGTTCCCACAAGAACTCACAAAAGGGCCCATAAAGTCAATGCCCTAAACATTGAAAATATCAATCTCCAAAATGGTTGTGGGAGGCATGTCATTTTTCTTTGAAATTCCACCTGCCTGTTGACATTCATCACATCTTTTCACTAAGTCACTTGCATCCTTATAGAGAGTAGGCCAATAGAAGCCACAACTAAGAACTTTGGACATCGTTCTTTCTCCACCATGATGACTACCATATGGCGAACAATGACAAGCACCAAGAATATCGCCATGCTCTTCTTCCGGTGCACACTTTATAATAACCTCATCCGTACAAATCCAGAAAAGGTATGATTCATCCCAATAATAATCTTGACAATCTTTTTTGACCTTCTTCCTTTGGTTTGAAGAGAACTCATCCGAAATGATTCCACTCACAAGAAAATTTACCAAATTCGCAAACCACTACACCTCTTTCATTGAAATTGCCAAAAGTTACTCACCGAGAAAGGAGTCATTGATTTCAAGGCCATCACATGACCTCCCCTCCTCCTCCAAACGAGATAAGTGGTCCGCCACTTGGTTTTCACTATCTTTCCTATTTTGAATATTAATATTAAATTCTTGCAACAAGAGTACCCATCTTATCAACCGAGCTTTAGAATCCTTTTTTCTCATAAGATAGCGAAGCGCCACATGATCTGTGTGGACAATAGCCTTGACACCCATCAAGTACGGGCGAAACTTCTCAATTGCAAATACAATAGCATGGAGCTCTTTCTCCGTAACGGTATAATTAACTTGGGTACTATTCATGATCTTACTAGCATAGTAAACCGGATGAAAAACTTTGTTAATATATTTCCCCAAAACAGCCCCAACCGCTACGTCACTTGCATTACACATGAGTTCAAAAGGCAAACTCCAATTTGGAGCGGTAATGATAGGAGTGGTTGTCAACTTGAGCTTCAATAGTTCAAAAGCCCTCATACAATCATCATTGAAATGGAACTTTTCATACTTCTCATGGAGCTTACACAATGGGTTCATCACTTAAGAGAAATCTTTGGCATTCTTCTCAAGGAGCTTACACAATGGGTTCACCACTTCAGAGAAATCTTTAATAAAGCGCATGTAGAAACCCGCATGGCCTAAGAAACTCCACACACCCTTCACCGAAGTTGGGGTGGAAGCTTAGAAATCATCTCAATATTTTCCTTGTCAACTTCAATTCCGTTCTTTGAGATTTTATGGCCAAGGACAATTCCTTCCTCAACCATGAAATGACATTTTTTCCAATTGAGCACCAAATTGGTCCATTAATATCTAGCCAATGCTTTGTCCAAATTTGCAAGACAATCATCAAAAGAATCCCCAACCACCGAGAAGTCATCTATGAAAATTTCAAAGTATTCCTCCACCATGTCCGTGAAAATAGCCATCATATACTGTTGAAAAGTCGTTGGTGCATTTCACAAACCAAAAGGTATCCTCTCGAAAGAAAAAGTACCATAAGGACATGTAAAGGTTGTTTTCTTTTGATCTTCCAGATCAATAAGAATTTGGTTGTAGCCCGAGTACCCATCAAGAAATAATAGAAAGCATGGCCGGCCAATCTATCTAGCATTTGGTCTAAGAAAGGAAGTGAAAAATGATCTTTCCTTGTGACTTTGTTGAGCTTACGATAATCCATACAAACCCTTCAACCGGTCGCAATTCTTGAAGGAATCAACTCTTTATTATCATTGGTAACAACCGTCATGCCCCTTTCTTTGGGACACATTGAACCGGAAAGGTCCATGAACTATCGGAGATGGGGTCAACAACCCCGACATTCAACCACTTGATAATTTCCTTCTTGAAAACGTCTTGCATAGACTCATTGAGTCTTCTTTGATGTTCAATGGACGGTTTAGCACCGTCCTCCAACTTGATCTTATGCATGAAAAATGCAGGGCTTATACCCCGAATCTTCCAAAGTACACCCAATAGCCTTCTTCCTTTTTTGCAACACCTCCAATATGGAATCATCCTGCACATTAGTCAAACAAGAGGAAAGAATAATTGATAATGTAGAACAAGGGCCAAGAAATTCATACTGAAGGTGTAGAAGTAATGGCTTCAACTCCAAAGTAGGTGGCTCTACAATAGAAGGCTTTGTAGGAGAAGTCTTCCTATTCTCAAGATCCAAAGATAATTTTCATGGTGCATAGTTGTACGACCCCATTCCTTGCAAAGAATTCACACACTCCATGAAACCATCCATCTTGTCATCATCAAAATTGAGCAAAACGGCTTCCAACATATCACCAACGTTGATTGTAGCACTTGTATCATCAACAATAACATCAGTCACAAAATCCACAAAATAACACACCTCATTGCTATTTGGTTGCCACATAGACTTACACACATGGAATACCACTTTTTCATCACCAACCCGGAAGGTGAGTTCTCCGACTTCTACATCACAAAGAGCCTTACCCGTAGCAAGGAAAGGTCCCAAGAATGATAGGCACTTCATAATCAACTTCACAATGTAGAATAACAAAGTCCGTCGATAAAATGGACTTATCAACCTGGACCAAAACATCCTCAATCACTCCCAATGGCCTTTTCATGGTACGATCGGCCATTTGCAACCTCATAGATGTGGGTCTTGGTTGCCTAGTTCCCAAAGTCTTTAAAACCTAATAGGGCATCAAATTAATACTCGCCCCAAGATTACAAAGAGTTTTTTGCAAATTCGGCACTCCTAATTGTACAAGGAATCGTGAAAGCACCGAGATCCTCCAACTTAGGATCTATGGAATAAACAATTGCACTCACTTGATGAGTGACCTTGATGGTTTCAAAATTCATTGACATCTTCTTGGTCACAAGATCTTTCATAAAATTTGCATAACCGAGCATTTGTTCCAAAGCCTTTATCAATGGCACATTAATTGAGAGACCTTCATCATTTGAATGAACTTCTTGAATTGATTCTCACCATTTTCCTTGGAAAGTCTTTGAGGATAGAGAGGTGGAGGCTTAGGCAATGGTGCCTTAGCCTTTTGCATTACTGGCTTTGGTATGTTAATGATGTGCTCCCTAGATGGGTTCACCTCCATAGACGAACCTCATCATTTGCTTGAACAACATTGTTTGGGATCTCCTCCTCTTGTACCACTTGGTCATCATCTACAAGTTGTCTTTCACTTGAGGGGGGTGTATTCCTGCCTCTTCCACTTCTTGTGAAAACCGCCATAGAATGCCCCGTATTGTTACCACCCTTTGGTTTTATCACCATGTCACTTGGTAGTGCACCCTTAGGATGAGAATTTAGAGCTTGAGAGTTATGCCCCATTTGAACTTCTAGATTACGGATTGATGTGTTGTGTGAGGCAAGTGCATCTGAATTGGTATTCTTTTCCATCATTTGCTTAAACATATTTTTCAATACGATCCATATCATTGTTTGAAGAACTTAAACCTAGGAAAGGATAAGGAGGTGGGTTGCTCGGTTGTTGATGCATTGGGAGATTTTGAAAACCCGACCCCCGGTTGCCTTGATTGTTTCCCAAACCACCTTGATTATTTCCTCCCCAATTTACTTGGTTGTTTCCACTCTAATTTCCTTGATTATTGTTATTATGATAATTTCCTTGAATGTTAGAACTCCCATTACCTTGTTTTTTTTTTTGTGATCTCCATTATTGTTGATTTGAGCTTTGGAAGTTGTTTCTTTGCCCTTGAAAATTGTTCACATATTGAACTTCCTCTTCTTGCTCATGATAAGAATCATCTTGATGAAAACCACCATCATCTTGCACATAATTCTCCACTCGGGTTTGCATTTGTGGACCCTTGGTCCTCTTCTTGTTCACCAATACATCTACTCCCTGCATAAGAGCTTGCACTTGATTAAGTTGGGCCTTTGCTAGTTGAGTCATGGTTGTTGTGAATTCGGCAATGGCTTACCATGGTCTTGCTGTCACGATCCAAAACTCACTATAGGTCGTGATGGCACCCAACGTCGCCGTTAGGCAAGCCAACAGTGAACTACAAACTTAATTATGAAATTTATTATTTTCAAATTCTTGAATTTTATTAGATAAAGAAATCAATGCATTAAAATCATGGAAACTTATAATTTTAACAGAATAGATAATAAAGTGTGTAAATGCTAAGCAAAATCACAAACAACTTCTAGAACATTCCAATACCCGGTGTCACAAGTGCATGGGCATTTACTAAGGAGTAAAATAATAATACAATATCTATCTAGAATGTAAATAAGATAGGATAGAGTAAATATTATGATGGAGACTCTGCGGGCTGCGATACGTAGCCTGGAATGCAGCTCACCATAAAGTCTCCTCAACAGCTATGCCTACGCGCCAAGATAACCACCAATTGAACCTGTCAGATCCTGCACATTTAGTGCAGAAGTATAGCATGAGTACGTGAATTAACGCGTATCCAGTAAATATCTAGCCTAACCCCAGAGAGGTAATGACAAGGGGTCGATATCGACACTTACTAGAGATCCAATAAAGCAATATAATAAATCATAAGCAGATATGAGGCTTACAACAATAATGGGGTAAATCTGTAAGTTACATAATCTTCCAAATATTTCTTTTAAAGGGTATGATTTTCTCAGTCTTGTATTCTACCTCAACAGCTCAAATATATCAAGGGCCAATATCAAGCGGATAAGGAATACCATATAAAAGGCCAGGCATTGGTGGAAGGATAATCTCGTGAATATTCGGACTGCCAGCGATATAACGCACGATTATGCCGAGGTCGTTTGGCCCGATGCAGAATAATGTATACAATGCCGAGGGTCGAGCGGCACATACCATAGATGCATCTATTATACTGCCGAGGCATTTGGCCCGCTCCACAAGGAAGTAAGAAAATTATCGAATTACGGGACACATGCCTACAATACCGAACATGAGCACCACGTGAATATAATCTTTTCCGTTTCTCAAATAACTTGCCAACAACTCGAGGTGATAAGGCTAGGCCTAATATATATATATATATATATATATATATATATATATATATATATATATATATATATATATATCAAATTCAATTGTAATTTAAATTAATTAAGCTAGCAAAATGAGTCCAAACAATTCAAATATTACATGATAAAGTCCTAAATCTATCCGGACATAAACATGCTTTAGCTACATACAAACTCTCGTCACCTCGTGCGTACGTAGCACCCACAACTAGTAGAACATAACAATTACCCTAGGGGGGTAGTTTCCCCCTCACAAGGCTAGACAAGAGACTTACCTCGCTTCGAAGTTCCATAATCGGCTCCAACACCTGTCCAACACCTCAAACCAATGCTCATCGATCCGTAACTAGTCAAACAAGGTGCAAATCAATCAAAATATACTCCAATGCGAATAATTTAACAATTTATAAAAATTTCCAACTCCACTTGTAAATTCAACTAAAACTCAATGAGGGGCCCACTTCTTGGAACCCGACAAAACTCACAAAATCTGACAACCCATTCGACCACGAGTCCAACCATACCAAAATTAGTCAAATCCGATAACAACTCGACCTTCAAATCCTCAAATTAAAGCCTATGAAGTTTCTACAATTTTCCCCAAATTTTCCTCTCAAAACACTCGTTAAATGATGAAAATAATGATATATTCATGTATATTAACCAAATCCGAGTTAGAATCACTTACCTCAATAAATTTCTTGAAAACCCTATGAAAAATCTCCTCAATCCGAGCTCCCAAAGTTCAAATGTGAAATAATGCTCTAACTCTCGTTTATAAAGTACAAAATCTGATCTCCCACAGTGCTGACCGCACATTTTTTGTGTGGTCTGCACTTCCAGGTTCTGCGACCGCGATCCAAATTGTGCGGCCGCACTTCAGCAACATCTGCACTACTAGGCTTTAGTAAATTGACCATAACATTCGCTACAAATGTCCAAATAATAAATTGTTTACCTTTATGAAAACTAGACTCAAAGGGCTACAACTTTTATTTTTGAATCATCTCCAAATTCCTTATGGATTAAAAGATATAAGCTTCCAAAGTTAGACCATCAAACCTGCGGATTTCCCCCATTGCGGTCCGCACATTTTTCACTGCCCCCGCACTCTAGGAGTTTGTGGCCACACATGAGGCTTTGCCTCGGCACTCCAAAATGTGCCCTCCGCACTTCCCTCGATCCAGAACATTATCAAAGTGCCGAAATGTCCAAACTTGTTCAAACCTCACCCGAAACACACCCGAGGTCACCGGGACCCCATCCAAACATACCAACAATTTCAAAAACACGATACGAACTTACTCGAAGCTTCAAATCACACATAAAAGAATCGCACCTCAAATCAAACTTACTGAACTTATGAACTTCCGAATTTGAAAACTAATGTTGATTCATACCAAAACAACTCCGATGGACTTCAAATTTTACACACAAGTCAAAAATGACATAACAAAGCTATTTAAATTTCGGAATCACAATCTGAATCCTATATTATCAAGGTCAACTCCCGGTGAAACCTACGAATATTTTAAACCTTCAAATTTCTAACTTTCACCAATTAGTGCCTAAACCTTCTAGAAATATCCAAATGAAATTCCTGGCATACGATCGAGTCCAAAATCACCATCCGGACCTAACGGAACCATCAAAACTCCAATCTGAGGTCGTTTACTCAATAGTCAAATCTTAATCAACTCTTCCAACTTAAAGCTTCCGAATTAAAAATTTTCCATCCGAATCAACTCCAAATTCCCGAAATTCAATTTTGACTATGCGTACAAGTCATAATACATGAAGTGAAGCAACCCAAGGCCTCAAACCACCGAACGTCGTTCTAGAGCTGAAAATTATCGGTCGGGTCGTTACACTTGCAAGTCTTTGTGGAGGTGTATCATGTTGGGATCACCTTATGGAACATTAGCTTGAGATTGCCAAGATGAAGACGTTTCCACCATCTCATTAAGAATATCACATGTCTCCGCATAAGGTCTTGTCATAAAGTTGCCAACGGCCAATTGATTGATCACATTCGTAGTATTGATACCACAGTAGAAAGTTTGTTGGATCATATTATCGGTCATATCATTGTTTGGGAACTCCTTTACCATTGTCCGATATCTTTCCCAAATCTCATGCAAAAGTTTATTGGGTTCTTGCTTGAACGCCAATATTTCATCCTGAAGATTAGCTATATGCCTGAGAGAGAAAAACTTAGCAATAAACTTTGCCGCCAATTCATCCCAAGTATGTATTTAATAATTCGGAAAATATTCCAACCAATCTAAAGCTTTACCCCTTAGAGATAAAGAAAAAAGCCTTAGCCTCAAAGCATCCTCGAAAGCCATAGTTTGCTTGCTCACCCAACACGTATCCACAAAGCCCTTCAAATGGTTTTAGGCATTTTGACTTGGCGCACCGGTGAAAAAGACTCGTTGCTCTAGCAAAGTTAATATCACATTGGTAATTTGAAAGTTGCCCGCTCTAATACGAGGGGGAACTATTGTACTAGCATAAACTTTGTTAGGAAATATCCGGTGTTGTGCCGTTTGTGGTTGAGGTGGTGGAGGTGGGGGTAGTACTGGCACATTGTCTTGTTGACCCCGACCTCGACGATTCGGTTGTGGTACTTGGGATACTTTATTGAGTTGTTCCTCATCACCGTCCAAGTCCCCCAATGGCATATTTCCGAGCTCATTGTTCTCCATTTTTGTACCTACAATTTCTTCAACGAGTTAGTATCACAGAAGGGAAAGAAAATATTTTAAGAACACACTCAAATATATAGCTAACACCGTTAAAACTTTCCGACAACAGCGCTAAAAATTGATCCACGTCCAATCCGCACTCAATTGTGAGTGGAATCGGTCGTTGGAAGAATAGTACCTAACAAAAGTATGGGTCGATTTCCACAAGGAGTTTAATATAGGTATTAGGGTGTACACTTGATGAGAGTAAATAAATAGCTCAATTGCGCTTCCAAACAAGGGATTTTGTTTTCCACTTCTAAAATTAACACTAACAATTATCAACTAAGGAGAAGAAACTAGAAAACGAGTAATTATTTTTGTTATT
Source organism: Nicotiana tomentosiformis (assembly GCF_000390325.3). Taxonomy (NCBI): domain Eukaryota; kingdom Viridiplantae; phylum Streptophyta; class Magnoliopsida; order Solanales; family Solanaceae; genus Nicotiana; species Nicotiana tomentosiformis. Next base: position 104,924,039 of record NC_090813.1, on the reverse strand, counting down.
TTTATCAAATAGGTAAAAGGCCAAGGGATGTAACCTTCACCTAGGTGTTAGCCTAATGGATAAATCATGTTAACGCTTGTTTTAGTGACCAGGGTATATTATAACTCTCAAATCTAAATTACCCACTCAATACTTCTCGGTTATAGAGTGATTTTTCCCAAATTGCTTTTTCAAGCCTAATTGCGTATGTTGAACCCTATTTTGCACTAGTCAAGATATGATTCAACTTGTGTTTTCTCTGTTGTTGATGAAAGAAAGTCGCTACCTAATATTTAAAGGTATATAAGGGTACCTATTTAATTACTAAGTTATATTCCTTATAGGCCTGCAAACCGGTGAGATTATGGGTAAGGGTTCTTGTTCTTCTAAGGGGAAGGTGTTAGACACCCCTTAAAATCTACCTAAGGTAGCTCCATAGGACTTACTATATATTAAAGGGGGTGTACATAAAGGATGTAAAACTTAAGGGGGATGTGAGATTATAAAAGAGTTATTGAAGGTTAAGAGAGTTATGAAAGTAGTCCATATTTTAAGGCTTGTAATTGTTAAGTTAGTGAGTAACTTAGAGAATAAATGCTTGTATAATTTTAAAAGATGTTCGTAAGAAAAGTGATTCTAAATGTACCTTGGTTTAAAAAAAATCTGAAGAAGGGAAAATCTTTGAAAATTCATTTGGGTGACCATTCCTTACTGTTTTTCATAAAAAATCTAGTTTCATTCCCTGTTAGAAAAGACCGGCGATTCTTTTTTCTAATTTTCTGAAAACGGGCTGCTGTTTTTTATTAGAGCTTGAGCTTCAAAAATCTTTAAGAGAGGTGAGTGTACAAGATGAACAAGTTATAATTAGCAGAGCGAAGATTAATTACTAACTAATTCTCTTTAAGTCCTATATTAGTTAAAGTTTGCCTGTGTTTCATGTGATATAAAGCATGAAGGTAAAGCACATAATTAAATATATGAGTGTTAAATACATGATAATGAAATATGATAAAATGACAAAGGCAGTAAGCGAAAATAATGAAGCAGTAAACTAGGTTATGGAAATAATGAACAGTAACGAAAGAAGTAAGGGAGAGAGGGCTGGACTCTGATGGTTGGACCTCAATAAGGTAGGGCTAGCAATTGAGAGGTGCGACTATAGCTGACTTGACTCTTCAGAAAATGCAGCAAAGCTGGTTTGGGCCTGAGTTCCTTAGGAACTCAGCAGGCCCAAATGTATACATGCCCAAAAATAAAGAAGATCATTAGAAGTATATCCCACATTCTCAACATATTCAAAACATATATGAGATGTATATAGACAAATAATTGGAACAAGAGAATAATCAATACTGTGGAAAATTATATTAATGTGGTGGTTCTACTCGGCAAATAAGTCACATTGAAAACCTTTCATTGTCATTAAAAATTAAACCAACAAAGAACTAAATGTGTCAATGAATTAAGGGCTAAGAAGGAAGTTCTATTAAAGGTCGATGCTCCCTTTGAATCCCCCGACACTTCAAAGTTCCCAAGGGACTCAAGGCCCATGGCAATGCTTGTGTCGGGGATGGAAGCCCAACCTAGATTCGAACTCCACTCCCAAATACCCTTAACACTTTAAAGGTCATCAATGAAGGTTCAGGAAACACAGTCATGGCTAACCATTTACAGAGGTTATCAAAGATATCTATGACAAGATCAACTCTCTCAATAGGTCTACAAGTTTATAGATTAAAACATGGAATCCCTAAGGACTTCAACAGAGTCATACTTCTTATAGTTTTAGCTTCAAACAAATCATCATGTTTAGATAACATCAGCAAAGGTCCTTATAAGGTTTTAGGGATCAGATTTGGTTTTAAATCTAACAGTAGGGAAATGGCTGGGGTAGTTCTAGACAAAACATGAAATCAGAAATCAAACAGGAACATGCAATACTTAGTTAGTTAAATGAACACTTCAAGTGAATTAATACTTTCATACAGATATGGAAGCTTTACACATTTATGGAGTCAGGTTAAGTATGACATGAGGAGAAAGAGTTACAAATAAAGAAAAAGCATTGCATTAAAATAGGTTTAACTCAAACCTAAGTCTAGATTAGTATCTAAGTATGAAATGATCATGCTTTTGTTTTCACAAGTTATCACTTGGTTATGGCAGAGCAACTATGTCTTGTATTTAGGGAAGACAATCTTAAAAGATAAAATACATGTCATCTTTTCAAAGACCAATGATAACCTAAAAGGATTAGAGGTAGGGAGGTATTATACCAAGTAAGTTTTAGATTGAACATTCAGCTGAAGATGTTAGCTAATCAAGAAAACAACCAAGTTCAGCCTAACAAGTTATCAACCATTTATAATAAAGAAAAGAAACAGGATCAGATTGTGTTATGAGGAAAGATAATTTAGTTTTTAACAAATGTGTACAATAGGACTATTAGGATTCATAAAGAGAAGAAAGTTTAATTCAAACAAGACTAGGTCAACATATGCAACAACAACTAGACAAAATAAAAATACCATAGTGGCAACTCAGAAATAGTTTAACAAATATAGGTAGAGAAGAAAAATATATAAACACTTAGAGTTCATGCTTAAGGATAAAGGATAAAGATGATATAAACTTAAACACCTTCAGATTAATCTCAGTCGTGGTTATCAAATAATAAGCTCAATTTCAAGACTCACAAACTACAGAGATGTAACAGATAAGGGTAAAGGTCAATGCAGTTCAATGAAAAGGTATGAAGTTCACGTGAACATGAATATATAATAACTCAAACAGGTAGATTGTTGGAAACTCAGGAACAAAAATTAGCAGGAATCAATTAATGGTTTGATCAATCATTGATTAAAGATTCAAAAGCAGGACAAATAATCACAAGTGGACATTAAACTAATAGAACATAATCATTAACATGCTGATCACAAACACCATAAAACAACTGTAATCCTCAGAATATAACTAACATATTTGTAGCATTCAAAGGAGATGAACAAAAGAGAAGGATGAGAGATGTGCCGACTTTTTTGAGAACAACAAACCAAACGAAGGCTCTTTCTCGTTGCTTAAGTCCCCAAGAACCTCAAGTTTGAACCAATGATAGTACTCATCAAACGGAAAGGAAAGAACAGTAAGAAAAACCTAGACTTTTGAACTATAAATTTCTTAGATGATTGATAACGTTCGTGTCTCTGTGTGTGTTTTTATTCAGTGTTAGGTGGTTGTAGATGAAAACATTAAAGGCCTTATTTATAGTGCAATTTAAGACTCTAGGGTTTCAAAGAATTTAAATCAGATAGTGGAAGATGATGATAGCCGAGTGATGATAGCAAAGTAGAGGTAAAATCATTGAACATAGAGGGAAAATAGTGACGAGTCTACTTGAGAGGAGAGAAGTCGACTGTTGAGGGAAAAACCATCGGGTAAGAGCCTTAATGTCCAGAGGTCACTTCGCTTGACCTCTGGACCCAGAATAATCATAATAACCCTAAGAAACGTTCAAGCATGCCATAGATTTACAAAATAGAGGAGGTATTCAGAGATTTGACCCTTGCACGATTTGGTCTAGGGTTTCGGATTTGGGATTTTGAATCTCCATCAATGAGAATGGAAATATGGTCTCAAACTTCATAGCCTAGGGATAAAGCGACTTGACTTTGCCAATTGGATTTGAGAGCAAAGATGGAATGGTATTTTAATCTTAAGGGATTAGAATCTGATGACTCAGATTTAGTGAACAAAATGTGAAATAACAGCGAGATTCTTGGATTCAGAAGGCAATGGAGATGAAATCTCGGATCTATTTGTGACCTTGCACTAATTTGTGCAAGGTTTTGTGATTGATTTGGTTTGTGAGGTTAAGAGAAAAGAGAGGGGAAAGGGAAAGAGAGGCGCCGAGGTCAGAGGAAAATAATTTAGGGTTTTGGGTAGTTGGGGATCAGTCTCTAAGGTTAATATTGTAAGATGGAATATGGACCGTTTGATCATTTGATCAACGACCCTGATAAATTGGGGCTTTATATTTTTTAAAGAAGTTAGTTTGGGAAATACAGGAACCGTTGGATTTGTGTGATCCAATGGTGGAGATAATATCTTGTAACGAGTTGGAATTAAAAGAGAAAAATGAGAAATAACGTGGGTCGTCGATGGTTTGGGTTAATGGCTCAGATCATTTGTGTTTCTTATGTGAGGGTGGGAGACGGGTGACGTGGCGTGTTGTGATTGGTGCAAATGGGATGGCTTGGATTGCCAATAGGGAAAGAGATGGGTGTTTGGGTTGGGTAATTTTTGGATTGGGCTTGAGTAATTGGGCCAAAGTAATTTAAAAAATGGCCATTTTACATTTGATTCAAGAATTGCAATTGTGGCCTCTTGGTCTTTTAACCCCTTTTGAATTTACTTTAAATAAACTTAATAGTTTTCAATAAATCTGGTAAAATTACAATTATTATTATATAATACTAATTATTTGAAATTAATTATTTATAAAATACTTTATTTTTTACATTGTAACACTAGTTTTCAAATTTTCACATAATAATCTAATTAACTAAAAATTAAAGAGCAATTTATCAGATTGATTATGGAACCTATATAACGTATGTATAAAAATTATTTTAATAATATTAAAAATAGTGAATATATTTATAATTACATAATGTTAATACTGTATGATTAATTTTAAAACTAATGCTTGGTTAATTTATGAAAAATAGATATTTATTACTAAAAGATACTTTGAAAATAATTATTGTAAAGTATTAAGTATAAATAAATTACATTACAAGGGGAGGGTCAAAATTGGTCGTCAACTGCGTATCAATTCAAATAGTTAATATGAGCTCAAGTCGGATTTTTTCTATCTCTAGTTAAAACCCTTTAATTAGACTAGCAAAAACCTTAACTAGTCCAATTTCTTCTTAGCTAAGTTTTTCTAGACTAAGTCCCTCTTTTTCAAGTAAGAACCAAGTCAAATAGGCATGAATCAATATTTGCAACCATTAATTCTAGAAATAATGCATGAACAAGGCTAAATAATAAACACCCAATCATAAACAAGTATTAAATTAATCACTTATAAGGTTTACACACTAGGGTTGGGTCACAACCCTTGAGAAAATCTAGATACTCATGGTAGATATTGAAGAAAATAAAGAAGAAGAACTAATTAAAGCCATAAAACAAGATTAAATTAATAAAACTAATAATTCTTAACCCAAAAATGTCACTAATTACCCAAAATAGTAAAGTATAACGGCTACAACTTAAAAAAATATATAATTTGCCCTAAACAAATAGTTCCCATCTATTTATATTGGCCCAAAATTCACCGACAGAAATGCCCTTCAGGAGGTTCTGTGGCCGTACAATTCAATGTACAGTACACACTTTTCTTGGCTTTTGCAAGTGGAGAACTTCTGCAGCCGCACAATTCAGTCTGTAGCTGCACTTCAGCTTCTGCGGCCGCACTTTTTCTCCTACGACTGCACTTTTGGCAAGGCTTCACACTTGGTCATTTTCCACAAGTCTCTGAACTTTTTTGAATTCTTGTCAGTGCGACCTTGTTTTGCGGCCGCACATTTAACATGCCGACCGCACTTTTCTAAAAATCCTCTAAGCTTCAGGTACCAGGTCTACGGCCGCAGAAGTATTTCTGCAGACCACACTTTCTTTTGCGGACTGCACTTTGGCCTGTTGCACTTCTTCTTGTCTTTATGAGCTGGAACACTCCTTTTTGAGTTAGAATTCTTTGTTAAGGTCCAATTCTCCAACATGCCTGCGATTTTCACAATTTTATTAGTTTTGGGAACAAGAATCAACACTTTCGGACTAAAACTAAAGCAAGAAGGTACTAATAAGTGGCTAAAATCTACACCTATCACTCTGCAAAGACATTTGCATACTGCTGTAGAATATTAGCAATAGCTACAAGTATTTCTTCTTATTCTGTCTTCATTTCAATAGCTGAAATAGCAAATAAGTGAACACAAAGTGCTTGCCCCTTCCTGAGTAGTTGTTTGACATTCAGTCTAGCTGTATGTCACGACCCAAACTAACCTCTGTCGTGATGGCGCCTATTGTGGAACTAGGCAAGCTGACTCATTTCCAAACCAACCGGTATTTCTATTTCAAAGATAATTTCAATACTATTTAACATAAAACCTTCATTTAAGGAGTTCAAATCAAAGAAAACAGAAGTGTAGAAAAGAAAAGCCCGACATTGGGGTGTCACTAGTCATGAGCATCTACTACAATCTGTCTAACAATATCAAGGCTAACTCAGCCCGAAAAATAGCTAAATACAACTAGAGGAAGATAAGAGGGAGAAGAGCAGGGGTTGCGATCACCAAACAGCTACCTTGCTATCTCCAAGAAAATCTGCAACCAGAACACTCAATAACCGTTACCGTATCCAACTACACCTGAATCTGCACACAAGGTGCAGGGAGTAACGTGAGTACGCCAACTCAGTAAGTAACAACAATAAATAAAGACTGAGCAGTAGTGACGAGCAATAAAGCATATAACGTTCATATCATGAAATCTCAGTAAAGTACAAGATGCTTTAAAAATCAATGTTTGAATCAAATTATCTCGTTTAAACCCGGTTCCAGTAAAAATCATTTAAATATATTTTACCAACAGTTTTCAAACAAAGGCTCAATGCAAAGGTGAGCAAAAATGATGAAATCATAAACAACCCCTCGGACAAAACATCACTCATATACAGCCCCTCGGGCAAAGCTCACAGTCACTCGTGCCACTCGGCCATACCTCACAATCACTCTTGACACTAAAGCATACCTCACAATCACTCATGCCTCCCAGTCACTCAGCACTCGGCACTCGCACTCAGTAGGTACCTGCGCTCACTGGGGGTGTGGACAAACTTCGGAGGGGATCCTTCAGCCCAAGCTCTATAATCTGCACGGACAACTCACGTGCTATAATAATAAAGTATGCTGCATGCGGGAAGCCTCGATCCACACTCATCCTCACAAATCAGGCCCTCGGCCTCACTCAGTCATAAACCTCTCATGCTACTCGGGCATTTCAGTAAAATAAGGCATTCAGCCCAAAACATTTATATGCATCAAAATAGAGTCATAAAACTGAGTTATGCGGTAAACAAGTATAAACATGACTGAGTATAGATTTTCAATCGAAAACAATTAGAGGATGGTAAGAAACAACCCCTAAGGTTCCAAACAGCATTGGCGCAAGGCCCAAACATGGCATTCAACCCAATTTATAGAAATTCTTTCTAAAACATATAAGTATCACATGGTTTCAACAAAGTATGCAACTTTACAATTGCTATGGGACGGACCGAGTCACAAATCCCCAATAGTACACGCACACACGCCCGTCACCTAGCATGTGCGTCACTAAAAATAGTAGAATGATACAAAAATTCGGGGTTTCATACCCTTAGGACTAGATTTACAATCGCTACTTACCTCCAACCGGTCAAATCTCTAACCCGCAATGCTCTTGCCTCTGGACTCGGCCTCCAAATGCTCTGAATCTATTCACAATCAGTACAATACCATCAATACGCGCTAATGGAATGAATTCCACAAGAAAAACTATAAAATTAGACCAAAACCCGAAATTGGCTCAAACCCGGCCCCCGGTCCCACGTCTCGAAATCCGACAAAATTTACAAAACTAGAAAGCTCATTCACTCACGAGTCTAACCATACCAAATTCATCAAAATCCGACATCGTTTGGTCCTTCAAATCCTTAAATTACTCTCCAAAAATTCCAACCCCTAACCGCTCATTTTCACTAATTGCCATGATTAAAACAATGGGAAATCACCATATATATAAGTATTAGGGCTAAAGTAACTTACCTCAACGAAATCCCCTTGATTCCCTCTTCAAACCCCTCCAAAAGCTCCAAACACCGAGTTGCAATTGTGAAGAATGACCAAAATTCGCGAAGGGTTCTATTTATGGTTTTTGCCTAGGTATTCCGCACTTGCGGACCCTTTCTCGCACCTGCGCTTCTGCATCTACGGACACCAGTGCGCACCTGCGCATTCCACTTAACTGACCAGACTTTGCACCTGCGGTAGTCTCCTCGCACCTGCGAGCCCGCAGGTGCGATCCATTCTTTGCATTTGCGACCATATCCGCATCTACGATCCTTCGACGCACCTGCGATCATCGCACCTGCGGTTCCCAATCCGCAGGTGCGGACACACCAGAACAGCAGCTCCAGCTGCATTTTCCAACTTCAACAAATCCGTTAACCACCTGGAATCACCCCGAGGCCCTCGGGACCTCAACCAAAAATACCAACAAGTCATATAGCAACATACAAACTTAGTCGAACCTTCGAATCACACAAAACAACATCAAATCATCAAATTTTACCCTCGGATTCAAGCCTAAGAACTTCTAAATTTCCAAATTCGGCAACCGATGCCAAAACCAACCAAATCACGTCCGAATAACCTCAAATTTTGCTCACACATCACAAATGACACTACGAAGCTACTCCCACTTCCGAAATTCCATTCCGACCCTGATATCAAAATTTTCACTTCTGACCGAAATTGCCAAATTTCTAATTTCGCCAATTCAAGCCTAATTCTACCATGAACCTCCAAATCACATTCCGGATGCACTCCTAAGTCCAAAATCACCTAACAGAGCTAACAGAATCATCAGAATTCAAATCTGAGATTGTTTACACATAGGTCAACATCCGGTTGACTTTTCCAACTTAAGTTTCTACTTAAGAGACTAAGTGTCTCAATTACTCTGAAACCACTCCGGTCTCGAACCAACTAACCCAATATAACATAATATATCTGAATAACACAAAAAGAAGTAGAAATGGGTTAAACGGGGTTATAACTCTCGAAACGACCGGCCGGGTCGTTACATCCTCCCCCTCTTAAACATTCGTTCGTCCTCGAACGAGTCTAGAAACATACCTGGAGTCTCGAATAGGCGTGGATATCTGCTCCGCATCTCCTACTCGGTCTCCCAGGTGGCCTCCTCTACAGGCTGACCTCTCCATTGCACCTTCACTGAAACTATATCCTTTGACCTCAACCTTCGAACCTGCCGATCCAAAATAGCCACCGGCTCCACATCATAAGTCATATCACCCTCCAACTGAACCGTGCTGAAATCCAAAGCATGGGACAGATCTCCTATATACTTCCGGAGCATGGAAACATGAAACACTGGACGCACACTCGACAAGCTAGGTGGCAAGGCAAGCTTATAAGCCACTCTCCTATCCTCTGAAGCGCCTCAAAAGGCCCAATGAACTGGGGGATCAACTTTCCCCTCTTCACAAACCTCATAACACCCTTCATGGGTGATACCTTCAGCAAAACCTTCTCCCCAACCATAAAAGACATATCACGGACCTTCCTATCCGCGTAGCTCTTCTGCCTAGACTGCGCCGTGCGAAGATGCTCCTGAATAAATTTCACCTTATCTAATGCGTCCTGAACCAAGTCTGTACCTAAGAGTCTAGCCTCACTCGGCTCAAACCATACAACCGGAGATCTACATCTCCTCCCATACAAAGCCTCGTACGAAGCCATCTAAATGCTCGACTGATAACTGTTGTTATATGCAAACTCCGTGAGTGGCAGAAACTGGTCCCATGAACCCCCAAAGTCAATGACACAAGCACGCAACATGTCCTCCAATATCTGAATAGTGTGCTCGAACTGCCCGTCCGTCTGAGGGTGAAAAGTTGTGCTCAACTCAACCTGAGTACCCAACTCTTGCTGCACGGCCCTCCAAAACTGCGATGTGAACTAAGTACCCCTATCTGAAATGATGGAAACCGGGACACCATGCAGGCGAACGATCTCTTGGATGTAAATTTCAGCCAACCGCTCTGAAGAGTAAGTAGTACTAACTGGAATGAAGTGCGCGGACTTGGTCAGCCGATCCACAATAACCCAAATAGCATCAAACTTCTTCGAAGTCCGTGGGAGCCCAACTACAAAGTCCATAGTGATCAGCTCCCACTTCCACTCTGGCATCTCTAATCTCTGGAGCAAGCCACACAGTCTCTGATGCTCATACTTAACCTTCTGACAGTTTAGACACCAAGCCACAAACCCAACTATATCCTTCTTCATCCGCCTCCACCAATAGTGCTGCCTCAAATCCTGGTACATCTTCGCGGCACCTGGATGGATGGAATACCGCAAGCTGTGGGCTTCCTCAAGAATCAACTCTCGAAGCCCATCTACATTAGGCACACATATCCGGCCCTGCATTCTCAGCACGCCATCATCACCAATTGTCACAACCCTAGCATCACCTCTCTGAACCCTGTCCTGAAGAACGAGCAAGTGGGGGTCATCATACTGATGCTCCTTGATACGGTCATAAAGAGAAGACCTGGAGACCACACAAGCCAATATCTGACTAGGATCCGAAATATCCAATCTGACAAGCTGGCCTGCTAAGGTATGAACATCTAATGCCAAAGGTCTCTCTGCTGCTAGAAGATATGCTAAACTCCCCAAACTCTCTGCCCGGCGACTCAAAGCATCGGCCACCACATTGGCCTTCCCCGGATGGTACAAAATAGTGATATCATAGTCCTTAAGAAGCTCCAATCATCTCCGCTAACGCAAATTAAGATCCTTCTGCTTTAACAGATACTGCAGACTCCGATGATCAGTATAGATCTCATAATGAACCCTATACAAATAATGACGCCAAATCTTCAAGGCGTGAACAATGACTGCTAACTCAAGATCATGGACAGGATAGTTCTTCTCATGGGTCTTTAACTGGCGCGAGGCATAGGCAATCACCCTACCCTCCTGCATCAAAACACAACCAATGCCTATCCTCGAGGAATCACAATACACGGTGTAAGAACCTGAAGCTGATGGCAGAACCAACACTGGAGCTGTGGTCAAAGCAGTCTTGAGCTTCTGAAAGCTCTCCTCACATTCATCCGACCACCTGAATGGAGCACCCTTTATTTGGTCAAGGGCAATACAATAGATGAATATCCCTCCATAAAGCGACGGTAGTAACCCGCCAAACCAAGAAAGCTCCTAATCTCTGTGGCTAAGGACGGTCTAGGCCAACTCTAAACCGCCTCTATCTTCTTCGGATCCACCTGAATACCCTCGCTGGACACTACGTGCCCCAGGAATGCTACTGAACTGAGCCAAAACTCATATTTGAAGAACTTTGCATAAAGCTTCTCCTCCCTCAATCTCTGTAATACAATCCTCAAATGTTGAGCGTGCTCCTCCTGGCTACGAGAGTACACCAGGATGTTATCAATGAATACAACGATGAATGAGTCCAAATAGGGCCGGAATACATTGTTCATCAAATACATGAACGCTGCTGGGGCATTGGTCAGCCCAAAAGACATTACCAAGAACTCATAATGGACATATCGGGTCCTGAAAGCTGTTTTAAGAATATTTGAATCCTGAATCTTCAGCTGGTAATAACCGGACCTCAAATCAATCTTGGAGAACACCCTCGCTCCCTGAAGCTGGTCGAATAAAAAATCAATGCGAGGCAAAGGATACTTATTCTTGACTGTGACCTTGTTCAACTGCCTGTAATCAATACACATTCTCATGGAACTATCCTTCTTCTTCACAAATAGAACCGGTGCACCCCAAGGTGACACACTAGGCCGAATAAACCCCTTAGCAAGGAGTTCCTGAAGTTGTTCTTTCAATTCCTTCAACTCCACCGGTGCCATACGATACGGTGGAATAGAAATGGGCTGAGTGCCCGGCACCAAATCAATACTAAAGTCAATATCCCTGTCACGCGGCATGCCCGACAGATCTGCAGGAAATACATCCGGAAAATCACGTACCACCGGAACAGAATCAATGACAGGAGTCTCTGCACTAACATCCCTCACAAAAGCCAAATAAGATAGGCAACCTTTCTCAACCATGCGCTGAGCCTTCAAATATGAAATCACTCTACTTGGTACATAATCTATAGAACCGCTCCACTCAACCCTCGGAATTCCCGGCATAGCTAACGTCACCGTCTTAGCGTTACAATCTAGAACAGCATGACATGGAGATTACCAATCCATACCCAACATCACATCAAAGTCAACCATACTGAGCAACAATAGATCTACTCGGGTCTCCAGACCCCCAATAGTCACTACACATGGCCGATATACGCGGTCTACAATAATAGTATCACCCACAGGAGTAGATACATGTATAGATGAAACTAAGGACTCACGGGGCATATCCAGAAAATGGGCAAAATATGAGAAAACACATGAATACGTGGAACCAGGGTCAAATAATACTGAGGCATCTCGGTGACAAACTGAGACAATACCTGTAATCACAGCATCTGAAGTAATAGCATATGGTCTGGCAGGGAGAGCATAGAAACGGCCCTGACCACCCCCTGATCTGCCTCCCCCTCTAGGGCGACCCCTAGCTGACTGACCTCCACCCCGAGCTGACTGGGCGGGTGGTGAGGTAACTGGTGTTGTAGTCGGAGGCTGACTCCTCTGCTGTGATAGACCTCCATGACGACGAGGACACTGCCTCCACATATGCCCAATCTCCCCACACTCAAAATAACTCCCTGGTGCTGGCAGCGGAAACTGAAGGGAACCCCTAGCACCGAGAAGACTGGTAGAAGAACCTGGCATAGAAGAGCCCTGAACAACTGTAGCACAGGACGAACTCTGAACTGGAAGGGCACTAAGTGATGAGTGGCCCTGATGATAACTATGAGAACCATGGCCAGATGATGCACCCCGATGAAATGGCCGAGCTGACTGAGCCAGTCTGAAATGATGACCTCTACCGTGCTGGAACTGACCCCCAAAAGGAGCACTGCTGAATCCACCCTGACCATGAGGCCTCTTAGCCTCCCACTCAACCCTCTCCTGACCGCGAACCATCTCAATCTTCCGAGCAATGTCGACAACCTCATCAAAGGTAGCACCTGAAACCCGCTCCCTGGTCATGATCAATTGTCCGTGGGAACCAACCAGATAGCATGACGGTCCAACTCAGAGAATCGCATCTCATACTGTGTCACAGACATATCGCCCTGGCAAAGCCGCTCAAACTGTCTGCGCAGCTCCTCTCTGCAGGATCGAGGCACGAACTTCTCCAAAAAGACTACGGAGAACTGCTGCAAGTAAGGGGTGTTGCGCCAACAAACCTTCTCCTCTCGTAAGTCTCCCACCATCTGAGTGAAGCCCTAGAAAACTAAAAGGAAGTGAATGAGACCCCACAAGTCTCCAAAATACCAGCAGTACAGAGTATCCTCTGGCATTTGTCCAAAGAGTCATGAGCATCCTCTCTCTCTATGCCACTGAAAGGTGGTGGCTGAAGTCTCCCAAACCTCTCCAACCTACGCTGATCATCCTTAGGCATAGCAGGAACCACATAATCCTGAGCAACAGCAACCGGTTGGGCTGGTGGTGCCTATGGTATTTGAAGCCCCTGAATAACCTGCTCGGGTGTGCGAGCGACGGGAGTCTGAGTGCCTCCTCTGGCCTGAGAAGTGGCTGCGGTCGTCGAAATAGAGACCGCCTGAGCAAGGCCAGTACACGTTGTCAGAATCTGAGCTAGGGCCTCCTGAAGGACTGGAATCACAATAGGCACTGGTGGCTGGCCCTCCTGACTGGTAGCACGAGTCCTCACCATCTGTGAGAGAATGAAACATCAGATGTTTAGTTACTAGAATCAACTAATTCGCACGACAAGAATTCAAGAATGTGAAGTTTCCTAAAGGTTCTGTAGCCTCCTGAAGATAAGTACAAACATCTCTGTACCGATCCGCAAGACTCTACTAAACCCTCTCATGACTCGTGAGACCTATGTAACTTAGCCTCTGATACCAATCTGTCACGACCCAAACTAACCTCTGTCGTGATGGCGCCTATCGTGGAACTAGGCAAGCCGACTCATTTCCAAACCAACCGGTATTTCTATTTCAAAGATAATTTCAATACTATTTAACATAAAACCTTCATTTAAGGAGTTCAAATCAAAGAAAATAGAAGTGTGAAAAAGAAAAGCCCGACATCGGGGTGTCACTAGTCATGAGCATCTACTACAATCTATCTAGCAATATCAAGGCTAACTCAGCCCGAAAATAGCTAAATACAACTAGAGGAAGATAAGAGGGAGAAGAGCAGGGGCTGCGATCGCCAAACAACTACCTTACTATCTCAAAGAAAATCTGCAACCAGAACACTCAATAACCGCTAATGTGTCCAGCTACACCTGAATCTGCACACAAGGTGCAGGGAGTAACGTGAGTATGCCAACTCAGTAAGTAACAACAATAAATAAAGACTGAGCCGTAGTGACGAGCAATAAAGCATATAACGTTCATATCATAAAATCTCAGTAAAGTACAACATGCTTTAAAAATCAGTGTTTGAATCAAATTATCTCGTTTAAACCCGGTTCCAGTAAAAATCATTTAAATATATTTTACCAACAGTTTTCAAACAAAGGCTCAATGCAAAGGTGAGCAAAAATGATGAAATCATAAACATCCCCTCGGACAAAACATCACTCATATACAGCCCCTCGGGCAAACCTCACAGTCACTCATGCCACTCGACCATACCTCACAATCACTCTTGCCACTCAGGCATACCTCACGATCACTCATGCCTCCCAGTCACTCAGCACTCGGCACTCGACACTCGCACTCAGTAGGTACTTGCGCTCACTGGGGGTGTGTACAGACTCCGGAGGGGCTCCTTCAGCCCAAGCTTTATAATCTGCACGGACAACTCACATGCTGTAATAATAAAGTATACTGCAGGCGGGCAGCCCCGATCCACACTCATCCTCACAAATCAGGCCCTCGGCCTCACTCAGTCATAAACCTCTCATGCCACTCGGGCATTTCAGTAAAATAGGGCATTCAGCCCAAAACATTTATATGCATTAAAATAGAGTCATAAAACTGAGTTATGCGGTAAACAAGTATAAACATGACTGAGTATAGATTTTCAATCGAAAACAATTAGAGGATGGTAAGAAACAACCCCTAAGGTTCCAAATAGCATTGGCGCAAGGCCCAAATATAGCATTCAGCCCAATTTATAGAAATTCTTTCTAAAACATATTAGTATCACATGGTTTCAACAAAGTATGCACCTTTACAGTTGCTACGGGACGGACCGAGTCACAAATCCCCAATAGTGCACGCCCACAGGCCCGTCACCTAGCATGTGCGTCACAAAAAATAATAGAATGATACAAAAATCTGGGGTTTCATACCCTTAGGACTAGATTTACAATCGTTACTTACCTCCAACCAGTCAAATCTCTAACCCGCAATGCTCTTGCCTCTGGATTCGGCCTCCAAATGCTCTGAATCTATTCACAATCAGTACAATACCATCAATACGCGCTAATGGAATGAATTCCACAAGAAAAACTATAAAATTAGACCAAAACCCGAAATTGGCTCAAACCCGGCCCCCGGTCCCACGTCTCAAAATCCGACAAAATTTACAAAACTAGAAAGCTCATTCACTCATGAGTCTAACCATACCAAATTCATCAAAATCCGACATCGTTTGGTCCTTCAAATCCTTAAATTACTCTCCAAAAATTCCAACCCCTAAACCCTCATTTTCACTAATTGCCATGATTAAAACAATGGGAAATCACCATATATATAAGTATTAGGGCTAAAGTAACTTACCTCAACGAAATCCCTTTGATTCCCTCTTCAAACCTCTCCAAAAGCTCCAAAAACCGAGTTGAAATTGTGAAGAATGACCAAAATTCGCGAAGGGTTCTATTTATGGTTTCTGCCCAGAAATTCCGCACCTACGGACCCTTTCTCGCACCAGCGCTTCCGCATCTGCGGACACCGGTGCGCACCTGTGCATTCCACTTAACTGACCAGACTTCACACCTGCGGCAGTCTCCTCGCACCTGCGAGCTCGTAGGTGCGATCCATTCTTCGCATCTGCGACCATATCCGCATCTGCGAGCCTTCCACGCTCCTGCGATCATCGCACTTGCGGTTCCCAATCCGCTGGTGTGGACACACCAGAACAGCAGCTCCAGCTGCATTTTCCAACTTTAACAAATCCGTTAACCACCCGGAATCACCCCGAGTCCCTCGGGAAGTCAACCAAAAATACCAACAAGTCATATATCAACATACCAACTTAGTCGATTCTTCGAATCACTCAAAACAAAATCAAATCATCAAATTACCCTCGGATTCTAGCCTAAGAACTTCTAAATTTCCAAATTTGGCAACCGATGCCAAAACCAACCAAATCATGTCCGAATAACCTCATATTTTGCACACACGTCAAAAATGACACTACGAACCTACTCCAACTTTCGGAATTCCATTTCGACCCCGATATCAATTTTTTCACTGCCGACCAAAATTGTCAAATTTTTAATTTCGCCAATTCAAGCCTAATTCTATCATAGACCTCCAAATCACATTCTGAATGCACTCCTAAGTCCAAAATCACCTAACGGAGCTAACAGAACCATCAGAATTCAAATCCTAGATCGTTTACACATAGGTCAGCATCCGGTTAACTTTTCCAACTTAAGTTTCTACTTAAGAGACTAAGTGTCTCAATTCACTCTAAAACCACTCTGGTCCCGAACCAACTAACCCGATATAACATAATATAGCTGAATAACACAAAAAGAAGTAGAAATAGGTTAAACGGGGTTATAACTCTCGAAATGACTGGCCGGGTCGTTATGCTGTAAATGGGCATTGTATGCTTCATAGATTATCCTTTTAGTGTAATGGTATTAGGCACTTCAGTCCGAGATAGGGCATTGAGACTGAAAGCTTCATCTATTGCCTCCAGGACTTCACTATTATCTCCATCCAAGGGCTCTTCATACTCCTCCTCCACCTGCTCCAAGGTAGCAGTCATTGAGTTGATTTGTTTTTGTTTACATTGATGGCCTGGATGATACTTTTCTCCATACCTATAACAAAGTCCTTGAGCTTTCCTAGTTTGAAACAACTTGTTTGTCTGTGAGCTTGAAGGGTTACCTCCTGATATTTTGTTAGTTGTACTACTCTGATTTGTCCACTGAACTACCTCTTGTGAACTTTTTCCCTTGTCAAAAAACACCTTTTCTTGGTGCCTAGACTTTTTCATAGCTTTACTTAATGTAAAGGGATTCAACATTTTAACCGTGTGTCTTATTTTCTCTTTGAGTCCTTCCACAAAAACTTCTAGGAAGAAATCCTCAGGAATGGTAGGTTTCCTGATGAGAACCCCATGGCTTCAAATCTTCAAATTTTCCAAGTAGTCATTAATTGAGCCTTTTGTTCTATCATTTTAAATTCTCCTATCAAATTGAATCTGCTATTATTGGTATCTTGAAATCTTCTACACAATTCCTCATAGAATTCTTGCCAACTAACATTGCCTTTACTTAATTGATAGGAAAAGTACCGGGCTTTAAACTTACCAGTCAAATGAAGTACTTCCTCTTCAAGCTTTTGATTTAGATCAAGGATGTGATTGTAATGGAAGTATCTCTCTCACTTCCTAAGCCAAGAGCAATGGTATGCTACTCCAATTCCTTCAAAGTAAGGGAAATCCATTCTAGAGTTGTGGTTACCCAGGTGATTTCTCTCCATCCCTCTAAAATGAGCAAACTGGTTCAACCTCAATCTACTTCAAGATTCTTCAAGATTTTGAGCTTCCATTCGAGCACTCCCTAGGATGCTTACCTGATTGGGAATCAGTTTCTCCATCATAAAGTCAATTTTTCTAGTTAGGTCATTGATCTTCGCATAAGTAGATTCTGATTTATTACTCGTTTATGAAATGTGGACTTGTAACTGTGGTTCTAGCTTCTTGACATTTTCCTCCATTGTTTTAGATCTTGTTTCTGCAACTGTCATTGTATGTGAGCCAGGACGGTCTCTAATACCAAATGTATTGTTCTTACGAAATTGAAAAATCAAATTTGGGAAAAGTTGGGGAATTTTATTGAATATTTGAATTCTATTACATCCACTAATCAACTACATTCAACATAGAATTACAGAAATGGAAATGGAGCTCTCAATCTCTGCAACACACCTGTAATGGAAATGGAATATGGATTAGATGAAGAATTAATTGGGTTGAAGAGAGAGAAAATAAGAGAGATGAGAAGAAGAGTTGAGGAAGTTGTCTAGGGAAGAGAAATTACCGGTCAAAACACGCCTAACTGAATTTGGGTCGATTCGTCCATAGTGGATTAATGAATTTATCTCGGTCGTCCAATATTAACTAATCACGGAGCCTTATCTCTACCATTGATTTCAACTACCCAGCTCATCTTATTAATACTCATGCACGCGTTGTCTCTATTGAACGTGAGATAGCTGATGCCCTAATATAATCCCCAATTCCCCTTTTACCTAATTACTCCTTTCGACCACCATAGACATAACATGAGACTTGTACCAGATATTTGACTTGTTGCTATAAACATAAAGAAATCAATTTTATCAAGTTTCCTATCTAGTTCTCATATGAGGTTTGATAAATTATCAAAACAAAAGACACATAACTTATCAGTTTGAGTCTACACAAATATAACGACCGATCAGTTATTTTGAGTTCTAGCACGTTGTTCGGTAGTTTGAGGCCTTGAGTAGCTTCACTTAATGTATTAATACTTGTACGTGTAGTCGGAATTGAATTTCGGGAAGTTAGGAGTTGTTTCGGAAGGAATATTCTCAATTCGGAAGCTTTAAGTTGGAAGATTTGACCAAGGGTTTGAATTTTGAGTAAACGACCTCGGAATCAAGATTTGAAGGTTCCAATAGGTTCGTATGATGATTTTGGACTTGAGCGTAAGTTCGGGTTGAGTATCGGATCGCCCGGAAGTATTTCAGCGCTTATTATGCAAGGTTGGCATTTTAAATGTTTAAGGATTTTATAAGTTTGATTTGAAGTGAATTTTAATGTTATCGATGTATGTTTGGCATTCAAAGCCTTGGAATAGGTTCATATCGTGATTTAAGACTTGTACGCAAAGTTTGGCGTCATTCTGGAATATTTTGATATGATTCGGATGCATTCGTCGAAGTTTGGAAGTTTGAAAGTTTAAAGAGAGGTTTCGATCATCGATATGCAGTTTTGATGTTGTCTGGTGTGATTTGAGGCCTCGAGATGGTTCGTGTTATGTTTTGGGACTGGTTGGTGTGTTTGGATGGGGTCTTGGGGGCCTCGGGTATGTTGCGGGATGGTTTAAGACCAAGTTTGGGTGTTTGAATGTTGCTGGTTGTTGGCGTTGTGCATCACGATCGCGAGGTGATGTACTCGATCACAAAAAGGAATTTGGGGGCTGCTAGTTTGTGCTACGCGATCGCAACTTAGCAACCATGATCGCGGAGAAGGAATGATAGGCCAGGATTTTTGCCTTATGCGAATACGTCGTTTGGTACGCGAACACGTAGTTCTGGGAGGTAAATCTTCGCGATCGCATGTGAAGGTTCACCATCACGATTGAGGTATTTTAGGCAGCTGGTTGTTGGATTTTTCGATCGCGAGGGGATTTACGCGATCGCGAAGGGGAAGGGCCTGGGCAGAATGTTTTTAATAACGGGGGTTTGGCTCATTTTCATTTCATTTCTTCCATGGGAGCCGACCCTGGAGCAATTTTGGAGTGCCATTTTCATCGTCAATAATGAGGTATGTGATTTATACAAGTTGTGAGTTAAATATACGAATTGAGACTTGTAAATTCATGAATTTTTGTGGAAATTGTGGAGTTTTTGAAGAAAACCTAGAATTTGGTAGTTTTGGATTTTGACCACGAAATTGGATATGAAATTGAGAACAAATTATATATTTGAGTTTGTAATGTTATGGGTAATGTTTATCTTTGAAAATTTTCGGAATCCGGGTACGTGGGCCTGAGGGTTGACTTTTTTGACTTTTCAAGCGGAGTTCGAAGTGTTATAAATTAATTAATTATGATGTTGGAGTATATTTTTTTTATTGGTTTTCATGCTTGTTTGACTAGTTTCGGATCGATGGACAATGGTTTGAGGTGCTAGAGAGGCGTTGGATCCGGTTATGGAATTTCGGAGCAAGATAAGTCTCCTGTCTAACCTTGTGAGGGGAAATTATCCCGTAGGTGTTATTCTTGTTATATGCTATATGTTGTGGGAGCTGCGCACGTATGAGATAACGAGTGTCCGTGCGCATGCTAGAATTCTTGAGTATGTCCGGGGTAGACTAGGATTCACGACATGCTTTATTTGTACTAGTTGAGTTA
Source organism: Nicotiana tomentosiformis (assembly GCF_000390325.3). NCBI lineage: Eukaryota > Viridiplantae > Streptophyta > Magnoliopsida > Solanales > Solanaceae > Nicotiana > Nicotiana tomentosiformis. The sequence goes on along the minus strand of NC_090813.1, from coordinate 104,903,772 downwards.
TTATTGCCTACTTAGTTACTTGATTTCGCATTACGACCTGAGACTAGGCTTGCGTAGAGTGATAGACTCACTATTGTAGAGAATTAACGGGCTACTTGATTAGCCGCAGAATAAGTGTACTTCCCCTACGAATTTCTCCCGCGTTGTGCGTTTTCATCAAAAAGCTTCCTTAAATTTCATAACTCACACGTATATTTGTGAGTGGGGTCAAGGACCCGTTAAAGCTTCTTATTATAATAGGATCGGGCAGTTAGCCTTGGCAGGATTATGTAACACACTCTTATGGGATCAGGTCGTTCGCCTTGGCATGATTATGTAACACACTCTTATGGGATCGGGTCGTTCGCCTCGGCAGTATCAAGTATCATATTCTTATAGGATCGGGTCGTTCGCCTCGGCAGTATCATGTATCATATTCTTATGGGATCGGGCCGTTCGCCTCAGCATTTCTATAAAATATTCGTATGGGATCGGGTTGTTCGCCTCGACAACTTCATGAAAGACTCTTATGGGATCGGGTCATTCGCCTCGGCAGAATCGTGCGTGATATTTGACAAGAAGCCAGTGTATCCGTGAGTTTTCCTGATTTGAATTGTGACGACCTATCTGGTGGGGACTATTTTATATATATACTCTGGTTGTGGAGGTAACCGATAATTTAGATCTTGTGTTTACTGTTCAGATGAGGATCGTACCACGTACCTATATTTGTTTACATTATTTATTTACCATGCCTCATACTTGTTTACTTTCTATTGTACTTGATTTATTGGACCACTAGTAAGTGTCGATGTCATCCCCTCGTCACTACTTCTCCGGGGTTAGGCTAGATACTTACTGGGTACGCGTTGATTTACGTACTCATGCTACACTTCTGCACTTATTGTGCAGGTATATATATATTTCTAGTGGCCTTTTGGGTGCAAAGGCGCGACTATTGCGGGGACTTTACGGTGAGTTGCATCCCATGTTATGATTCGCAGCATACAGAGTCTCCATCAGAATTATTTATATTTTCCTGTCTAACTTATATTCTAGAAAGATGTTGTATTGTTATTGTACCTTCTAGTAGATGCTCATGCACTTGTGACACCAGGTTTTGGGGGTGTTCTAGAATTTGTTTATGGATAGTTTACATTGATACACCTTTACTTATTATTTTAACTAAATTGTACATAACTACGATTTATTTTAATGCAGTGACCTCTCTATCTAAATAAGATTCATGATTTTAAAAATAAAAAAATGAATAATTAAATGTTTGCTTGCCTAACAGCGACGTTGGGCGCCATCACGGCTTATAGTGGATTTTTGGTCGTGACAGCTTGGTATCAGAGCGTTAGGTTCACTTAGGTCTCATGAGTCATGAGCAAGTCTAGTGGAGTCTTCCGCATCCGTACGGAGCCGTTTGTACTTATCTTCAAGAGGCTACAGGGTTGTTAGGAGCATTTCCCTACTTGATTCCTCGCCGTGCGATTTGATTCCATTAAGGCTTATGCCTTCGTTTCCTTCCTACTCATTCTTATATGATGTGGAAGTGCTTTCTATCAATTGGGCATCGAGGAGTTGTAATGGTACCGCAGATGTGGTGCAAGAAGTTTCTTCCTGCATATTCAGTGGGCTATTATCGTCGCCATGTGGAGGGGTGTTCTGTCATTTCAGCCCATTATTTGTGTTGCCTATGGTCGAGATTTGAGAAATTCGAATTTGGAGGAATTCTTGTTAATATTGTGGTGTCACCGTCTTTGATTGAATGTGTTGAGGCTCATCGGCATGTTGGTCTTCATTGGTTTGCCTATGGGCGCGGTGTGATGAGATGGAACCTAAGAGGAAGTTATCCGAGATGCTTGTGTGTTGCGACTTCAGGACCGAATCGGCGTTTCCAGTGTTGATGGCTTGAAGGAGATGATCTCTGGGGTGGTTTCTATTCCTAGGAAAGTTTGAATGTGGCAAGAAGGGATTGATAACATATATTGGACCTACGGATGATGTTAATGAATGAAGGGATTCTTATGGATGGCGGATCAGTGTGGACCACGGAGGTTAGTTGATTTCGTACTAGATGCGACTATAGTAATGAAGTTAAAGGAGGTCGAGATGAGGGCGCGCATGTGGGTTATCTCCTGTGAGCAGGTTAGCGCTTGCGTGATTTTGATAAGATGCCTATGAAGAGTTCTACTTTCTTCCCAACATGGGATAAATTTTGTCACAACCCCAAATTCCCTCCGTAGGATGTCGTGATGGCACCTAGTCTCTAAGACTAGGTAAGCCTTTTAATGCGGAATAACAATAGAAATATGAAATAAATAATCTTCAAATTCACATAATTACAACTCCCAAAACCCGGTAGAAATAAGTCACAAGCTTCTAAGAATTTATCCTCAATGTATCTATATATATCAGGGTCTAAGTAAAATAAGGAAGCAACATAATAATGATAGAAGGGGACTCCGAAGTCTGTGGACGCTGGCAGATATACCTCGAAGTCTCCGTACACAGGTAGCTCACAGATGTCTGGACTGGTAGGATGTACCTGGATCTGCACAAAAAGATGTGCAGAAGCGTAGTATAAGTACACCACAGTGGTACCCAATAAGTGCCAAACCTAACCTCGGTAGAGTAGTGACGAGGTTAGGTCAGGCCCTACTGGAATAATAAAAGACAAGGTGAAATGTTTTACAATATAATAAAAATAAAATGATAATGGAAATGAATCAAGTAAGTAGTATGTCACCAATTAACTACGCAAAATAATGGCAAATAATACCTCGTGGAAACAAAACAGAATTCTTTTCAACTTTAAGAAAATCACAACAATAATCAAAGGCAACTGCGGCGATAAATCAATATCAACAAGGGCACTCCCGAGGTACCGCCTCGTATTCCAAAATCATAAATAAATTCATAATATCTCATTTTCTTATAACACCGCGGGAGCCTTCACATTTAATTTTAAAGAAAAATATTTTTCCCGAAATAGGATCCCGCGTTTTAGCCACCCTTATCACACTGCATGACTTCTAGTAGTTCCCCTACTAGCCACGCGTATCAAGCCACCCTTATCTCACCGCATGCGTTTTAACACTCAGACCTTATACCACCGCATGCGTATCAATATCACAAAATATCACAATCTGCACCTCAAGTGCTCAAATATTTGAATTTGCCAAAATAAACAATATCAACAATATTTTCCACAACACGGAGCTCACGGCTCAATCACAATGAGTATAAAAATCTCACAAAAATATTCGGGAATAAATAACTCAACAAAAAAAAATATTTAAAAATTTTTAATATGTTACTTCAGTTCCAAATTTAAAATATCAAATACTTCATATTAATAATATTTAAATTAAAGAAATTCCACCTTCAAATAATGCACAAAATAAAAGAAATCAAGTTTCAGCTAAACAGGTAAAAACAATTAGTAGGAGAAAGTCAAGCAAATTTAAAGTACATAAATCAGATCAATGATGGAGAATATAACAAGATTTAATGATTTAATTAATATGCAACAATGATCTACACAATTTAAAAATATAATCTTTCACATTTAGGCCGTGTACACACTCGTCACCTCGTGTACACGACTTTTATCACATTACAATTATCACAACAATACCAATCCTAGGAAAAATTTCCCCCACACAAAGTTAGACAAGTCACTTACTTTGACTTGCTCCAATTTAATCCACTAGTAGGCCTTTTCCTCGATTATCAACCTCTAAATGGCTCGAATTTAGCCAAAATAATTCGATACAGTCAACAAAAATTATAGGAATCAATTTCATAAGAAAATACTATATTTTTCAATAAAATCATAAATTAGCTCAAAAATCGCTTGTGGGACCCACGTCTCGGAATCCGAAAAAACTCACAAAATCCGACAACCCATTCAATTACGAGTCCAACCATACCAGTTTCACTCAAATCTGACTCCGAATTCTTAAAAATTCGTTTCTATGAGATTTCTAAAATTTTCCCAAATTTCCATCTTCTACATTCGATGTCGAAACCTATCAAATCAAGTCCGATTGGCCTCAAATTTTGCACACAAGTCATAAATGACATAACGGAGCTATGAAAATTTTCATATCTGAATTCTGACCTCGATATAAAAAAGTCAACTCCCCAGTCAAACTTCCAAACTTAAATTCCTATTTTAGCCATTTCAAGCCTAATTTAACTACGGACTTCCAAATAAAATTCCGTATACGCTCCTAAGTCCAAAATTACCATACGGAGCTATTGGAATTATCAAAATTCTATTCCGGGTTTGTTTGCACCTAGGTCGACATCCAGTCAACCTTTTCAACTTAAGTTTTAAACTTTGGAACTAAGTGTTCCAATTCATTCTAAAATCTCTCCGGACCTAAACCAATTACTCAGGCAAATCATTTATCAGTTATAAAGTATAGAATGGTCACTAATTAGGGAAATGGGGCTACAACCTTTAAACGACTGGCCGGGTCGTTACATCCTCCCCCTCTTAAACAAATGTTCATCCTCGAACGGGCATAGAGACATACCTGAAGTGGTGAAAAGATGAGGATAATGGCTGCGCATATCCTGCTCGGTCTCCCAAGTCGCCTCCTCGACCGGATGACCCCTCCACTGAACCTTCATGGAAGCAATGTTCTTTGACCTCAACTTTCGAACCTGCCTGTCTAAAATAGCCACTGGTTCCTCAACATAAGATAGATCTTTGTCCAACCGAACTGAACTGAAGTTTAATACATGAGACAGATCGCCGTGATACTTCCGGAGCATAGAAACATGGAATACTGGATGAACTGCAGAGAGACTAGATGATAGTGCAAGTTTGTAAGCCACCTCTCCAACTCTCTCAAGAATCTCAAAAGGCCCAATATACCTAGGGCTCAACTTGCCCTTCTTCCCGAACCTCATCACACCCTTCATAGGCGAAACCCGGAGCAAGACCCGCTCACCAACCATGAATGCAACATCACGAACTTTCTGATCCGCATAACTCTTCTGTCTAGATTGGGCTATACGAAGTCGATCCTGAATCAATTTAACCTTTTCCAAGGCATCCTGAACCAAGTCTGTACCCAATAGTCTAGCTTCGCCCGGTTCGAACCAACCCACTGGAGACCGGCACCGCCTGCCATATAAGGCCTCATACGGCACAATATGAATGCTCGACTGATAACTGTTGTTGTAAGCAAACTCCGCAAGTGGTAAGAACTGATCCCAAGAACCCCCAATATCTATCACACAAGCGCGGAGCATATCCTCCAGTATCTGAATAGTACGCTCGGACTGTCCGTCCGTCTGAGGGTGAAATGTTGTGCTCAACTCAACCTGAGTACCTAACTCATGCTGTACAACCCTCCAGAACCATGATGTGAATTGCGTACCCCGGTCAGAGATGATGGATACCGGTACACCATGAAGTCTGACAATCTCGCGAATATAGACTTGAGCCAACTGCTCGGAAGAATAGGTAGTCATCATAGGAATGACATGAGCTGACTTGGTCAGCCTATCCATAATCACCCAAACTGCATCAAACTTCCGTTGAGTCCATGGAAGCCCAACAACGAAATCCATAGTGATCCGCTCCCATTTCCACTCCGGAATTTCTAACTTCTGAAGCAATCCACCTAGCCGTTGATGCTCATATTTTACCTGCTGACAATTGAGACACCGAGTTGCACACTCCACTATGTCTTTCTTCAGCCGCCTCCACCAATAGTGTTGTCTCAGGTCCTGATACATCTTTGTAGCACCCGGATGAATGGAGTACCGCGAACTGTGAGCCTCTTGGAGAATCAACTCACGCAAACCATCTATATTAGGCACACATAGCTTGCCCTGCATCCGTAATACACCGCCATCTCCAATAGTAACTTCCTTGGCATCACCGTGCTGAACTGTGTCCTTAAGGATAAGCAGATGGGGGTCATCATACTAACGCCTCATGATACGATCATAAAGAGAAGACTGAAAAACCACACAAGCCAAAACTCGGCTCGGCTCGAAAATATCCAACCTGACAAACTGGTTGCCCAAACACTCCGCCTTACGACTCAAGGCATCGGCCACTAAACTCCGCTACCGCAAATTAAGCAACTCCAACCATCTCCGCTACCGCAAATTAAGATCCTTCTATTTAAACAGATGCTGTAAACTCCGGTGATCGGTGTAGACCTCACAATGGACACCGTACAAATAATGCCACCAAATCTTCAAGGCATGAACAATAGCTGCTAACTCAAGGTCGTGGACCGGATAATTATTCTCATGTACCTTTAACTGTCTGGACGCATAGGCAATTACCCTACCGTCTTGCATCAACACTGCGCTGAGACCAATACGCTATGTATCACAATACACCATATAAGACCCTGGACCTGTAGGTAATACCGACACTAGGGCTGTAGTCAAAGCTATCTTGAGCTTTTGGAAGCTCTCCTCACATTCCTCGGTCGACCTGAACGGAGCACCCTTCTGGGTCAATTTGGTCATAGGTGCAGCAATAGAAGAGACCCCTCTACAAATCGGCGATAATACCCTGCCCAACCAAGAAAACTCCGGATCTCCGTAGCTGAGGATGGTCTGGACCAACTCTGCACTGCTTCAATATTCTTTGGATCCACTTTAATCCCTTCGCATGAAACTATATGACCCAAAAATCCCACTGAATCAAGCCAAAATTCACACTTTGAAAATTTTACATATAACTTCTTTTCTCTCAAGGTCTGAAGTACAGTTCTCAAGTGCTGCTCATGATCCTCCTGACTCCGGGAATACACAAGAATGTTGTCAATAATCTGAGGTACCTCTCTACTCTAGCCACAGTAGACCTGGCATAGCCAACGTCACCGTCTTGGCGTAACAATCAAGAATAGCGTGATAGGGCGACAACTAGTCCATGCCCAAAATAATATCGAAATCCACCATACCGACCAATAATAAATCAGCTCTAGTCTCAAAACTACTGATAATAATTAAAAACGACTAATACACGCAGTCCACAATAATAGATTCACCCACGGGTGTAGATACATAAATAGAAAAACTCAAGGAATCATGGGATATGCCCAAATACGGGGGAAAATAAGATGACACATAAGAATAAGTGAAGCCTGGATCAAATAAGACTGATGCATCTCTATGACAGACCAGAATAATACATGTGATAACAGAATCGGATGCAACAACCTCTGTCCTAGCAGGAAGGGCATAATATCCGGCCTGGCCTCCCCCTCTAGGGTGACCTCTACCTGTCTGACCTCCACCCCTAGCTGGCTGTGCAGGTGGAGTGGCAACTGGTGCAGTATTCATGGCCTGAGAAGCATGAGGGAGGTCAATCTAGTTAAAGGTGCTGCACTAGATGAGAATCCCTCCACAAACCGACGATAATAACCTGCTAACCCCAAGAAGCTCCTGATCTCGGTCGTTGTGGTAGGATGAGGCCAACTCTGAACTGCCTCGATCTTCTTGGGATCTACATTAATACCCTCGCCTGATACAACATGCCCTAAGAATTCCACAAAATATAACCAAAACTCACACTTGGAGAACTTAGCATATAGTTTATGTTCCTGCAAGGTCTGAAGCACCACTCTCAAATGCTGCTCGTGCTCCTCCACGCTACTCGAGTAGATCAAAATATCATCAATAAAGACAATCATAAACGAATTAATATACGGCCTGAATACCCGGTTCACCAAATCCATAAACGTCATTGGGGCGTTAGTCAAACCGAAGGACATCACTAGGAACTCATAGTGGCCATATCTAGTCCGAAAAGCCATCTTCGGAACATCCGAATCATGAATCTTCAACTGATGGTACCCCAATCTCAAGTCAATCTTAGAGAACACCCTGGCACCCTGCAACTGGTCAAACAAATCATCAATATGCGGCAACGGGTACTTGTTCTTAATGGTAACTTTGTTCAACTGGCGGTAATCAATGTACATCCGCATAGTCCCATCTTTCTTCTTCACGAATAACACTGGAGCGCCCCAAGGCGTCACACTCGATTTGATAAAACCCTTTGCTAGCAACTCCTCAAGTTGTTCTTTCAACTCCTTCAACTCTTTCGGAGCCATGCGGTACGGTGGAATAGAGATAGGTTGGGTACCTGCAGCCAAATCAATGCAAAAATCGATATCACGATCTGGTGGCATGCCTGGAAGATCAGAAAGAAACACATCGGAGAACTCCCGGACCACGGGCACTGAATCAATCGCCTGAGTCTCTATAGTAGTATCCCGAACATAAGCTAGATAAGCCAAACAACCCTTCTCGGCCATGTGTCGAGCCTTCAGAAAAGAGATAACCCGGCTAGATGCACTGAGAGACGAACTCATCCACTCCAATCTAGGCAACTCTGGCATCACTAAGGTAACAGTCTTGGCACGGAAATCAAGGATGGAGTGATATGGAGACAACTAGTCCATGCCCAGGATGACCTCAAAGTCGGTCATATCAAGCAACAGAAGATCGTCTCTAGTCTCATAACCACAAAAAGTCACGATACAAGACTGATAGACCTGATCCACAACAACAGAATCGCCCACTGGAGTAGACACATAAACAGGAGTACCCAAGGACTCACGAGGAACACCCAGGAAATGAGGTTATGACAAAATTTTTGTTGTTGTTGGAGCAATTTTTGGATAAAAAAACCTTAGATTTTTGAAAGTTAATTTTTTGCCCTGAGTTCAATTGAAGTGATTGAGGGTACCTATAATTGTGTGGCAACTCCTAGTAGTTGTGTTAGATAGGAGGACGAAGTCATCATTGCGGTCCTTAGTGATTTATCATCGCCGCTTGCAAAATAATTCACTAATTGATGAATATTTATTTTGTTTTAAGAATTTTGAAAATTTGAGATTTCTGGAGGAAAAAATGTCATTTCAGCTGTGTATAGATAGTTCTTTTTGTCAAATTTAGGTTAAGTTTTGAACTCCAGAAAGTAGATAGCCATTTTTTCTTTACTGCTTTGGGAAACTTTGTATTACTTTATCATTTTAACATTGGATTTTCATCCCTTTATCATCAATTATGAGTTTAATCTTATTTTCTTTCTTAGTTTCTTCATTTTTGCCTATGAGTAGCTAAATCTCTAGCTAGGGTTGTGACTCAACCCTAGTGTGGGTACCTAATGGGTGTTTGATTTAGGGCTTGTTTAAGGTTGGGTGTATGATATTTAGCCTAGTTCTTGCTTGAATTTAGAAATTAATGGTTGCAAACATTAATTCATGCCTAATTGACTTAGTCTCTACTTGAGAAAGAAAGACTAAGTCTAGGAAAACTTGACTAACAAGAAATTGAGGTGAACTCAAGAAATTAATAGCCCAATTAAAGGGTTGAATCTAGAGATAGTAAGACCCGACTTGAGCATATATCAACGATTTTGTGAATTACCCATTTGGACTTGAGAAAGGCAAATTGGGCAAAACCACTCTAACTACCGAGAGGTATCGAGTGGGTAATCGCGTGTTGATTGCTATATTACACCAGACCAACGAAACATGCCCTAAAGTCCACAACCCGTTAGGTAACCACCTAGGTGGAAGTCACAACCCTAGATCTTTTATAAACTTGAAAAATAATAACACCAAAACTATCATTCTATAGCTTTACATTTACAAACAATAGCATAAATTTAGAAGTATAAAGAAACAACCAAGTATGTGGAAGTGCATTTTAGGCACATCATACACCTAGTCTAAGTATATACCTAATCCAATATAAGCTCTCTGAGGAATCGCCCCCGACTCAAAGTTGGGTAATTATAATTGCATCGACCGCTTCACAATCCCAATCAGTGGTGTAAATTTGGGCGACATCATGTGTCACCTCCAAAATACTTACATAATACAATAATCCGGGGTTTCATACCCTCAAGACTAGATTTAAACCTGTTACTTACCTCAAACCGCGCAAAACTCTACTCCAAAGTGCCTTTGCCTCTCGAATCGGTCTCCAAACGCCCTGAATCTAGCCACAAGTAGTACAATACAATTAATATAGGCTAAAGGAATCAATTCCATAAGAAAAACACGAAATTATAACCCAAAATCCGAAATTGGCTCAAACCGGCCCTTGGGCCTACGTCTCTAAATCTGACAAAAGTCACAAAACCTGAAAGCCCATTCATTCACGAGTCTAACCATACTAAATTTATCAAAATCCGGCACCATTTGGTCATCCAAATCCCCAAAATTCACTGTCCAATTATCTAACCCTAAACCCCCAAATTTCACCTCAAAAACTCACCAACTAGGTGTAAAATCAGTGGGAAAACATCATTATTGAAGATAAATGGACACAAGGAGCTTACCTCAGTAATCACTTCAAAATCCCTCTAAATATCCTCCAAAATCCGAGCTCAAAGTGGTGAAAATGGTGAAAAATCTCGAAGTCCCGTATTTATATGCTCTGCCCAGGCCTTCTGCACCTGCGACAATTTGGCATCTTCTGCGGTCTCGCATGTGTTCCCCTTGCCCGCTTCTGCACCAACCGCATGTGTGGAATAACCCTTGCACCTGCGCCATTCTCCGCATCTGCGCCCAACGTGCGCTCCTGCGCAAACCGCTTCTGCGCGCGAATGGCCGCATGTGCGGCCTCTGACCAAAGCATCCCTGGCCACTTCTGCGAGCTCGCATCTTCGGTACCCAATCTGCAGATGCGATTACACCAGTAGCCCTCAAACTTCAGCAGTTCTTCAACTTAAAATCTTGAACCGTTAATCATCCGAAATCAACCCGAGGCCCACGGGACCTCAACCAAACATACCAACACGACTTAAAACATCATACGAACTTAGTCGAATCTTCAAATCACCTCCAACAACATCGAAACACGAATTACACACGGATCCAAGCCTAATGAACTTCGAAATTTCCAAATTCTACAAACGACACCGAAACCTATCAAATAACGTCCGATTGACCTCAAATTTTGCACACAAGTCACAAATGACCCCGTGAACCTACTGCAACTTCCCGAATCAGAATCTGACCCCGATATCAAAAAGTCAACCCCTCGGTCAAACTTCCTAAAAATTCGACTTTCGCCATTTCAAGCCTAATTCTACTCCCGACCTCCAAATCACAATCCAGACACGCTCCTAAGTCCAAAATCACATAAATGAGCTAACAGAACCATCAAAACTCAAATCCGAGGACGTTTACACATAAGACGACATCCGGTTGACTTTTCCAACTTAAGCTTTCAATTATGAGACTAAGTGTCTGAAATCACTCCGGACCCGAACCAACTAACCCGGTAAGTCATATAGCAGCTATAGAACACAAAAGAGGCAGAAAATAGGGAAACAGGGCTACAACTCTCGAAATGACCGGCCGGGTCGTTACCTTCTCCCCCTCTTAAACAAACGTTCGTCCTCGAACGAGTACAGAGACATACCTGAAGTGGTGAAAAGATGAGGATAACTGCTACGCATATCTTGCTCTATCTCCCAAATCGCCTCCTCGACCGGCTGACCCCTCCACTGAACCTTCACAGAAGCAATATTCTTTGACCTCAGCTTTCGAACCTGCCTATCCAAGATCGCCACCGGCTTCTCAACATAAGATCAATCCTTGTCCAACTGGACTGAGCTGAAATCCAACACGTGAGACAGATGAAATCCTGCTAGACTGGGAGGCAAGGCAAGCTCATAAGCAACCTCCCCAACACCTCAAATGGGCCGATAAACCTCGAGCACAACTTGCCCTTCTTTTCGAGCCTCATAACACCCTTCATGGGTGACACCCAGAGCAGGACCCGCTCTCCAATCATGAATGCAACATCGCGAACGTTCCGATCCGCATAACTCTTCTGTCTGGACTGGGTTGTGCGTAGTCTATCCTGAATCACCTTAACCTTCTCCAGAGCATCCTGAACCAAGTCTGTACCCAATAATCTAGCCTCGCCCGGCTCGAACCAACCCACTGGAGACCCACACCGCCTACCATATAGAGCCTCATACGGTTCCATCTGGATGCTCGATGATAACTGTTGTTGTAAGCAAACTCCACTAGAGGCAAGAACTGATCCCACGAACCCCCAAACTCCATCACACACGCACGAAGCATATCCTCTAATATCTGAATAGTGAGCTTGGACTGTCCGTCCGTCTGAGGGTAAAATGTTGTGCTCAACTCCACTCGAGTACCCAACTCATGCTGCACAACCCTCCAGAACAGTGATGTAAACTGTGTACGCCATGAAGCCTGACGATCTCGTGGATATACACTCGAGCCAGCTGCTCGGAAGAATAGGTATTCATTACAAGAATGAAATGAGCTGACTTGGTCAGCCTGTCCACAATCACCCAAACTGCATCAAACTTTCGCTGAATCCATGGAAGCCCAAAAACAAAATCCATAGTGATCCGCTCCCATTTCCACTCCGGAATCTCTAATTTATGAAGCAACCCACCTGGTCGTTGATGCTCATACTTCACCTGGTGGAAATTTAGACACCGAGCCACATACTCTACTATGTACTTCTTCATTCTCCTCCACCAGTAATGCTGTCTCAAGTCCTGATACATCTTCGCGGCACCCGGATGAATAGAATACCGCGAACTGTGAGCCTCCTGGAGAATCAACTCACGCAAACTATCTACATTGGGCACACATAGCCTACCCTGCATCCTCAATGCATTATCATCCCCAATAGTGACCTCCTTAGCATCACCGTGCTGGACCGTGTCCTTAAGGACAAGCAGGTGGGGGTCATCATACTGACGCTCCCTGATACGATCATAAAGAGAAGACCGAGATACCACACAAGCCAATAGGCGACTCGGCTCAGAAACATCCAATCTAACAAAATGGTTGTCTAGGGCCTGAACATCCAATGCCAATGGCCTCTCTGCTGCTGGAAGATATGCTAAGCTCCCCAAACTCTCCGCCCGGTGACTCAAGGCATCGGCCACCACATTGGCCTTCCCGGGATGGTAAAAATAATGATATCATAGCCCTTAAGAAGCTCCAACCACCTTTGCTGACGCAAGTTAAGATCCTTCTGTTTGAACAGATGCTGCAAACTCCGGTGATCAGTGTAAATCTCACAATGGACACCATACAAATAGTGCCGCCAGATCTTCAAGGCATGAACAATAGCTGCTAACTCAAGGTCATGGATATGATAGTTCTTTTTATGGGGCTTCAACTAGCGCAAAGCATAAGCAATCACTCTGCCCTCCTGCATCAGAACACACCCAATACCGATCAGAGAAGCATCACAATACACTTCTTGAGCTTTAGAAAGCCCTCCTCGCACTCATCCGACCACCTGAAAGGAGCACCCTTTTGGGTCAATTTGGTCAAGGGTGATGCGATAGATGAGAAACCCTCTATAAAACAATGGTAATAACCAGCCAAACCAAGAAAACTCCGAATCTCCATGGCTGAGGACGGTCTGGGCCAACTCTGAGCTGCCTCTATCTTCTTCGGATCCACCTGAATACCCTCACTGGACACCATGTGCCCCAAGAACGCCACTAAACTCAGCCAAAACTCTCACTTGGAGAACTTTGCATAAAGCTTCTCCTCCCTCAACCGCTGCAACACGATCCTCAAATGTTGGGCATGCTCATCCTGGCTACGAGAGTACACCAGGATTTCATCAATGAATATAATAACGAACGAGTCAAGATAAGGCTGAAACACAATGTTCATCAGATGAATGAACAATACTGGGGTATTGGTCAGCCCAAAATACATCACAAGGAACTCATAATGGCCATATCGGGTCCTGGAAGTTGTCTTAAGAATATCTGAGTCCCGAATCTTCAGTTGGTGATATCCTGATCGCAAATCGATCTTGAAGAACACCCTCGCCCCCTGAAGCTGGTTAAATAGATCATCAATACGCGAAAAAGGATACTTGTTCTTGATTGTGACCTTGTTATACTGTCTGTAATCAATGCACATTCTCATAGTACCATCCTTCTTCTTCAGAAATAGAACTGGTGCACCCCAAGGTGACACACTAGGCCGAATAAACCCCCTTTAAAGGAGTTCCTGAAGCTGATCCATCAATTCTTTCAACTCCGCTGGTGCCATACGATACAGTGGAATAGAAATGGGCTGAGTACCCGTCACCAAATCAATACCGAAATCAGTATCCCTGTCAAGCAGCATGCCTGGGAGGTCTGCAAGAAACACATCCGGGAATTCTCGCACCACTGAAACAGAATCAATAGCAGGGGTCTCTACACTAACATCCCTCACAAAGGCCAGATAAGAAAGACAACCCTTCTCAACTATCCGTCGAGCCCTCAAGTATGAAATCACTCTACTAGGAACATAGTCTATAGAGCCGCTCCACTCAACCCTCGGCAACTCCGGCATCGCGAATGTCGTGGTCTTCGCGTGATAATCTAGAACCACACGACATGGAGACAACCAATCCATACCCAAAATCATGTCAAAATCGACCATACTAAGCAACAAGAGATCCACTCTAGTCTCCAGACTCCCAATAGTCACCACACATGACTGATATACACGGACCACAATAATAGTATCGCCCACCGGTGTAGACACATGAACAAGTGAACTAGAGACTCACGAGGCATATCCAGATAATGAGCAAAATACGAGGACATATATGAATAAGTGGAACTAGTGTCAAATAATACAGAGGCATCTCTGTGGCAAACTAAGACAATACCTATGATCACAGCATCCGAAGCAATGGTATCTGTTCTGGCAGGGAGAGCATAGAAATGGTCATGGCCACCCCCTGATCGCCCTCCCCCTCTAAGGCGACCCCTAGCTGACTGAGCCCCACCCCGAGCTGGCTGGGCGGGTGGTGAAGCTGCTGGTGCTGGTGCCATCAGCCGAGAACTCTACTGTGAAGTCCCACCCAACAACCTAGGGCAATCTCTCTTAATATGACCAAAATCTCCACACTCGAAACAACCCCTCCTTTGACGGAACTGCTGCCCCCGATACCCCGAGGAACTACCCGTAGACACCTGAGCTGATGAGGAAGGGTGAGAACTCTGTGCTGGTAATGCACTGAATGAAGACTGGCCCTGCTGATAGTTGTGTGAACCATGGCTAGATGATGCACCACGGTGAACTGGGCGAGCCGTCTGAGCATGTCTGAAAGGACGACCCCTATCGTGGTGGAACTGACCCCCAGAAGGAACACCGCTGAATCCATCCTGTCCACGAGGCCTCTTGGCCTCCCTCTCAACCCGCTCCTGGCTGCGAACCATCTCAATTTGATGAGCAATGTCGACAACCTCATCAAAAGTAGCACCAGACACTCTCGCTCTAGTCATAAGCAATCGCAGCTGAAAAGTGAGGCCATCTATGAGCCTCATGATCCACTCCCTATCGGTGGGAACCAACCAGACAGCATGACAGGCCAACTCCGAAAATCTCATCTCATACTGTGTCATAGATATATCACCCTGACGAAGCTGCTCGAACTACCTGCGCAGCTCCTCTCTGCGGGACTGAGGCACGAACTTCTCGAGGAAGATAATAGAGAACAGTTTCCAGGTAAGGGGTGCTGCGCCGACCGGCCTACGCCTCTCGTAAGCCTCCCACCAACTGAAGGCAGCCCAGAGAATTGAAAAGTAGTGAACGAGACCCCACTGGTCTCTAGAATACCTGCTGCACGGAGTATCCTATGGCGCTTATCCAAGAAGCCTTGTGCATCTTCTCTCTCTGTACCACTGAAAGATAGATGCTGGAGTCTCCCAAACCTCTCCAATCTGCGATGTTCATCATCAGGCCTGACAGGAACCACATAGTCTTGAGCGGCTGCAACAGGATGGGTTGGCGGTACCCCCGGTGTCTGGAGTCCATATACCACCTGCTCTGGTGTACGGCCGACGGGAGTCTGAGCACCTCCCCCGTCCTGAGAAGTGGCTGCTGCGGATGGAACAGAGACTGCCTGAGCAAGACTGATACACGCGGTCAAAATCTGAGCTAAGGCCTCCTGAAGGCCTGGAATCACAATGGGCACGGGTGGTGCATGAGCTGGTCCCACAGGCTCATCCATAACTGGAGCCTGCTTCTGAACTGGGGCAATTGGTGGATCCGCAGGTGCTGCCCTAGCTGTTGTACGAGATGCACCTCTGCCCCTACCACAGCCTCGGCCTCTCGCGGCCCTGACTGGTGGTACTGGTGGCTGTCCATCCTGCCCTGTAGTACGCGTCCTCACCATCTGTGAGAGAATTAGAACAACAGAAATTTAGTTACCAAAATCAAAAGATTCGCACGACAAGAATTCAAGAATGTGGAATTTCCTAAGGGTTCGACAAACTCTCAAAGATAAGTACAGACGTCTCCGTACTGATCCGCAAGATTCTACTAAACTTGCTCAAGACTTGTAAGACCTATGTAACCTAGGCTCTGATACTAACTTGTCACGACCCCAAATCCTAACCTGTCGTGATGGCACCTATCGATGGTACTAGGCAAGCTGATTCTCAATGTTTCACAAAAGATAAGTCAAAAGCTTTTACATGACAGAGTTTTTGTACAAATAGGAGTTACACTCAAAATACAGTGCAGAAAATAGCCGCAAACATCGGCTGTCACCAAGTCATGAGCATCTAAAATATCAGTCTAAGAAACAGTGTCTACAAGAGTCTGTGTCAAAATACCAATATAGAAAAGAAAAGATAACAAGAAAGGAGAGACAAGGACTGCGAACGCTGGCAGCTACCTCGTGAATCTCCGATACTCAACCACGCACGAGATCAACATCCTCCGTGACCAGAAAAACTTGGATCTGCACAGGAAGTGCAGGGTGTAGCGTGAGTACAACCAACTCAGTAAGTAACAATAATAATTAAGGAACTAAAAGGTAGTAACGAGCTATACAAATACAGTTCATTTTAGTAATTTCAGCAATAAAAGTAGACATGTTTCAATTCCGGCAATTTAAGTCAAGTTAGTTACACATTACCAAGTTCAGGTAAAACCAGATACAATATTTTCCAGAAGTTTCAGAACAATGACATAAATCATCTAAGTGCAGCAACAAATGAAATAAGTGCAACCTCTCAGGGAAATAGTCCCTCAGGCTCTCTCAATAGCTCAACACTCTGCTCCCAGCCCTCAATATTCACACTCAATAGGTACCTGCGCTTACTAGGGGTGTACAGACTCCGGAGGGGCTCCTACAGCCCAAGCGCTATAATCCGCACGGACAACTCACGTGTTGCACGGACAACTTACGTGCTATAGTATGAATATGTGGATCCGCACGGACAACTCACGTGTTGCACGGACAACTAACGTGCTACAGTTTTATATCAAGATCCGCACTGACAACTCACGTGCTATGGTATCAATACCTCACAAATAGGTCCTCGGCCTCACTCAGTCATCAATCTCTCTAGTCCCACGGCCCTCAGTAATAAAGGGAATCAGTCGAAAATAAAATGATATAACATATCAATAGTTATTCAGAGACTGAGGTATAATATGCAAGTAATACTACGACTAGGTACAAGTAACAATAAGCAGGAAGGTTCAACAGGTATCGCAACCACTGGTGTTTTTACAGTACCAACACATAGCCTAAGCATGATTTCTAGCATGATTCACTGTCAAATTTCTATAGCACAGAAATGGCACATAGCTAACAACAAGCTTATTCAACTTTCCAGTTTCACGGAATAGACCAAGTCCCAATTCCCACGGTGCACGCCTGTCACCTAGCATGTGCGTCACCTCCAAAATACTCACATAATACAATAATTCGGGATTTCATACCCTCAGGACCAGATTTAAAACTATTACTTACCTCAAACCACGCAAAACTCTACTCCAAAGTGCCTTTGCCTCTCGAATCGGTCTCTAAATGCTCGAATCTAGCCACAAGAAGTACAATACAATTAATATAGGCTAAAGGAATCAATTCCATAAGAAAAATACGAAATTAAAAGCCAAAATCAGAAATTGGCTCAAACCGACTCCCGGGCTCACGTCTCGAAATCCGATAAAAGTCACAAAACCTGAAAGCTCATACACTCACGAGTCTAACCATACCAAATTTATCAAAATCCGATATTATTTGGTCATCCAAATCCCCAAAATTCATTCTCTAATTCTCTAGCCCTAAACCCCCAAATTTCACCTCAAAAACTCACCAACTAGGTGTAAAATCAGTGGAGAAATTGAAGATAAATGGACACAAGGAGCTTACCTCAGTAATCACTTCAAAATCCCTCTAAATATCCTCCAAAATCCGAGCTCAAAGTGGTGAAAATGGTAAAAAATCTCGAAGTCCCATATTTATATGCTATGCCCAGGCCTTTCACACCTGCGACAACTTGGCCGCTTATGCGGTCTCGCAGGTGCGCCCCTTGCCCGCTTCTGCGCTAACCGCATGTGCGAAACAACCCTCGCACCTACGCCATTCTCTGCATCTGCGCCCAACGTGCGCTCCTGCGCAAACTGCTTCTGCGCAAACCGCTTCTGCGTAAACCGCTTCTGCGCGCGAATGGCCACATCTGCGGCCTCTGACCAAAGCATCCCTGGCTGCTTCTGCGAGCTCGCATCTGCGATCCCCAATCCGCAGATGCGATTACACCAGCAGCCCTCAAACTTTAACAGTTCTTCAACTTCAAATCTTGAACCGTTAATCACCCGAAATCAACCCAAGGCTCCCGGGACCTCAACCAAACATACCAACACGTATTAAAATATCATACGAACTTAGTCGAATCTTCAAATCACCTCCAACAATATCGAAAACACGAATTACACACGGATTCAAGCCTAATAAACTTCAAAATTTCCAAATTCTATAAACAACGCCGAAACCTATCAAATCACGTCCGATTGACCTCAAATTTTGCACACAAGTTACAAATGACCCCACGAACCTACTGCAACTTCCGAAATCGGAATCCGGCCCCGATATCAAAAAGTCAACCCCCGGTCAAACTTCCCAAAAATTTGACTTTCGCTATTTCAAGCCTAATTCTACTCCCGACCTCCAAATCACAATCCGGACATGCTCCTAAATCCAAAATCACCTAATGAAGCTAACGGAATCATAAAATTCACATCCGAGGTCGTTTATACATAAGTCGACATCCGGTCAACTTTTCCAACTTAAGCTTTCAATTATGAGACGAAGTGTCTCAATTCACTCTGAAATCACTCCAGACCCGAACCAACTAACCTGGTAAGTCATATAGCAGCTATAGAACACAATAGAGGCAGAAAATGGGGAAACAAGGCTACAACTCTCGAAACGACCGGCCGGGTCATTACAAGATTCACTGGCAACCAACCTTCCGCGATCGCGTCCCTCTCTCTGCGAACACATAGAGTAAAAACCATCAGTCCACAAAAACCCCTTCGCGATCGCGGACCAGTCCTCGCGATCGATAGAAGGAAACCAGACCTGAGAAAAATCAGAACTTTAGATATTCCTAAATGATCTGAAATGCGTCGAACAAGGTCTGAATTACACCCGAGGCCCCCGGGACCTCAACCAAATATACCAACAGGTCCTAAAACATCTTACGAACACACTCGAAGTGTCAAATCACATCAAACAATATTAGAATCATGAACCGCACATCGATTCAAGCCTAAGAACTTATTAACTTTCGAATTTCGAAACCAACGCCGATTCATACCAAAACAACTCCGATTGATACCAAATTTTGCACACAAGTCATACATGATATTACAGATCTATTTCAACTTCCAGAATCGGAATCCAACCCCGATATCAAAAGGTCCACTCCCAGTAAAACTTTCCAAAGTCTTCCAACTTTCGCCAATTAACGCCGAAATGACCTACGAACCTCCAAATCAACATCCGGTTACGCTCCTAAGACCAAAATTACCCTACGGAGTTATTGGAACCGTCAAAACTCCATTCAGGAGTTATCTTCACACAAGTCAAACTACGGGCAACTCCTAAGACTTAAACTTCTAACTTAGGAACTATGTGTCCCATAACACTCCGAAACTCTCCCGAACCCGACACCAAGCACCCTAGCAAGTCACTAACTACAATATAACATAGAGGGAGCATAAATTAGAGAATCCGGACTGAAATACTAAAAACAACCGGCCGGATCGTTACACAAGTTATACCTATTGACCGTGTGCATTGTGGTTTTGCGCAATCGCTCTCAATAGAGGATCCTACTAGTCTGTCATTGATATTTATGCAACTATTCTCTTTCATTGCTATAAATTTAGCAATGGCCAGTGATGCTCATAACAAATCAAACCACAAATTGATTAAGAACATAACTTTCACATAGAAATGTTCAGTGAATGGCAGAGACAATAATTTTACTACCTGAAAAACTAATACCACTTGCAGAAATTTATTTTGGGATGCTTCACCGACTGCATCATCAACTACAAAACTTTAGCATCACTGCTTACACCTGCACCCAAAAGAAAAGTGAAACAAAAAGAAAATAAAAACCTATGTAACGTGTTTCATTCTTTATCTATATTTTATTATTCATTTTCTAGGATTTAATTTTGGATCTTTGAAATAAAATTCAATCGATTATTTGGTCTATTTGATACATTAATTTCCAAATTTTTTTTTCAAAAGTCAATATGCAAAATTCACAAGTAAAGTAAGGTCATCTAATATAGTGAAAAATAAATGAAACCTCAAAGAAAACAAGGAAGAAAACAAAGCAAAATCCTAAGGCAAAATAAAAGATAAATTGATCCGCACAAACAAAACAGTCGTGATAAACTTTTACGATATTTTTGTCAAAACTTTCAATATTCTAAAATGCCTAAAGCAATATAAATAATCATTAATTAGGCCATTATTTTAGAAGCAACAATGCAAAATCAATAACGATCACATCGTGAATAAAAAATGAACAAAAAAACTACACTCAAACAATTTATAAGGAATAGATTTAAGAAAATAACATTCAAAAGTAAGGTATGTAAATTGAGGTACCAATGTAAATTCACAAAACAATTTAACATCATCTAAGTAAAAAGAAAATGAAACCCGAAAAGGAGAAAAAAAAAAAGGAGAACAAAGCAAACTCCAAAGGCTGAACACCTGGCAAACAGTAAATAGATCCGCACACTCTAAACAGTCATGATGAAAATGGACCGCATATTTCGATACGGTCATAGAACCCTAGCACAGCTGCTCAAACTTTGTGCGCCATGCAGCTCTAAGACTCTGAAGAACATATTCCTTTACGTCGGACTATCTAACTCATATGCCCGCCACCACTGGTAGGTTGCTCCTCTAAGCTGAAATGTCGTGAAAGAAACCCCACTGGAATCCACAATACCCATAGTACGGATGATACAATGACATTCCTCCAGAAAACCCTGAGCATCTTCTGAAGCTAAACCATTGAAAATGGGAGGGTGGTACTTTTTCTACCTCTCTAGCCTGAGTTGCTCCCCCTCTGAAACTGTTTTCCTAACCTCAGGCCGAACTGGGACAACTAGCTGCACTGGTATAACCTCAGGGGCATGGTCAACTTGGGCCCGTGGCTCTGGGGTACGGGCGGCGGGAGTCTGTGCTCCTCCCCTGGCCTGAGATGTGGCAGGATCAAGTGGAATTAACCCTGCCTGAGCTAGAGTGCCAAACATGCTCAAAATCTGGGCAAGAGTCTCCTGAAGTGCAGGAGTAGTAACATGCGTCTCAGGTGCATGTTCTCCAACTGGACCTACTTGTGGTTCCTCTGTAGAAGCTCGTGCAGGTTATCTGACCGCACCACGTGGTCTTCCTCGGACTCTGGCTTGGTCTCTGCCCCGACCCCGGCCTCTTGCGGCTCCAACAGGGGACGCGGGTATCTGATCATCAGATCCAGTTGTGCGTGTCCTCACCATCTGTGAGAGAATAGAAAGATAATAGTTTAGAACATTGAAGTCAACAAATGCGCACGATAGGGAATCAAAGAAGCGAATATTTTCCTAACAGTTCCATAGCTTCCCAAAGATAAGTACAGACGTCTCCGTACCGATCCGTAAGATTCTACTAAACATGCTTGTGACTCATAATACCTATGAACCTAGAGCTCTGATACCAACTTGTCACGACCCCAAATTCCCTCCGTAGAATGTCGTGATGATACCTAATCACTAAGACTAAGTAAGCCTATCAATGCGGAATAACAATAGAAATCTGAAATAAATAATCTTCAAATTCACATAATTACAACTCCCAAAACCTGGTAGAAATAAGTCACAAGCTTCTAAGAATTTATCCTCAATGTATCTATATATATCAGGGTCTAAGGAAAATAAGGAAGCAACATAATAATGATAGAAGGAGACTCCGGAGTCTGCGGACGCTGGCAGATATACCTCGAAGTCTCCGTACACAGGTAGCTCAATGATGTCTGGACTGGTAGGTTGTACCTGGATCTGCACAAAAAGATATGCAGAAGCGTAGTATGAGTACACCACAGCGGTACACAGTAAGTGTCAAGTCTAACCTCAGTAGAGTAGTGACGAGGTCAGGTTAGGCCCTACTGGAATAATAAAAGTCAAGGTGAAATGTTTAACAATATAATAAAAATGAAATGACAATGAAAATGAATCGAGTAAGTAGTATGTCACCAATTAACTACGCAAAATAATGGCAAACAATACCTCGTGGAAACAAAACAGAATTCTTTTCAACTTTAAGAAATCACAACAATAATCAAAGGCAACTGCGGCCATAAATCAATATCAACAAGGGCACTCCCGAGATACCACCTCGTAGTCCCAAATCATAAATAAATTCACAATATCTCATTTCTTTATAACACCGCGGGAGCCTTCACATTTAATTTTAAAGAAAAATATTTTTTCCGAAATAGCATCCCGCGTTTTAGCCACCCTTATCACACCGCATGACTTCTAGTAGTTCCCCTACTAGCCACGCGTATCAAGCCACCCTTATTTCACCGCATGTGTATCAATATCACAAAATATCACAATATGCACCTCAAGTGCTCAAATATTTTAATTTGCCAAAATAAATAATATCAACAATATTTTCCACAACAGGGAGCTCATGGCTCAATCACAATGAGTACAAAAATCTCACAAAAATATTCGAGAATAAATAACTCAACAAAAAAATTTAAAATTTTTTAATACGTTTTCTCAGTTCCAAATTTAAAATATCAAATACTTCATATTAATAATATTTAAATTAAAGAAATTCCACTTTCAAATAATGCACAGAATAAAAGAAACCAAGTTTCAGCTAAACAGGTAAAAACAATTAGCAGGAGAAAGTCAAGCAAATTTTAAGTATATAAATCAGATCAATGATGAAGAATATAACAAGATTTAATAATTTAATTAATATGCAACAGTGATCTACACAATTTAATAACATAATATTTTACATTTAGCCCGTGTACATACTCGTCACCTCGTATACACGACTTTCATCACAATACAATTATCACAACAATACTAATCCTAGGAAAAATTTTTCCCACACAAGGTTAGACAAGTCACTTACCTCGACTTGCTCCAATTTAATCCACTAGTAGGCCTTTTCCTTGATTATCCAACTCTAAATGGCTCGAATCTAGCCAAAATAATTCGATACAGTCAACAAAAATTATAGGAATCAATTTCATAAGAAAATACTATATTTTTCAATAAAATCCGAAAATAGCTCAAAAATGCCCGTGGGACCCACATCTCATAATCCGGCGAAACTTACAAAATCCGACAACCCATTCAATTACGAGTCCAACCATACCTGTTTCACTCAAATCCGAATCTGAATCAACACCGAAAGCTCAAAAATTCGTTTCTATGAGATTTCTAAAATTTTCCCAAATTTCCATCTTATACATTCGATGCCGAAACCTAATCAAATCAAGTCCGATTGGCCTCAAACTTTGCACACAAGTCATAAATGACATAACGGAGCTATGAAAATTTTCAGATCTGAATTCTGACCTCGATATAAAAAAGTCAACTCCCCGGTCAAACTTCCAAACTTAAATTCTTATTTTAGCCATTTCAAGCCTAATTTAACTACGAAATTTCAAATAAAATTCCAGACACGCTCCTAAGTCCAAAATCACCATACGAAGCTACTGAAATTATCAAAATTCTATTCCAGGGTTGTTTGCACCTAGGTCGACATCCAGCCAACCTTTTCAACTTATGTTTTAAACTTTGGAACTAAGTGTTCCAATTCATTCTAAAATCTCTCTGGACCTAAACCAATTACTCCGAAAAATCATATATCAGTTATAAAGTATAGAATGAGCAGTAATTAGGGGAATGGGACTACAACTTTTAAAACGACTGGTCAGGTCTTTACAAATGTACTGCGATGTGAGCTTGGGTCGCTTGAAGAAGATGGTACGACAGTTAGGAGGTCGAGTGTACGATTGTGGCAGATAATTCGGGATGTGTTATGATTAGTCCAACAAGAACTTATGAAAAATTTGGCTGAGCGACGGTGTGGGATCGTGATAACTGGGAAGAAAAGGTCGTTATGGGGGTCTAGATCTATAGGATTGCAGTGTAAAGCTAAGTGGGGGAGCCCACCATTTATGGTTAGTTCACATGGTTGTGTGCTTGTGCATTTTCTAGTTGTCGGTGCATTGGTAGAATAAATTATGACTAAGAAAAGGAAACATCAGGGGTAATTCGGACAAAGGACTTGAGGGATGTGTGCTACATCTCGCCTTAACGATTCATGTGCAGATGTTGGGATGACTCAGAGTTCATGCTTTTGGTGTATGTGATGTACAAGGAAAAGAATTCATCTGGTTGCTTCTTTGGAAGTGTTCATGTGCTTATGAAGAACCAGCATTTGGTTATGTACTCGGGACCATGGCAGAGTGGGTGACTCTTAACAATGGTTTTAGTGGGTTCAAGAAGTAAAGTACGGTGCCTCAGGATCTTCGAGTTTGTCGTGTGGCTAAGGAATTAGTTTTGCAGCGAAGTGTGAAAGAGACTTGGATTATTTCCATGAAGGTCACCGGGTCTACGATGTGATGGTTGAGAGATGGAGGAAACAACTTTGGGTTTGTATGAGCTCTCTCAAAACAGTTGTATCAACTGCAAATGCTATTGAGTGCATGAGGAGGGTATGAGATGGATTATGGGTATGAACACGAGGTAGTCTTGTGATTTGGGTCACTTGGGATGAGTGTTGTTTGAGGTCCCTTATGTGTTTGAATGGAATTATCTTTTCAAGGGAAAGTCAAGAGTAAATTAGAAGTAGTTGAGTGAGTTAGTAGTGGGTTGAACTAGCATGGTTGAGGGAAGGGTCGGTTCCTTCGGTGTGGTAAGACTATACAGGTGATTTGTGGTTGTACGTGTGGGCTTAACAACCTCCATGATTTGATTGATTTGGAGGTATTTGATTTTTTTAGTTATGTGATGTGTAAATAGATCCCCGGAAGAGTTATGGCAGTTTGCACTATGACCTGAGGTTTGATTTTCCGCGATTATGGGAATTCGGTTGCGTGTTGCAATTATTCCTCTGAGATGTGTTGAGTGAAAAGGTTCTAGATGATGAAGTATTTATTCTGTTAGTGGATCAGAAGTTATGATCATATTCGTATGCTCTTGCGTAGCGGCATGATAGGTGCGGTGAGCGGTACAATAGTTGGAAGTTGAGGATCAAGGTTACGGTTTAGTTTCGATAAGAATGTCACGAGCTCGGAGGAGCACGGGAAGATTCCAGATGTTCGGAATATGCTGGCATATTTTTTGGGCGGCCGGAGGATGGTCTATTTTGTGGAAGAAGTGTTGGGTATTGAAATGCGAATGCTTGACTAGCACTATGGAAATAGCATTGTCAATGACCATTAATATTTAGATTTTACTACCTGGTGTAGAAGGTTGTGGGGGTATATCCCATGAGAAGATCGTATAAGTGTGACGTGCTAGTTATTCGATTATTAGAGATTCAAATCAGATATGGAGATTTTGGTACTGTCGCCAATGGGAGAGGTAATCACGGAGAGGCACACTATTCCTTTGGTTGTGGACTGTGTGAGTTGTTCCGGATTTGACGGCTGCTCTTAGGTGTCATGAATAGGGTTATTTTGGATCCTTGAAAGGTTAGTGACCCAATATGGGATGATCGGGATCGACTTGAGGTCCGCTAGTAGACTTAATGTAAATGGTGCTCTACATCAAATCAGGTCAAATGTGTTCATTCAGCATAACACTACTTATGCATGAATCTTCGGGTGTTGGATGTTATTCCTATCGTGGCCTTTCTCTGTAACACTATATTATGCTATGTGGATTGTGAGAAGGCTTGATTATTCGCATGTATGTTGTAGTCATGTGTAGCTTGT
This sequence comes from Nicotiana tomentosiformis, assembly GCF_000390325.3. Taxonomy (NCBI): domain Eukaryota; kingdom Viridiplantae; phylum Streptophyta; class Magnoliopsida; order Solanales; family Solanaceae; genus Nicotiana; species Nicotiana tomentosiformis. Next base: position 104,877,488 of record NC_090813.1, on the reverse strand, counting down.
CGTTATTGTACCTTAGGCGTACTTGAGTTTTTGTAGCGTGTGGCGCTATCCGTCTCTCCAGGGTCGCATTTATGTACCTGGTGTGCTTGTGGTCGATATTTGGGCATTTCGTAGGTATGAGAATTATGGCTCGATGGGTATTTCTTCATGGACTGTTATGTGTGGATCGAATAACACGCTGTCACAAGTATGGTGTTTGGATCGGGTTGCACGCCGCAACGATATCATGTGTGGATCGGGTTTCATGTCGCAACATTGAGATGTTGAGTATGGTTCCCTATATTTATTTTTGCGTATTTTGTTTCTCATTCCTGGAGAAAGGTTCATAGCATTTGTTCGGTTGTTTTATTCGTTACACGGGCTGGGTAGTTTTTTTCGAGAGTTCGTTCTTCCTTATGTGTCATATTCGAGTTATAGCTTATTGGTGCATTGATGGCGGCATATGAGATTTTGGTTAGTGTTTGAAGTGGCTTATTTCCTGAGAAGATTATGTTGGGTGAGACTAGGTTATTAGACATGGAATTAGTGCAATCAGATTTATATAAGGTATATTAGAGGGAAAATGTCACTATTCAGTTCAGAATGAGGCAAGAGTTCTTGTTGAGCGGAGGACTCTACGATTTATTGGTTTGGCGGGTGGTTATGAGCTTCTACGCGTCGTTTTCATCGTTGCAGTATCGCGAGGGTTAGATTAGGGCTTATGCGCATATGAGGTGTACTACGGGCATCGGGTTAGTCAATTTGCAACTTCCATGGTTGGAGGATGTTATTATGGGCATACAAATTATGCGGTGCATCGTGTGGTTTCAGCATGGGTGTATGATCATATTTGGTACAGTGGGTTGAGATTGATACAGTGATCGTATGTTGGAATCAGACCTGGTAGAGAATTCCGGATGTTGGAATTTGGTCCTAAGGCTTGTTGGCTAAAATAAAAAGGAGGATCTTCAGTTTGGCTCGAGCTAATGTGCTCACCTGGGTTGTGGTGGCACGGGTAGGTGCACATGGTGTTGAGTAGTGATTTTGAGGCAACTCCAGAGCAGTTCTTGGCACGTTCGACGACGAACATATGTTTAAGTGGGGGAGAATGTAACGATCCAACCGGTCGTTTTGAGATCTAGTGCGTCGTTCGGCTGTTTGAGGCCTTGAGTAGCTTCACTTCATGTATTATGACTTGTACAAGTGGTCGGAATTGAATTTCGGGAAGTTCAGAGTTGTTTCGGAAGGAAAATTCTCAATTCGGAAGCTCTAAGTTGGAAGAGTTGACCAAGGGTTTGACCTTTAAGTAAACGACCTCAAAATTAGGATTTGAAGGTTCCAATAGATTTGTATGATGATTTCGGACTTGGGCGTATGTTTGGGTTGAGTATCGGGTCGCTCGGGAGTATTTCGATGCTTATTATGGAAGGTTGGCATTTTAAAAGTTTGAGAATTTCTTAAGATTGATTTGAAGTGAATTTTGATGTTATCGATGTTCGTTTGGGGTTCCGTGCCTTGGAATAGGTTCGTATTGTGATTTATGACTTGTATGCAAAGTTTGGCGATATTCCAGAATATTTTGATATGATTCGGATGCGTTCGTCAAAGTTTGGAAGTATGAAAGTTTAAAGAAAGGTTTTGATCGATGATTCACAGTTTTGATGTTGTTTAGTGTGATTTGAGGCCTCGAGCAGGTTCGTGTTATATTTTGGGACTTGTTGGTGTGTTTGGATGGGGTCCCGGGGGCCTCGGGTGTGTCTCAAGATGGTTTCGGACCAAGTTTGGGTGCTTTGGATCTTGCTGGTTGCTGGTGCTGGTGTTGTGCATCGCGATTGCGAGGTGATGTACGCGATCGCGAAGAAGGAATTTGGGGTCTTCTGGTTTATGCTACGCGATCGCGACTTGGGAACTGCGATCACGGAGAAGGAATGATGGGCCAGGATTTTTGCCTTATGCGGAGCAAGGTAAGTCTCCTGTCTAACCTTGTGAGGGAAAATTACCCCGTAGGTATTATTCTTGTTATATGCTACATGTTGTGGGAGCTACGCACGTATGAGGTGACGAGTATCCGTGCGCATGCTAGAATTCCTGAGTATGTACGGGTAGACTAGGATTCACGTCATGCTTTATTTGTACTAGTTGAGTTATTATTGCCTGCTTAGATATTTGATTTTGCGTTACGTCTTGAGACTAGGCTTGCATAGAGTGATAGACTCGCTATTGTAGAGAATTAACAGGCTACTTGATTAGCCGCGGAATAAGTGTACTTTCCGTACGAATTTCTCCCGCATTGTGCGTTTTTATCGAAAAGCTTCCTTAAATTTCATAACTCACATGTATATTCGTGTGTGGGGTCAAGGACCCGTTAAAGCTTCTTATTCTAATGGGATCGGGCCATTCGCCTCGGCAGGATTATATAACACACTCTTATGGGATCAGGCCGTTCGCCTCGACATGATTATGTAACACAATCTTATGGGATCGGGTCGTTCGCCTCGGCAGTATCAAGTATCATATTCTTATGGGATCGGGCCGTTCACCTCGGCAGTATCATGTATCATATTTTTATGGGATCGGACCATTTGCCTCGACATTTATTTGAAATATTCTTATGGGATCGGGTTGTTCGCCTCGGCAACTTCATGAAAGACTCTTATGGGATCGGGCTGCTCGCCTTGGCAGAATCGTGTGTGATATTTGACAAGAAGCCAGTGTATCCATGAGTTTTCCCGATTTGAATTGTGACGACCTATCTGGTGGGGACTATTTTATATATATACTCTGGTTGAGGAGGTAACCGATAATTTAGAGCTTGTGTTTACTGTTCAGAGGAGGATCGTACCACGTACCTATATTTGTTTATATTGTTTATTTACCATGCCCCATACTTGTTTACTTTCTATTGTACTTGATTTATTGGACCACTATTAAGTGTCGATGTCGACCCCTCGTCACTACTTCTCCGGGGTTAGGCTAGATACTTACTAGGTACGCATTGATTTACGTACTCATGCTACATTTCTGCACTTATTGTGTGTGTGTGTATATATATATATATATATATATATATATATATTTTTCTGGTAGTATTTTTGGCGCAAAGGCGCGGCTATTGCGTGGACTTTACGGTGAGTTGCATCACATATTACGATCCGCAGCATACAGAGTCTCCATCAGAATTATTTATATTTTTCTGTCTAACTTATATTCTGCACAGATGTTGTATTGTTATTGTACCTTCTAGTAGATGCTCATGTATTTGTGACACCAAGTTTTGGGGGTGTTCTAGAATTTGTTTATGGATTGTTTACATTAATACACTTTTACTTATTATTTTAACTAAAATTGTACTTAACAATGATTTATTTTAATGCATTGACCTCTGTATCTAAATAAGATTCATTATTTTAAAAATAATAAAATGAATAATTAAGTGTTTGCTTGCCTAACGGTGATGTTGGGCGTCATCACGACCTACCGTAGATTTTGGGTCCTGACAACAAATTTAGTACATCTAGCAAAAGTGTAGTAATGGTGTGAGCTAGCCACTTTCGACTCTATAATTGAAAAATGGTCATTGACATGAAGTTTCAAATTTCATAAGTGAAACTTCATGATAATGTCCTAGAGTTTCACCTATAGATAACAGTTTGTGTTTCTCTAATAAATTTGAAAAATACTTTATCAATATTAGGCATCAATTTGTACTTGGGCAAACATTCAAAAGTGCTTCTATAGCTTGTTTGGATTGTTGTTACATGTCGTTTCATAATGTATGGTATTGTATTGTATTGTATTATTTGATGAATACAATGTTTGGGTAAATTGTATTATTTGCCATCATTTCATAATATCACACACCAACAATATGGAGAATAAATTTACAACATTACTAAAAAAAAATAGGATACAGAGTAAAATCATTATATAAAAAAGTAAGGTAAATAATAAAATATTATTATGTAATAATAAGAAAGGGTAAGATGGGAGAAAAAAAGCAAGAAAACGACATTACCACACCAAATTTTTCGTTCCAAAAAGTGGCATTTTTCGTCGTTACGTTACGATGGATTTAACAATACGATACAACAAAATTTAAGTAACAATCAAAATAACTATTGTATTTAAAATAACAATACAATACAATACAATACAATAGGTAACAACCATCCAAACAAGTTAGGGAGAAATTACTTTTTTCAGCTTCTCAAAAATAGCTTCTACTACTACCTAAAAATACTTTTTTTTCTAGACGCTTGGCTAAACACCTCAACACTCTGAAATGAGCACTTTTGACTTCGCAGAAGTTCGACCAAACAAGCTATGAATCAGCAAAGTCTTGATCCCAGAGTGCTTTAAAACTCCAATTATTTGACGTCGGCCAAGAATAACTTGGAGAAAATGAGCAATATTTGAGACATGGGTGAGAATGTTTTCCATATAGAAACATGCACGCGCACATATTTTTGTTTTCTAGAGGTATGAACTTATAAGTTTAAGTGCTTATTCAATCGATAGATTGTCGTATTAACCAATATTCGATTGATTGGTACGAGGTTATCGGAAAAAAAAAAGATTTGTAGTGTGATCTTTTACCCCTAAAAAGGTTCATAAGCATGTTGGAAGGTTGGTTAACTCTAAACAACATAACTTCGTTTCCGACTTGGTGCATGGGCAAGGAGGAGACCTAAGCAGAATCATAATCTTCCTTTTTTGTGTGTGTTCTATAAATTGGCTTTGATCATGTGGCTAGATGAACTGAAGCTAGTGTCCGCTTTTTATAGTTTTAGTTAAAAGTTTAAACTGTTAAACTATTTTTTATAATTTTCTCGTTTGACTTTACATTATTAATTAACCTATCCGAATTGAGGTTTGGCTTCACGATTCAAAAATGATATATCTTCTTTGCCATCACCCTTACGGTGCTTTTTAAACTTTTAAATCACCTTTGAAGAAGTTTGCTGATTTTGGATAGTTTAGCCCTATTTTTGACTTTTTTTTGTGTTTCTATTGGTTTTTGTTGACACGGGATAAGACTTACGATGAGTCTTTTAGCAAAGGTGGACTTTAGTTTTTCATTTGGGAACTCGATAGCAGGCTTTGACTCTTCTCTTTTGTGGCTAATTGATAATTACTAACCTAAGATTTTTTTTGGTTAATTTTTATGTCCTTTTTGCTTTTATGTGTCTACACAAATCTCATCATAGCTGTTTAGTTTTACTATTATATAAGCTACTATATTATAAAGGAAACGGGGGGAACTTGTGGATCATACTTCCAAAATTATTGTTCCAAAATATAATATATATGATATTTGCAGTGTCACTAACTCCAATCAACCAAGACCATTATAGAATTTTTCCACCCAAAGGACAAAAGTCAATTGCACCATCATCTGTACTACTAGTATAATTATTCTTTCTTAAGTTCAATATCTTTTTCTCCTCCTCTTCCTCCCTTTTCCATTCTAAACACCATTTCACAAGCTAATAAGAGCAAAACGCAAGGACCAATCTTTTACATATTTAATTAATTCGAAACAAAGGATTTGCAGGACATATATTGTTGTATCCAAAATAAAAATAAAAAAGAAAAGGGAAAGGTAAATTATTCTGGGGAGTCCATGAAGCAATACACAGGCCCAATGAAGGAGAGGCCCATTTGAAAATGCTAAAGCTGATAAAGCCTCCTTAGTCTGGACCCGATCCTTTTTATTTAAATCTTTACCCGACCCGGATTGTATAAATATAAATACAGACTTTCATACTATTTTGTACAGTTCTTACACATTAATAAAGTGCTCTGTTCAACTCATACTTCTTTCTCTCTATACGAACTAATATTTTTAGGGTTTCTCTTGAAGATTTTCTTCGAGTTCATGGGGAATTTGACTATTTTCATGTTATCAAAGCTCAAAATTGAAGACATATGAGCATTCCATATCGATCGATACTATCCTTGGATGTTGGTTCGTGGTTTTGGATTTTTTGGTGGTGAGTTTGCTTCGGTGTTTTCTTAACGATGTGTTCTGTTGAAATTAGTCGTCAGAGACCGATAACTTACTTCTGCTATAACTTTTGTTGTCTACATTTGCTTTGCTGTGAGAATTGATTGAATTTTGTGAAAGCCCTAATTCTTTCAAAACCCTAATTTTCGACCGAGTAATTTTCTATCAATGGCTCATATCGACGATTCTACCACTCTACTCTAGCTTCAACCTCAACTATTTCTTCTTCTGTTGAACCGTCACACCCTTTGTACCTATATCCGTCTGACTCACATGGTACAATTTTGGTCATGAATACCTTTAATGGCATGGGTTATGGGGGTTAGAGACGAAGCATCTTGATTGGGTTATCATGTAAAAACAGATTGGGGATAATGAATGGAAAAATCCCTAAACCTAGTGAAAACTCTGTGTTGTTTGAACCCTGGGTTCCTTATAATAATATAATGACTGCGTGGATACAAAATAGCCTAGACACTGAGATTAGGGAGAGTGTGATGTATACAGAATCTGCTCAAAAACTTTGCAAAGAAATCGAACAACGTTATGGGAAAGCAAATGGGACTAAGGTATTTCAAATCATGAAGGACCTTGCTTCCATTTCCCAGGGGCCTTCTAACATTGCTTCCTATTTCAGTGGTATTAAAAATCTTTGGATGAGTTGGCTTACTCAATTGCTTATCTAGACAATACATGTGGTTATAAAGAGGCTTTTCAGAAGCTAGAAGAAGAGCAAAAGGTTCATCAATTCTTGATGGGGTTAAATGAAACCTACACTGGGGTTAGGAGAAACATTTTGTTGATGAAGCCTTTGCCTGATAATGACAGTGTGTATGCAATGCTAATTGAGGATGAAAGCCAAGCTGAAGTTCAAATTTCAAATTTTTCCTTCAGTCCAGAGTCTTCCTCTTTTGCCACAAATGTTCAGAAGCCTATGAATTCAAGGGTACCATTTGACACTACTAGGGACAATACTAGAGTTCAAAGGTCTTTCACTCCAAGGATAAATTTTGATTCTGCTAAGAAGGGGAACTCTAGTTTGATGTGCAGATGTTATAAGAAACATGGGCATCTGATTGAAAACTGTTATAAGCTGCATTCAAAAGGTCAGCTGCATTTGCTCAAGTCTCAGATTCACCTGATATGGGAGTTACTGATAACTCTACTTCTGAGAGCTCCAAGGTAATTCCACTTGACATTGGGGGTAACATTCTAATAAAGGATCGATATGATCAACTGCTCAATTTTCTTCAACAGTCCAAGATGTCCTCTGCTTCTCAAGAAATTCCATCTGGTTCAGGAAATTTTGCAGGTCTAATAGGTATTTCTCCTTTCAATAGTTGTGATTCTTATGTTTGCAATTTTACTAAAGTAGAGATATGACTTTTGGATCATAGATTCTGGTGCTACTAATCATATGAACCCCCCCCCCCCCCCCCAATATTTACTAACTGATATTAGACCCTTACTTTTCCCTTACCTTGTGACTCTTCCATTGTACTGGTTCTCTTTCTCCAATCATATCTCTTCCTAATGTCCTACTTGTTCCTTCTTTTCATTATAATCTCATATCTTTAAATCAACTACTTGTTCATCTTAAATGTAATGCCTTTTTTACTGTCTCTGCTTGTGCTTTTTTGCAGGGCCTTTTTCTGAAGAAGTCAGTGGTGCGTGGTAGACTTCTGAAGGGTCTCTACATCCTTCAGCCTAATGATCTTTGTAAATGTGATGTTTCTTCTTTTAATTCCTCTATAAAAACCATAACTGTCAATGTTGATATAAAGAATAAGAGCGGTTCTACTCTCTATTCTTCTGTGTGTTTGCTAATCTTTCTACTTCTGCCTTGTCTATTGACCATGCATGGCATTTGAGATTAGGACATGCTCATTTTGCTAAATGAAACATATTTCTTTTATTTCTGATAAATTGCCTAATAAACAATCTTTCATTTGCTCCATTTGTCCCATGGCTAGACAGCAAAGGATACTCTTTCCTGAAAGTACCATTCACTCCAATATGCCTTTCCAACTAATTCATGTAGATTTGTGGGGACCCTATCACACTCAAACTTATAATGGTTTTAACTATTTTCTGACTATTGTAGATGATTTTACTAGAGCCACTTGGACTCACTTACTTTCATCTAAATCAAATGCCTTTTCTGTTTTGAAATCCTTTATTGCTATGGTTAGCACTCAGTTTTCTCTTCCTGTTAAAACTGTGAGATCAGATAATGCCTTAGAGTTGGGAGGTAGTAATGAGGATATAACCTTCTTCTCTACTCAAGGTATCCTTCACCAGACTTCCTGTTCACATACACCACAGCAAAATGGTGTAGTGGAGAAGAAACACAAACATCTTCTTGAAGGTGCCAGGGCACTCCTTTTTCAATTCAAATTGCCTCTCAAATATTAGAATGAGTATTTTTGACTGCCACATACCTCATAAACAGGCTTCCTTCACCTCTACTTCAAAATAAGTCACCTTTTGAGTTGCTGCATGGTTACTCTCCTTCATTTGCACACTTGAAAACATTTGGCTGCTTATGTTTTGCTGTTGTGCCTAAGCCTTACATAGATAAGTTCAAATCCAGGACTAATCCATATGTTTTTATTGGATAAAGTTCTAGTAAGAAAACTTATAAGTTGCTCAACTTATCCAGCTCAGTCATTTTTCACTCAAGGGATGTGGTGTTCCATGAACACATTCCCTATTCTGATGCATCTACTTCTACTCATTTGTTTCCACAAGTCCCACATTCTTCTATGCCTGATAATGTTCCAATGCCTGATGTTATTCATGTATCTACATCTTCCTCTATCTCCACTTCTAATGATCCATCATGTGTTGCTAATCCTCCTCTTTGAAGATCTGGTAGCCCCTCCAAAACTCCTACTTATCTTAATGATTATGTATGTACCTCTGTTTCTAGTTCTAAAGTGTTGTCCTCGTCTGATGTTAATTACTTACTAGTGCCTCAATTTTATCATTAAGCTGTGTCTAATCCTGCTTGGCAAGAGGCCATTATGAATGAGTTTCAAGATTTAGATTCCAATAACACATGGACTATCATGCCTCTTCCTTCAGGGAAGAAAGCTATGTGGGTGTACAAGATAAAACAGATGGCAGATGGCTCTATTGAGAGATAGTCTAGGTTGGTGATTAGAGGGGATAGTCAACAGGAAGGAGTAGACTTTACTGAAACTTTCTCTCCAGTGGTCAAATTGACCACTATTATATGTCTACTGCCCATAGCAATTAAATACATTGGACAATATTCCAACTTGATGTTAACAATACTTTTCTACATGGCAATTTTGATGAAGAGGTGTATATAAAAATACCTCCTGGTTTGACTGTTCAATCCTCTACTTCTAATACTCCTTTAGCCTGTAAGCTTAATAAATCCCTCTATGGTCTTAGACAAGCCTCTAGACAATAGTATGCTAAGTTGACTTCAGCTCTTCAGTCTAAGGGTTTTCAGACTAGTGTTAATGACTATTCTTTTATTTAGGAAGTTGCATGGGAATTCCGTGACTATAGTAGCAGTTTATGTTGATGATATACTGGTGACTGGGGATGATTTATGTGAAATTGCTACCTTGAAGCAGTTTTTAGATGATCAGTTTAAGATAAAACATCTTGGTGAAATTTATTTTTTTCCTTGGACTTGAAGTTGTAAAGCAAGCAAATGGTTTTCTGGTTAATGAACATAAATTTCTTGTGGAACTTCTTTCTGAGTTCCATTGTTCTGCTGTTATTTCTCCCCTAGATCCTCATGTTAAGTTAGTTGTTTCTAGATATTTGTTGCTTCCCTCTGTCTATAGAAGGTTGGTAGGGAAGTTAAATTTCTTGCAACATACTAGACCTGACATATCATTCACTTCAACATTTGAGCCAATACATGGCTGCTCCACTAGGGGTTCTTATCGGGCGTATCATACGGATACTTAAGCTTAACCGTTCGGCCTAACGGTTATCAGATTATAAGTATAGTAATCCGTTAGCCATCCAATAAGATAACAGGCTGATTGGTATCAGATTAATAATTATCAGGCGGTTATCGGGCGGCTTATCGGCTAAACCAAATTAACAAAATTGAAAAATCATTCAATCAATACCAAACAGTTTCAAATCAATACTAAATTTTTAATACCATCTAGGATCTAACCAAATGGTATTTTTGAATTGAAGAGTTTTCAAGACTAACCAAATGATATTTTTGAATTGAAGAGTTTTCAAGACTATGCATACTGTCATACGCGTATTAACCAAATTTTTAATATCATCAAGACTACTCATACAAACATACAAGTATTAATCAATCAAACTTTTATTAACATTCGTTCTTCACAAGATATCCGGATTGTAAAACCAAATATCTAGAAAATCATACTTTAATTTGTTAGATGCATGCAAAAAAGAACATAAAACAGACAATCCAGTCAAGTACTTCCAGTTCATTGATCTTTATTGGAGAACTATGATAGCTATCAAATCTGGTGGGAAAGTACCTGCTAATGTTATCGGTGATGCATTGCGAATTTATGCATCAAGATGACTACCAAACATTTCAAAATATGCAAATCCTAAGAAGCAGCTATAATATAATCAGAAAGACTCGGATTCGATTGGAAAATACAGGATGCTATTGGAGTCAATTATCACATTGTTACCAGCTGAAAAGGGTGCAGTTTCTTATTGAAATTGCTTAAAGCAGCTAACATTTTGAAGGCTTCTTCTTCATCCAAGATGGAATTGGCAAGAAGGATTGGGCTCCAATTGGAAGATGCCGTTGTCAATAATCTGTTAATACCTTGTCTGTCACACACGTGACACAATTTATGATGTGGACATAGTTATCACCATTAGAAAAGTTCTTCAATAAAAATCTACAATATGATCACTAATCAATTCCACAAAGCTTATCAATCATCCTCCTGTTCATCTAACAAAAGGTATTAGAATATATAATGCCACCAGCAGAGCAATTCCACAAACTGCGAAACATTTGCGGCTGTCTGCATTCCATATTAATTCTACTGAACTACAAAACTTATAATGGTTTTGCCGCCTAAACCCTCTGTTTCCCTATTTTCAGTCAGTCAGTTACACATCAACTACGGAAGGGTCTTTTCCGGCGCTAAAAATTATAATAATGAGTCATACAATAAATATAAACTATTTACAACAACAGTATACAATAAATATATTAATAATATTATTACCTTGTTCAAGCTACTCAATTTTATCAAGATCTTCCTCAACATTTACAAGTTGTTTTAATTTTTCATTTCGAAGCCAATCTTGAAGACACACTAGAGCTTGTACCAATTTAGGAGTCAATGAACTCCTAAATGAATCAAGAAGACGTCCTCATGTACTAAACGCACATTCGGATGCCACACTTGAAACTGGAACAGCTAATACATCACGAGCCAGATCCACAAGAATAGGAAATCTAGCTGAGTTCATTTTCCACCGGCGAAGGACATCAAATTCTTTAGTGTCATCCTCAGTTTCTTCACCAAAATATTTATCTAACTCTTTTCTAGCATCCACACCTCCACTCACAATTATATATTTCTTTAGATCTTGCATGAGTGATTCTAAAAGTCATGTACTTTGGGCACTTACTTGACTGCCACTAAGCCCAGAAGTAGAAGTGTCCAATGAAGAGAAACTTGAAGATGAAGCAAGCGCGACACCTTTTGAGCTGGACTTTAAATACTCATTAAATAATGAAGTTATGCACTTCTTAACTTTTGCTTGTATAGTTGCCCCTGGGTTTTCACCAAACATCTTTAGAAGTGCATAACCAACTGATTCGAGCTTGTAACGAGGATCCAAAATACATGAAATAAAAATTATCTTGTTCATTTTCCCTAGAACACTCCAATATTTATCAAAATTTTCTTTCATCTTTATTGCCATTTCACTTAAAACAATATCTTCACTTTCTATCAATTGCTTCAAATAAATAACAACCGCACAAATTTAAAGAAAATGGATACTTGATGTAACATAACATGATCCAAATATTTTCAAAGTAAGAAGATAGAAGATTTCAAGAAGTATCGTAATTCTTTTTACATTTTCCCAATCACTACTCAAAAGTTCACCCGTAGGAACTCCATCTTCAATATAAGAATGCTCAAGATAATGCCTCAAGCCAATTTCATGAGAAGCATAATGTGAAAATGCATTCTCAAATTCAATAGCCCTACTCAACATCAAGTAGGTAGAATTCCACCTAGTTGGAACATCCAAGCATAAATTATTTTTTTTTGCAATTGAGTTGTTCATCATCAAAACTTTCTTGAAATCTCTTCAACCTCGCAGGTGACTGCCTAATGTATCTCACTGCATGCCTCACACGTTCAATAGACAAAGAAGATTCTTCTAAACCATCATGGACTACAAGATTCATGATGTAATCCATACATCTCACATGAAGGTGATTACCGTTCATCAAATTAGTTTCCATTTTCATTAATTGCTTAGACAATTTTTTTACTGTCATATCATTTGAGCTTGCATTATCAACTGTGATAGTGAAGATCTTATTTATCCCTCACTCACGTAAGCACCTACCAATACCATTTTTCATATCTTCGCCTTTATGGCTAACAATATGACAGAAATTAAGTATTCTCTTATGATATTCCATTCAGTATCAATCCAATGGGCAGTGATACACATATAATTAATTCTTTGTATAGAAGTCCAGGTGCCAGTGGTAATACATACTCTTTGTTTTTTTTCTTCATAAAAGACCTCCTCAACTTTTGCTTTTCTTTATTAAAAAATCCCTATTCACGGTGCTACGAGAAGGGATCCGCAAATAAGGTTGTGCCATTTTCATAAAGTCTCTAAACCTTCTTTATCAACAAAGCTGAAAGGGAGCTCATCAACTATTACCAAATGACATAACGCCTTCCTACACTCTTCTTGATCAAATTTCCAAGTGACAACAACTACATCACCTTGGCTACCCCCCGCAACAGATTGAAAGCCTAAGTTTGATTGTTTTTTATCAACGTTTAGGACACTTAACCATTTGATAAAGAATTGTCGATGTACCGTCTTTTGTCTTAAAACAATACTCATAAAAGTAATAGTCACATTTTGCTTGTATTCCCTTCAGAAGCAACAACTTCTGTAAAATGATCCCATGCAACAGACCTTTTTCTCCTCTTTTTTGTTAGATTTGACTCAGTTGTTTCAGCTTGACTTGCTGCATTTGAATTAGAAGCTCTACTTTCACCCATCACCTTTTATCACTTTGTATATTTTCAGTCATGTTATGACTCACTACGATAAGAAAAAATAATTAATGAATACATATGTAGCCAAATTAATCTGTTAACACGATGCGAAAAAAGGGCGTGCCATTATCATAGATGGTACATATGCCGGCAAACAACCGATTACGTTCCTAAGGTTTCCCAGCAGACTATGTTGATATTCAAACACTATATTAATCCAAACATAGTTGACTTTCATAAAGAACAAACTAAAGGAAAAACTCAAAAACCTTACCTGAAGCTGAATTGCTGAAGGATTTTCTAAGCTCTGGTGACTGACGACTTCTCAGTTCGTGAAGGGAAAAACCTTACCAAAAGGCAAAAGCTTCAGCCTTCGCCCTCAAAGCTCTTACGCTTAACTTAGCTAGAAGTTGTAATTCGATTCTGTAATATGCAAATAAAAGGTACAGCATGTGAGAAAAATCAATATTCATATAAAACTGGGCAGCCACCTGTAATTGAATCAAGAAGTTGGAAAAAGATTAGTAATATACAAACAATAATGGAAATGCATGGAAATAAAAAAAGAAGACAGATAAACAATGGTATAATTTCCTAAACCGTTAAACAACGAAGATTTAGTAGAAAGTTGAGATAAGCTTTCTAAATTTCCAAGAAAACACTTCCAAATTGATGAAAAGTAGTTCACAAGAAGTACTAATCATCCTATTATCAGATGATGAAATTCTACGAGCAGATTCAGAATGAGACGAGAGCGAGACTGCCTTACTGTGTGACGATTAAAGAGTAACGAGTGATGACTGATGAGCACGAGGCCACGAGCAGATTCAGATTTCGATTTTTTTGACTTCTCAGTTCTTAATTCAAGAGAGGGACGAGACTAACGACTTCTCTGCCTCTGGTGGCTGCAGATAATTGAGAATTAGAAAATAAAAATTAGGGATTTAGCCATATAGGGTTTCAATAGTACTTTGTATACATAAGGGTAAAAGTGTAAATATAAAAAAAATTAACGGGTTAACGGTTTACCCAATAAGAAAATTGAGTAATCCGCCCCCAAACCGTTACGCCGTTAATTATAAAATCTCAATTTGTTCACCATCCATTACCCCGATAATCCGATATCAATAAGCCAATAAGCCATCGGTTTGGTTCAGTTCGACTAATAGTTTCGGTTCGATTTTGAACAGCCCTATGCCCCACGACTGGACCATTTGAAATGATGCTTATCATGTCTTGAGGTACTTGGCTAGCACCCCCTCAGTTGGTTTGTTATTGTGTAACTCTCCTGACTTTACTCTCCAAGGTTATTGTGTTGCCGATTGGGCAAGCTGTGTTGATACTAGAAGGTCTGTTGATGGCCTTATTGTGTTTCTTGGTGGCTTCCCCATTGCCTGGAAGTCTAAGAAACAACCCACCATTGCTTTATCCTCTGCTGAGGCTGAGTACAGGGTACTTATATTGTTGGTTGTTGAGGTTTCTTGGGTCCTTCGACTCTTGGCTGAGCTTGGTGTGGCAGGTCTTGTCCCTGTTGATGTTTTCTGTGATAGTAAATCTGCCATACACATCGCCAAGAATCTTGTTTTCCATGAGCGTACTAAGGATATTGAAGTGGATTGCCATTTTGTTGAGGATGCTTTAAAGGCTGGGCTCATTACTCTGCATTCTATCTCTATTCATTCTCAACTTGCTGACATTTTTATTAAGCCTCTTCTAGGTAGCAGTCAACAGACCTTTATCTCCAAGCTTGGAGTGGCTTCTCCTTCCAGATTGAAGGGGGTGTTGGAGTCTAATAAGCAATACACAGTCCCAATGAAGGATGTTGGAGTCCATGAAGCAATACACGGGCCTAATGAAGGAGAGGCCCACTTGAAGAAGCTGAAGCTGATGAAGCCTTCTTAGTCTGGACCCGGTCCTTTAATTTAAGTCTTTACCCTACCCGGATTGTATAAATATAAATACAGACTTTCATATTATTTTGTACATTTCTTAAACATTAATAAAATTGCTCTGTTCAGCTCATACTTCTTTCTCTCTATACACACAAATATTCTTAGGGTTTCTCTTGAACATTTTCCTCGAGTTCATGGGGAATTCAATTGTTTTCAATTCCTTCTTTCTTTTCTTTTTCTAGTGAAAACTAAAGGAGGAACTAGTTTAAGCTCAAAACTATAGAGGCAAAGCTCAAATGATTTGCACTCTTTGGACTTTGATACGTATAGAAGTTCTTCTTCAACCCCCCGACCTCCCTTTCGAAAAAAACTAAAAATAATTAAGGACTCGACAAAACTTAAAAGAAATCGACCAAAGAGAGTTAACTAAAGGGATATATAGATAATATTGTCCATGACATCAGTGGTGGGGACTCTATTTTACCTACTAATAAAGTTAGACGAATGTAAATTTTATGGAGTGAAATTTTCCAACAAAAGTCTTCTTTGCATGAGCTCAATTAATGACAAAAATAAGGGCACACATACTATCACGCATGTAAGGGAGAGAGAGAAAATTAAGAATGCACTTTAAAGACGAATAGGTCTCATGACGCATAAAGTATATATTAGAGTCAATATATCAGTGAGCGCGAGATATAACTTTACTCTTGATATCACTGTATAAATGTGCTACTCTTCCCCATTAGAAATTAGACCAATCATTCTACTCTCTTCTTCTATTGGTTTGTAACTGTTTACCTTTGAAATTGGATAACAATTAAACTTACAGCGTGGCTCTAAGAACACGTGATTTCACTTAATACCAATTGATAAATATGAGGATTAATAGCAGAAATGAACTGTAAAGTAAAGCAAACCAGTGTTAGAATGGAACTCAGCCCTCGAGTCGGGATACCCTCGAACTGGTTGATGCAAGAACAATTAAAATATAGCAAGCTGATGAACAAGAGAGTATAAGCTAGAGAGAGTTATATTCTTTCTAATGCGAGAACAATGTGTCTTACAAATGGTTAATACTCCCCTTTATATAGTAGAGGAGTTCTACTTATGGTATAATTCTAATTACAGAAGAAAATCTCATGATTAGCTAATTAACCGTTTCTGATTTGATCCGTTTTGAGATTTACGCTACGATCCTCGACCAGTCATCGAGATTTACGCCGTGATCTTCGACCAGTCACAGATATCTTACCTTCCCATTATTATGTTATATTTGATCTTGTCCGATGTCTGTCTCATTTGGTTTTGATCGCTACTATCCTCGATCTCGACAGGTACCCTGGTTCTGAACTTAGTACCAAGTCCTCGTGATTTAGTCTGTTCCGTTACGAGGCCGCTCTTCGATGCAATCTCCCGATCTCGGTCAAATAGTAAAATTGGATGGGGCCGGCTTTAACCGTATACAGATAGTCCCCTCGTTTTTTTGGAGTGTAATGACAAGAAACGAATTGAGCCTTCGATTTTTCTACCTCGACCTGTCATAACGTCATCCTCATGACGTAAGCGACAGAAGTGACCGAAACGTCCAGTCTGTACAGTTACCAAGGCATTAAATGCGTGTCAGTCGATGGTCGGCCACAGCCAGTTTTGAACCGTAGTTGTGAAATCTATAAATAGCTCCTCTCTTCACCATTTCAAACTTTTACTTTCAGATTTCCAATCTCCAAAGCTTTTTACATCTTCTAAGTTCTTCATCTGTAAATCTACGATTCTCACTGCTAACCTCTTCTTAGAAAACCAAATCTTATCATCCCTATCTATTTTTAACTTCAAGTTCAAATGGTGAAAACGTCAAAAATTGTTCCTCAAACGGAAAATGCTTCTTCATCGCGGCCGGCCGGCGACAAAACACCGGTGGAGCCGCGCCCTGAGGAGTGTGTTCCCGGGGGGTGCGTTCTCACTTATGACTTTAAAACTGATAAAGCCTCGTCGATTCCTGGTTGATGTGAGCCAGTGTCGAGGTATATATGCTCGATAACCGAATGATACCTTAAGGAGGTAAAGAAAGACTGCAACTGGGAGGGCAAAGAGGTGGTGATCCCGACCCCCGAAGAGGATATCACCACACATGTGGAAGGGTTTCTAAGTGTTTACACTTACCCTTTCACGCCGAGTCCCCTCGACCCCGTCGTCGTTGATTTTTGCCATCAATACCAAATAACCCTAGGCCAAATCCATCCTTCCTTTTGGCGTATTGTTATTCTGCACGATTCTTCGTGAGCAAAGTCGAGGGGATGCCTTTCACCCTCGACCACCTCATCAGGTTATACAGTCCCCGCCTCTATCGAGGCGGATTAATAAAGCTCCAATGCTGGGCTACCAAAGTGCTATTCTCGAGCATAGACGAGGACAAGGACCGAGGCTGGATGGGTCAGTTCGTTCGAGTGAGGACTTCCGACCTAATCCAGGCCGAGAAGATGCCATTTCCCTAGAAATGGAATATGAAGCATAAGTACAATCCCACTGTTAGATCCTATTTATTGTTTTGATCATTTGCTTCTTCTCATTGAAATCCTTTTCTATGATGTAGCGGTTGATTAGATGCCCGGTGCAATCCCTAATCTCAAGAGCTAGGTTCAGGACATGGTCTCGACCTCTACGTATGTCGAGCGCTCATAGCGCGATTTATCAAAGGACCGATGGGAGGCCAAAACTCATGGTAAGCTTTTTTTCCACGTCTTTAGTGATTTTGTTAAAGTATCTCTTAATTTATTTTCATACAGGCCTTGGCAAAGATGCTGTCATGAGGCCCTTATCTGGTGAGGAGGAGACGTCGATCCCGACACCGAAACCGGTGAAGGACAAAAAGAGGAAAAAGATCTCAACCTCCGAGGATCCAGAACCTAAGAAGAAGAAGGATCGTAAGCCGAGGAAGAGCATCATACTCCTGACCGAAGACTCTGTTCGGCATCTAAGGGATGAATATAAATAAGATGATGACTCCGCGCTAGTGGCCAGAGTGGGAATGAGCAACGAGGCCCCAAAAGCCACTGAATCGATAAAGACTGCAGAGACTCCGTCTCTAGATGAGGGGGTCTCGGGAAGAGACATGGGCGAAGTCCCCGAGTCATCGAGGATTGAAGATGGCTCCCATCATAATTAGCCAACGGTGGGTACGGCTGTAGGGGCTGGTCTCGAGGCCTCTCGAGATGGAGAAAACGCCCCAAGTGATCCACTTGGGGCAATAGAAATAAGAGGCTCCCCACTGCTCCTCTCGTTTTTCGAGGAGATGATTCAAGAGGCTCGGGCCTTGAATACCCTCTCCATCGAAGGAGCCCACGGAAGGGAAGATCCCTTCCGTGATTACTTTACTAGGGTCGAAGATGCTACCGGCCTGAGTGACTTGGAGGTCTCGAGGAAGGACTCGGGTGAGACATCGAGCCTCTTCAACGAAGCACAGCAAGCTCTGAATCGGGTAAGCCTTAACTCCCCTTATTGGTGTTACACTTGTGTTCATTTTTCTCTTCCTATCTAACTTCTTTTCTTCTTTCTGCGTAGGCCTCAGTGCTTCATCGTGAAGCATTTTTCCGGTCTCGAGCTGAGCTGAGTCGGTATGAGGCCGACCTCCGAGGGCTCACGGAGGAGAGAAATGCCCTTAGACTTCTCTGTGGGCAAAAAGAAGAGGAGACCAAGGACCTCCGAGCCGAGTTGGCCAAGGCTCACCAAGATCAGACCGACCTGATCGAGCAGGTAATGAAAATCTTAAAAGCTCATGGGCTCGATTCGGGAACGGTGGTTAATATTTCAATCTCACAGCTGCACCAGAAGGTCAAGAGGATCGAGCAGCTCCGCGAGGAGGTCAATATGATGAAGGCGGAGACCTTGGGGTGGAAAGAAGGCATGGACCTCTTCACTGCAAAAAAAGAGATTGCTTTATCCCAATTGTCATCGGCCGAAAGTCAGCTTTGAGGCATGAATGAGAAGAGCTCGGCTCAGGAAAAGAAAATAGGGGAGCTCGAAGCTCGGTTGGCTTCCGAACTTGCAAAGGCCAAATCTGAAGCTGAAAATGCTAAAGCAGAGGCATATGCTATCATGGCAGTCTACCGGGCCAATGTTGAAGCCGCTCAAGTCCAAGCGAAAGAGGCAGTCTAGACCGCTCAAACTCGAGCATATTGGATTGTTGAACTCACCGAATGCCAATCTCGGAGGGAAACCCTCGAGGAGATCCACGCTTGAGGTTTCGATCTTACCGACGAGATAATAAAGGCTAGAGAGCATGAAGCCGATGCTGGAGCGCTGGCCTCCTCCGATGATGATGATGATGACACCGAGAGCAAGAGCGGGTTCGAGAGCGGGGGAGACCTCGATGAAGAAAAAGCTGCCCCCGGAGAAAATTAGGAACCTTAGGATTTTTTACTTTTGATTTTTTGTGTAGGACCCTGATCGGACCTTGTAAATATTCTCATATATATAAAGATCTTTTTCCGACTTGATCTTTATTTCATTTTCTACCTTGTGAAAATTTTGTTTCATTCATACATATGAAAATTTTGTTCATAAGTTCGAGGCTTAGGCAATTTGATCGAAGCCGGACTAGTGTAGTTTTTATAATCGAGTGAGTACTTGCTCGAAATTAGAGTAGGGTGACCCTTAGGTTTTAATTGAGTGATGATGATTTCTCGAACTCAAAAGTAAAATGGCCTTTTAGGCTCTTGAATTAGGCCGATACGGCCATAGTAAAAAGAATGGCTTTCTCTCTTTTTCGGCTTGAAAAGTTTATTGTTTAATCATATAAAATCTGTTGTGCCTTAGCATGAAATAAAGAATTTGCTCGTGAGTTAGAACGACTTTGTACCCATTAGGGTTTTCGGGGGTCAATATTATCGAGACCCTTAGTAATTCAGTCGAGGGTAGCCTTTTTAACCGGTTTAGAAAAATATTCGAAGGTGTTTTATAACAGAAATCGGACGTCTCCGAACAGTGTTAATTTGGCCGTAGCCTTTAACTTGGGACTCGTCTTTTGGGCTTGTTCCCCTGTTATACTTCGAACTTGTTCGAAGTATCAGTCCCCGAGTGGGGTGGCTGTGGCCTATAAAATCGAGGGATGCCTTTTTAAAGTCTTACGATCTCGAGGTTTTAGTAATTCGATCATGTCGATTCTTCTGATGGTGGTCCCCGAGTGCGGGGTTAATTGTTCAAACTTTAGTTATGACCGGCCCTTAAGCCAGTTTTCGCAATAGATCACAAGCCCGACATTGTAAAGTAAAAATTTCAATAAGGCATGAAATATCCGGAAAGACAAAATACTTTTTTCAATAGATTAACATGCGTACATGTTTGCCATTAGGGCTCGAGTAATGTACATGTGCATGGTTCGTTCAACCATTTGACCCTTACAAAATTTTCCTATTGAGACCCTATCGGCACGAAGTATTTTCCTATCCGAGGGTGATACCCCCCAGTATTCGAGGTTGATTGTAAAGGAGCCTCGGATACTGTTGAATTTCTCTAAGTTAGCACGAACAATGGTTGCCTCGTTAAAAACCTCTCTGGAAAAAAAAACCATTTGGGACAAAAACAGGTCTAAGAGAAAAGGAGTGCAACGCGTGCTTTCAGACCTAAGGACTTTGTGTTTGAAGAATCCTTCGATGTCTTTGATTAAACACCTGCAAATAGTTAGTATGAAATATAAATGAAAATGGAGACGGTCGTACCTTAGCAGTAATATCGTTTGAGGAGTGATATATTCCAATTGTTTGGTAACTGTTCGCCGTTCATCGTGCCAAATTTGTAGGATCCCTTTCCGATGATATCGAGGACCTGATATGGTCCCTCCCAGTTCGGGCCAAGTTTTCCTTTATTTGGGTCTCGAGTATTGAGGGTGACCTTCCTCATAACCAAATCCCTGATTTTAAAGTGTCGAATATTAGCTCTTCGGTTGTAGTACCTTTCGATCCGTTGTTTCTGTGCGGCCATCCGAACGAAGGCGGCTTCCCGTTTTTCATATAGAAATTCGAGGCTTGTATTCATAGCCTCATGATTTGACTCTTCTGTTGCATATCGAAACCTGACGCTAGGTTCCACGACTTCAACCGGGATCAGAGCTTCGACGCCATATACTAAAGAGAACGGTGTTTCCCCCATACTGGATTTTGACGTTGTTCGATACGCCCAAAGGACTTCAGGCAATATTTCTCTCCATTTTTCCTTAGTGTCGTTCAATATTTTCTTTAGATTTTGAATGATGGTCTTGTTTGTCGATTCGTCATGTCCGTTCCCACTAGGATGATATGGCGTCGACGGGATCTTTTTTATTTTGTGATCTTCGAGAAACTTTGTCACTTTGCTGCCGACGAATTGCTTTCCATTGTCGCATACGATCTCGGCAGGTATCCCGAATCGGCATATAATGTGGTCCCAGATGAAGTCTATAACTTATTCTCTCTAATGTTCTCGAAATCCTATGCTTCAACCCACATAGAGAAATAGTCAGTCATAAACAAAATAAAAAAAGCTTTACCTGGGGCCGATGGTAGAGGGCCGACGATATTCATTCCCCATTTCATGAATGGCCATGGGGATAAGACTGAGTGGAGTTTCTCTCCGGGTTGGTGAATCATCGGCGCATACCTTTGACATTTGTCGCACTTTCGAACAAACTCTTTTGTATCGTTTTCCATATCGGCCCAATAGTATCCTGCTCTGATGACTTTGTGAACCAATGATTCGGCACCGGAATGATTTCCACAGGTTCCCTCGTGGATTTCTCCTAGGACGTAGTCGGTATCTCCTAGTCCCAAACATATTGCCAATGGTCTATCGAACATTCTTCTATGCAGTGTTCCGTCTTCGGCCAATGTGAATTGACGTTTGAAGCACCGTCTGTGAAGAGGGTCCACACCCCTCATGATGAACCCGACTTTATTAATAGTTCCTTTTCGACCTCGGGTACGAGGGCTGGCGTAAATTTGCCCACGAAGTCCGCTAAGATTTGAGACTTGATGGTCGTTCGGGGTCGATACTCGATATCGTACCCACTGATCTCGACGACCCATTTGGCCAATCGTCCCGAAAGTTGGGCTTATGCTAAATATTGCGAAGAGGATAAGTAGTCACCACGCAGATTGGGTGACACTGAAAATATGATTTTAATTTCCTAGAGGCGCTTATTAGGGCAAGCGCTAATTTTTCTAAGTGTGGGTACCGAGTCTCGGCCTCACCTAAAGTTCGACTAACATAGTAAACAAGAAATTTCTTACCTTGCTCTTCTCGAACTAGGACCCCACTTACCGCGATTTGCAAGACTGTTAAGTACAAGTAGAGTCGCTCGTCCGCTTTCGGGGTATGAAACAGTGGTGGGTTCGAGAGGTACCGCTTTAATTCTTCCAATGCTTGTTGGCATTCCGGGGTCCATGCAAAACTGTTCTTCTTTTTGAGCAGTGAGAAGAACCTGTGACTTCTATCTGAAGACCTCGAGACGAATCGGCCTAGGGCAGTTATGCTCCCTGTTAATCTTTGCACGGACTTAACATTTTCCACGGCCGTGATGTCTTCGATTTTCTTGATCTTATCGAGGTTGATTTTGATTCCCCGATTTGATACCATAAAGCCGAGGAACTTGCCTGATCCGACCCCAAATGCACATTTTTCCGGGTTGAGCTTCATGTTGAATTTCCTTAGTATATCGAAGGTCTCCTACAAATGTGTCAAATGGTCCTCTTCTTGCAGGGACTTAACTAGCATATCGTTAATATAAACCTCCATTTATTTACCTATTTATTCTTCGAACATTCGATTTACTAAGAGTTGATAAGTGGCACCAGAATTTTTTAGTCCAAACGGCATTACATTATAACAATAGGTACTGTACTTAGTGATGAACGAACTCTTTTCCTGATCCTCTGTGTTCATTTGTATTTGATTGTACCTAGAGTAGGCATCGAGAAAACTAAGGATCTCGTGGCCGGCCGTGGCATCGATCATGCGATCGATATTCGGTAGAGGAAAAGAGTCTTTAGGACATGCTTTGTTTAAATCTTTATAATCTACGCACATTCTAAGTGTATTTCCCTTTTTAGGGACTACGACTACGTTTGCTAACCATTCAGGATATTTTACCTCCCGGATGGATCCTATTTTAAGAAGTTTGGTTACCTCGTCCTTGATGAATGCATGTTTTACCTCGGACTGAGGCCTTCTCTTTTATTTTACCAGGCGGAACTTCGGGTCCAAGCTCAATCGATGTGTAGTGATCTCCGGCTGGATTCCTGTCATATCTAGGTGGGACCAGTCAAAACAATCCATATTATCGATAAGAAATCTAATGAATTTTTCCCTGAGCTTGGGGGTTAACCCCGTACCCAGGTATACCTTTCGATCGTGTAGATGCTCGATCAATATGACTTGCTCCAGTTCCTCGACAGTTGATTTGGTGGCGTCGGAATCCTCGAGGATTATGAAGGATCGAGGGATCCCGTAATTATTATCCTCGTCCGTTCCCTGCTTCTCCGACTGAGTGGAGGCTGGTGGTTGTGGTTGTTATTTAGCTTCATGTTTTCCTTTGGACTCAGATCCCTTTGGTGATGAAAGCGCTGACACCGGTATTACTTCGTCGATCGCGAACATCACTTTTGCAGCTTGATGTTCCCCATACACCATTTTTACTTCATCCGGTGTTGGGAACTTCAGCATTTGGTGAAGGGTTGAGGGGACCGCCCTCATGTTATGAATCCAGGGTCTTCCGAGCAGTGCGGTGTATCTCATATCGCCCTCGATCACATGGAACTTTGTTTCTTGAATAGTCTCGGCTACATTTACTGGTAGGGCGATTTCACCTTTAGTTGTTTCACTCGCCATGTTGAAGCCATTGAGAATTCGAGCTGCGGGTAAGATCTGATATTGTAGGCCGAGCTGCTCCAAGACCCTCGGTCGATGTACATAATCGTACTAGTGAGAGATCAGGATCGAGGATGATCAATTGGGGACCCCTTCCAGTTCCGTTTATCCAAATAGGCCCATCGGCAGAACTCAAAGGGATATCAACAGAGAACCCCGGTCGAACAGAGATCAGTATCAACCATAAAACGCAGGTCGTAGAAACAGCGGCACATGACGCAATCCCATCCGAAATGATCAAAGGAATGATCGAGGACAGAGCTCTTGAGGGCTCATGAGCAAAAATGGCTTCGATAAACATGCCAATCCTGCAGAAGCACCACAATTATTAGAATACAACTTCAGCATCGACACATCAGGTATTGTGTCAGCCATTGGGAGAATCAAAGATACTAGATGGCCCAGACCCCTACAAACCGATCCATCACAAAGAAACCCCAATCAAATATACAAATACCATGGTACACATGGTCATAGAACCGAAGACTGCAGACAACTAAGGGAGGAGGTGGCCCGTCTATTCAACGAGGGTCACCTTCGAGAATTCTTAAGTGACCGAGCTAAGAACCATTTAAGAGACAAGAATGCAAACAGGAAAAACGAGCAGGAAGAACCACAACACATGATTCACATGATCGTTGGCGGGGTCGATATTCCACAAGGACGCGTGTTCAAATGCACTAAAGTATCAATCGCCAGGGAAAAATGAACTCAAGTCTATGTGCCAGAAGGCACTTTATCATTCAATGATGAAGAAGCAGAAGGGATCTCACAACCCCACAATGATGCTTTGGTAATCTCTATACTTATGAATAAAATTTAGGTTAAACATGTTTTAATTGATCCAGGAAGCTCGGCCAATATTATTCAATGTGGAGCAGCTTGGCCTACAAGATCAGATCGTACCCGCAGCTCGAATTCTCAATGGCTTCAACATGGCGAGTAAAGCAACTAAAGGTGAAATCACCCTACCAGTAAATGTAGTCGGGGCTATTCAAGAAATAAAGTTCCATGTGATCGAGGGCGATATGAGATACAACGCACTTCTCGGAAGACCCTGGATTCATAACATGAGGGTGGTCCCTTCAACCCTTCACCAAATGCTGAAGTTCCCAACACCGGATAGAGTAAAAACGGTGTATGGGGAACATCATGCTGCAAAAGATATGTTCACGATCGACGAAGTAATACCGGTGTCGGCGCTTTCGTAAACAAAGGGATCAGAGTCCAAAGAAAAACAGGAAGCTAAATAGCAAACACAACCACCAACCTCGACTCGGTCGGAGAATCATGGAACGGACGAGGACGATAACTACTGGATCCCTCGATCCTTCATAATCCCCGAGGATTATGACGCCACCAAATCGACTGTCGAGGAACTGGAGCAAGTCATATTGATCGAGCATCTACACGATCGAAAGGTATACCTGGGTACGGGGTTAACCCTCAAGCTCAGGGAAAAATTCATTAGATTTCTTATCGATAATATGGATTGTTTTGATTGGTCCCACCTAGATATGACAGGAATCCAGCCGGAGATCACTACACATCGACTGAGCTTGGACCCGAAGTTTCGCTTGGTAAAATAAAAGAGAAGGCCTCAGTCCGAGGTAAAACATGCATTCATCAAGGACGAGGTAACCAAACTTCTTAAAATAGGATCCATCCGGGAGGTAAATTATCCCGAATGGTTAGCAAACGTAGTTGTAGTCCCCAAAAAGGAAAATAAACTTAGAATGTGCGTAGACTATAAAGATTTAAACAAAGCATATCCTAAAGACTCTTTTCCTCTGCCGAATATCGATCGCATGATCGATGCCACGGCCGTCCACGAGATCCTTAATTTTCTTAATGCCTACTCTGGGTACAATCAAATACAAATAAACCCGGAAGATCAGGAAAAGACTTCGTTCATCACTAAGTACGGTACCTATTATTATAATGTAATGCCTTTTGGACTAAAAAATTCTGGTGCCACTTATCAACGCTTAGTAAATCGAATGTTCGAAGAACAAATAGGTAAATTAATGGAGGTTTATATTGACGATATGCTACCATTTAACACATTTGCAGGAGACCTTCGATATACTAAGGAAATACAATATGAAGCTCAACTCGGAGAAATGTGCATTTGGGGTCGTCTCGGGCAAGTTCCTCGGCTTTATGGTATCAAATCGGTAAATCGAAATTAACCCCAAAATATCAAGGCAATCGAAGACATCACGGTCGTGGACAATGTTAAGTCCGTACAAAGATTAACAGGGCGCATAGCCGCCCTAGGCCAATTCATCTCGAGGTCTTCAGATAGAAGTCACAGGTTCTTCTCACTGCTAAAAAAGAAGAACAGTTTTGCATGGACCACGGAATGCCAACAAGCATTGGAAGAATTAAAGCGGTACCTCTCGAACCCGCCACTGCTTCATACCCCGAAAGCGGATGAGCGACTCTACTTGTACTTAGCAGTCTCGGAAATCCCGGTAAGTGGGGTCCTAGTTCGAGAAGAGCAAGGTACGCAATTTTCTATTTACTATGTTAGTCGGACTTTAGGTGAGGCCGAGACTCGGTACCCACACTTAGAAAAATTAGCGCTTGCCCTAATAAGTGCCTCTAGGAAATTAAAACCACATTTTCAATGTCACCCAATATGCGTGGTGACTACTTATCCTCTTTGCAATATTTTACATAAGCCCGAACTTTCGGGCCGATTGGCCAAATGGGCCGTCGAGATCAGTGGGAACAATATCGAGTATCGACCCCGAACAACCATCAAGTCTCAAATCTTAGCAGACTTCGTGGCCGACTTTAAGCCAACCCTCGTACCCAAGGTCGAAAAGGAACTATTAATAAAGTCGGGTACATCATCGGGTGTGGACCCTCTTCACAGACGATGCTTCAAACGTGAAGGGGTGCGGGTTAGGCATAATTTTGAAGCCACCCACGGGTAATACAATTAGACAAGCTATCAAAACTTCCAAGTTAACTAACAATGAGGCCGAGTATGAGGCCATGATTTCAGGTCTCGAGTTATCTAAAGGTTTGGGAGCAGAAGTTATCGAGGCCAAATGTGACTCCTTGCTTGTGGTGAACTAAGTCAACAGAACCTTTGAGGTTTGAGAATATCGAATGCAGAGATACTTGGACAAACTACAGGTGACTCTACATTGGATTAAAGAATGGACCCTACAGCATGTGCCTCGAGAACAAAACAGTGAGGTCGATGCCCTCACAAATTTGGGGTCATTAGTCGAAGACCACGAGATTAGCTCGGGGACTGTCGTACAACTTTCAAGGTCAGTAATCGAAGAAGGCCACGCCGAAATCAAATCCACAAGTTTGGCCTGGTATTGGAGTAACAAATATATCAAATACCTAAAGAACAGGAAGCTTCCATTAGACCCCAGGGAATCGAGGACTCTACGTAAGAAGGCCGCACGATTCATATTGGCCGAAGATGGAACACTGTATAGAAGGATGTTCGATGGACCATTGGAAATATATTTGGGACTATGAGATACTGACTACGTCCTACGAGAAATCCACGAGGGCACCTGTGGAAATAATTCTTGTGCCGAATCATTGGTTCACAAAGTCATCAGAGCAGGATACTATTGGGCCGATATGGAAAAAGATACAAAAGAGTTTGTTCGAAAGTGCGACAAATGTCAAAGGTATGCGCCGATGATTCACCAACCCGGAGAGCAACTCCTCTCAGTCTTATCCCCATGGCCATTCATGAAATGGGGAATGAATATCGTCGGCCCTCTACCATCGGCCCCAGGTAAAGCTAAATTTATTTTGTTTGTGACTGACTATTTCTCTAAGTGGGTTGAAGCACGGGCTTTCGAGAAAATTAGAGAGAAAGAAGTCATAGACTTCATCTGGGACCATATTATA
Organism: Nicotiana tomentosiformis; assembly: GCF_000390325.3. Taxonomy (NCBI): domain Eukaryota; kingdom Viridiplantae; phylum Streptophyta; class Magnoliopsida; order Solanales; family Solanaceae; genus Nicotiana; species Nicotiana tomentosiformis. Next base: position 104,849,550 of record NC_090813.1, on the reverse strand, counting down.
TGTCGATTCGGGATTCCTTCCGAGATCGTATGTGACAATGGAAAGCAATTCGTAGGCAGCAAAATGACAAAGTTTCTCGAAGATCACAAAATAAAAAGGATCTTGTTGACGCCATTTCATCCTAGTGGGAATGGACAGGCCGAATCGACAAACAAGACCATCATTCAAAATCTAAAGAAAAGATTGAACGGCGCTAAGGAAAAATGGAGAGAAATATTGTCCGAAGTCCTTTGGGCGTATCGAAAAACGTCAAAATCCAGTATGAGGGAAACACCGTTCTCTTTAGTATATGGCGCCGAAGCTCTGATCCCGGTTGAAGTTGGGGAACCTATCATCAGGTTTCGATATGCAACAGAAGAGTCAAATCATGAGGCTATGAATACAAGCCTCGAATTGCTAGATGAAAAATGGGAAGCCGCCTTCGTTCGGAAGGCCGCACAGAAACAACGGATCGAAAGGTATTACAACCAAAGAGCTAATCTTAGACACTTTAAAATCGGGGACTTGGTTCTGAGGAAGGTCACCCTCAATATTCGAGACCCAAACGAAGGAAAACTTGGCCCGAACTGTGAGGGGCCATATTAGGTCCTCGATATCATCGGAAAGGGATCCTACAAACTTGGCACGATGAACGACGAACAGTTACCAAACAATTGGAATATATCACTCCTCAAACGATATTACTGCTAAGGTACGACCTTCTCCATTTTTATTTATATTTCATACTAACCATTTGCAGGTGTTTAATCAAATACATCAAAGGATTCTTCAAACACAAAGTCCTTAGGTCTGAAAGCACGCGTTGCACTTTTTTTCCCTTAGACCAGTTTTTATCCCAAATGGGTTTTTTCCGGTGAGGTTTTTAACGAGGCAACCATTGTTCGTGCTAACTTAGAGCAATTCAACAGTATTCGAGACTCCTTTACAATCAACCTCGAATACTGGGGGATATCACCCTCGGATAGGAAAATACTTCGTGCCGACAGGGACTCGATAGGCAAATTTTGTAAGGGTCAAATGGTTGAACAAATCATGCCCATGTAGATTACTCGAGCCCTAATGTCAAACATGTATGCATGTTAATCTATTGAAAAAAGTATTTTGTCTTGTCGGATTTTCATGCCTTAGAGAAATTTTTACTTTACAATGTCGTGCTTGTGATCTATTACGGAAACTGGCTTAAGGGCCGGTCACAACTAAAGTTCGAACAATTAACCCCGCACTCGGGGACCACCATCAAAAGAATCGACATGATCGAATTACTAAAACCTCGAGATCGTAAGACCTTAAAAAGGCAACCCTCGATTTTATAGGCCACGTCCATGGCCGCCCCACTCGGGGACTGATACTTCGAACAAGTTTGAAGTATAACAGGGGAACAAGACTAAAAGACGAGTCCCAAGTTAAAGGCTACGGCTAAACTAACACGGTTCGAAGACGTCCGATTTCTGTTATAAAACAGGCCTTTGAATATTTTCATAAACTGGTTAAAAAGGCTACCCTTGGCTGAATTAATAAGGGTCTCGATAATATCGACCCCCGAAAACCCTAATGGGTACAAAGTCGTTCGAACTCTCGAGCAAATTCTTTATTTCATGCTAAGGCACAACAGATTTTATATGATTAAACAATAAACTTTTCAAGCAAAAAAGGGGAGAAAGCCATTCTTTTTACTATGGCCGTATTGGCCTAATTTAAGAGCCTAAAGGGCCATTTTATTTTTGAGTTCAAGAAATCATCCTCACTCAATTAAAACCTAAGGGTCACCCTATTCCGAGTTCGAGCAAGTACTCACTCGATTATAAAAACTAAACTAGTCCGGCTTCGATCAAATTGCTTAAGCCTCGAACTTATGAACAAAACTTTCATAAGACATGAATGAAACAAAATTTTCACGAGGCAGAAAATGAAATAAAGAACAAGTCGGAAAGAGATCTTTATATATATGAGAATATTTACAAGGTCCGATCAGGATCCTACACAAAAAATCAAAAGTAAAAAATATCAAGGTTCCTAATTTTCTCCAGGGGTAGCTTCTTTTTCATCGAGGTCTCCCCCTCTCTCGGACCCGCTCTTGCTCTCAGCATCATCATCATCATCGGAGGAGGCCAACGCTCCAGCATCGACTTCATTCTCTCTAGCCTTTATTATCTCGTCGGTAAGATCGAAACCTCGAGCGTGGATCTCCTCGAGGGTTTCCCTCCGAGATTGGCATTTGGCGAGTTCAGTAATCCAATATGCTCGAGTTTGAGCGGTCGCGGCTGCCTCTTTCGCTTGGACTTGAGCGGCTTCAGCATCGGCCCGGTAGACTGCCACGATCGCATTTGCCTCGGCTTTAGCCTTTTCAGCTTCAGATTTGGCCTTCGCAAGTTCGGAAGCCAATCGAGCTTCGAGCTCCCATATTTTCTTTTCCTGAGTCGAGCTCTTCTTCTTCATGCCTCGAAGCTGACTTTCGGCCGATGACAATTGGGATAAAGCTGTCTCTTTTTCTATAGCGAAGCGGTCCATGCCTTCTTTCCAACCCAAGGTCTCAGCCTTCATCATATTGACCTCTTCGCGGAGCTTCTCGATCCTCTCGACCTTCTGATGCAGCTGTGAGATTGAAATATTAGCCACCGTTCCCGAATTGAGCCCATGAGCTTTTAAGATTTTTATTACCTGCTCGATCAGGTCGGTCTGATCTTGGTGAGCCTTAGACAACTCGGCTCGGAGGTCCTTGGTCTCCTCCTCTTTTTGCCCACAGAGAAGTCTAAGGGCATTTCTCTCCTCCGTGAACCCTCGGAGGTCGGCCTCATACCGACTCAGCTCAGCTCGAGACCGAGAAAATGCTTCCCGATGAAGCACTGAGGCCTACGTAGAAAGAAGAAAAGAAGTTAGATAGGAAGAGAAAAATGAACAAAAATGTAACACCAACAAGGTGAGTTAAGGCTTACCCGATTCAGAGCTTGCTGCGCTTCGTTGAAGAGGCTCGATGCCTTGCCCGAGTCCTTCCTCGAGACCTCCAAGTCACTCAGGCCGGTAGCATCTTCGACCCCAATAAAGTAATCACGGAAGGGATCTTCCCTTCCGTGGGTTCCTTCGATGTAGAGGGTATTCAAGGCCTAATCCTCTTGAATCATCTCCTCGGAAAATGAGAGGAGCAGCGGGGAGCCTCCTATTTCTGTTGCCCCAAGTGGATCACTTGGGACGTTTTCTCCATCTCGAGGGGCCTCGAGACCAGCCCCTACAGTCGTACCCACTGTTGGCTCATTATGATGGGAGGCATCCTCGATGACTCGGGGATTTCGCCCAAGTCTCTTCCCGAGACCCCCTCATCTCGAGACGGAGTCTCTACGGTCTTCACCGATTCAGTGGCTTTTTGGGCCTCGGTGCTCATTCTCACTCAGGCCACTAGCCCGGAGTCATCTTCTTCTTCATCTTTATCCCTTAGATGCTGAACAGAGTCTTCGGTCAGGAGGATGATGTTCTTCCTCGGCTTACGAGCCTTCTTCTTCTTAGGTTCTGGATCCTCGGAGGTTGAGATCTTTTTCCTCTTTTCGTCCTTCGCCGGTTTCGGTTCTGGGATCGAAGTCTTCTCCTCACTAGATATGGGCCTCATGACAACATCTTTGTCAAGGCCTGTATGAAAAAAAATTAAGAGACGCTTTAACAAAATCACCAAAGATATGGAAAAGAATCTTACCATGAGTTTTGGCCTCCCATCGGCCGTTTGATAAATCGTGCCATGAGCGCTCGGCATACGTAGAGGTCAAGGCCAGGTCCCGAACCCAACTCTTGAGGTTAGGGATTGCACCGAGCATCCAAGCGACCGCTACATCACAGAAAAGGATATCAATGAGAAGAAGCAAAAGAGCAAAACAATAAATAGGAGCTAGCAGTGGGATTGTACTTACGCTTCATATTCCATTTCTCGGGAAATGGCATCTTCTCGGTCGGGATTAGGTCGGAAGTCCTCACTCGAACGAACCGACCCATCCAGCCTCGGTCCTTGTCCTCGTCTATGCTCGAGAACAACACTTTGGTAGCCCAGCGTTGGAGCTTTATTAATCCGCCTCGATAGAGGCGGGGACTGTATAACCTGATGAGGTGGTCGAGGGTGAAAGGCATCCCCTCGACTTTGCTCACGAAGAATCGGAGCAGAATAACAATTCGCCAAAAGGAAGGATGGATTTGGCCTAGGGTTATTTGGTATTGACGGCAAAAATCAACGACGACGGGGTCGAGGGGGCCCATCGTGAAAGGGTAAGTGTAAACACTTAGAAACCCTTTCACGTGGGTGGTGATATCCTCTTCGGGGGTCGGGATCACCACCTCTTTGCCCTCCCAGTTGCTGTCTTTCTTTACCTACTTAAGGTATCATTCGGTTATCGAGCATATATACCTCGACACTGGCTCACATCAACCAGGAATCGACGAGGCTTTATCAGTTTTAAAGTCGGAAGTGAGAACGTACCCCCCGGGAACACACTCCTCAGGGCGCGGCTCCACCGGTGTTTTGTCGCCGGCCGGCTGCGATAAAGAAGCATTTTCCTTTTGAGGAACAGTTTTTGACGTTTTCGCCATTTGAATTTAAAGTTAAAAGTAGATGGGGATGATAAGATTTGATTTTCTAAGAAGAGGTTAGCAGTGAGAATCGTAGATTTACAGATGAAGAACTTAGAAGATGTAAAAAGCTTTGGAGATTGGAAATCTGAAAGTAAAAGTTTGAAATGGTGAAGAGAGGATCTATTTATAGATTACACAACGACGGTTCAAAACTGGCGGTGGCCGACCATCGACTGACGCGCATTTAATGCCTTGGTAACTGTACAGACAGGACGTTTCGGTCACTTCCATCGCTTACGTCATGAGGATGATGTCATGACAGGTCGAGGTAGAAAAATCGAAGGCTCAATTCGTTTCTTGTCATTACACTTCAAAAAAAACGAGGGGACTATCTGTATACGGTTGAAGCCAGGGCGACCCGATTTTACTATTTGACCGAGACCAGGAGATTGCATCGAAGGGCGGCCTTGTAATGGAACAGACTAAATCACGAGGACTAGGTACCAAGTTCAGAACCGAGGTACCTGTCGAGATCTAGGCTAGTAGCGATCGAAGCCAAATGAGACAGACATCGAGCAAGATCAAAGATAGCATAATAACAGGGAGGCGAGATATCCGTGACTGGTCGAAGATCACGGCGTAAATCTCGGTGATTGGTCGAGGATCGTGGCGTAAATCTCGGAACGGATCAAATCAGAAACGGTTAATTAGCTAATCATGGGATTTCCTTCTGTAATTAGAATTATACCATAAGTAGAACTACTCTACTATATAAAGGAAAGTATTAACCATTTGTAGGACACATTGTTCTCGTATAAGAAAGAATGTAACTTTCTCTCTAGCTTATACTCTCTTGTTCATCAGCTTGCTATATTTTAATTGTTCTTGCATCAACCAGTTCGAGGGTATCCCGACTCGAGGGCTGAGTTCCATTCTAACACTGGTTTGCTTTATTTTACAGTTCATTTCTGCTATTAATTCTCATATTTATCAATTGGTATTAAGTGAAATCACGTGTTCTTAGAGTCACACTATAAGTTTAATTGTTATCCAATTTCAAGGGTAAACACTTATATATCTTGAACTTCTTTGATCTGTTAGCTTTTGAAATTGAACAGATGAGTCCCACCAATTGTCCTTTCCTTTGTAATATATGATTATATATATTATATATTAAATGACTTGGATTTGGACCTTCAAACGGACTATTATGTTTTTTCGATTTTATTTCTGCAGTAGTTATTAATTTAAATTTTAAATTTTAATTAAGTGACTGTTCAGAAGTGAATTGCCGTTTACGAATAGTTCTCTTCTTCCTCTATAAATTCACCATCCCAGGAAGTGGCTAAATATTCTGCAGTAACAATTAACTTTGAGAAATCCTGAAGAAACTTGTCTGTTTTCCCCAAAAGAATACACAAACAATATTTCTTTAAGGATAGTGTATCATACACGCCACTAAGTATTCTTTCTCATTCTCTTCAATTTTTCTGGCATTGAATAATATACTGCATATGATGCAACAACAACAACAACGACCTAGTGAAATTTTACTAGTAAGGTCTGGGGAAGATAATGTGTACGCAGATCTTATCCCTATCCCGAGGAGTAGAGAGGATGTTTCCGATAGACACTCGGCTCAAGAAGACGAAAAGAGGCAATATATCAGTATCATCAACAAAAATCATAGAAAAACATAGCAGCATCTCAAGAACAAGAAAATAGATGAGAATCAAAATAATAATCGATAGATAAAGCCCGGCACTATGAGAAATGAAAGAGTGATGCGAACTCAACATAAACCACTAGCAATCTAAGACTAAACCCTAACAGACTAGCCTCACTCTGGAGCGCCGTAGAAATATGCACAACTACCTACTAAACTACAACCTTAATGCTCGACCTTTACAACATCCTATCTAGGGTCATGTCCTCGGTAATCTAAAGACACGCCATGTCCTGCCCGATCATCTCTCCTCAATACTTCTTAGGCCGCCCTCTACCTCTCTTTGTACCCACCAAAGCCAGCCGCTCACACCTCCTTACCGAGGCATCTGGGCTTCTCCTCTGAACGTGCCCGAACCATCTGAGCCTTGCTTCTCGCAGCTTGTCATCCATGGGGGTCACGCCCACCTTCTCTCGAATATCTTCATTCCTAATCTTATCCATCTTAGTGTGCCCGCACATCCACCTGGCTACTTTCATCTTCTAGATATGAGAGTTCTTAACTGGCCTACACTCAACCCCATACAACATGGCCGGTCTAACCACCGCTCTATAGAACTTACCTTGGAGTATCGGTGGTACTTTCTTATCACACAGTACTCCAGACGCTAACCTCCACTTCATCTATCCCACCCATATACGGTGTGTGACATCCTCGTCGATCTAACCATCCCCTGAATAACCGACCCAAGATACTTGAAACGGCCCCTCTTGGGGATGGCCTGTGATTCAAGTCTCACGTCCACTTCCGCTTCCTATTTACATGATTACACGATAAACTTAAGTTAAAATACATATATTACCTAACTAATTCATGATTAAGTGATAAACTTTATATGAAGGACACATGCCATCACTCATTGCTTTAGTGCATGAACTAGGTCCGGACAAATAATTCCAGTAGAAGTTTAAATATTAAGTTCTGCAGTTTTATAAATCTTACATCGAGAGAACCAAAATTGCTTCCTCATTTACCTTCGTGCTCCTTAGCTCTCAGCAGTCTGTATTTAGAAGGCTGTCTTTTTCCCCTTTCGTTTGATTGTTATTTATGATCTAGGTCGTATTAGTTCTCCACTTTGGCCAAAACAGGTGCGATAAATTAAATTGGTAAATAATATGGAGGTGAACGACTCGATTAACATTTATAAAGTTGGATTTTTATCCCGAGATTTTAATATTTCACAAAATAATTGAACATTGGCCACCGCCAACCTTAATACAATACGTCACAGATACAGATTTGGTCGTGTAAGAAGATTTTATTATTCATTTTGCTGCCATTTTATTTACTCTCACTGCTTCAAGTTCATTCATGTTTGGACATCTATTAGCAAACTTATTGGGCCTCCTCAAAACACACCACCATTTTGGACCTACTAAAGAACCATTCCTACCCTAACACTGACTTTAATTTGCTCCGAGTGAATATGCATATTAAGGAAATAGAAAGCGAAAAACCTACTATTTTTGATTGTTTCTGATCAGTATTTTAAAGGGCGGGCATAAGTCGGAGCGTTTTACATATGCCTCAGCGAGGCATAAGCCCCATGGGTATTTAATTTTTAATATTTTAAGAAATAATATAATTACAGTAAATACTTATAAACAGATAAAATTGCATAAAAATTGAAGAAAACTATACATATGTGTATATATGCTCCATCCCAATAAAAAATTAGTCAAAACAATCTATTATACGCTACTTACAAGCCCAAATAACTTGAGTCGAAAAAAATAAAGTTTTCTACATGGATGAATAAAAAGGATGACTAACCTGCAATTTGAACTTTGAACTAGCTGCTATGAAAGAGAATAGAGTTCTCTTTGTATTTGTAAAAAAATAAAATATTGAATATCCGTTGCTTTTTGGGGATATTAGTAGACTACCGGACAAGATAAAGAACTGGGAAAGACCATAAATTAAGGTTTCAATCAATAAAAAATATCTTGACTTTTAAATTTAATACATTTCAGTTCCGTTTTGAAATTTTTGAGTAACTAGTCTTAGGGTACGCGCTTTGCGCGTGTACCCATTTTAATGAGTACATAAGTTTAAGAAATCACTTAGATATTATCAACTAATGCGTTTGAGTTATAAATTAAGAATTTTAAAAATATAAGTTCTTAAAAATGATGAATGTTGACTCCATTTAGCTAGCTCAATAAAGAAAGTAATCGTGTCCCACTAAAGTCCGCAAATGCCTTATTGTGATTTGAGGACTTTTCTAGGAATATTTTATAATTGTTTTTGATATTTTATTGAGTTAATACTGAAAATAAACAAAAAAACCCACTCGGAAGGCGTGGGCTGTAGCACACGAAAATATGGGAATCAGGCGGAATTCTAGTTTTTTTGTCGTAAAATGCAAAACAACAAAGAACGGTCATAGCGGGGCGGTGGCTATGGTCTTTAGGTCGTATTTAACGGCCAGAAAAATATTTTGGCGTTTGAGATCCGGGGGGCCGAGTCCACTCAGAAAGCATGTGCTATAGCAGACGAAAACATGGGAATCGGGCGGAATTCTAGATTTTTGGCTGTAAAAAGCAAAAAAAGAGGAATTGTCATGGCGGAAAGTGACTCTAGTTCCTTAGATCGTATTTGATGGCCCGGAAAATGTTTTGGCGATCTGGGTCAAAACAATGAGGAACGGTCATGGCAGAGACCGACCATGGTTCCTTGGGTTGTATTTGATAGACCGAATTTTTTTTAGGCGAACGGGGTCTGGGCCTTTTTTTTTTTTAGCCTCGGAAGGTATGGCACACGAAAATATGGGAATCGGGCAGAATTCTAGTTCTTTGGCCGTAAAATGCAAAAAATGAGGAAAGGTCATGGCGGGGCGGTGACTATGGTTCTTTAGGTCGTATTTGATGGCCCGAAAATATTTTAGTCAATCCAGGTGTGGGGTCCTGGGCCCACTCGGAAGGCGTGGGCTATAGCACACGAAATATGGGAATCGTGCGGAATTCTAGTTTCTTGGCCGAAAAATGCAAAACAACGAGAAACGATCATGGCGGGGCGGCAACTATGGTTCCTTAGGTCGTATTTCATGGCCCGGGAAATTTTTAGGCGATCCAGTTCTGAGGGCTCGGGCCCCCTCGGAAGGCGTGGGCTATAGCACACGAAAATATGGGAATCGTGCGGAATTCTAGTTTTTTGGCCGTAAATCGCAAAAATACGAGGAATGATCATGGTGGGGCAGTAACTATCATTCCTTAGAGCTTATTTCATGCCCAGAAAATTTTTAGGCAATCAGGGTCCGAGGGGCCCTGGCCCAATCGGAAGGCGTGGGCTATAACATACACAAATATGGGAATCAGGCAGAATTCTAGTTTTTTGGCCTAAAACGCAAACAAACGAGGAACGTTCATGGTGAGGCGGTGTCTATGGTTCCTTAGGTCGTATTCTATGGCCTGATAAAAATTTAGGCGATCGGGGTCCGGGGGGTCCGGGCCCACTCGGAAGGTGTGAGCTATATCACATGCAAATATAGGAATCGGGCAGAATTCTAGTTTTTTGGTCGTAAAATGCAAAACAATGAGGAACGGTCATGGCAGGACGGCGACTATGGTTCCTTGGGTTGTATTTGATGGACCAAAAAACTTTTAGGTGATCGGGGTCCGGGCCTTTTTTTATTTTTTTACACTCGGAAGGCGTATATCACACGAAAATATGAGTACCAGGCAGAATTCTAGTTTTTTGGCCGTAAAATGCAAAAAACTAGGAAAGGTCATGGAGGAGCGGTGACTATGGTTCTTTAGGTCGTATTTGATGGCCCGAAAATATTTTAGTCAATCCGGGTGTGGGGGCCCAGGCCCACTCGGAAGGCGTGGGATATAGCACACGAAATATGGGAATCGTGCGGAACTCTAGTTTCTTGGTCGTAAAGCGCAAAACAACGAGAAACGGTCATGGCGAGGCGGCAACTATGGTTCCTTAGGTCGTATTTCATGGTCCGGGAAATTTTTAGGCGATCCAGTTCCGAGGGCTCGGGCCCCTTCTGAATGCGTGGGCGAGAACACAAAAATATGGGAATCGTGCGGAATTCTAGTTTTTTGGCCGTAAAGCGCAAAAACACGAGGAACGATCATGGCAGGGCAGTAACTATCATTCCTTAGGTCGTATTTCATGGCCTGGAAAATTTTTAGGCAATCAGGGTCCGGGGGGCCCAGGCCTAGTCGGAAGGCGTGGGCTATAGTACACACAAATATGGGAATTGGGCGGAATACTAGTTTTTTGGCCTAAAACGCAAAAACAACGAGGAACGTTCATGGCGAGGCTGTGTCTATGGTTCCTTAGGTCATATTCTATAGCCTGAATAAATTTTAGACGATCGGGGTCCGGGGGTCCAGGCCCGCTCGGAAGGCGTGGGCTGTAGCACACGAAAATATGGGAATCGGGCGGAATTCTAGTTTTTTGGTCGTAAAATGCTAAACAACGAGGAACAGTCATGATAGGGCGGCGACAATGGTTCCTTGGGTTGTATTTGATAGACCGGAAAAATTTTAGGCGGTCAGGGTCCGGGCTTCTTTTTTTTTACACTCGAAAGGCGTGGGCTATAGCACACGAAAATATAGGAATCGGGCAGAATTCTAGATTTTTGGCCGTAAAACATAAAAAAATGAGGAACGGTCATGGCAGGGCGGTGACTATGGTTCTCTAGGTCATATTTGATGGCCCGAAATAATTTAAGTCGATCCGGGTTTGGGGGCCCGGGCCCACTCACAAGGCGTAGGCTATAGCACACGAAAATATGGGAATCGGGCGGAATTCTAGTTTCTTGGCCGTCAAAAGCAAAATAACGAGAAACGGTCATGGAGGGGCGACAACTATGGTTCTTTAGTTCATATTTCATGGCCCAAAAAGTTTTAGGCGATCCAGTTTCGAGGGCTCGGGCCCCCTCAGAAGGCATGGGCTATAGCACACGAAAATATAGGAATCGTGCGGAATTCTAGGTTTTGGTCGTAAAACGCAAAACCACGAGGAACGGTCATGGCGGGGCGGTAACTATCGTTCCTTAGTTCGTATTCTATGGCCCAAAAATATTTTAGGCGATCAGGGTTTGGGGGGCCCGGGCCCAGTCAGAAGGCGTGGGGCACACGAAAATATGGGAATCGTGTGGAATTCAAGTTTTTTGGCCTAAAATGCAAAAAAATGATCAACGTTCATGGAGGGGTGGTGTCTATGGTTCCTTTGGTCATATTCTATGGCCTGAAAAAGTTTTAGGCGATCGGGGTCCGGGCCCACTCGGAAGGCGTGGGCTGTAACACACGAAAATATGGGAATTAGGCGGAATTCTTGTTTGTTGGTCGTAAAATGCAAAACAACGCAATTTCTCAAACAATCCCCAATTTCTACCTAAATCTCTAATTTTTACCATGAAAAAGCATTGATTAAAGGTTAAAATCAATGGGTGTTTATAGAAATGTAATGAAACAAGTTAAAATTTACTAACCTCTGAAGTTGGGATGAAAAACCTCTTTCAAATCGCTTCTAGGCCGAGCTCAAACTTGAAAATAGTGAAAAATGAAGAGAACCCCGATTTTAGAGTGTTTAAATCACTGCGCGTCAGGTGTTCTTCGCATTGGCGAACAAACCCCTACCAGCCGCAGCTAAAAACACCCCTAGACGCACCCTCACGAGCCACCAAAAGCTCGGACAACGTGTCAATGTTACGTGCCGGCATGTGGAGCCATTTCCAGTAGAATCTTTTCCAGGTTTTTTTCTTGCTTAGGACTCGCCTCTGAATATCGAATGTTAGAATATGTATATGTGTAATTAGTCCTAGCCCCATATGTAGTAGGAATAGATGTATTATATATAGAGCTCATTGTATTATTGTTAATACATAAACAATATTTTTCCCATGTATTATTTCTCACATGCAATCAGAGCGGCAGTGAGAAAACATCCTGGAAAGAAAACCCAGCCAAAACAGTCGTCGTGCTTCAATTCCGGCGACCTTTTTAGGGCTGATTTGTGTTCCCTCCTTTTTTCTTGGTGTTGTGCAAAATCCAACACCGCCACAAGGTTCCCAAGACAGAGGCGACCAACCCAAGAAAGATTCTCCGGCAAAGACTCCTCCACGCGCCCCCAAGCGCCTGTCGGAGATCTGTTTCTGGCAGTGCGTCTGTCCCACGTGCTGGCGTGTGCGGTCTACTCCGGCCAGATTTTGAAATTTTTTCTTTTGGATAGTTTGATCGTCTAGTAATTCCGAACCTACCCATAATATTTTCTTTTTATTCCGATCACTTTCAATTTTTTCCGGCAGCTACAGTGATTTTTCCCGGCAGAAACAGTGTTTCCTTCCTGTTTTAGTGAGATACAATTGACTATTTTTTTTATTTGTTTCTAGACCTCTCTCCAATCCAACGATGTCTTTGGGATTTGATATATTTGGTCCTAAAAACACGGATTCTGAAAATTCAAGCTTCATAATTACTTCAGAGCCCTTAATGGGAAGTTCAAAGTATTTAGCTTAGGCTTCCTCTGTTCAGTGTTGTAAAGAGCGTAAAGCGAGGAAAAGCGACAACCCCCATTTCGCTTAAAGCGAGAAGCGAAGCGCTCGCTTTTTTGAAGTGAAGCGGAAGGGCAGTATACCATTCTGTTAAAAACTGGGCAGCATAAAAACAGTGAAAGAAGAACTGGGCAGCATTTCAACGAAGATGAGAAGACTGAAAAAGAAGAACCGAAGGGGAAAAAAAATTCGCCAGTATTTCGCTGCTATTTGGACGCTGAAACAGTGAAAGAAGAAATCACATACCTGTTGTTGTTGGTCATATGTTTAAGTTGAAAAGTGTACAAGACTTGGAACCCTAGTCGCCTCTTTCTCTCTGTTGCTCGTATGTTTTAATAAAAGAACACCTTTCTTTTTAATTAAATAGGTTGGCATGTGTTTAAAACAGGGAATCGCTCGCTTCGGTCGCCTCGCTTCGCTTCAGCGCTTCTCGCTTTTTAGTGGGAAGCGCACGTTTTTGCCTACCTAAGTCGCTTCATATAGCAGAAGCGGTCATAGGGTCGCCTCGCTTCGCTTCTCGCTTTAAGCAAGGAAACGACCGCTTTTCAAAACCCTGCCTCTGTTGAACTGTGGTGCAAGGGTCAAGGTGTTCAAGATCACTTAACCAAAAAAGCTAGTGAGGGAGAGATAAAGGCCAAAGCACAGTGGGAAAAGATCGATGCTCAGTTATGTAGTATCCTGGGGCGATCTATTGATTCCATGTTGATGCCTTTGTTTCGTCCATTCCAGGCATGTCATTTAGTTTGGGAAAAGGCTCGTACTTTATACACTAATGACATATCTCGTTTCTATGATGTGATATTGCGAATGACAAGCTTGAAGAAACATGAATTGGATATGTCTACTTACTTGGGACAAGTACATGCTGCAGAATTTGAGAAGTTGATGCAGTTTCTGCTAGTATTGAAAAGCAACAAGAGCAATGACAAAAGATGTTTCTAGCTCTTATACCCACTGGACTTTCTAATGACCTTGATTCAGTACGTTACCAGATTTTGGCTAGCTCGATTGTCCCTACAGTTGTTGAATTATTCTCTCAATTACTTCGCCTTGCTACAGCACCCAGTCACCAAGTGATCTCATCACAGACACTTGACTCCTCTGCTGCATCCCAAACAGTAGAAAATCGAGCATCTCAAACTATGGAGAATAGACGAGGAGGTCATTTTGGAAGATCTCGACCCAAGTGTTCTTATTGTAATAAACTTGGACACATTCGTGAAGTGTGCTATTCTTTACATGGTCGACCGCCCAAATACGCTTAAGTTGCTCAGACCGAGACTACAAGTAACCAGGGATTTTCTTTATCTGAAAAGCAATATAATGAATTCCTTCAGTATCGAGCAAGTAAGCAGACATCTCCATAAGTAGTCCCGGTTGCTCAGACTGATACTTCTGTTGCTGGTAATTTTTTTGCTTGTGTTTCCCAGTCTAGTACTCTTGGACCGTAGGTCATGGACTCAGGCGCTTCTGATCATACCTCTGGTAATAAATCACTTTTGTCGAATATTGTGTATTCACAGTCTCTTCTCATTGTTACTTTACATGTTTTTTCCAATTGTATGTGTATGTGTATAATACTAATCCCCAAACAAAACGACTATTGTTGAGTTATCCCACTCACCCGTCAGTGACTGACCCCCTCTTCTCATCCTTTACAGATTCGTTAGATGTCTGATACTACTACTCTAGATATGTGAGCCACTAGTAAAGAAGATATGTTAGCCACTAGTAGAGAGTTGCCCAAAGTAATCCCTACACTTTCTATGATAAGCATTATTTTTCATTGTTTTGTTTGACAGTTTCGTTATGATGTCTTGACATTTTTCTATTAAATATTGATTGTTAATGTCTCTGTGTTTGTGGTTTTTGTTGGTGGATCTTTTGTGGTGATTGGTTAAAAGCAGGATTATTGGAATGCTACCAGTATAGAAACTGCCAAATTTTTGTCATGAAAATAGGTTGGATTTCTAGGTGAGCCAAGTTCACATAGCGCCAGTCACGACCCAAGCCGTGATCGAAAGATCATGCTCGAGAATAAAATTGCAATAAAGAGAGTACAATGTTTGAACTATAACAATAACATCAGTGTTGATTCAACTTACCGATGCACAGCAACTTCCAGGCATTTCACACAGAAAACAAATGCGTTAGTCCAACCTTCATCACCACAATTTAGACAGATTGTGACCTGCAATCAATCGCAACATAACTGATTAAAGATGCACTATATCATTATGCAAGAAATATAAAACTACACAGAGTCTAAGTCTTCTTGTTAGAGGGGAAAGAAACCATAGCATGCAGAGATACAAACTTTAGGTATAGAGCACTGAGTAGCCTTTTTTGCAGTCCTTTTCTTCTTAAACATCGTGCCCCATCGGACATTGTCATATAAAATGAAATGGAGGGAGTATGTTACATAGACGGCTAAGGTTACGTGTGTGATTAACTGATGCAGGTAACCACTTAGGTTACACAGATCTTTTCAAGGACACGTACCATGTCCAGGATGTGCAAGGATCCCATATGATCGCATCAAGTTTTTTGCTAATTGTTAGTGCATTTTAAAGAACCAACAAAAAGTACCCACACCCATTCGACAGGGGGAATTTAATAGGATTCTTTTGCGAATTAGTTATATAATTTAGAGACTTAACTATTTATTAACAGCATTAACAAAAATAATTTATTTTTTATTGATTCAAATTCTTAAATATAATCTCATGATATAAATATTTAACTATAATTATAATCTATCCACTATGAATTATGTGAAAAGGGTCAAAAAACTGATATAGTCATATTTGTTTTTTGAATTTTGTGTGTTTGCAAAACAATTAGTGTTATTGATTCTTGCCAACTACGTTTCTGATCTCTCTCTTCCGATCTATAATCTTTTATATTTTTAAGTGTAGTTGCTTGCTCTAATTATTAAATGCAGTTTTCAAATATTATATAAAAAATTTATTATTTGATGAAAAATAGCCCAAATTTGATATGAAAATGTATTATCGTTCATTCATATAGTTCAAAGATAAATAAATAATTATAATTATATTGCATTGTCCAAATAAATAAATAATTTATATTAGATAATTTAGATATTAAATGATTTTAAATGCTTATATTAAGATTTCTTACATAGTTCAAATAAAAAATTCTCTAATAAATAAAATTTTAATTAATTTTGAAAAAGGGATAACTTTCTTAAGTGGTAACCATTATTTTTATAAAATTAGCACACTACAGTTAAGTTACATTTTTTAAAATAAATAAATAATTTATATTCAATAATTAAATAATAATTGATTTTAATTCCTATTTAAAATTTCTTACTTGGTTTTTTACATGGTTCAAAGCAATGACTAAATAAACAAACTTATAGCTGATTAAAAATGAATAACATTTTTAAAGTAATTGCCATTATTTTCCGTATGAAATTTGTACCTCATATACATGACACAAGTTTGCTTGATAATATATTTTGTTGTTGTACGTACTTTTACAACTTCCACAAAAGTAAACATGGGAAAGTAATATTACTCGTTTAATATTCTAAATATTAGGACTTCTTACCTAGTCCAAATAAGAAAAAGTTTAATGACTAAAATTTTATTTGATTTAGAAGTCCTAAATATTAGGAAAATATTTAAAATTATAATTTTGTCAAGTGTTAAATTTATTTTTAGAGGATAAAAAAGGTGAACAATATTTCGCTAAGGTGTTTCATGCTTTTAATATAGTATAGTGAGTAATTACAAGTTGACTTTTGAGAATTTGGGTATTATATGAAGGACTTATACAATTATACAATAAATTTTATTTTAATTTGAAAAAGTCTCTGGGGCTTACGCCTCACTACAAAAACGCGCCTCAAATGCCCGGGCGTACGTCCCGAATGCCCGAGCGTACGCCCCAAATTGTTGGGCGTATGCCTCTTGAGACTTTCGCCTCACACCATCGCACTAGAGTATTTTTGGTACGTCTCGCCTTAGGGCTCGCCCCGAAAACGCCTTTTAGCCAAGAAGATGTACTAATAGAGTACAACAACTATAACTTGATTACAAGATTACCATTCAATAGCTACAGTTTCATCGGTCATATTGATTGGTTGATGAGAGTCACTTCATTAGCACGGAACGAGCAATCAATACCATTCAGCGCATTAAAGAAATAAAATCCCAATGGATGTGCATTTATTGATAATTGTTGCTAACCAATTTGAACTTCTTTTTGGTTTGAACCGATAGAAGAAAGTTCGACCAAATTTGCTGCTTGCAATATTCTATAACAAGACCTTTTGTCGTTCCAGTTATGAGTCAAGCTAAGAGTGCCCACCACATAAGATTCACTAGGACCAACTTTTCCAGCTGGGCACACATTTGGTCCCCAACTCCCAAGTCCCAGCAAAGCTATACTTTTTGTTAAGACTTGTATAATTATATTGTTATATGTTAATTGTATAGTTAGTGATGTTAGTTAATTGAAATTGAGTAGAGTTAGTTGTGTAATTAGTGGCCAGCTCAGCATTATTTGTATCCACACATGTATATACTAGGTGTAGTAATGAGAAAGGAGTCAGATTTTCACTTTCCAATTTTTACTTTTATCTCTCACAAACTCTCTCTCATAGAATCCTCCAGAAGGACTCCATTGGAGCTCCAGATCGAGCTTCAAGCTCATCCTCAATGTCAAATTTAACATGGTATCAAAGCAAGGGACGCTCATGCTCGACTATCCATCATCGTCTCCATCAATTTTCCCCATTTTTTCCTTCCCATAATTCTGCTTTTCTGGTCTGATGGATTTTTTTTTTGCCCTAATTTCTTCAAATCGCAAATTGACAATCTATTCTTCAAATTTCTACTGGAAGTAGTGTGTAACTCAACGAAATCTTACACTCATGGCCACATTAGATCAGGAAGACACATTTGCTGGTGTCACCGCTGCGACAAACTTTGGAATAGATCCAAGCGATCCTCTTTATCTACATCCGTCAGATAATCCTGGAGCGATGCTCGTCTCGGTTCCTTTTAGTGGAACTGGATATAGGTCTTGGAGACGCAGCGTTATGCGTGGTCTGTCCGTCAAAAATAAGCTTGGGTTTATAAGTGGAGAATGTAAACCACCAGAGCCTCAATCTCAGAGATTCCGACAATTGGAGCGATGCGATGATATGGTAACGTCTTGGATTCTAAATTCACTCTCTAAAGACATCGCGGACAGTGTGGAATATGCTAATAATGATGTTGAGTTGTGGAGAGAATTGGAGGATCGATATGAGCGGACTAATGGTGCTAGGCTATATCTGATCCAAAAGGAGATAAACGACTTGTCTCAGGGTGTGCTGGATATTACAGGTTATTATACTAAGCTGAAGAAGCTGTGGGAAGAACTAAATACTTTGAGCAAAAAGACTCATTGCAGTTGTATCTGTACGTGTGGTGCCAAGGAGAATATGCACAAGGCCGAGCAGGACAGAAGATTGAAATAATTTCTTATGGGACTTAATGAAGTCTACACGGTCGTACGTGGAAGCATTCTCATGATGAATCCGCTACCAAATCTTGCACAAGCCTTCGCACTACTCATTCAGGATGAGAAACAGAGAGAGATCAAGACAAATAATCAAATGCTATTTGAGTCTGCTTCCCTAAGTGTCAACACATCAAAATCTGGTTCTTACAGAACAAATTATGCTGCCAATAACAGTTCAACTGGAGGCAATAGGCCCCGTCCATTTTGTGACTACTGCAAGAAGCTAGGACATACTAAGGACAAATGCTACAAGTTACACGGGTACCCTCAGAACTTTGGAAATTCACACACTCAGAATCCAAATAGAGGACAGAACATGAACCAAGCTGAAAGGTTCAACAAAGGAAGGAGAATAGTAGCTAGTGTGCAGGGGACTCCTTATGAGGCAATGCCATTAGAAGATGGAAATGAGGTCGGGCAAGTCAACCTCTCTAAGGAACAGTATGGACAGATCCTAAAGTTGCTGCAACATTTTTAAATTGGAACAGGAGGAGAAAGCTCCAGTTGCACAAACTATGTCAATGGTGCTGTGAACTTTGCAGGTATAATAGTATGCACTTCCTCTATTGATTTTAGCAAATTGTCCTGTGAGTGCTTCAAAAACAAGGCAGACTCTTAGATATTAGATTCAGGAGCATCTAATCATATGACCTTCAATATGTCCTTATTAACCAACATTGTAACCTTACCATATCCCTTATTGGTAGTTCTTCCAAACGGATATAAGGTAAGAGTAACACAAATTAGAAGTGTGACAGTGTTCCTAAGATCATTTTGCATAAGGTTATGTACATACCTTCCTTCAAATACAACCTCATATCAATTCATTCATTAACTAGTTTAACTCCTCATAGCATAGTTGCCTTTACTGATAACATGTGTATTCTGCATGCCCCTTCAATAAAGAGGCCTCTGAAAATTGATAAAGTGAGTAATGGACTCTATCTCCTCTACCCAAGGTGTCTCAGGAACAACCATTCAGAATCAATTGTAAATAGTTCAATTGCTAGTTCTGTTTCTTTCAATTGTTGCACACACAACTCACACTGTTTTCATCATTCCACTGTAAATAGCTCATTGTCCAGGGATAATTGCACATCTCATTCAGCTGTAAATACATGTTCCCCAAATAATAAAGTGCAACTCCCCATTGTGAATAGTATCAATCCTTCCATTCCTTCAAGTAATGACATAAATGTGTTATGGCATAACAGACTGGGTCATGTGCCCTTTACCAAGATGAAGGGAATATCCAGTATTCCAGCATCTTTCTCACCAAAACAACCATTTACCTGCTCTGTCTGTCCAATGGCAAGACATGGGAGATTACCATTTCCAAAACAATCCACTAATTCTACCAAGATCTTCCAACTTCTTCATGTTGATCTCTGGGGTCCTTACCATATGCCAACTTATGACAATTTCAGATATTTCATCACCATGGTGGATGATTACAGTAGATCCACCTGGACTCACCTACTAACCAACAAAAGTAATGCCTTATAAGTCATCAAAAACTTTGTGTCAATTATTGAAAACCAATTCAATACCACTATCCAATATATAAGGTCAGACAATGGCCTAGAGTTTAATAATACAGAAGCAAATCAGTTCTTCCTTTCTAAAGGGATTATCCACCAAAAGACATGCCCTTATACACTACAACAAAATAGCATAGTGGAAAGAAAGCATAGGTACTTATTGGAAACAGCCAGAGCCCTCTTATTCCAGTCAAAATTACCTCTAAGATATTGGGGTGAATGTATCCTATGTGCAACCTATATAATAAATAGACTGCCTTCTTCTCACTTCAAGGGAAAGTCACCATATGAACTATTACATAACAGAAAACCTACCTACTCTCACATGAGGAGTTTTGGGTGCGTGTGCTATCCTACAGTACCCAAGGTCCACAGAGATAAATTTGAACCTAGAACCACACCACATGTTTTTGTTGGATATCCCTTTGGGGTAAAGGGATACAAAGTGCTCAGTCTGGCCATCAAGAAAACACATGTATCTAAAGATGTAATTTTCAATGAAAATATCTTCCCTTTTAGTATGTCTAAGGATACTGCTTCATTTCCCTATGTCCTTCAATCCATTCCTTTTATTGATCATATGTCTAGTGAGAATGAGCAAAGTCAAACTAGTGAATCAAATGATCAAGGGGTTTCAAATGTCACACATCCAGATTTGTCATCTGATCCTTTATCCCTTTCCCCCAATAACATAGATTCACTTGATTCACATACTCCAGAAGATCCACAAAATGACTCACCAGTAAGATATATTAGGAATACCTCACCTGAACATGTCTTGGCACCAAGGCAATCTCATAGAACACACAAAGTTCCCACATACTTGAGGGATTATGTTCACAAACTACCCCAACTGAAACCAAATGCCAAAAACACCAATGCCTCTCTTTCTGTTAATGCTTTATCCTCTCCTCACATTAACATATCTACTGAGAATCTAAATCAGGATAATCAGTGCCCTGTGAGAAGCACTTACAGTGACAAAGAGCCTAACTCATATGAGGAAGCAGCTATGTATCCTGCCTGGCAAACAGCAATGACACAAGAGTTTGAGGCATTGCATGCCAACAACACTTGGGAGCTAGTACCATTACCAGTTGAGAAACAAGCCATAGAGTGTAAATGGGTGTATAAAGTGAAGCATAAGGCAGATGGCAGTGTAGAAAGGTTCAAGGCCAGGTTAGTGATAAAGGGATATACCCAACAAGCTGGAATTGATTACACAGAAACATTCAGTCATGTGGTGAAAATTACAACAGTAAGAGCTCTCATAGTTGTAGCAGTCAAGAAAGGCTGGGATATATTTCAGTTAGATGTGAACAATGCCTTTCTTCACGGAGACCTCCATGAAGAGGTGTATATGGAAGTGCCACAAGGTTTGGTAGTAGACAATGGACATCTAGTATGCAAACTCAAGAAGTCCTTGTATGGCCTCAAACAGGCAAGCAGACAATGGTATGCAAAATTGAGTGAAGCATTATGTTGTAAGGGATATACCCACTCTATGTATGATTATTCACTTTTCTACAAGAAGACAACTGAATCAACAATATATGTGGAAGTATACGTAGATGATGTAATACTGACAGGAACAAACAAGGAGGAGATAGAGGAACTGAAGGCATTTCTACATGAAAGTTTCAAGATTAAAGACTTGGGTAAGCTCCACTATTTTCTGGGGCTGGAAATATTCTATAAAGCTGATGGAGTTGTAATTTCACAAAGAAAGTTTGTGCTTGATTTGCTAAAAGAGTACAACTGCATAGATTATAGTAGCCTAGCCTCTCCACTTGATCCAACAGTAAAGTTGAAAGCTAAAGAGGGGACTGCATTAACTGATCCCACCTATTACAGAAAGCTGGTTGGGAAATTGAATTTTCTCACCAACACAAGAATAGACATAGCCTACAGTGTACAACATCTTAGCCAATTCATGCAAGATCCAAGAGAACCCCACTTGAAAGCAGCCTTTCACCTGCTTAGATACTTGAAGGGTGGCCCCTCCATGGGAATATTCATGTCACATGATCCAAACTATAATGTTAGAGCCTATTGTGATTCTGATTGGGCTGCTTGCCCAGACTCAAGAAAATCAGTGAGTGGTTACTTAATTCTATTAGGGAACAGTCCTATATGCTGGAAATCTAAGAAACAAGAGACTATTTCATTGTCATCAGCAGAGGCAGAGTACAAGGCACTCAGAAAAGTAGTAGGGGAATTGGTGTGGCTGTGCAGATTACTTGAAGAGCTCAATGTGTCCTTTGGTAAACCAGTAGAAGTCTTTTGTGATAGCCAATCAGCTCTACATATAGCAAGAAATCCTGTGTTTCATGAGCGGATAAAATACATAGATGTGGATTGTCACTTTGTCAGAAGCAAGCTACAAGAGGGACTGATCTCACTTCAGCATGTAGCAACAGACAATCAGTTGGCTGATGTCCTTACCAAGGTTCTAACAGGAGTGAAGCACTCAGCAATTTTGAGCAAGTTGGCAGTGTACACAACACCTCCAACTTGAGGGGGGTGTTAAGACTTGTATAATTATATTGTTATATGTTAATTGTATAGTTAGTGATGTTAGTTAATTATAATTGAGTAGAGTTAGTTGTGTAGTTAGTGGCCAACTCAGCATTAGTTGTATCCACACATGTATATACTCGGTATAGTAATGAGAAATGAGTCAGATTTTCACTTTCCAATTTCTACTTTTATCTCTCACAAACTCTCTCTCATAGAATCCTTTAGAAGTACTCCATTGGAACTCCAGATCGAGCTTCAAGCTCATCCTCAATGTCAGATTTAACACTTGCTTAGACCTCGTTTGCAGAAGAGTAACCAGCGTAATGCGCAAAGGTGCGACAAAGGAGGATACATGAAAAAAAAAAACAGGGTAATAAGATGCGACAGAGGTTCAGCGTTTCACCTGTTCTTTCTTTTCCTTTCCTTTACTGGGCTTCTCCCACCGAAATAATTTTTTTTAAAAGAATCTCGTTGCACAATTTGAAATAAACGAAACTTGTTGGAAAATATTGAGTTGATGTTTTATTATTTTTAATGGCATCAAAAAAGAAAAAAGAAAAAAAACATCTAGAGAGGCATCTCATGAGTCCATGACTTGGATCGATTAGAGTTCTAGTAGATCATAACTCAACTCTAAATGTAGATGTAGGTTTAAATCTCAGTCGTTTGGTACATATACTAGTTTTGCTAGCGTTATCACAAAAAAAAAAAAAAAAGGGATTAAGTTGTGAATAATTAAATATCGTTGATGAATAAATTGTTATGCAACGAATGATAATATAAAGAATATTACACAAGAATTATCTCTTTAAGAGCATCTATGTCTTTAGATTATTATTAGTATTTAATATCACATAACAAACGTTGTGCTTACGCATGTGGATAATCAAACATGCATTACTATCTAGCTTTTTATTTTTATCAGGCGATCTATGCAAAGTTCTATGCTTATCTTTGCCAATATAGTCAGCCGAAGTAGTCTTTCCCTCTTCCCTCCTTATGTCCACTAGGGGTGTACATGACGTTCGGATTTTCTAATTACCAAATCAAATCAATTATATCGGATTATTAAATTTAAATACCAAATCAAACTAATAAAAGTCAATTTTTTTAATCTCGGATTTTCGAATTTTTTTTGTTTTTTCCTCATAAAGTCTTCATAGCACAAAACGTAAAATTTGTGCTCCAAATATTTCTTTAATCCTAATAAGACAGAACTATATAAGGTGTTTTTCAATAAAAATAATATAAATATGAGATGAGTCATAGCATTGTATTAAAATATTCAACAATAAAGATAATAAACCGCATAAAAAAAATATTACTATTAATAAGCCATAATAAAAACAAACATAATTTAAAATTATGACTAATAAGTACTAGTATTATTTACATGACTAACCACTAAAAGAAAAATAAGTTATACATTTTATCTAAACCATGAAAAAACTAAAAAACTATATATCCAACACTATTTTCATTCATAGTACAATTGAATTGAATATTTTTAATTAGCATTAGTATTGATTTGATTTTGGTTTAGGATTTATTTGAGTTACTAACATTTATGGACTATAAAACTTATTGGAGCATCCAAAAATTATAAGTCCAAGCTTGAAATAATACGTTAAAAGATAAAACTATGAAAAAGCTTAAGAAATATTTATAAACTACACTACATAAATATTTTTATATATTAACTATATTTAAAACTTCTATACATATAATATCCGGTTGGTTTGATTTCGATTTGACTTTTTTTAGTTAAAACCAAACCAAATCAAATATGGTCGGATTTTTTTTGTAACACCAAACCAAATTAAACCAAACTATAGTCGAATTTTTTTTTCGATTTGACTCGAATTATCGAGTTGGTATGATTTGTCAATTTCATTTACACACCCCTAATGTCACCTTTCACAAAATAATGGGATGCACATGTGGACTAAATTTTTAACGGTGGTGACCTGGCAACGAAAAGAAAGAAAAGATAATCCTCTGATTCTAGGCCGGTACAAAATTCCGCTACATCACCGCACATCGCAATAGATATTTTCGACGGTCCAATGGGTCCCATCCATAATACGTCATCACGTCCAACCTGTAAGGCTCCATTTTTTGCCAACCAAGAGTCATTTGGACATACAAATTTTTTTTTCTTTTTTTCAATTTTTTTAAAAAAATAATGTTTGCTTATCAAAATTTTATAATTTTTTCAATCTCACTTGAAAATACATTTTTAAATTTAAAAAACTGGTGAGAATCAATTTTTCAATTAAAAATGGGAAGGTTGTTAGTGTTTAGTTGCAAAACATATTTAAAAAATGACATTCAAATATGTTTGCAAAAATTATAACCAAACACAATTTCATCTTCAATTCAAATTTTAGTGAAATTTCAAATTTGAAAAAATAAAAAATGGAATTCATGTCCAACCGCCTGCCAAATATACTTGAAACCAAATTCCCGAACCAAAATTTAACTAGCGTTTGGCCATAGATTCCCAAATTTATTCTGAAAAAATTAATTTGGGTGAAGTTTGGTTTGAAGATGAAAATGCGTTCGGACATCTGTGTTGGGTGAAGTTTGGTTTGGAAAAACATGAAACATGACTTATACCCACAAGTTCTAAAAACTATCATAAATACCCAACAGTACCATTATCAATAACATTCATTATATTATCGCAAACCATAATCCTGAACATATATAAATTTGATACAAAATTATCATTTTTATAATGAACTACATGATACACTATCATATGACCGAGAAAACGAAGCAACATCATTACAAAATAATAAATAGTGGGCTCTTTTATAAAATACAAAAGTTTGGAGTAATTTTTAAAAAAAATAATAGTGATATTTTGGTCCAAAACCAGCTACTGGTTTTGGGATTTGGAATTTGGCCAAAATATAGGCAAAATCTATGGCCAAACATGTGTTTGCCAAATAAAACCCAAGTTTATTTTGACAAAATCTATAGCCAAACGAGTCCTTACTTTTCCCACCAAAAGGAAAACACAGTTTCCTCAACAGCTTTTATCTCTCTCCACGTGTACGTAACGTAAATCTAGGCCGTCCGTGACAGATGGCAAGGTTAGTATGTCGGGCAGCATATATGATGAAAATCTCAACCGTGTGATTTAGAATAAAGGGCTCAAAAACTGCCCGAAACAGAAAGGGGCAGATCTTGTTGTCTTTAAGAGGAGATCGTGGCCTTCACATTTTTCCTCGTTCAGGTTAAAGAGAGGGTCTTGGAAACCCTCGCCTTTTCTTTGCTTCTTCTCCACTTCATTCCGCTGGGGAAAAAAAAAATTCCCTATGGTTTCTCACTTTTGATCTTCCGGCCGGTGCAATTGAATTTTCCGTTGAAATGATGGGCTCCCGCCATTTCCTCGCCGGAGATTAGTTGTCGGAATTTCGAAAACCCTTATATGAAACCTGTAAACTTCTATGGCATCGGCCGTTTTACCGAGCAGAAATGAAGCGCACTGGGATGTTTTTATGAGGAAATATACAAGTAATTCCACTGCTCATTCTCAGCTCAACAGCCGGTTCAACCCTAACCCTAACCCTAACCCTAACCCCAATTTTAACCTTAGCAGACAAGTCCAAAATGTTTCAGCCTTACCTCACCTCCGGCAAGGCAACGAGCCATTGCCTAGGGCTGTTCCGTTGCCGGCGGTGGAAACGGCTAACACTAATGTGCCGCCGTTCAGTTGGAAACCAAATGCTGTTCATGATCTCAGCGACTCGTTTCACAGAGAGTACGTGACTTTCAATTTGGCTTCTTATTCGAGAAGAGAGTTGAAGGATCTCAAGAAGCGGCTAATCTCTGATCTAAATCGGGTCCGGGGCGTTCTGAACAGCATCGAATCCCATGATTTCGTCTCCAGGACGTCCAGAGAACTCGTACAGCCGACGGTAGCACCAGAGCTTCAGCAGAACCAACCGGCATTGCCCCCGCATCATGAGAAACCTGGTGGAAAGAGCAAGAGCAAGAAGCTCTCTGGACAAAAGCGAGCTTTAGCGGCATTAGCATCGGGGAAAGAACCTAAGCGGCAGCCAGTGGTCGAAGGGGATAAGTTTTTTGTAACTCTGATGAGGAAGTGCCGGCAGATATTGGCGAAATTAATGAAGCATAAGAATGGCTGGGTGTTTAATACACCAGTGGATGTTAAGAGCCTGGGACTTTATGACTATTTTGATATCATAAAGCACCCTATGGATCTCGGAACTGTGAAATTAAGGCTGGACAGGAATGAGTACAGAACGCCACAAGATTTTGCAGCTGATGTGAGACTGACTTTCAACAATGCCATGACTTATAACCCTAAAGGCCAGGATGTGCATGCTATGGCTGAAAAGTTCCTAGTTGACTTTGAAGAGATGTTTAAACCAGCTTACAAAAAGTATGAAGCTGAGCATCAGAAGGTTGCAACTATTATGCAGGTGAATTGCCAGAAGAATCTGTCTCAGCCTGCACTAATTCCGCCACCAAATGTGTTACGTGGACCATTGCCAGTTACAAAAAGATCAGACCCTGAGCGATTGCATTCCACATTGTTGAATCAACACCAATTTCAGGTACAGAATTTGAGTGCACCACCTGCACCTTTTTTTGTAACCCCTGCAGTGAAAACTCCTCCTCCACAGCAGCCTGTCATTATGCCTCGCACAGCTAAATTGCCCAAGCCTAAGACTAAGGATCCAAACAAAAGGCAGATGACCTTTGAGGAGAAGGCAAAGTTAGGGGTTAACTTGCAGAATCTTCCACCAGAGAAGATGGGTCATGTGGTGCAAATTGTGAAGAGGAGGAACCCTAATGTGGCACAGGAAGATGACGAGATTGAGCTCGACTTCGAGGTCCTTGACAATGAAACGCTATGGGAACTGGATAGATTTGTAAGTTACCATAGGAAGGCTCTGAGCGCAATGCAGAGACAAGGAATCACTGAAGATGTTGCTGCCACACAGCTCAACAAGGTAAGCATAGCATTTGGAGTTTTCATACATTTGTTAACTAATCAATATTATTATGCCTCATTTTCTGATCACCCTGTTGGTTCTGTGATTTAAGTCGCCTGAGAAGGCACCAACACCAGAGCATGCAATGCAGAAAAACAAGAAGGGGGACATTGGGGAAGAGGATGTTGATATCGGGGAGGAAATACCAGTTGAAAACTTTCCTCCGGTGCAGATTGAGAAGGATGCCCCATGTGCAAGTAGTGGGTCAAGCAGTTCTAGTAGCTCAAGTTCTGGCAGCGATTCCTCTTCCAGTGGTAAAATTCTGATATTTCTTTTTTTTCGTCATTCATTTTGGTAAATCGGTATGATGTATTATTTACTCTTGCCATGGTAAATTTGCAGATTCAGATTCAGGAAGTTCGTCTGAGAGTGATTCTGATGAGGATAGTGTACAGTCACCTTATGTTGAAGCAAAAGAGATATAAGCCATTTATGGGTTTGATTAAGAAATGTCGGTGCTGCTGGGTTTTAGGTCAATTGAATAGTGAATTTGGTGTTTTTGTATTAGGTTTTTTCCTTGGCTGGTTTTTGTACATCTGTTTTTGCAGCAGCTCAGAAGATGATCATAGTTTGGCTGGGTTTGGCTTTTTGGAATTATGACTAGCTCAAGATTAGGAATTGAGAGGTTTTAGTTAACTTCAGAGTAGATGTTACAATTGGGGACTGACAACAAAGATTTGGGTTTATTTTTTGCTTGTATACAGAAAACCACCTGCTGATTTTCAGTGTTTAGGGAGGATAGGAGTAACTTGTACAGTGAAGACATGACTGAGTTTACGAAACAAAGTTGTAGTCTCTATTGACCCAAAGATGAAGAAATCTCTCGTTTGGCTCTTCTATTTGAAAGCTTGTTATTTCTCTAAAGCTTTTGTTTTGAGATTGTTCCTTATCCCTAGCTCTGCTGAAAGGAATACCATTTCACCCTTAAATTGGGCCACTATGGAAAAACAATTAGCACAAATTTGAAACAGGCAAATCAATCAAATATTTGATTAAAGCAGGATAGCGACCTCAAATGAAAGCAAAGAGAAGGCAAATGCTTTTCACCTCATGAACCAAGTAATTGCCAATACTAGAGGGTGAGGTGACAGCTCCTAGAACTGATTCAATGGCCACAAGGTCCAACTGATAAATTAAAACTCAAAATTATGAGGCACACTAGTAAAACATCGGTAATAGAGATTCAATAATTTCTTTGCAAAGGAAAAAGATAATACTACTATAAATAGTGGAACCTGCTACCACATGAAAAGATAAGCTTCCTATGCCTACTCAAAAGGCTCCTGTAGTCCTGTTGTGATATTATTGCATCAGAAATTTGCTACTCTGACTCTAAAGGCTTTTGTAGTGTTATTTAATCGTTCAGAAAGAGGGGAAGTGCTAAAACTGCTAGGATTTACAGAAAGAGAATGTCATCCCCATAGGCAACATCGTAAATACAAATGTCTGATTCCCTTATTAAAGATTAGGAGTCGATTGAGTGGCTGCCTATCCCAACAAAGATTACTATACACTAGAGATCTTGCAACAGCAAGTTGGTAGCAACTGATAGCATCAAGTACCTAACAAAAGCATTCGAATATGCCTAAAAACAAGGGCATTTAACTGTTATCTAATTATACATCAACTATTTTCTCCTACAATGACGATCACATTTTGTTATGAACCAATTTGAGAGTCGAGAAGATTAGCTGCTTATCTTATGGAGAGTGTATTTTATGAAGAGTTATCGCTCAACAGTTATTTCCTTTTGAATGAGTAAGTGACAAAATGGATAACATTGTTGACAATAAGTAGAGTTCTGAATATCCTGATAAAACATTACTAAAACTAAAGATCTGAATATCCAGATAAAACATTACTAACACTAAAGTTCTGAATATCGTGAATCACAATGATGTTATCTAGCCAAAGCTTGCAGCAAGAAAGAACAATGGAACAGTCTGCAGTATCAGTACAGTCAAATAAGCATCTATAAGCTCTATGAACTGCTCCCCTTACCAAACCCGAAAGACAACAGATGCTGCCACTGCAAATGCCTTTCATGTTGATCTGACAAATCAGATCTAGTTAGCCGTTCATCTGTTGAAAACCCCAGAAGTTTCATGCTTGTTTGAGTAATAGCAATAAGATTTCCAATATCGTGCTAATAATAGTTAGGATTTAAAAAGATGTCATTCCTTTGATCAGAAATAAGAAAAATAAAAAATTTGAGTTGCTGAAGGTGAGTTAGACGGGAGATAGTGGTTTAGCTATCAAACAGGTCTGCTACCAACAAACTAGGAGTTATATCATTTATAAAAACAAAGTTGGGAAATGACACAGATCATTCTGCCAATCCAGATTGTTGAAAATACAGTAAATCTGATCAGCTAAGTGTTTTTTGGCCATCCTCGAAGCAATTGTTTATGGCCATTGTGAAAAAAACACTTTACGCGCTTACCATTTGATTCAACTTAGGTTGCGACTTTGTTATAGTCAACCTAAGGGGAGATTCATAATTTGAAACCAGAAATTTCTTCCTAAATATCTAATTGTACATTAAAGTAAATGATGCTAGTGGAAAGAATAATCACTTAATCAGTGTCCGTGGAAGTAGGATCCAGACTGACTGCAGTTATGGATATGTGGAGTCAAGTATATATACGTTTAATAAATAGTACCATGTATAGATGGCAAAATGTTGACCTGCTCAAAAGTCGGGGATGGAACAAGGATTAATATATGTCCGTTCAAATAGATCTCCCAACTTATCTTGTGAATATGTAATGGCAAAAGAGTCAGTTTTTATTTATTTATTCCGGTTCTTATGAAACCTCTCAAAATCCACATCCATTTGCCAGAGAAATGTGATAGCTTTGTTACAAAAGACATGAAACAAAACCTGTTACATGTTTGCCTTAAAAATCTTCTACACTAATAGCTGATTCCAGAGAAAAAGAGTAATAGTTGAATTTGTCAATCAATAATGTCTAGCTTAGAGAGATTGCATGATTTCATATTCTCTAAGCTGAAGGACAAAAAGATCAAATTCAGGAAGGATGTTTTCTTCTATAAGAACTAAAACCAGCATTTGGAAGATTAGGCTATGGAATTTCTGGAAAAAAACTCCACACGATCCTTTCGTCTTTTATTCATCTACTCCAACATCTGCGATAAAGACCACTATGACGACCCACAGATAAGGCTCGCAGAAGTTTTACTCATACAAGCTCCATCTAAAACTGATTCCCTCTTAGCTTTCAGAATGACAATGTTAAAGCTGTGGAATTACTCAATCCCAAAAGAACTGGCAACGGGAAAGGTTAGATTCCGGATGTACAAAAATAAAGGTTTCTATTCCCTCAACTACAACTAAGCATCTCTGATTTATTTGAATGAGGAGAGACAAATCACACATGTAAATTGTTTACATAGCTAATCTACAGAAAGGTCGTGCTGTGACACTTGTTGGATGGTAACAAGACGCTTCTTTGCAAACCATGCACCCAAGAAGGGAGCAAGATCCTTTTCAATCCATCAGATCTCCCACTTATTTTCACAAGTGCTGAACATAAAACAATCTAAGAACTAGTTATCTCCTCCTATGAAACCTGTGACTTCTAGAATGAGATTGAGGATTACTGAACATCTTTAGATGCTATCTCCTCCCATTGCTAATCAAATGGAAACACTTGTTCATCTTTAACACCTCTAACTTCAAGTTGATGACAAAATACTCCTTGTCTCAATAGTTTGACATATGTTTTTCCTTTTATAACAATTTCTGATACAATTTAAACCATAAAAATTGTAACTCATAGTATTTTTATTTAAATCCTAATTGCATAAATTTTACTTAAAACAATGAAGACTTCGACGTCCTAATTCACTGCAGGTAAGATAATAGAAGCTTATGGACCCTAAGTTACAGAAAGTAGAGTCACGAGAAACTCCTGCAGAGTGGATCACAGAGCATTGATAAACATCACATCACAGTAGATCACGTCACAATAGATCCGTGACTGAATCAAAAGGACTAAATTCATACTCTAACACCAATAAAGCACAAAAGGAAAAAAAAAATTGCAGATCGCAAAGTAAATCCTCAAAAGGAGTAGATGCAGGAAAACATACCTTCAATTTGACGCAGCAAGTTTCTGGAGAAAAAAAAAGCCATCCGAATCTCCAAATCAACCTTCAGAAGAACTCAGAGTTGGATTTACTTTACATATCTGAAATCAAATGACTAACAGAACTTTAATTGGTTAATAAAAGCTATACCCAGCTCACACACAAGTTTTTTTTTTCTTTTGGAGATCAACTCACTATGATTTTCATTTAGTAAATAAGCAAATCCATATAAATTTAGAGCAAAAAAAGACACGGGTTTTTAATTCTAAGGAATTTAAAAGCTATAGGAACAGAGTAGGGACATGTTCAGACTTGAGACCTGATTCTTTTGAGAGAGCACCACTTTGTGTGATCAGTATTAAAGTCGTATCAACTTTTAGGTAAGGGTCATTCTTAGATAAATTTTGAGTGGTTTTTTTTGTTCTCTCTTGCCTCTTGTTCTTTCTGCTGACGGCAAAATTAAGGAGAAGCATAGAGTATAACTTGGAATAGAAGAGATGACAGAATATTTTGGAAATTGGGAAATGATACCTCAACTAACTCATGAAATCATATTTATCTTTGCGAAAAATACTCATTTGGAATGGTCAAATACAGTTGTCTGAACCAACTCCTTGGATGCGTTATGCACTATCATTTGTCTGCATCTTTACTCTCTTTCACAGACATGTAAATTTAGGATTTAGGTCAATGGTTCGAACCTATTGAACCACGCATATAATGGTTTCAATTTTTAACAATGTATACATAATTTGGAGCTAAAATGAGTGGGTAAAATTTCGCTATCTTAATATACTATATACATCATGAAAATGAATAGCAAGTTTTACTGTACCAATCGGCTAAGTGAAAAAGTTTGCAAATGCTTACAACACCCCAATTCCCACTTTGTTAAGTGTGTAGGACCACGTTGTGCTGAATGACAATGATTCCACTGTGCCACGTTATGAATCTCTTTGCGGTTAGACTTTTGATGTCGAGCTTCTCAAAGTAAAATTATACTACTTGGGTAAAGAATCAGAGTCAAAACCGATTAAAATAAATTATGCATCATTAAGTCGAGATGTGTGGTCAAGAGGTCATCGGTATGCTTTTCTCCTACAACCATTAGAATCTGTCAATTTAGTTAGTCTCTCTCAAAGTATTATTGTTACTACCCGGTTTTCATAAATTTGACTGTAACAGTCCCCACCAAAGCAAGTAAATAATTGAGAACTCAGAAAGCTTCACACAGAAGACCATATAACTATATAAATACATTTCCAAACATCCAGATCATGATTAAGACACTCTAGCATCAAGAACCCGAAGTGCTTATATGTACACATTGGGAGTGGTTCCACCTCTACAAACATACAAGCATCAACCCATCAGTAGGACCAAATTAGCTCAAATACTATTTTGGTCCAGACCTTTCTCCGTGGGAAGTGCACAGTTAACCACTAATAAGACATGTATTTACTTTTAAGTCACTGTTTAAAATGTCTTTAGTCTTTAGCCACTGCTTTAATAAACTTTACCCGCCCGAACGAAAATACCCTTCTGCTCATAAAGTTCAGGACCAAGTGTCCTTAACTTATGAGCTTGTTACGGTAAGTTCAGGACTAGCTGTCCTTAATTTATGAGCTTGTAAGTTTAAGTTTAGGACTACTTGTCCTTAACTTTTGAACTTGTAACTCTAAATTCAGGACTACATGTCCTTAACTTCTGTGCTTGGAACTCGAAGTTCAGGACTACATATCCTTAATTTTTGTGGTTAAGGACCAAGTGTCCTTAATTTTTGAACTTCCAATTCTAAGTTCAGGACCAAGTGTCCTTAACTTATAAGCTTGTTATTATAAGTTCAGGACTAACTGTCCTTAATTTATGAGCTTGTACGTCTAAGGTAAGGACTACCTGTCCTTAGTTTTTGAGCTTGTAACTCTAAATCCAGGACTACATGTCCTTAACTTTTGAACTTGTAACTCTAAGTTCAGGACTACTTGTCCTTAATTTCTGTGCTTGTAACTATAAGTTAAGGACCAAATCCTTTCAACAACACATGCATCAACAAGAATCAGAAACCCAATTCAGCATTGAATCCATACTTAAAATTGAAGGCAAAAACCGAATAAAGGTGGCAATCACACGAAACAAGACAAAGCTGACCCTCGTTAGAAAAACAGCAAGATATCATTTTTCATCTTCGTAACTGTTCAAAGTCATCAAATTCACAAGAATCAAAAAACCCAATCCAACATTTTTATCACAAACAACATATGCATCCAATAAAACATGTCTCTGCATCGAACTTGAGAGAGAGAAGCGAGGGTTTGGGAAGAAAAGCAATGGAAGAAAGGGTAAAAATGTCTTTTCATATTAATTTTAATAGAGTAGTGGCTATTTTTGCTCAACATTAGAATTGCTGGATAAAAAATAAATACCACCTTAAATAGTGGCTACCCCACGCCATTTTTACTCTAAATTCATCAGCACAGCCACTGCCACATCTCTGCTCCTACAGCAATCACAACCGCCGCTCATTAACCTACTTGCACAAGATAACTCCCCCCTCCCCCCCCCCCCCCCCCAAAAAAAACATACACACACACAGAGCCACCATAACCACCGTCACGAGAACCATGCTATTTACGACACTACCACAGCCATTGCTAGTGCCACTGCCTCAGCTGTTTGCTCCTCCTTTTGGCAGCATTTACTCGTTTCCTTTCGCAGTCTCTACATCAACATGCGTTGTCTTCTCAGCATCTGAAATTGTAGATTATTTTTACTGCTCTATTCATTGCATGCATTAGTTTATTCAGTTGAATTATTCTTATCCTTCAAATTGTTGCCGCTGCTCAGCAAGCTACTATACCCTTCCTTTCTCAAAATATCACCTAGTATAAAAGTTGTTATGGTGCCAGGCAAAAGTAACCACTCCTCTTTCACCTGATTTTTCAAAGAAACACGTGCAGTCAGGCAGATGTAACCCCATGTTTTGAAATTGAAACAAGCAAAATATTGTAAATGAATTTAATAGACTTACGTTGATTACACCACATTTTAAGTCGAGCAACGCCAGTGCCCTTCCATATGGGTGCTCTGAAGAGAATTCAACTGCTGTCATAAAATCATCTTGATTTCTTCGCTTTGCACAATGCTTGTGCTCATAATCCAATCTCTGACCAGGGAAGAATTTTACCTGTGAAATGAGTATGGAAAGTGTAAAGTCATGGAGAGCATAGACGATGCAAACTTGTGAGATCCTCAAAACTACAATCAAAAGAAATAATTAGAAGCTATGCATTATCCATCTTCCTATCCTCTCTTTTCGTTAGTCCTACATAGCAGAAAACCATTGAACACCCGCCTCCCCTCCCCTCCTCACCAACTTCCACCTGCCAATTGGATTCACTTCTTTCTCTCTAAACCTTAATTGCGCCTCTTCTCTTTCTCTAAGTTAAGAACCACTGACCCATTTCTATCTCCTGTCAAATAAGCAATTCATTATCATGCTTTGACGAAGTGAGTGAGAACAGATTTAATCCAAAACCAAGATTATCTTCAACTATGGTTTTTTGCTTCTTTCTAGTTTATTAAACCGTATCCCCTCTGTGCTACTTCCTTAAGTTCTTTTCTTATTTTCCCTTGGTTTTTTTTTTTTGGTTGATTCTAATTCCTTAGATTGCTCATTGCTGAACATTCATGGTGCATGCTAATGCTTTGTTATTTATTTACATAATTTAAAGTTGTGGAGATAAGGTAGATTTCTCATTTTTCTTCCAAACAAATTTTCATAAAGCAAGATGAGAAAAAAGCAAAACAAGGAGCTATTCTTATAAAATTCTCAACATAAAGGAAAATAGGCAATCTCAGGAGTACTAACCACCACCTCCAATTCCTAATGATTGAGGAGACTTCAAACACAATCTTAATTCTTCAGAAGACGACAACGACCACACAAGGTATAAGTTTTTTAGGTCTTTCATTGATTTTTGGCGACTGGAAGTTTTGTGCACCTAATTTTGACACAATCAAATCTGACAAAGGCTGCTCATATTAAGCTTTTGAAGTTTGGACAGTACAGCTGGAAGCAAAATAGTATGATATTGACTGGAGTAAGTCTAAATAGAAGAACTCAGATGTAGCAAAACTGTATTCCCATAAAAATCAATGAGAAATGTTTTGAATGAATGTATAAGGAACAACACATAGTGCTTATCCGCAAGAAGTATTCCTAAAATCTGATGGAAAATATCAATCATTCAGTCGATGAGTGAAATTAAAGAGTGATAAGTGAAAATCATAGGCATTTAATGCGCATGTTTACCAATCTATCCTGTTTTAAGAAGAAAAAATTTGTAAGGTGTAGTGGATGAATACTCACAATCCTGGAACCACCAACCAACTCCAAAAGGTAACCTTCATCACCACTGCAAGTTTGAAGTTGGAGGGACCAGTGGGAATCTAACAGCAACCACTCTTTCCCGACTAACTCCGCAAGAGAATGCGTCTCACCAGACTTGCTGATGCCAATCACCTCCTTTTGCAATGTAGAGTTGCTCAATCTCTTTGATTTCTTGGAGTTCCTGCAGTCAAAACATGAATTTCATGAGAATAGCTCAAGTTCAATACAGCTGACAGTTTCAAACAGCAAGAAGTAAAGGTGACAATAGTCTTTTAACTGTTTTAATTGAAAGTGTTCCATGGAATTGTAGAAGTGGTTAGAACTCTCACTTAAGTCAAAACAAGCACATCCTTCTACGCACATTCAAATATCAGATGGTCCCCTTCCACCAAATCAAACAGTTAGGCTTAATTAAAAACACGAAAAGGATTTACTCCAAGTTTGTTTTAAAGGAACAATAACTTTCTCAATATTTTGATGGTGATGTTAAAGGTTACCGATGTGTTAACTATATGACCACACAAGATGTTACGATTGATTAAAATTTTAATCTTGAATTAGAGGGAAAAGAAAAGTAAAGTAGATATATACACAAACAACATGCAGATTTATGAGCAAGTCAAAAACTAGAACAGCACTAACAACAAAGAATACCAAAAGCTACATACCTCATTTGCAGGCTAATGAGCTCATCACCAGCATCATCAATGACACGAGTCCAATTCTTTGCATATTGAATACTTCCAGGTAGTGGGAAAAAACAAGAAGTTTTTGAGAATGCTCGGGAGCGAACCATGTGAAAAACATATGGTGCTGCAGTAGGTGTTGTAACCGATACAGCTACTCGTATACAGATTGGTTCCAGTACTTTTATTTTAGTGCTTGGCACAACTTCCAACCATTTTTCCATTGTGAGTTTCGAAGCTGGGCAAATCAAATCTTCTAAAGAGAAGGCAGTAGAACCCAGAACTTCACCAGATTTTGAAATCGGCAAACCATGAGATGATTGGGACATGAGTTCTAATAGAAGATGGCCACTAGGTTCACATTGGAAATAAGCAACCTGCTTTTCTCCACTCTCAGAGAAAATAGTAAGTTTCTTTTTTGCATTAAAGATCCTATCAGGCTGTGTCTTGCTAAAAGAAACAAAGAAGCATCCCTTTTGACCTTCGGGTAAGTTTCTTATGCCTATGATCTCCAACATGACCTGCAAAAGAAATTGCTAGAAGTTACAAACTTTTGAACATCACATAGTCCAAAGCTAAAATCAGATTAACAGATGATAACTAGATAAGGTATGGATGATGAAGAACCGAAGAAATGGCAATAGTTCTGTCGAAGGCTCGAAGATTGAGACAGAAGAAAAGGAGGCTTCTGTTCTATTTTTGGCGATCAAGCGGTCTAGGTTACACAAAAATGATTTAACCCAATTCCAAGCTAACAAAATACTATAAAGGACAGCAGTCTTAAATTTCCTAATCAAGGTTAAAGTTTTAATCAAATAATCTATGCCCGATTAAAGTGGCTCGGAAGTAGTGGTTCCCCTATCATCTCTAACTTTCCCTGCACACCGATTGATGGAAACAACTCAATTTTATATGGTCATCACATACTCCAGATCCCCTTTTTGCACTATTTTTTAAGATATAAAGCTGGTAATGAATTTCATTGGATGTATATACAAAATTATATCAACAATCCAACAAATAAAACAAAAACAGAACAGGCTTTAGAAACACTAGAAAGATTCAGAAAATTACTTCAAGAACTTTCATCTCTGGAAGATGAATTATCTTCTGATCTGCATGGAATGTATCTGCCTTCTTGCTCATGGAATTGGAAGGATAAGGACAAATTCTAAGAGGAGATGGTGCATTTCCTCTATACATTGCACCTGCTCTCCAATATCTTAAACCATACATTTCCTCCCATAGCTTTGTAGTTCCAGAAAACCCAGTGTCCAGCTTCATCCCTTTTGTTCTGTCTGAATCAGTATCGTCATGATCTAACACCTTACCCATAATATCAACAAGGTCTTTACAATAAGAAATCGGATGTAACTGGTGAGTGTGCCAGATAAGGTCAATGTCATAAGTCGGAACAGAGAAGCTCTTGATTGATCTTTCTCTGTTTCTCCGGATTAAGTGTAAGAAACCCTTGTATCGAGCCACAGCTCCTTCAAGATAGAGCTCGTTGTTCATGTGGGGTCTAGACACCTGGAAGAAAGATATGATATAAGACAGCAAATGATACATACTATACTAGCATGTCTGAACAGTGTGGTATTAATAAAAAGTTTAAGAAAACGTGCTAACTTATAGGCCACTCCTAATAATGCAAAAGATATAAAGACCAAATAGCCACATCACCATCCACAATAATTTGCAAGAGATAGTTGAAGTTTGCTACTTCGCTTCTCTACCTCTTTTATATATGACAAGGATGAGCAGGCAGGCAGGAGAAATGATCCCTCTACCTCACATTTCAGGTTTTTCCTTATTTATCTGTTTCATAATTGTCCCTTTCAGAATTGTCCTAGATAGTTGATCTTTGCTACTTCGCTTCTCTATCTCCTTTATATATGACAAGGATGAGCAGGCAGGCAGGAGAAATGATCCCTCTACCTCCCATTTCAGGTTTTTCCTTATTTATCCCTTTCAGAATTGTCTTATATCATTCTGTTTATAAAGTTTGTCACGTACCATTGATTGTCAAGCACTCAAGCATTACATTCAAATAAGACTTGTAACAAAAATTAAAGTTTGTGATTTTTATAAAACTGAATTTTGCTAATTGTTTGGCCTGTGATTTACTTAAAATGAAGTGTTAGCATCCTCTTGCTCACCTGGTAGAAGAAAGGGCTTTGCCTTTTAACAGCAGAGACTAAATCATAGTTACTGCACTTTTCAGATTCTAGAATTTGTACAGGGATATTATCTGAAAGAGCTCTTTCTGACTCCAAGTCATAGGGTTCATTTGGATACGAGTGCTTCCATATTTCTTCCGTTTCCCTATTTGATATTCCTTTCAAAGAAGATACAACATTATGGTTGTCAAGAAGTCTCCCATATAATTGCTCGCAGTCAGTCTTGTATCTAACCTGGAAAGGTAGAATAACCATTTCACGTGTCAATAAAAGCAATCAGTCACAAAGGTATAATTGAAAACAAATGTTTCAACTGTTCAGAAGCTTACAGGATTGAGTCTGTGACAATGCCAAACCCATTCACAATCAAGGGGAATGACCAAAGGTCCTTCAAAGAAGGGGGACTCAGAGTGTTTTGCCAATAACGGTAGCCAACACGAATAATACCTGAAATGGAGATTTTCATTGCAAGTTTTCCAAATAAAGAAAACTGAAATACATGAATCAAGGTCAAATCCCCCAAGATAACAGAAACAATCTCAAGTCTTTTTCAAGGATCACGAAACATAATAGTATAATACACGACATGAGCGAGAAGCCAAAGAAAATAAAATCTGAATCAGTATCTAGCACTGAATATTATACTTAAACCAATGCAATATTAATTGCCAGTATCACCCTAAGACCAGAAGACACGATAAAATGTCGAATTAAGAAAGCATTCTCAACAAGACATCATAGCTAAGTGAACTGGGCGGAGAACCATGAGGTCTCAGGTTCAAATCCCAGTAGCGGCAAAAAACCACTAGGTGATTTTTCTAATTTGCCTAAACCTTGGTAGGCAGAGTACTTACAGCTTGTTTGGATGGTTGTTATGTATCGCTTCATAATGTATCGTATAGTATTGTATTGTATTGTATTGTAATGTAGTGTATCGTTTTGATGTATAATATGTTTGGATAGGTTGTATAGTTTTCCGCCGTTTCATGATGTCATGCACAAATAATATGAAGAATAAACTTGCAATATTATAAAGAAAAAGTAAGGTACAACAACAACATACCCAGTGTATTACCACAAGTGGGGTCTGGGGAGGGTAATATGTACGCAAACCTTACCCCTACCTTGTGAAGGTAGAGAAACTGTTTCCGGAAGAGCCTCGGCTCAATAAAGCAAAAACGCATCAGTTATGGCAAAAAAACTACAGTAAGCGAAATAGTAACAACATCCAGAGGGAGAAAAAAAACACAACGAAGCAAAGGAAACATAAGGTAATAATATCGATCTAAAAATAGGGAACACGAGGATAACACTAGTACTACAGCTATGGAAGAAAGTACAGGTTTGGAAAAGAAATACGCTCGACTACTTACTAACCTACAACCCTAATCCTTGAAAGGGTCATGTCCTCGGTTAGGTGAAGATGTGTCATGTCCTATCTGATCACCTCTCCTCAATATTTCTTCTGCCTACCTCTACCATTCCTAGGACCCACCATAGCCAACATCTCACACCTCCTCACTGGGACATCTGTGCCTCTCCTCTTCACGTGCCTGAACCATCTCAGCCTCGCTTCCCGCATCTTGTCCACCACACAAGCCACTCCCACCTTATCTCGAATATCTTCATTTCTAATCTTATCCCTCCTAGTATGACCACACATCCATCTCAGCATCCTCATCTCCGCAACTTTTAACTTCTGAACATGAGAGGTCTTGACTGGCCAATATTCTGCCACATACAACATGACCGGTCTAACCACTAATCCGTAAAACTTACTTTTAAGTCTTGGTGGCACATTCTTGTCGCACAAAACGCTGGATGCGAGCCTCCACTTCATCCACCCCGCTCCAATAGATGTGTGACATGCTCGTCAATTTCCCTATTTCCTTGGATTATAGATCTAAGATACTTAAAACTTTCTCTCTTAGGTATGACTTGTGTGTCCAGCCTCACTTCGATGTCATTATAAAAAAAAGTAAGGTACGAAGTAAAATTATTATATAAAAAGGTAGGGTAAAACATAAAATAAGATTGTTTAAGAATAAGGAAGGGCATGGTGAGAGAAAAAAATAAGGTAACGACGCGACCATACCAAATTGGTCACGACACTTTTCGTCGTTACGTAACGACACTTTTCGTCGTTACGTAACGACGGATTTAACGATATGATACAATAAAATTTAAGTAACAATCAAAACAAACATTGTATTTAAAGTAATAATAGGATACAATACAACAAGTAACAACCATCCAAACATGCTGATAGTACTTGTGCGGATACGATTTAGCAGGTACCCAATAGAATAGTCAAGTTGCGTGCAAGCTGGGCGGACACCACCGTTATAATAAAAAAATATCATAGCTAAGTGAACAATTGCAACAGACGTCACATTTCAAAATTGGGGATTACCTATAAATAGCCATATCCAGACCAGGGCCCTCATAGAGCCAACGGTTCCTATCAAGGGTAGCAAGAAACTCAAGATGCAGTTTGGCTGCAGCAACAAGGTCTACATTTATCACAATCTTCTGTGCTTCATCCCACTCCAACTGCTGCTCCATCTCCATGCCTTCTTCGACCACAAGCTATTGGGTTGACAACGCAATTGGTAAATTGCAGAATGATATTCTATAAATTTTAAAAAGATTGGGTATAGAAAAGCCAAGGCAAATCACCAGTTTGGAGAAAGTTAATTCAGAATCGCACAGAAGGAAAAATGCACAATTAGTACTAAGTAATTTGCTTGTTGAACTTACAGAGAAAACAAAAGAAACGATGATCGCCGGACAACTCTATGGAGATAGCGACTCTTTTTTATATTGTGTAGGAGTTTGAGGTTTTCAAAGTCTTTGTGACTCCAAATATAAGTAGATTTTGCCGAGTAATTTCAACGAAAGCTTCGAGTTTGAACATCAATCAATATTTATAGATTAGCATGTGGACGAAGCCGCGAATAAGAGTAGTAGTACGACGAGTTCTAGACTTGATCAAGTCCACCATGCTTTTCTTATGACAAAACTACCCTCTGATAACATGCTTTTTTTTTTTCTTTCGAAAAAGGGTCAAATTTACCCGTCTGGTGTTTGGATTGGCTTATGTTTGGATTGGCTGTTCAAATCAGCTTAAAATGACTTTTTGGCTTATTTGAATGTTTGGATAGATCATAAAATTGCTTTTAAGCCAAATGCTTTTAGGCTGAAATACTCAAAACAAGCTAAAAGTAATAAGTTGGGGTTGTCCAACTTATTACTTTTTGGCTTAAAAGCTTTTTATGTTTGACCAAATAATTTACCCTACTATCCCTTTCATTTTTTCTAAAACCCAAAACTACCCTTCCCTTACAAATTAAATCCTCGTGTCAGTTCTAATCACCATTTTTAATCTTGCCGTTGCTGATGTCATTCTCAAAAATTTGTCAATTTCGTGAATTTCTTAACGTGAAGCAAACAATAGTTTTTTAAACCAATGTTTGATACATTCCAATATTTTGTAAATATTATATTCTTTTAGCTTCTTTTTTGGTTCCATAACATTTATTTTTTGGTCGTTGAATCCTTCCTTTTTTTAATTGGTGTAACTATATTCTAAATCAAATCATTCGATGAGTTTATATATTACCACAGAATTTGAAGTTATGAACGAAAAAACCACTTTTTTGACAAATAATTAATTATTACATGTTATTTAAATGAATATGTTATATTTAGGCAATCAGTTTAAATTGAAAGTGAGTTAAATTATAAATTATAAATTATTTGTATATGTGTCAACTTAGAATAAAATATTATAGTAATCGTCTTCATTATAATGTTAATATTATAATGTTAATAACTTTAAAGATATTGCAGTCATTTTAACAGAAAAAAGTGCTTACCAGCACTTGTTTACAACATTTCAACAACTTTTTTTCAGTTTCAGCACTTTTATCAAAACACGTAACTGCTTATTTATAAAATAAGTTTCAGCACTTAAAAAGTGTTTTTAAGCACTAATGCTTAAAAGCCACTTTTTTTAAGTCAATCCAAACGGGCTCTTTGG
Organism: Nicotiana tomentosiformis; assembly: GCF_000390325.3. Taxonomy (NCBI): domain Eukaryota; kingdom Viridiplantae; phylum Streptophyta; class Magnoliopsida; order Solanales; family Solanaceae; genus Nicotiana; species Nicotiana tomentosiformis. Next base: position 104,806,719 of record NC_090813.1, on the reverse strand, counting down.
AACTACTTTTTGCTTATTTTATTTTGATAAGTATATACTTGGGATCTTTCTTTTTTGTTGCTAATATATATTTTGGGTCTAATATTAACCATGTTTAGGAAAAAAATCTCCTTTCTATCCTTTATCCCTAACAAGCTTCACACTGAGTGTAATTTTAACCTATAGTAAAAGATAGGAAAGCAAATTTAGACCTTTTGTCCTCAAATATTTTGACTTACGGAATCCATCCATTTCAGGCTAGAGTTTTTTAATGGCGGTGAAAATACAAGACGATTTGCTAACAATAAATTGAGTCCTTGATTCATGAAAAATGAATTTTTTTAGCCCATTTAGTCATGCTTCTAAAATCAACTTATTTTGAGAAGTGTTTTTCTCAGAAGTACTTTTCAAAAAAACTATTGTTCGTGAGAAGCATTTTATGTTTGGCTATTTAATTTAAAAAGCACTTTTGAGCAACAATTAATATTTGACCAAACTTTTTCTTTCTACTTCTAAAAAACTGCTTTTGTTCCTACGCAAAAGCACTTTTTTTCTTTTTAAAAGCTTGGCCAAACAGTCTAGTTATGTCTTTGAGGCCATGCAACTTGCAAGCATCTCGAATTCTAGATACACCTGAGTACATATAGAAACATGAACCCTATAGATCTTTGAAACCAATACGCAGAACTTCGGGCAAGTGTAGAAAGCTCTCTCTGTCTTTCAGAAGAGAAAATTCCAACAAGCTATCAGTTACATCTAGGTGAGCAAACAACTTTTTGCTATTTCTACAAAACCAACTATACATAATGCCTTCACTATTGCAACACATGCTATGCATTGTAAACCTGCATGCTGAAGGAGATACATAAATCACCAAAGACATTGCCTATTATTACAAATTTTGAAGCAGATAACTGGTAGCTAGCAATAACAATAAATGGTGGTAAGCAACAGATATGTTGGCAGAGTCGGTACTCATATCACTACTTCCTCTGGTTTTGAATCTTTTTCTTTGTTAGCTTCTTTTTCCAAGTATTCTGCTTCAATTGTCTCCTTCAGAATGAAAAGTCTCTGAATAACAACAGGTTGATTTATCTGCTTGGCTTCCCTAATTTCAGTCTCTTCTTTATTCAGGTTGTACGCGTCAAGCATGATTTTAATCCACTTGTGCAGCTCTTTTGGAGTTCTGCTCCACACAACAAAGAAAATAAGTTTTGAGGTGCGTCATAACCCATGCAAATACCAACTAATTCCTAGATTATCTAAATGAATATCATGAATTCTTCCAACAAGAAAGCGCTAAGCTCTTACGTATAAATAGCATTAGGATCCTTAGCATCATGTTCATGACCAGGACTGAAAGCTGTTGCCAATGCTGAGAATCGCTCTTCAGGATCTGTGATGTTTAGCAAGTACTTAAGCAACTTTATTTCTTTTGGTGCCATACTCCTTAGACTACTTTGTGTAGCCTTGTATAGACGGTGCATTATCTCCTTTACCTACACCCATATGTCAGCATCAGCTCTAGTAAAAATTATCTGGGACTTCAACTGAATAAAAGATTTCCATCAGAGGGAGGGAAATTCGAGTACAAGATAGAACATATTTAACATTTGGGACAGATATGGTTTAAATTACTGAAGTCAAATTGGCCTATATAGTTAAAGAAAAGGAGGAAAACAGAAGAACGTCTAGAATAAGGCTACTGCTAACATTTTCAGGATAAATTGATAAGTGGACTCCACAAATTACTTGTGCAAACACAACCAATGGTTTAGTTAAAACATATTTTCATCTGAAGACATTTTCCAGTTTTTACAATTATATTGAAGTCCTCCCTTTCACCCCCTCCAAATAGAATAAGAAGAAAGCATGAGGACATGGAATTTAATTTAAGACAATTGAAAAACAGTTAAATTTACTTAATTGGAACCAATGGCATCGAATGGCCCAGGAATTATGAGTAGCTTCAGGATGTTCTACACTTTCTAAACTGTATAGTAGTATTCCTCGTTGCAATCGTCATACTACTAATGTTTTTCTTGTATATGAGCTACAGGTTCTAATAAACCATCTACTCCCCACATAGCATGTTACGTGATAATTTCATTGGCACAAAGTTTTGACATGTACATCATATTGGTGTCAAATGTTTTGGAATATAGCACATGGAATGTGTGCCAAAAATCGGAATAGAAGGAGTTTACTATTCAACATAGAAGAATGTCTGCAACTGTACATCTTTTTTTTTTTTTCCAATCAAAATATCCACCATGGTTTTTTTTTGGGGGGGGGGGGGGGGGGGGGGGGTTAGGCTATACCCCAACCTGTATATACATCCATACCATCAATCCTCAAGTCTCCAAAAACGAAAAGCAGTCATATTTTATTTTTCTTTTTTTAAAAGAAATTAAAAACAAGGAAAAATGGAGAACTACTAATAGGAAAATTCAAATAGGGGTATCAAATAGATGGATTGACTTAAGTTGAGGCACATTAAAAGGGGTGAAGTTAATAATCGGGTCATGACCAACACACCCAATGTTTGCTTGGATTAAAATGGATTAAGAAACTAGTCATAATCCAGCTAGTCCAACTCGAGTTTGGGATCGTCACAATTCATGAATCAAACATAGGTTGGATCTCGTCAGGTTTGGATGAGTTAAAACGAATTGAGTCAATAAACGTAACAAGGCCCAACTTAAGTTTGAATACCATATGCTTTTATTGATCAAAATTGACACCCCTAAAGCCCTGATGGGCATACTCCACCAATCCATATATTCCAACATGACAAACAATGATGTAAAACTATTTCAACATCACAATAACCGAAAAAACACATTTCAACAATCTCAAAGTGCTTAAAACAAATATAACCGTATCATAATTTGGTTAGGACGGTTAAATAAGTTGCAACTTAACAGTGCACATCCCGAATTTGACAAGTGCGAGTTCTCTCTATTTCACTAGGGTACAACTTGAATGCACAAACTATAAATTTCCTAGCACATTAATGGATGTGGGAGAAAAAATGAAGTAGGAAAACCATTTATATACGTGCAATATGAAAGAGTCCATCTTCTTGACAAGTTTAAGACACAAAACAAATCCAGAACAGTTTATGGAACATCATCAACATTACAATAATGTCTAGTCCATAACACTGTTTGGACAAATTATAAGTTCCTGAACATATGACGAAATTCAGCATTTCACTTCAAAAAATAGATCAACAAGGAAATCTCTTGTTTGTGAATCAAGTGGAGTAGACTACAAAAGTCCATACCTCATTTCTCATGGTAGAGGATTCTTTTGCTGAAGCCCAAGCACCATTTATCAGCAGGACCAAAGAAGAGTCAAGTTCTTTAGACTTGGCAAGGCTTTTAATCTTCTCACATGATGCATCAATTGATGGAGAGTTCAAGATGTCATCAAATTTGGCCTGGGCGGTATCTAGTGTTCCCACAATCTCCAATGTGTTATCATAAGCACTGACTGCAGACAAGCATCTAGTCCCAAGTCTGGCAATTGCTGCTCATAAAAAGTTCACAAAATATGATAACGTGAAATAACCACTAAATCAATAACATGATCTTTATCATAAAATAAATAAACAAAATGAATGACATGCTCATTAGATACCTCTTAGAACAAACAAGACTTCGAGCTAAGAGGAAAGGGAAAAAAGGACTTATACAGGCTGATCAGTTTTGTGCCTATTGGGGCTTTAAGCCCGAAGTGGATTAAAGCAAGCTCCTTAGTGCAGAAAGGCGCAAATGAGGACAAAAATTAGAAATATATGTTATGCAGAGTCCAAGAAAGCGAAATAAAAATCTGCAATTAAGTGAACTACATAAAGTATGATTCCAATTAATTAAAAAACATCTTAATTTATAATTCTACTGCAAAGAGCAAGTTTAGGTTTCTAATTTAGATTGATACTGGTGACTATCCATCTTATTCTAAATTTCTAACTTCCTAATCTCAGTTCGTAATCACTGACATATTCGTCCATAATGATTCCTTAACAATTGATATTTCATTTCGCCAGCTATACTTATCCTTAGTCTGGCCCTCTTTAGAACAAAGCCCGTCGGCATCGAGACACGCCTTAATAACTTAGTGTGTGCACTGAGCTTCAGGGCTTAAGCGCACCCAGAAACAAGCTTTTAACTAATAATTGGTTGCAAGCCTGACTGCTTTAGCTTGAACAGTATGCCATGAAAATATAGTCCAATTTCATTTTTATAGCAGAAAAGTTCAGAATGCAGCAGCATGCTGCAAAACGATTTTGATTCCCTTGAATTGCAAACATCATATAACTAAGACCAATAGAGCTAAAATAAAATTAATGCCTTAAGTGAAAGACACTTTACCATCCCGCTCCTCCAAGCTATCATAAACTTCTGAAAGCAGAGTCAAATGACGAAAGAATTCACCAGTGAAGTCCTTGCGCCTCTTAGTAACGATTGCATTCAAATCCCTCGGGTTATCTTGTATCTCTTTGAGAAGTTCAGTATGCCTTTCCAGTTCATCATCAATCTGCAAATGGCTCATTCCTGATCAAGAACAACTTGGGAATATCCAAAACTAAAGCCTTTACCGAACTAAAACCACATAAATATTCAAAGCCAAAGCCTTTCCAAAGTAAAACACTGACTTCTCATTTTCAACCATCAACTGAAATATGCATTAAAGGAAATTCAACATACCTTCCTAACTTTTCTAGCCAAGCTAATTAATTTCTCCTTCATTTGAGAATCAGCTTCTGAATCAGCTCGAGTTTGACACCGACTGTAAAATCTATCCCTGTATTTTTTCCATTCTTCTCTAAAAACCAAGTACTTTTTCCATTCTTTTGACTTGGGTTTTTCATTTAGGAATAAATCAATCATTTTATCACAAAACTGAGTAATTGTATATCCCTGAGCAACTTCAACATCACCTTCTCCCTCCACTGAAGTAGCAGCTACACCACTGGCCAATACCTCTAAAAAGGAACCATAAAAAAAATTATAAATCAAGAAAAGTGAAAAAAATAAAAAGATAACAATAAAAGAAAAGATGACAAAGTAGTTACTGGTTAATGGGGTTTTAGTACTAGTTCTAGTTGGTGTTCTTGATGCTGATTTCTTGGAATTCTCTAAGGGCAAAGCCAGAGATTTGGGAGAAACTAAGGGTAATATTACTGCATTGGAAGGTGAAAAGGGGGTGTGAAAGATTGAGAGATTTGTGGTGGCGGAAATTGATGTATCCAAGCTGAGAAAATGGGTCATGCTTCACTATTGGGAGCCGAGACAAAACTCCAACAATGGCTAATTCCTGATTTCTGATTTCCTTTTCTCGTCTCCGGACTAGATAAGTCATGCTTCTGCGACGTCGTATTTACCTTGCACTTGCTAAAACCCTTCTAAAACCCCTTTAGTGTTGTCTTTGTCTTTTAAGGCCCTTCATTTTTCTTTCTTCTTTTTTCTCTTTTCTTTGTGTTTTCGTTAATACAAATAATCAACATTTGGATGAGTACTTACTTCTATTAATGACTGTTGGAATGATTACTTAAAATGGAATTTGTAAGTTTTGAAATGGGAAACTATATAAGTACCAAATTACTACTAATCTACATTGTTTTACCTGTGAAATTTTTTATAAGGGAGAGAATAAATTTTTTTTAAATGTCACTTATCCGGCTGCCTAAGCAAGAATAATTCAACACAAATACGTGATTACCCTTCCATTTCCCAATAAAATCAAATTAGTCATGCATCTTCCATATATAAGTAATCAATTAAAAAAATTTGGCCATCAAGCAGGTAAAATGTAATGTGACATAAACGACCTTAGAGAATCTATAAATTTTCGAAGTAAATATTCTAGGAGGATAATGTAACGATTCGATCAGTCGTTTTGAGCTCTAGCGCGGTCGTTCGGCAGTTTGAGGCCTTGAATAGCTTCACTTTATGTATTATGACTTGCACGTGTGGTCGGTTTCGGTTTTCGCGAAGTTCGGAGTTGATTTGGAAGGATAATTCTCAATTCAGAAGCTTTAAGTTGAAAGACTTTACCAACACTTGACTTTTGAGTAAATCACCTCGGAATTGGTATTTGAAGGTTCCAGTAGGTTCGTATGATGATTTTGGACTTGGGCATATGTTCGGTTTGAGAATCGGATGGTCCAGGAGCGTTTTGACGCTTCTTGTGGAAAGTTGGCATTGTGAAGATTTTAAAATTTTCTAAGTTCGATTTGAAGTAGACTTTGGTGATATCGATATCCATATGGGATTCCGAGACTTGGAATAGGTTCGTATTGTGATTTGTGACTTGTACGTAAAATTTGACGTCATTATGGAATGTCTAAGTGTGATTCGGACGCGTTCAACGAAGTTTGATGTTTGGAAGTTAAAAGAAGAATTTTGATCGTCGATTCATGGTTTTGATATTATTTGTGGTGTTTCGAGCCTTTGGATAAGTTTGAATGAGGTAGTGAAACTTGTTGGTGTGATTGGACGGAGTCCTGGGGGCCTCGGGTGTATTCCGGGATGGTTTCGGACCAAGTTTAGGTGAATTGTTGTTGTTGGTTTGCTGGTTCTGATTTTGTTCTTTGCGAAAGCGTAGGGAAGCTCGCGTTCGCGAAGAAGGATTTGGAGTTAGTGGAGATCTATTCTTCGTGTTCGCGATTGAGGTCTCGTGTGTATGGTCAGTAATGCTTCGCGTTCGCTATGCCAGGTTCGCGTTCGCGGTGACTTGGCCTTCGCATTCGCGTAGGCGATGCCACATTTGCGAACCGAAGCCTGGTAAAGCTTTGCGTTCGCAAGTCCTTTCTTGCATTCTCTAGAGGAATTGGGGAGCAGAAGATGATTGTGCTCCGCGAACGCGATGGACTTGCCGCGTTCGCGAAGAAGGGTCGACTGGGCAGTGTATAATTTTGCAAAAATGGATTTTTGGTTCATTTTATCTCAATTCTTCCATGGGAGCCGAGCTTGGGGCGATTTTGAAGTGTCATTCCATCATCCATCATGTGGTAAGTGAATTCCTGCACATTGTGAGCTAAATACATAAGTTATATATGGATTTAAACATGAAAATTTGTAGAAATTATGGAACTTTTGAAGAAAACCTAGAAATTGAATTTTTGGATTTTGAACACGAAATTGGACATAGAATTAGGAATAAATTACATATTTGAGTTCGTGGTGTTATGAGTAATGTTTATCCTTGAAAAGTTTCGGAATCAGGGCACGTGGGCTGGGGGTTAACTTTGTTGACTTTTCGAGCGGAGTTAGAAATTATTATAAATTATTAAATTAAGAGTATTGGAGTATATTTTAATTTGTTTGCACGTTGTTTAATTAGTTTTGGATCGTTTGGCATTGAATTGAGGTGTTGGAGAGGCATTAGAGCCAGTTATGGAATTTTAGAGTGAGGTAAGTCTCGTGTCTAACCTTGTGAGGGGAAAATTACCCCATAGGTGATGTATTTTGTTATGTGCTACTTGTTGTGAGGTCTACGTACGCACAAGGTGACGAGAGTCCGTACGTAGCTAAAATCATGCTTACGTCCGAGTAGACTTAGGACTCTATCATGTGATATTTGTATTACTTGCACTCAACTTATTAGTTTAATTACCTAAACCTGTGAATATAATTTGATTAGAGCTCATGCTGGGTCGAATCTTGATACCTTAAGTTGTTTGGCGGGATATCCGGTTGCTGGTAATGAGCGGAGTTGCCTTTACTACATTTCAACTGTTAGGCGCAGCATATCGGTGGTGGCAAATCTATGAAGAGGGTAGACCAGCCGATGCAACACCACCAACTTGGGCTCCATTTTCGGAAATGTTCTTGAAAGAGTTTGTTCCCCAGACTCTCAGAGATGTGTGGCGCACAGAGTTTGAACGGTTGCGTCAAGGCACTATGACAGTGTCAGAATATGCTATTAGGTTCAGCGAGTTAGCTCGTCATACACCTATCTTGGTTCCTACAATCAGAGAGCGGGTCTGCAGATTCATTGAGGGCTCGATTATGATATTAAAATTTGCATGGCTCGAGAGTTGCAAACTGATACTCCATTTAAACAAGTAGTGGAGATTGCAAGTAAGATTGAGGGTGTTTTAGGAGAGGAAAGGAAGTCTAAGGAGACCAAAAGGTCTCGAAGATCTGGAGGGTTCAATGGATTTTACTCTTCAGCTAGGACCCATTATAGCGGAGGCTCGAGCAGTCGGCCAGCTCAGTCCGCACATCAGATTACTCGGAGTGCTCCAATAAGTTCTTATGTACCACCGGCATGAGATCTTATAATGATTATTTCAATTATCTGGCACAGACTCCGTACGAGCAACCGCGACCTCAGAGGGGTTGTTATGAGTGTGGTGATACTAGGCACATCATGAGAGATTGTCCCAGTCTTGGGAGGGGTGGATTTTATCAGAGCACTCCAGCTACAAGCTTTATTCTAGTTAATACTCCACGTGCACAGTCCGTTAGAGGTGGAGGACAGGCGGGTAGTGGGCGCCTAAGAGGTGGAGGCCCGACCCGTTGATATAATCGCTATGATTTGGCTAAGGCCGATACACCGGATGGTGTCGTTACAAGTACGATCCTGATTGGTTATAAACGAATATTTTCCCTTAATTTGATTCGGTTCTGAATATTGAGGTGAGTCCTCCTATTATGCTCCGCTTATGGGTGAGCTTCGTAATTTTATGACCCGCTTATATGTTTATCCCTGTTGGGAGATTTGAAGATGTGAGATCGTATCTGTCATTTTTATTTTTGTACACCATTGAGGGCTATAAGTCCAAAAGTAACTTTTATTATTCATTATAGTGGGTTTAATGTGTTTCGAAATAATTGATTCCAATTTTATGAATTATATGTCCTACCGATATGAGGGTTCATTATGTGTTATGAAAAATGTTTACGAAATTTATTGAAAAGAAGAAAGAAAGAAAATTGAAATTTCAGTTGGTACAATGTGCAAAATACTTCTGATTCAGAATTGAGGACGAGATCCTCTCATTTTTATATGATGTGAAATATTTAAATTGGGCTACGAGCCGCGATGTAAGTTATATAAGGACGAGGTCCTTGTGAAAATTTTATGAGTTTAAATTCTCCTTTTGTGAAATTAAAATTTGTACTATAGTATTAATATGGAGACATGCCTCTTAGGCTTATTTGATAATTCTTTTATGTGTTTCTGTGCATATTTATCCATAATTGTGAGAAAATATTGAGTTTTAACCTATGAGGTGAGTGCCCAGGCGGCGTTAAATGTGGCTCGTTAAGTCGGGTAAATAGTTATGAGGTCTTCATGCCTCATATTTTACTGTCAGTGTTGTGAAAATGTGAAACGAGGTTTGGGTTAATATGAGGTTAATTGGCGATGTTGTAATCGATTATGAACAACTATTAATACCAGAAATGTGGTGATAGGCATACATATGATGTACATCATGTCTTGATATCATTATGATAATGCAGTGCTTGTGACGCTGAGATTAGTGTTATTGATATATACATTGTGGTATTTTGTTGGGTTGTGGATGTGTTGTTAGGAATTATTTTGGTGTTACTCTGGCAGGTGGATAGGCCCAATTACAGGGGAGACTCTGCCGAAATTTCTGAAAAATTTGGGAGTTAGTAAAATTTGGGGGATTGAGACGTGCAAAAGAAGAGATAAGTTATGTTATGTGTTTAAGGGCGAATGATCCTGAGCAGGGGAGAATGTAACACCCCAGAAAATTTTTGAAGCACTTCAACACTATCAAGAAAGTTGATGTGTGCATAGGCACGAGTTGCTATAGCTAGTTGAGACTAATATCGTGCGTTGATGTGAAAATCAGGCCTTTTGAACATGTTAGGAGTGTAAGAAATTGGTTTTAAGATTTATATGTATAGATAAAAGAAATAATCTCAATTGAGATGGTGTTATCGGACCCATGTTAAATTGCAAAACATAGAATCGCACGCTAGTAGGTGTGTAATAATACACTCAGTAATTTAATGTCCTTAGAATAATTCTTAGCACGTTCGAGGATGAACGTTTGTTTAAGAGGTGGAGAATGTAATGACCCGACTTGTCGTTTTAAGAATTAACGTCCCGTTCAGTGACTTAAGGTCTCAAGCAGCTTCGTAATATGTATTATGACCCGCGGGTGTGGTCGAGTTTGATTTTCGGAAGATTCAGAATTAAATTGAAAGAACAATTCATATTTAGAAGCTTAAAATAGAAAGAGTTGACCGGAGAGTTGACTTTTGAGCAATTGACCCCGGAATGGAATTTCGATGATGGCAATAACTTCGTATGATGATTTCGGACTTAGAGGCGTATGTTCGGATTTGGATTTGGAAGTCCGTTGGACAATTCGACGTATTTTGGCGAAAGTTGGAAAATGGAAGATTTTTGGAAAGTCCGATCGAAGGTTGAATTTTTTATAACGAGGTCGAATTTTGATTCCGAAAATTTGAATAGTTGGAAGAGTTGGAAGAGTTCAAAACTCATAATTATGAGTTGGAAGAGTTGAAAACTCATAATTCGATTCGACGTGCGATTCGTAATTTCGGCATTGTTTGACATGGTTTGAAGCCTCGACTAAGTTCGTATTGTATTTTGGGACGTGTTGGTATATTTGGTTGAGGTTCCGAGGGCCTCAGGTGGATTTCGGAAGGTTAACGGATCAATTCGGACATGAAGATAAGCTGCTGGAATTTCTGGGCAGCAACATGAACAGTGATTCGCAAAAAGCGTGAACAGTGATCGCAGAAGCGTGAACAGTACTCGCAGAAGCGGAGGCAGCGCAGAAGCGTGAACAGTGCCTGCATAAGCGTGAACAATGCTCGCAGAAGCAAAACTAGATAGAATCATTAAGGACCAAAATTGGTCATTTTGCCATTTTCGTTTTGGATTTTTGGAGCTTGGATTTGGGTGATTCTGGAGGGATTTTCACAAGCTTGGTTGGGGTAAGTGTTCTATATCCTAAAGTGTTTATATTTCATGAATCCATGAAAATTATGTCGGCCTTCGAGAGGCGAGCCCCGCGTTGACTTTTGTTGACTTTTTGGAATAAAATTTTTAAGTCGACGTATTATTATCCGGAATTGTTTCTGATGAATTCTAATGAAGTTATGCAATTAATTTAGATAGATTTGAGCTGTACGGAGGTCAATTCAAGCAAGAAGGCGATTTTGGAATATCGGCATAACTTAAAAAAGGTAAGTGTCTTGCTTAACCTCGAGTGGGGGAATTACCCCTTAGGCATCGAGCCTTATGTGCCATTTGTGAAATGTGAAAAGCCGTGTACGCGAGGTGACGAGTACGTACTCAGGCTTATATATGCAAAATTCATTGAGTTAAAGTCTTGGGCAAATTGTATAGTAATTTGGATAATTGTTAGTATTTGTTAAATCGTCTATTTGCCATGCCTAAATCCTTGTTGTTGAATTTATGTTTACATGACAATTTGGTGTGATTGTTACTTGAAAAATTATGTAATTTCGTGATTATTGTTGGTTTGATATTTATTGGAATTTAATTCCAATATGAATTTTCCCTATGCAAATAATTAATTTAAGCAAGTTTAAAAAGAAGTGTTAATATAATTATCTAAATTTGGGTTAATGAAGGCTTGCTTTATGCTGAGTAATTTCTATCTCTGTTGATTATTTTGGGGTGTTATACACATTATGTGGAGCCTTCGGCTATTTGTTGTGAAATTAATTGACTTGGTTGTATCTTTGGAATTTTGGTTGTGGCCATTGGGCAAATTGTGATATGAATTGATTTTGTATGTTGCCGTGATAATTTTCTGTGTAAATTGTTGTGTTGTGTGAGTTATTATTTTGAGGAGATAAGGGCGGCATTTCACCATTGATATTATGTGGGTATAAGGGTGGCATTTCAGTATTGTTGTGTTTGTTGGAATATTGTCTGGGAGGAGTGATAAGGCCTAAGGGTGACTATAGGATCGATAAGGGTGGCTATTGATATTGTCAGGGCGGAGGGATAAAGGTGGCTATTTGATAGATAAGGGTGGCTATTGTCAGGGATGATATGTGATGATGTGGAGTCGTGGTGTTGGTGATTTTCATGTGATGTTATGATTTTCTTATGTTTATTTTTATACCTTGTGCAATTTGTCTTGTTGTTGGTAAATTGATAACAATCTGATTTATGTTGAAATTGAGAGCATGTGGCTATTGTCAGGAGGATTATAAAATGAAGTGTGGGCACGAGGTGCCGTGAATAAATAATGAGGATATTGGCACATGAATTGTCCGTGCAGTTGTGATATGAAATGTGAGCACGAGGTGCTGTGAGTAAAAGATAATGATATTTGGCACGTGAATTGTCCGTGCAGATGTGATATGAAATGAGGGCACGAGGTGCCGGGAAAATATGATGATTTAATTATGGGCACGAAGTGCCATGGAACTATATGAAAATGGGCCGAGACCCGTATTTTTAAAATTATGAAATGAGGTGTCACGGGGTGACTTCTTAATTGAAATAATTATATTCAAAATATTTATTTGGAAGGATTTTTATTTAGAAAGTATTATATGAAAGAATTGTTATTGAAAGATATTATTTGAGGAAATTATATTGGAAGAGATTTATTGAAAGAATTATATTTAGAAGATAATTATTTGAGAAAATTATATATGAAAAAGAATTATTTGGAAGAATTATATGTGAAAGACATTTATTTGAAGGACTTGATTTAATTGGGTGTAATTGTATTTATTAATTGTTGAGCGATATTTATGGTATTCTTGTTGTCTTGATGTGCATATCACTAGTTTTTTAATCTTGCCCTTATTGTTATCTGTTTCCTATTATTTTGTATATTATATTGCACATGCTATTAGACTAGTGAGTGTCTTGACTGTACGTCGTCTCTACTCCACTGAGGTTAGTCTTGATACTTACTGGGTACCGACCGTGGTGTACCCATACTACACTTCTGCACATTTTTGTGCAGAGCCAAGTATTGGAGATATCAGACTTGAGCAGAGTTAAAGAGGGATCGTAAGGATTCAAGGTAGAGCTGCTTGGTCGTCGCAGTCCCTTGGAGTATTTTCATTTCATTGTACTGTTAATTTTAATCAAATAATATTGTATATTCGGTCCTCGTGATCATTCCATGTATTCAGTTAGAGTTCGTGACTCAGTACTACCAGTCTTGGAAGGTTATATATTCATATTTGTTCCGCTATTAGATTTGATTACTTATTTAATTCAAATAAAAAAAAATCGCTTCAAAATGTAATTGAAATCGGCTTACCTAATCTTAGAGACTAGGTGCCATCACGAAACCTGTGGTGGGATTTTGGGTCGTGACAGTTTTTGCGTTTTATGAACAAAAAACTAGAATTCCACCCAATTCCCATATTTTCATGTGCTATAGCCCACACCTTCCTAGTGGGCCAAGCCCCCAGACCCGGATCGCCTAAAAATTTTTCGGGCCATCAAATACGACCTAAGGAACCATAGTCACCGCCCCGCCATGATCGTTCCTCGTTTTTTGTATTTTAAGGCCAAAAAACTAGAATTTCGCCCGATTCCCATATTTTCGTGTGCTATCGCCCACGCCTTCCGAGTGGGCCTGGCCCCCCCGGACCCCAATCGCCTAAAAATTTTCTGGGCCATCAAATGCGAACTAAGGTACCATAGTCACCGCCCCGCCATGACCGTTCTTCATTTTTTTGTGTTTTACGGCCAAACAACTAGAATTCCGCCCGATTCCCATATTTTCATTTGCTATAGCCCACGCCTTCCGAGTGGGCCCGGACCCCCTGGACCTGGATCGCCTAAAATTTTTTCGGGCCATCAAATATGACCTAAGGAACCATAGTCACCGCCCCGCTATGACCTTTCCTCGTTGTTTATCGTTTTACGGCTAAAATACTAGAATTGCGCCCGATTCTCATATTTTCGTGTGTTATAGCCCACGCCTTCCGAGTGAGCCCGAACCCCAGGACCCCTATCGCCTAAAACTTTTCCAGGCCATCCAATACGACCTAAGGAACCATAGTAACCGCCCCGCCATGACTATTCCTCATGTTTTTGCGTTTTACGGCCAAAAAACTAGAATTTCGCCCAATTACCATATTTTCGTGTGCCGCCTTCCAAGTGGGTCGGGCCCCTCCAGACCCCGATAGCCTTAAATTTTTTCGGGCCATCAAATACGACATAAGGAACCATACTCACCGACCCGCCATGACCGTTCCTCACTTTTTTGCGTTTTCCGGCCAAAAAACTCGAATTCCGTCTGATTCCTATATTTTCGTGTGTTATAGCCCACGCCTTTCGAGTGGGCCCGCCCCCGGACCCGGATCGCCTAAATTTTTTTTGGGCCATAGAATACGACCTAAGGAACCATAGTCGCTGCCCCGCCATGATCATTCCTCGTTTTTTTGCATTTTATGGCTAAAAAACTAGAATTTTGCCCGATTCCCATATTTTTGTGTGCTATAGCCCACGCCTTCCGAGTGGGCCCGACCCCCCAGACCCGGATCGCCTAAAATTTTTTCGGGCCATCGAATATGACCTAAGGAACCATAGTCGCCTCCCCGCCATGATCGTTTCTTGTTTTTTGCGTTTTACGGCCAAAAAACTGGAATTCTGCCCGATTCCCATATTTTTGTGTGCATAGTCCACGCCTTCCGAGTAGGCCGGGCCCCCCGGACATGGATCGCCTAATATTTTTTTGGGCCATAAAATACGACCTAAAGAACTATAGTCACCGCCCTGCCATGACCGTTCCTCTTTTTTTTGCGTTTTGCGGCAAAAAAACTAGAATTCCGCCCGATTCCCATATTTTCGTGTGCTATAGCCCACGCCTTCCGAGTGGGCCCGGGCCCTCCGGACCTGGATCGCCAAAGATTTTTCTGGGCTATCAAATAGGACCTAAGGAACCATAGTCACTGCCCCGCCATGACCGTTACTCGTTATTGTGCGTTTTACGGCCAAAAAACTAGAATTCCGCCCGGTTCTCATATTTTCGTGTGCTATAGCCCACGCCTTCCCAGTGGGCAGGGCCCCCCGGACCCGGATCGCCTAACACCTTTTCGGGCCATCAAATACGACATAAGAAATCATAGTCACCGCCACACCATGACCTTTCATAGTTTTATTTCCGTTTTACGGCCAAAAAACTAGAATTTCGCCCGATTCCCATATTTTCGTGTGCTATAGCCCACACCTTCCGAGTGGGCGCGGACCCCCTAGACCCCGATCGCCTAAAATTTTTACGGGCCATCAAATTTGACCTAAGGAACCATAGTCACCGGTCCACCATGACCGTTCCTCTATTTTTATTATGTTTTACGGCAAAAAAACTAGAATTCCGTCCGATTACCATATTTTCGAGTGCTATAGCTCACGCCTTCCGAGTGGGCCCGGGCCCCCCGGAACCCGATCGCCTAAAATTTTTTCGGGCCATCAAATACGACCTAAGGAACCATAGTCACTGCCCCGCCATGACCGTTCCTCGTTTTTTTATGTTTTACGGCCAAACAAACTAGAATTCCGCCCGATTACCATATTTTCGTATGCTATAGCCCACGCCTTCCGAGTGGGCCCGTACCCTTGGACCCCGATCTCCTAAAATTCATTTGGGCCATCAAATACGACCTAAGGCACCACAATCACCGCCCCGCCATAATCGTTCCTCATTTTTTGTATTTTATGAACAAACAACTAGAATTCTTCCCGATTCCCATATTTTCGTATGCTATAGCCCACGCCTTCCCAGTGGGCAGGGCCACTCGGACCTGGATCGCCTAAATTTTTTTCGGGCCATCAAATACGACATAAGGAACCATAGTCACCGCCACACCATGACCTTTCATAGTTTTATTTCCGTTTTACGGCCAAAAAACTAGAATTCCGTCCGATTCCCATATTTTCGTGTGCTATAGCCCACGCCTTCCGAGTGGGCCCGAACGCCCGGACCCCGATCGCCTAAAATTTTGCCGGGCAATCAAATACGACCTAAGGAACCATAGTCACCACACCGCCATGACCTGTCCTCGTTTTTTTGCATTTTACGGCCAAAAAACTAGAATTCCGTCCGATTCTCATATTTTCGTGTGTTATAGCCCACGTCTTCCGAATAGGCCCGTACCCCGATCGTCTAAAATTTTTCCAGGCCATCAAATACGACCTAAGGAACTATAGTCACCGCCTCGCCATGACCTTTATTCGTTGTTTTTCCGTTTTACGGCACGATTCTCATATTTTCGTGTGTGCCCACGCCGTTTGAGTGGGCCCGGACCCCGATCGCCTAAAATTTTTACGGGCCATCAAATTCGACCTAAGGAACCATAGTCACCGCTCCACCATGACCGTTACTCTATTTTTATTATGTTTTATGGCAAAAAAACTAGAATTCCGTCCGATTACCATATTTTCGAGTGCTATAGCTCACGCCTTCCGAGTGGGCCTGCCCCCCGGACCCGGATCGCCTAAATTTTTTTCGGGGCATAGAATACGACCTAAGGAACCATATTTGCGGCCCCGCCATTGTCGTTCCTCATTTTTTGCGTTTTACTCCCAAAAAACTCGAATTCCGCACTATTCCCATATTTTTGTGTGCTATAGCCCACGCCTTCCGTGTGGGCCCCGGCCCCCGGACCCGAATCGCCTAAAATTTTTCCAGGCCATCGAATAACTAAGGAACCATAGTCACCACCCTCCATGATCGTTTCTCATTTTTTATGTTTTACGTCAAAAAAACTAAAATTCCGCTCGATTCCCATATTTTTGTGTGCATAGTCCACGCCTTCCGAGTGGGTCGGGACCCATGGACTCGAATCGCCTAAATTTTTTTCGGGCCATCAAATACGACCTTAAGAACCATAGTCATCGCCTTACTATGACCGTTCCTCTTTATTTGTGTTTTACGGCCAAAAAACTAGAATTCCGCCTGATTCCCATATTTTCGTGTGCTATAGCCCACACCTTCCGAGTGGGCCCGGGCCCTCCGGACCTGGATCGCCTAAGATTTTTCTAGGCCATTAAATAAGACCTAAGGAAACATAGTCACCGCCCCGCCAAGACCATTCCTTGTTATTTTGCGTTTTACGGCCAAAAACTAGAATTCCGCCCGATTCCCATATTTTCGTGTGCTATAGCCAGGCCTTCCGAGTGGGCCTGGCCCCTCGGACCCCGATTGCCTAATATTTTTTCGGGCCATCAAATACGACCTAAGGTACCATAGTCACCACCCCGCCATGATCGTTCCTCGTCTTTTTGGTGTTTTACGACTAAAAAACTAGAATTCCGCCCGATTCCCATATTTTCGTGTGCTATAGCCAACGCCTTCTCATTAGGCAGGGCCCCCCGGACCCGGATCGCCTAAAACATTTCCGGGCCTTCAAATACGACCTAAGGAACCATATCAACCGCCCCTCCATGACCTTAATTCGTTTTTGTTTGTTTTACGGACCAACATACTAGAATTCCGCCCGATTCCCATATTTTCGTGTGCTAGCTCACGCCTTCCGAGTAGGCCCGGACCCTCGGACCCCGATCGCCTAAAATTTTTTCGAGCCATCAAATACGACCTAAGGAACCATAGCCATCGCCCCGGCATGACCGTTCCTCGTGTTTTTGCATTTTTCGCCCCAAAACCTAGAGTTCGCCCGATTCCCATAATTTCGTGTGCTATAGCCCACGCCTTCCGAGTGGGCCCGTCCCCAGATCCGGATTGCCAAAACTTTTTTCATGTAATAGAATACGACCTAAGGAACCATAGTCGCCGCCCTGCCATGACCGTTCCTCCTTTTTTTGTATTTTACGGCCAAAAAACTAGAATTTCGCCCGATTCCCATATTTTTGTGTGCTATAGCCTAGGCCTTCCGAGTGGCCTGGCCCCCCCAGACCCTGATTGCCTAAAATTTTTTCGGGCTATCAAATAAGACCTAAGGTACCATAGTCACTGCCTTTCCATGATTGTTCCTCGTTGTTTTGTGTTTTACCGCAAAAAAATAGAATTCTGACCAATTCCCATATTTTCGTGTGCTATAGCCCACGCCTTCTGAGTGGGCCCACCCCCGGACCCGGATTGCCTAAAATTTTTTTGGGCCATAGAATACGACCTAAGGAACCATAGTCTCTGCCCCCGCCATCATCGTTTCACATGTTTTGCATTTTACGGCCAAATAACTAGAATTCATCGCGATTCCCATATTTTCCTGTGCTATAGCACACGCTTTCCCAGTGGGCAGGGCCACTCGGACCTGGATCGCCTAAAAATATTCCGGGCCATCAAATACAACCTAAGGAACCATAGTTACCATCCCTCCATTATCTTTCCTCATTAATTTCCGTTTTGCGGCCAAAAAACTAGAATTTCGCCCGATTCCCATATTTTCGTGTGCTATAGCCCACGCCTTCAGAGTGGGCCCGGACGCCGGGACCCCGATCGCCTAAAATTTTTTCGAGCCATCAAATACGACCTAAGGAACCATAGTCGCCATCCCTCCATGACCGTTCCTCTTTTTGTTTTTGCGTTTTACGGCCAAAAAACTAGAATTCCCCCCGATTCCCATATTTTCGTGTGCATAGTCCACGCCTTCCGAGTGGGTCGGGCCCCCCGAACTCGGATCGCCTAAAATTTTTTCGGGCCATCGAATACAACCTAAATAACCATAGT
This sequence comes from Nicotiana tomentosiformis, assembly GCF_000390325.3. Taxonomy (NCBI): domain Eukaryota; kingdom Viridiplantae; phylum Streptophyta; class Magnoliopsida; order Solanales; family Solanaceae; genus Nicotiana; species Nicotiana tomentosiformis. The sequence goes on along the minus strand of NC_090813.1, from coordinate 104,788,079 downwards.
CACCACCCTGCCATGACCGTTCCTCTTCTTTTGCATTTTACGGCCAAAAAATTAGAATTCCACCCGATTCCCATATTTTCGTGTGCTATAGCCCACGCCTTCCAAGTGGGGTCGGGCCCTCCGGACCTAGATCACCAAGGATTTTTCTGGGCCATCAAATAGGACCTAAGGAACCATAGTCACCGCCCCGGCATGACCGTTCTTCATTATTTTGCGTTTTACAGCCAAAAAACTAGAATTCCGCCCGATTCCCATATTTTTGTGTGCTATAGCCTAGGCCTTCCGAGTGGGCCCGGGCACCCCGGACCCTGATTGCCTAAAAATTTTCTGGGCCATCAAATATGACCTAAGGTACCATAGTCACCGCCCCGCCATGATCGTTCCTCGTTTGTTTTGTGTTTTACGGCAAAAAAACTAGAATTCTGACCGATTCTCATATTTTCGTGTGCTATAGCCCACGCCTTCCGAGTGGGCCCTCCCCCCGGACCCGGATCGCCTAAAATATTTTCGGGTAATAGAATACGACCTAAGGAACCATAGTCGCCGCCCCCGCCATCATCGTTCCTCGTTTTTTGCATTTTACGGCCAAACAACTTAAATTTCTCCCGATTCCCATATTTTCGTGTGCTATAGCACATGACTTCCCAGTGGACTCAGAAGGCATGGGCTTTAGCACACGAAAATATGGGAATCGGGAGGAATTATAGTTTTTTGGCCGTAAAATGCAAAATAACGAGGAACGGTCATGGCGGGGCGGTGACTATGGTTCCTTAGGTCATATTTGATGGCCTAGAAAATTTTAGGTAATCGAGGTCCGGAGGGCCCGGACCCACTCGGAAGGCGTGGGCTATAGCATACGAAAATATGGGAATCGGGCATAATTCTGGTGTTTTGGCCGTAAAACGCAAAAAAAGAGGAACAGACATGGCGGGGCGGTGACTATGATTCCTTTAGTCGTATTTGATAGCCCAAAAATTTTTTTAGGCGATCCGGTTCTGGGGGCCCCCGGTCCATTCAGAAGGCGTGGGCTATAGCACACGCAAATATGGGAATCGGGCGGAATTATATTTTTTGGCCATAAAACGCAAAATAATAAGGAACGGTCATGGCAGGGCGGTGACTATGGTTCCTTAGGTCGTATTTGATGGCCCGAAAAATTTTAGGCAATCGAGGTTCGGGGGGCCCGGACCCACTCGGAAGGCGTGGGCTATAACACACGAAAAAATGAAAATCGGGCGTAATTCTAGTTTTTTGGCCGTAAAACGCAAACAAACGAGGAACAGTCATTGCAGGGAGGTGACTATGATTCCTTAGGTCCTATTTGATTGCCTGGAATTTTTTTTAGGCGATCCAGTTCTGGGGGGCCCTGGGCCCACTCGAAAGGTGTGGGCTATAGCACGCGAAAATATGGGAATCAGGTGGAATTATAGTTTTTGGGCCGTAAAACGCAAAATAACGGGGAACGGTCATGGCGGGGCGGTGACTATGGTTCCTTAGGTCATATTTGATGGCCCGGAATCTTTTAGGCTATCCGGGTCCGGGGGACCCTGCCCACTAGGAAGGCTTGGGCTATAGGACACGAAAATAAGGGAATCGAGCGGAATTCTAGTATTTTGTCCGTAAAACACACACAAAAAAAGGAACGGTCATGGTGGGCGGTGACTATGGTGCCTTAGGTCATATTTCATGGCCCGAAAATTTTTTAGGCGATCGGTGTCAGGGGCCCGGGCCCATTCAGAAGGCGTAGGCAATAGCACACGAAAATATGGAATAAGGCGGAATTCTAGTTTTTTGGCCGTAAAATACAAAAGAACGAGGAACGGTCATGGCGGGGCGCTTACTATGTTTCCTTAGGTCGTATTCCATTGCCCGAAAAATGTTTAGGCGATCTGGTTCCGGGGGCCTGGCCCACTCGGAAGGCATTGGGCTATATAGCACACGAAAATATGGGAATCAGGCAGAATTCTAGGTTTTTGACCGTAAAACGAAAACAACAAGGAACGATCATGGCGAGGCGAGAACTATGGTTCCTTAGGTCGTATTTTATGGCTTGGAAAATTTTTAGGAGATCGGGGTCCTGGGGACCGGGCCCACTCGGAAGGCGTGAGCTATAGCATACGAAAATATGGGAATCGGGCGAAATTCTAGTTTTTTGGCCGTAAAATGCAAAAAAACGAGAAAAGGTCATGGCGGGGCGGTGACTTTAGTTCCTTAGGTCGTATTTGATAGCCCAGAAAAATTTTAGGCGATCTGGGTCCGGGGGCCCTGCACACTGGGAAGGCGTGGGCTATAGCACACGAAATATGAGAATTACGCGAAATTCTAGTTTTTTTTTCCGTAAAACACAAATAAATGAGGAACGGTCATGTCGGGGCACTGACTATGGTACCTTAGGTCAAATTTGTTAGCCCGAAAATTGTTTAGGCGATCGGGGTTCGGGGGGCCCCGGCCCACTCGAAAGGCGTGGGCTATAGCACATGACAAATATGGGAATCGAGTGAAATTATAGTTTTTTGGCCGTAAAACGCAAAATAACGAGGAACGGTCTTGGCGGGGCGGTGACTATGGTTCTTTAGGTCGTATTTGATGGCCCGAAAATTTTTTAGGCTATCCGGGTCCGGGGGGCCTGCCCACTGGGAAGGCGCGGGCTATCGGACACGAAATTATTGGGAATCGGGCATAATTCTAGTTTTTTATCCTTAAAACGCAAAAAAAGGAACAGTCATGGGTGGGTGGTGACTATGGTTCCTTAGGTCATATTTCGTGTCAGGGGGCCCGGGCCCACTCGGTAGGCATGGGCAATAGCACACGAAAATATGGGAATCGGGAGGAATTCTAGTTTTTTGGCCGTAAAATATTAAAAAAAAGGAACGGTCATGGCGAGGCGATAATTGTGGTTCCTTAGGTCGTATTTCATGGCCCAGAAAAGTTTTAAGCGATCCGGTTCTGGGGGCCCCGGGCCCACTCGGAAGGCATTGGGCTATATAGCATTCAAAAATATGGGAAACTGGCAGAATTCTAGGTTTTTGGCCGTAAAATGAAAAAAACGAGGAACGGTCATGGCGAGGCAATAACTATGGTTGCTTAGGTCGTATTTTATGGCCAAGAAAATTTTTAGGCGATCGGGGTCCGGGGGGCCCTGCCCACTAGGAAAGCGTGTGCTACAGCACACGAAAATATGGGAATCGGGCGGAATTCTAGTTTTTTGGCCATAACACGCAAAAAATAAGGAACAGTCATAGAGGGGCGGTAACTATGGTTCCTTAGGTCATATTTCATGGCCCGGAAAATTTTTAGGCGATCGGGGTTAGGGGGCCCGGGCCCACTCGGAAGGCGTGGACTATAGAACATGAAAATATGGGAATTGGGCGGAATTCTAGTTTTTTGGCCGTAAAATGCAAAAAATGAGGAACGGTCATGGAGGGGCGGTGACTATGGTTCCTTAGGTTGTATTTGATGGTCCGGAAATATTTTAGGCTATCCGGGTCCGGGAGGCCTTGCCCACTAGGAAGGCGTGGCTATAGCACACGAAAATATGGGAATCGGGCGAAATTCTAGTTGTTTTGCCGTAAAACGCAAATAAAGGAGGAACGGTCATGGCGGGTTGTATTTGACGGCCCGAAAATTTTTTAGGCGATCGGTGTTAGGGAGCCCGGGCCCACTCGGAATGCATAGGCCATAGCACACGAAAATATGGGAATCGGGTAGAATTCAAGTTTTTTGGCCATAAAATGCAAAAACAATGAGGAAAGGTCATGGAGGGGCGGTGACTATGGTTCCTTAGGTCGTATTTGATGGCTGGAAAAAGTTTTAGGCAATCGGGGGTCTGGGGGGCCTGAGCCCACTCGTATGGCATGGGCTATAGCACACGAAAATATGGGAATGTGGCAGAATTCTAGTTTTTTGAAGGAAAATGCAAAACTATGAGGAACGGTCATGGCGGGGCGGTGACTATGGTTCCTTAGGTCATATTTGATGGCCTGAAAAAATTTTAGGTGATCAGGTTCCCGGGGCCCCGGACCCACTCGGAAGGCGTGGGCTATAGCATACGAAAATATGGGAATCGAGCGAAATTATAGTTTTTTGGCCGTAAAATGCAAAATAACGAGGAACGGTCATGGCAGGGCGGTGACTATGGTTACTTAGGTCATATTTGATGGCCCGAAAAAAAGTTTAGGCGATCTGGTTCCGGGGGCTCCGGCCCACTCGAAAGCATGGGCTATTGCTCGCGAAAATATGGGAATCGGGGAGAATTATAGTTTTTTTATCGTGAAATACAAAATAACGAGGAACGGTCATGGTGGGACGGTGACTATGGTTTCTTAGGTCGTAATTGATGGCCCGAAAAATTTTTAGGCTATCCGGGTCTGGGGGGCCCTACCCACTGGGAAGGCGTGGTCTATAGGACACGAAAATATGGGAATCGGGCGGAATTCTAGTTTTTTGGCCGTAAAACGCAAAACTAAAAGGAACGGTCATGGTGGGGCGGTGACTATGGTTCCTTAGGTCGTATTTCATGGCCCTGAAAATTTTTAGGTGATCTAGTTCAGTGGGCCCCGGGCTCACTCGGAAGGCTTGGTCTATAGCACACGGAAATATGGGAATCGGGCGGAATTATAGTTCTTTGGCCATAAAACACAAAATAACGAGGAACGGTCATAGCGGGGTGGTGACTATGGTTCCTTAGGTCGTATTTGAAGGACCAAAAAAATTTAAGGCGATCCGGTTCCGGGGGCCCCCGACCCACTCAGAAGGCGTGGGCTATATAGCACACGAAAATATGGGAATCGGGCGGAATTATAGTTTTTTGGCCGTAAAACGCAAAATAATGAGGAACGGTCATGGCGGGGCGGTGACTATGGTTCCTTAGGTCGTATTTGATAGCTCGGAAAATTTTAGGCAATCGAGGTCCGGGGGGCTTGGTCCCACTCGGAAGGCGTTCGCTATTACACACGAAAGTATGGGAATTGTGCGTAATTTTAGTTTTTTGGCCGTAAAACGCAAAACATCGAGGAACGGTCATGGAGAGGCGATGACTATGATTCCTTAGGTCGTATTTGATGGCCCGGAAAATTTTTTAGGCGATCCGATTCTGGGGGCCCAGGGCCCACTCGGAAGATGTGGGCTATAGCACGCGGAAATATGGGAATTAGGCGGAATTATAGTTTTTTTGCCGTAAAACGTAAAATAACGAGTAACGGTCATGGCATGGTGGTGACTATGATTTCTTAGGTCGCATTTGATGGCCCGAAAAATTTTTAGGCTATCCTGGTCCGGGGGCCCCTGCCCATTGGGAAAGCGTGGGCTATAAGACACGAAAATAAGGGAATCGGGCGGAATTTTAGTTTTTTGTCCCTAAAACGCAATAAAAGAAGGAATGGTCATGGTGGGAAGTGACTATGGTTACTTAGGTCGTATTTCATGGCCCGGAAAATATTTAGGCGATCGGTGTCGGGAGGCCCGGGCCCACTCGGAAGGCGTAGGCAATAGCAGACGAAAATATGGGAATCGGTCGGAATTCTAGTTATTTTGCCGTAAAATGCAAAACAAACGAGGAACGGTCATGGCGGGGTGATAACTATGGTTCCTTAGGTCATATTTCATGGCCTAGAAAATTTTTAGGCGACCCGGTTCCGGTTCCTCGGGCCCACTCGGAAGGCGTTGGGCTATATAGCACATGAAAATATGAGAATCGGGCGGAATTCTAGGTTTTTGACCGTAAAACGAAAACAACAAGGAACGGTCATGGAGAGGCAATAACTATGGTTCCTTAAGTCATATTTTATGGCTCGAAAAATTATTAGGCGATCGAGGTCTGGGGGCCCGGGCCCACTCAGCACACGAAAATATGGGTATCGGGCGAAATTCAAGTTTTTTGGCCGTAAAATACAAAAAAATGAGGAACGGTCATGGCGGGGTGGTGACTATTGTTCCTTAGGTCGTATGTGATGGCCCAAAAAATTTTTAGGCGATCCGGTTGAGGGGGCCCGGGCCAACTCGGAAGCTGTGGATTATAGCACACGAAAATATGGGAATCGGGCGCAATTATTATTTTTTGGCCGTAAAACACAAAATAACGAGGAATGGTCATGACGGGTCAGTGACTATAGTTCCTTAGGCTATCCGGGTTTGGGGGGCCCACTGGGAAGGCGTGGGCTATAGCACATGAAAATATGGTAATCAGGCGAAATTCTAGTTTTTTGGCCTTAAAACTCAAAAAAATGAGGAACGATCATGGTGGGCAGTGTCTATGGTTCCTTTGGTCATATTACATGGCCCGTAAAATTTTTAGGCGATCCGATTCAGTGGGCTCTAGGCCCACTCGGAAAGCGTGGTATATAGAACACGAAAATATGGGAATCGGGCAGAATTATAGTTCTTTGGCCATAAAACACAAAAAAAAGAGGAACAGTCATGGCGGGGCAGTGACTATGGTTACTAAGGTCGTATTTGATGGACCAAAAAAATTTTAGGGAATCCGGTTCCGGGGCCCCCCAGCCCACTCAGAAGGCGTGGGTACTAGCACACGAAAATATGGGAATCCTGTGAAATTCTAGTTTTTTGGCCGTAAAATGCAAATAAAATGAGGAACGATCATGGAGGGGCGGTGACTATGGTTCCTTAGGTCGTATTGGATGGCCCGAAAAACTTTTAGGAGATCAGGGGTCTGGGGGGCCTGAGCACACTCGTAAGGCATGGGCTATAGCACACAAAAATATGGGAATCGAGCGGAATTATAGTTTTTTGGCCGTAAAACGTAAAATAACGAGGAACGGTCATGGCGGTGTGGTGACTATGGTTACTTATGTCGTATTTGATGGCTCGGAAATTTGTTTTGTCGACCCGATTCTGGGGGCCCGGGCCCACTCTGAAGGCGTGAGTTATAGCACACGAAAATATGGGAATCGGGCGGAATTATAGTTTTTTGGCCTTAAAACGCAAAATAACGAGGAATGGTCATGGTGGGGCGGTGACTATGGTTCCTTAGGTCATATTTGATGGCCTGGAAAAAACTTTAGGCGATCTGGCTCGGGGGCCCCGAGCCCACTCGGAAGGCGTGGGCTATAGCATGCGAAAATATGAGAATCGGGCAGAATTATAGTTTTTTGTCTGTAAAATTCAAAATAACGAGTAATGGTCATGGAGTGGAGGTGGCTATGGTTCCTTAGGTCGTATTTGATAGCCCGGAAAAATTTTAGGCTATCTGGGTCCGGGGGGCCATGCCCACTGGGAAGACGTGGGCTATAGGACATGAAAAAATGGGAATTGGGCGGAATTCTAGTTTTTTGGCCATCAAAAGCAAAATTAAAAGGAACGGTCATGGCGGGGCGGTGACTATGATTCCTTAGGTCGTATTTGATAGCCCGAAATTTTTTTTAGGCGATCCGGTTCCTGGGGCCTGGTCCAACTCGGAAGGCGTGGGCTATAGCACACGAAAAAATGGGAATTGGGCGGAATTATAGTTTTTAGGTCGTAAAACACAAAATAATGTGGAACGGTCATGGTTGGGCGGTGACTATGGTGCCTTAGGTCGTATTTCATGGCCCGAAAAATTTTTAGGCGATCGGTGTCAGGGGGCCCAGACCCACTCGGAGGGCGTAGGCAATAGCACACGAAAATATGGGAATCACGCGGAATTCTAGTTTTTTGGCCGTAAAATGCAAAACAAAAACGAGGAACGGTCATGGTGAAGCGATAAATATGGTTCCTTAGGTCATATTTCATGGCCCAAAATTTTTTTAGGCGATCCGGTTCCGGGGGCCTGGGCCCACTCGGTAGGCGTGGCTATAGCACACGAAAATATGGGAATCGGGCAAAATTATAGTTTTTTGGCCGTAAAATGCAAAATAACGAGGAACGGTCATGGCAGGGCGGTGACTATAGTTTCTTAGGTTGTATTTGATGGTCTGAAAAAATTTTAGGCGATCCGGTTCCGGGGGCCCCGGGCCCACTCAGAAGGCGTGGGCTATAGCTTGCGAAATTATGGGAATCGGGCGGAATTCTAGTTTTTTTGGCCGTAAAACGCAAAACTAAAAGGAACGATCATGGTGGGTCAGTGACTATGGTTCCTTAGGTCGTATTTCAGGGCCCAAAAATTTTTTAGGCGATTCGGTTCTGTGGGCCCCGGGCCCACTCGGAAGGCGTGGTCTATAGCACACGAAAATATGGGAATCGGGGGGAATTATAGTTCTTTGGCTATAAAACAAAAAATAACGAAGAACGGTCATGGAAGGGCGGTGACTATGGTTCCTTAGGTCATATTTTATGGCCCAGAAAAATTTTAGGCGATCTGGTTCCAGGGACCTCCGGCCCACTCAGAAGGCGTGGGCTATAGCACACGAAAATATGGGAATCGGGCGGAATTATAGTTTTTTGGCCGTAAAACGCAAAATAACGAGGAACAGTCATGATGGGGCGGTGACTATGGTTCTTTAGGTCGTATTTGATGGCCCGAAAAATTTAGGCAATCGAGGACCGGGGGGCTCGGACCCATTCGGAAGGTGTGGGCTCTAATACACAAAAATATGGGAATCGGGCGTAATTCTATTTTTTGGCCGTAAGACGCAAAACAATGAGGAACGGTCATGGAGGGGTGGTGACTATGATTCCTTAGGTCGTATTTGATGGCCCGAAAATTTTTTAGGCTATCTGGGTCCGGGGGGCCCTGCCCACTGGGAAAGCGTGGGCTATAGGACACGAAAATATGGGAATCGGGCGGAATTCTAGTATTTTGTCTGTAAAACGCAAAACAAAAAAGGAATGGCCATGGTGGGTGGTGACTATCGTTCCTTAGGTCATATTTCATGGCCCGAAAATTTTTTAGGCGATCGGTGTCTGGGGGGCTCGGGCCTACTCGGAAGGCGTAGGCATAATAACACACGAAAATATGGGAATCAGGCGGAATTCTAGTTTTTTTGTCGTAAAAAGAAAAAAAACGAGTAGCGCTCATGGAGGGGTAATAACTATGGTTCCTTATGTCGTATTTCATGGCCCGAAAATTTTTTAAGCGATCCGGTTCCGGAGTCCTGGGCCCACTCGGAAGGCGTTGGGCTATATAGCACACGCAAATATGGGAATCGGGCGAAATTCTAGGTTTTTGACCGTAATACGAAAACAACGAGGAATGGTCATGGCGAGGCGATAACTATGGTTCCTTATGTCGTATTTTAGGGCTCGGAAAATTTTTAGGCGATCGGGGTCTGGGGGCCCGGGCCCACTCGGAAGGCGTGGGCTATAGCACACAAAAATATGGGAATCAGGCAGAATTCTAGTTTTTTGGCCGTAAAATGCAAAATAACGAGGAACGGTCATGGCGTGGCAGTGACTATAGTTCCTTAGGTCATATTTGATGGCCCGAAAAAATTTTAGGCTATCCGGGTTTGGGGGCCCCACTGGGAAGGCGTGGGCTATAGCACACGAAAATATGGTAATCTGGCGAAATTTTAATTTTTTGGTCATAAAACTCAAAAAAACGAGGAACGATCATGGCGGGACAGTAACTATGGTTCCTTAGGTCGTATTTCATGGCTTGGAAAATTTTTAGATGATCGAGGTTCGGGGGGCCCGGCCCACTCGAAAGGCGTGGGCTATAGCACACAAAAATATGGGAATCGGGCGGAATGCTAGTTTTTTGGCTGTAAAACGCAAAAAAAGAGGAGCGGTCATGGCGGGGTGGTGACTATGGTTCCTTAGGTTATATTTGATGGCTCGAAAAAATTTTAGGCGATCCGGGTCCGATGGGCCCGCAACACTCGCAAGGCGTGGGCTATAACACACGAAAATATGGGAATCAGGTGGAATTCTAGTTTTTTGGCCGTAAAATGCAAAACAAATGAGGAACGGTCATGGAGGAGCGGTGACTATGGTTCCTTAGGTCATATTTGATGCCCCGAAAAACTTTTAGGCGATCGGGGGTCTAGGGGGCCCGAGCCCACTAGGAAGGCATGGGCTATAGCACACGAAAATATGGGAATGTGGCGGAATTCTAGTTTTTTTGGAGGAAATGCAAAACCATGAGGAACGGTCATGGCGAGGCGGTGACTCTGGTTCCTTAGGTCATATTTGATGGCCCGAATTTTTTTTTTGTCAATTCGGGTCCGGGGGCCCCTGTCCACTGGGAAGGCATGGGCTATAGCACACGCAAATATGGGAATCGGGCGGAATTCTTGTTGTTTGATCGTAAAACGCAAACAAATGAGGAACGGTCATGGCGAGGCAGTGACTATGGTTCCTTAGGTCGTATTTTATGGCCCGGAAAAATTTTAGGCGATCCGGTTCCGGGGGCCCCGGGCCCACTCGGAAGGAGTGGGTTATAGCACACGAAAATATGGAAATCGGGCGAAATTATAGTTTTTTGGCCGTAAAACGCAAAACAACGAGGAACGGTCATGGTGGGGCAGTGACTATGGTTCCATAGGTTGTATTTGATGGCCCGGAAAATTTTTTAGGCGATCCGGTTTCGGGGGCCCCGGGCCCACTCGGAAGGCGTGGGCTATTGCTTGCGAAAATATGAGAATCGGGCGGAATTATATTTTTTTTCTCCGTAAAACGCAAAATAACAAGGAACGGTCATGGCTGGGTAGTGACTATAGGTCCTTAGGTCGTATTTGATTTCCCGGAAAATTTTTAGGCTATCCGGGTTTGGGGGGCCTACAGGGAAGGCGTGGGCTATAGCACACGAAAATATGGTAATCGGGCGGAATTCTAGTTTATTGGCCGTAAAATTCAAAAAACGAGGAACGATCATGGCGGGGTAGTAACTATGGTTCCTTAGGTCGTATTTCATGGCCTGGAAAATTTGTAGGCGATCGGTGTCTGGGGGGCCCGGGCCCACTCGGAAGGCATGGGCAATAGCACTTGAAAATATGGGAATCGGGCAGAATTTTAGTTTTTTGGTTGTAAAACGCAAACAAATGAGGAACGGTCATGGCACGGTGGTGAATATAGTTCCTTAGGTCGTATTTGATGGCTCGAAAAAATTTTAGGCGATCCGGGTCCGGTGGACCCTGCCCCACTTGCAAGGCGTGGGCTATAGCACACGAAAATATGGGAATCGGGCAGAATTCTAGTTTTTTGGCCGTAAATAGCAAAACAAACAAGGAACGGTCATGGAGGGGCGGTGACTATGGTTCCTTAGTTCGTATTTGATGGCACAAAAAACTTTTAGGTGATCAGGGGTCTGGGGGGCCCGAGCCCACTCGGAAGGCAAGGGCTATAAAACACGAAAATATGGGAATGTGGCGGAATTCTAGTGTTTTGGCCGAAAATGCAAAACTATAAGGAATGGTCATGGCGGGGAGGTGACTAAGGTTCCTTAGGACGTATTTGATGGCCCGGAATTTTTTTTTTGTCAATTCGGGTCCGGGGCCCCTGCCCACTGGGAAGGCGTGGGCTATAGCACACGCAAATATGGGAATCGGGCGGAATTCTTGTTGTTTGGTCGTAAAATGCAAACAAAGGAGGAACGGTCATGGCGGGGAAGTTACTATGGTTCCTTAGGTTGTATTTGATGGCCCGGAAAAATTTTAGGCCATCCGGTTTTGGGGGCCCCGGGCGCACGCGTTATAGCACACGAAACTATGGGAATCAGGCGGAATTATAGATTTTTGGCCGTAAAACGTAAAATAATGAGGAACGGTCATGGCGGGGCGGTGACTTTGGTTACTTAGGTCATATTTGTTGGCCCTGCAAAATATTTAGGCGATCCGGTTTCAGGGGACCCGGGCCCACTCGAAAGGCGTGGGCTATGACATGCAAAAATATGAGAATCGTGCAGAATTATAGGTTTTTGGCCATAAAATGCAAAATAACAAGGAACGGTCATGGCGTGGCAGTGACTATGGTTCCTTAGGTCGTATTTTATGGCTCGAAATTTTTTTAGGCTATCCGGGTCCGGGGGGCCCTGCCCACTGGGAAGACGTGGGCTACAAGAAAATATGGGAATCGGGCGGAATTCTCGTTTTTTAGCCGTCAAAAGCAAAACTAAAAGGAACGGTCATGGTGGGGAAGTGACTATGATTCCTTAGGTCGTATTTTATGGCCCAGAAATTTTTAGGCGATCCGGTTCAGTGAGCCCCGGGCCAACTCGGAAGGCGTGGTATATAGCATACGAAAATATGGGAATCGGGCGGAATTATAGTTCTTTGGCCATAAAACACAAATTAACGAGGAACGGTCATGGCAGGGCAGTGATTATGGTTCCTTAGGTCGTATTTGATGGCCCGGAAAATTTTTAGGGGATCCAGTTTTGGGGGGCCTCGGCCCACTCAGAAGGCGTGGGGTAATAGTACACGAAAATATGGGAATCAGGCGGAATTATAGTTTTTTGGTCGTAAAATGTAAAGTAACGAGGAACGGTCATGGCAGGGCGGTGACTATGGTTCCTTAGGTCATATTTGATGGCCCGAAAAACTTTTAGGCGATCGGGGGTCTGGGGGGCCCGAGCCCACTAGGAAGGCATGGGCTATAGCACACGAAAATATGGGAATCGGGCAGAATTATAGTTTTTTCGCCATAAAATGCAAAATAACGAGGAACGGTCATGGCGTGGTGGTGAGTATGGTTCCCTAGGTCGTATTTTATGGACCAAAAAAGTTTTAGGCTATCCGGGTTCGGGGGGCCCTGCCCACTGGGAAGACATGGGCTATAGGACAATTAAATATGGGAATTGGGCGGAATTCTAGTTTTTTAGCCGTCCAAAGCAAACATAAAAGGAACGGTCATGGTGGGGCAGTGACTATAGTTCCGTAGGTCGTATTTCATGGCCCAAATTATTTTAGGCGATCCGGTTTAGTGGGCCCCGGGACCACTCTGAAGGCATGATATATAGCACACGAAAATATGGGAATCGAGCGAAATTATAGTTCTTTGGCCATAAAACACAAAAGAAGGAGGAACGGTCATGGCGGAGCGGTGACTATGGTTCCTTAGGTCGTATTGGATGGCTCGAAAATTTTTTAGGCGATCCGAGTCCGGTGGGCCCTGCCCCACTCGCAAGGCGTGGGCTATAGCACACGAAAATATGGGAATCAGGCAGAATTCTAGTTTTTTGGCCATAAAATGCAAAACAAACGACGAACGGTCATGGCAGGGTGGTGACTATAGTTCCTTTGGTCGTATTTGATGGCTCAAAAAACTTTTAGTCGATCGGGGGTCTGGGGGGCCCGAGTCCACTCGGAAGACAAAGGCTATAGCACACGAAAATATGGGAATGTGGCGGAATTCTAGTTTTTTGGCCGAAAATGCAAAACTTTGAGAGGTGACTATGGTTCCTTAGGTCGTATTTGATGGCACGGAAAAATTTTAGGTGATCCGGTTCCGGGGGCCCCTGGCCCACTCAGAAGGCGTGGGGTAATAGCACACGAAAATATGGGAATCGGGCAGAATTATAGTTTTTTGGCCATAAAACATAAAATAACGAGGAAAAGTCATGGCAGGGAGGTGACTATGGTTCCTTAGGACATATTTGATGGCCCGGAAAAAAATAATTTCAATTCGGGTCCGAGGGCCCCTGCCCACTGGGAAGGCGTGAGCTATAGCACATGCAAATATGGGAATCGGGCGGAATTCTTGTTGTTTGGTCGTAAAACGCAAACAAATGAGGAACGGTCATGGAGGGGCAGTGACTATGGTTCCTTAGGTCATATTTGATGGCCCGTAAAAATTTTAGGCTATCCGGTTCCGGAGGACCCGGGCCCACTCGGAAGGCGTGGGCTATAGCACACGAAAATATGGGAATCAGACGGAATTATAGGGTTTTGGCCGTAAAACGTAAGATAACGAGGAACGGTCATGGTGGGGCGGTGACTATGGTTCCTTAGGTCATATTTGATGGCCCTAAAAAAATATTAGGCGATCCGGTTCCGGAGGCCCCGGGCCCACTCGGAAGGCGTGGGCTATAGCATGCGAAAATATGGGAATCAGGCAGAATTATAGATTTCTGGCCATAAAATGCAAAATAACGAGGAACGATCATGGCGTGGCGGTGACTATGGTTCCTTAGGTCGTATTTTATGGCCTGGAAAATTTTTAGGCTATCTGGGTCCGGGGGGCTATGCCTACTGGGAAGATGTGGGCTATAGGACAATAAAATATGGGAATCGGGTGGAATTCTAGTTTTTTGGCCGTCAAAAGCAAAAATAAAAGGAACGGTCTTGGTGGGGCAGTGACTATGGTTACTTAGGTCGTATTTCATGGCCTGAAAATTTTTTAGGAGATCAGGTTCAGTGGGCCCCGGGCCCACTCGGAAGGCGTGGAATATAGCACACGAAAATATAGGAATCAGGTAGAATTATAGTTCTTTGGCCATAAAACACAAAAAAATGAGGAACGGTCATGGGGGTGGGGGCGATGACTATGGTTCCTTAGGTCATATTTCATGGCCTGGAAAATTTTTAGGCGATCCGGTTCCGGGGGCCTCCGGTCCACTCAGAAGGCGTGGGCTATAGCACACGAAAATATGGGAATCGGGCGGAATTATGGTTTTTTGGCCGTAAAACGCAAAATAACGAGGAACGGTCATAGCAGGGCGGTGACTTTTTGTTCCTTAGGTCGTATTTGATGGTCCGAAAAATTTTAGGCAATCGAGGTTCGGGGGGGCCGGACCCACTCGGAAGGCGTGGGCTATAACACACGAAAATATGGGAATCAGGTGTAATTCTAGTTTTTTGGCCGTAAAATGCAAAACAACGAGGAACAGTTATGGCGGGGCAGTGACTATGATTCCTTAGGTCGTATTTGATGGCCTGAAAAAATTTTAGGCTATCTGGGTCCGGGGGGCCCTGCCCACTGGGAAAGCGTGGGATATAGGACGCGAAAATATGGGAATCGGGCAGAATTATAATTTTTTGGCCGTAAAACGCAAAATAACGAGGAACGGTCATGGCGAGATAGTGACTATGGTTTCTTAGGTCATATTTGATGGCTCAAAATTTTTTAGGCTATACGGGTGTCCGGGCGGCCCTACGCACTGGGAAGGTGTGGGCTATAGCACACGAAAATATGGGAATGTGGTGGATTTCTAGTTTTTTGGACAAAAATGCAACACTATGAGGAACCGTCATGGAGGGCGGTGACTATGGTTCCTTATGTCGTATTTGATGGCCCGGAAAATTTTTTTGTCGATTCGGGTCCGGGGGTCCCTAGCCACTGGGAAGGCGTTGGCTATAGCGCACAAAAATATGGGAATCGAGCGGAATTCTTGTTATTTGATCGTAAAACGCAAACAAATGAGGAACGGTCAAGGCGGGGCAATGCCTATGGTTCCTAAGGTCATATTTGATGGCCCGAAATTTTTTTAGGTGATCCGGTTCCTAGGGCCCCGGGCCCACTCGGAAGGCGTGGGTTACAGCACACGAAAATATAGGAATCAGGCGGAATTATAGTCTTTTGGCCGTAAAATGTAAAAGAAATGAGGAACGGTCATGGCGGGGTGGTGACTAAGGTTCCTTAGATTGTGTTTGATGGACCGCAAAACCTTTAGGCGATCAGGGGTCTGGGGGCCCCAGGCCCACTCGGAAGGCATGGGCTATAGCACACGAAAATATGGGAATGTGGCGGAATTCTAGTTTTTTGGCCGAAAACACAAAACTATGAGGAATGGTCATGGAGGGGAGGTGACTATGGTTCCTTAGGTCGTATTTGATGGCCTGGAAAAAATATTTTTTCGATTCGGGTACGAGGGGCCCTGCCCACTGGGAAGGCGTGGGCTATAGGATACGAAAATATGAGAATCGGGCGAAATGCTCATTTTTTGGCCGTAAAACGCAAAAATAAAAGAAACGGACATGGTGGGGCAGTGACTATAGTTCCTTAGGTCGTATTTTATGGCCCGGAAAATTTTTAGGCGATCCGGTTCAGTGGGCCCCGAGCCCACTCGGAAGGCGTGATATATAGCACACGAAAATATGGGAATCAGGAGGAATTATAGTTCTTTTGCCATAAAACACAAAAGAACGAGGAACGGTTATGGCGGGGCGGTGAATATGGTTCCTTTGGTGGTATTTGATGGCCCGGAAAAGTTTTAGGGGATTCGGTTCCGGGGGGCCCCGGCCCACTTAGAAGGCATGGGCTATAGCACACGAAAATATGGGAATCAGGCGGAATTATAGTTTTTTGGCCATAAAACGCAAAATAACGAGGAACGGTCATGGCGGGCTGGTGACTATGGCTCCTTAGGTCATATTTGATGGCCCGGAAAATTTTAGATGATCGAGGTCCGGGGGGCCCGGACCCACTCGGAAGGCGTGGGCACACGAAAATATAGGAATCGAGCGGAATTCTAGTTCTTTGGCCGTAAAACACAAACAAATGAGGAACGATCATGGCAGGGCGGTGACTATGATTCCTTAGGTCATATTTTATGGCCCGAAAAAAAGGTTAGGCGATCCGGTTCCCGGGGCCCCAGGCCTAGTCGAAAGGCGTGGGCTATAGCACGCGAAAATATGGGAATCAGGTGGAATTATACTTTTTTGGCCCTAAAATTCAAAATAACAATGAACGGTCATGGCGAAGCGGTGACTATGGTTCTTTAGGTCATATTTGATGGCCTGAAAATATTTTAGGCTATCCGGGTTTAAGGGGGCCCACTGGGAAGGCGTGGGCTATAGCACACGAAAATATGGGAATCAGGCGGAATTCTAGTTTTTTAGCTGTAAAACGCAAACAAATAAGGAACGTTCACGGCGGGGTAGTGACTATGGTTCCTTAGGTCATATTTGATGGCTCGGAAAAATTATAGGCGATCCGAGTCCGGTGGGCCCGGCCCCACTCGTAGGGCGTGGGCTATAGCACAAGGAAATATGGGAATCGGGCGGAATTCTAGTTTTTTGACTATAAGATGAAAAACAAACGAGGAACGGCCATGGAGGGGCGGTGACTATGGTTCCTTAGGTTGTATTTGATGGCCCGAAAAACCTTTAGGTGATCGGGGGTTCGGGGGCCCAGGCCCACTCGGAAGGCATGGGCTATAACACACGAAAATATGGGAATGTGGCAGAATTCTAGTTTTTTGGTTGAAAACGCAAAACTATGAGGAATGGTCATGGAGGGGCGATGACTATGGTTTCTTAGGTCGTATTTGATGGCATGGGAAAAAAATTTGTCGATTCGGGTCCGAGGGGCCCTGCCCACTGGGAAGGCGTGGGCTGTAGGACACGAAAATATGGGAATCGGGCGAAATTCTAGTTTTTTGGCCGTAAAACACAAAAACAAAAGAAACGGACATGGTGGGACCGTGACTATGGTTCCTTAGGTCATATTTTATGGCCCGAAAAATTCTTAGGCGATCCGGTTCAGTGGGCCCCGGGCCCACTCGGAAGGCGTTGTATATAGCACACGAAAATATGGAAATCGGGTGGAATTATAGTTCTTTGGCCATAAACCACAAAACAACGAGGAACGGTAATTGTGGGGCGGTGACTATGGTTCCTTAGGTCATATTTGATGGCCCGAAAAAATATTAGGCGATCCGGTTCCGGTGGCCCCCGGCCCACTCAGAAGGCATGGGCTATAGCACACGAAAATATGGGAATCGGGCGGAATTATAGTTTTTTGGCCGTAAAATGCAAAATAACGAGGAACGGTCATGGCGGGGCAGTGACTATGGATCCTTTGGTCGTATTTGATGGCCCGGAAAATTTTAGATGATCGAGGTTCAGGGGGCCCGGACCCACTCGGAAGGCGTGGGCTATAGCACACGAAAATATAGGAATCAAGCGGAATTCTAGTTCTTTGGCCGTAAAACACAAACAAACGAGGAACGATCATGGAAGGGCGGTGACTATGATTCCATAGGTCATATTTTATGGCCCGGAAAAAAGGTTAGGCGATCCGATTCCGGGGACCCCAGGCCTAGTCGGAAGGCGTGGGCTATAGCACGCGAAAATATGGGAATCGGGTGGAATTATACTTTTTTCGCCGTAAAATGCAAAATAACGATGAACGGTCATGGCGAGGTGGTGACTATGGTTCTTTAGGTCATATTTGATGGCCTAGAAAAATTTTAGGCTATCCGGGTTTAAGGGGGCCCACCGGGAAGTCGTGGGCTATAGTACGCGAAAATATGGTAATTAAGCGAAATTCTAGTTTTTTGGCCGTAAAACTCAGAAAAACGAGGAACGATCATGGTGGGGCGGTGACTATGGTTTTTTATGTCGTATTTCATGCCCTGGAAAATTTTTAGGCGATCGGTGTTTGGGGGACCCGAGCCTACTCGGAAGGCGTGGGCTATAGCACACGAAAATATGGGAATCGGGCGAAATTCTAGTTTTTTGGATGTAAAATGCAAACAAATGAGGAACGGTCATGGCGAGGTAGTGAATATGGTTTCTTAGGTCGTATGTGATGGCTCGGAAAAATTATCGGCATTCCGGGTCTGGTGGGCCCGGCCCCACTCGCAAGGCGTGGGCTCTAGCACACGAAAATATGGGAATCGGGCGAAATTCTAGTTTTTGGCTGTAAGATGCAAAACAAACGAGGAACGTCCATGGAGGGGTGGTGACTATGGTTCCTTTAGTTGTATTTGATGGCCCGAAAAACCTTTAGGTGATCGGGGGTCCGGGGTGTCCGAGCCCACTTGGAAGGCATGGGCTATAGCACACGAAAATATGGGAATGTGGTGGAATTCTAGTTTTTTGGCCGAAAATGCAAAACTATGAGGAACGGTCATGGCAGAGTGGTGACTATGGTTCCTTAGGTCGTATTTGATGGCCTGGAAAAATATTTTATCTATTCGGGTCCGAGGGGCCCTGCCCACTAGGAAGGCGTGGGCTATAGCACACGAAAATATAAGAATCGGGCGGAATTCTTGTTGTTTGGTTGTAAAATGCAAACAAATGAAAAATGGTCATGGCAGGGCGGTAACTATTGTTCGATAGGTCGTATTTCATGGCCCGAAATTTTTTTAGGCGATCTGGTTCCGTGGGCCCCGGGCCTACTCAGAAGGTGTAGGCTATAACACACGAAAATATGGGAATCGGGCAGAATTATAATTTTTTGGCCATAAAATGCAAAACAAATGAGGAACGGTCATGGCGTGGCAGTGACTATGGTTCCTTAGGTTGTATTTGATGGCCCGAAAATCCTTTAGGCGATCGGGGGTCCGGGGGCCCGAGCCCACTCGGAAGGCATGTGCTATAGCACACGAAAATATGGGAATGTGGCGGAATTCAAGTTTTTTGGCCGAAAAAGAAAAACTATGAGGAACGGTCATGGTGGGGCAGTGACTATGGCTCCTTAGGTCGTATTTGATGGCCTGGAAAAACATTTTGTCAATTCGGGTCCGAGGGGCCCTGCCCACTGGGAAGGCGTGGGCTATAGCACACGAAAATATGGGAATCAGGCGGAATTCTTGTTGTTTGGTCGTAAAACGAAAACAAACGAGAAATGGACATGGTGGGGTGCTAACTATGGTTCCGTAGGTCATATTTCATGTTCCGAAAATTTTTTAGGCGATCTGGTTCCGGGGGTCCAGGGCCCACTCGGAAGGTGTGGGCTATAGCACACGAAAATATGGGAATCGGGCGGAATTATAGTTTTTTGGCCATAAAACGCAAAATAACGAGGAACGTTCATGGGGGGCGGTGACTATGGTTCCTTAGGTCATATTTGATGGCCCGGAAAAATTTTTAGGCGATCCGGTTCCGGGTGCCCCGGGCCCACTCGGAAGGCATGGGCTATAGCACGCGAAAATATATGAATCAGGCGGAATTATAGATTTGTGGACGTAAAACGCAAAATAACGAGGAACGGTCATGGCGAGGCGGTGACTATGGTTTCTTAGGTCGTATTTGATGGCCTAGAAGATTTTTAGGCTATCCGGGTCCGAAGGGCCCTGCCCACTTGGAAGGCGTGGGCTATAGCACACGAAAATATGGGAATAGGGCGGAATTATAGTTATTTGGCCATAAAACACAAAATAACGAGGAACGGTCATGGCGGGGCGGTGACTATGCTTTCGTAGGTTGTATTTGATTGCCCGGAAAAATATTAGTCTATCCAGGTTCGGGGGCCCCTGCCCACTGGGAAGGCGTGGGCTATAGCACACGAAAATATGGTAATCAGGCGGAATTCTAGTTTTTTGGCCGTAAAACGCAATAAAACGAGAAACGTTCATGGCGGGGCGGTAACATAGTTTCTTAGGTCATATTTCATGGCCCGAAAAACTTTAAGGCGATCTGGTTTCGGGGGCCCCGGGCCCACTCGGAAGGTCTGGGTCATAGCCCATGAAAATATGGGAAATGGGCGAAATTATAGTTTTTTGGCCATAAAATGCAAAATAACGAGGAACATTCATGGCGGGGCGGTGACTATGGTTCCTTAGGTCGTATTTGATGGACCGGAAACAATTTTAGGCGATCCGGTTCCGGGTGCCCCGGGCCCACTCGGAAGGCATGGGCTATCGCACGCGAAAATATGGGAATCAGGCGGAATTATAGTTTTTTGGCCGTAAAACGCAAAATAACGAGGAACGGTCATGGAGGGGCGGTGAATATGGTTCCTTAGGTCCTATTTGATGGCCTAGAAAAGTTTTAGGCTATCCGGGTCCGTGGGGCCCTTCCCACTGGGAAGGCGTGGGCTATAAGACACGAAAATATAGGAATCGGGGGGAATTCTAGTTTATTTGCCATAAAACGCAAAACTAAAAGGAAGGTCATGGTGAGGCAGTGACTATGGTTCTTTAGGTCATATTTCATGGCCCGAAAAATATTTAGGCGATCCGGTTCAGTGGGCCCCAGTGGGGGCCCTTACCCACTGGGAAGGCGTGGGCTATAGCACACGCAAATATGGGAATCAGGAGGAATTCTTGTTGTTTGGTCGTAAAACGCAAACAAATGAGGAACGGTCATGGCGGGGCAGTGACTATGGTTCCTTAGGTCGTATTTGATGGCTTAGAAAAATTTTAGGCGATCTAGTTCCGGGGGCCCCGGGCCCACTCGGAAGGCTTGGGTTAGCACACAAAAATATGAGAATCGGGCGAAATTCTAGTTTTTTGGCCGTCAAAGGCAATCGAGGTCCGGGGGGCCCGGACCCACTCGGAAGGCGTGGGCTATAGCACACAAAAATATGTTAATCGGGCGTAATTATAGTTTTTTGGCCATAAAATGCAAAATAACGAGGAACGGTCATGGCGCGGTGGTGACTATGGTTATTTAGGTCGTATTTGATGGCCCGGAAAATTTTTAGGCTATCCGGGTCTGGGGGGGCCTGCACACTGGAAAAGCGTGGGATATAGGACGCGAAAATATGGGAAACGGACAAAATTATAATTTTTTGGCCGTAAAATGCAAAATAACGAGGAACGGTCATGGCGGGCGGTGACTATGGTTCCTTATGTCGTATTTGATGGCCCGGAAAAAAAATTTGTCGATTCGGGTCCGGGGGTCCCTACCCACTGGGAAGGCGTGGGCTATAGCGCACGAAAATAGGGGAATCGAGCGAAATTCTTGTTGTTTGGTCGTAAAACGCAAACAAATGAGGAACGGTCAAGGCGGGGCAATGAATATGGTTCCTTAGGTCATATTTGATGGCCTGGATAGAATTTTAGGCGATTCGGTTTCGGGGGCCCCTGGCCCACTCGGAAGGCGTGGGCTATAGCATGCAAAAATATGGGAATCGGGCGGAATTATAGTTTTTTGGCCATAACACGCAAAATAATGAGGAACGGTCATGGCGTGGCACTGACTATGGTTCCTTAGGTCGTATTTGATGTCCCGAAAAATTTTTAGGCTATCCGGGTCTAGGGGCCCCTGCCCACTGGGAAGGAGTGGGCTATAGGACACGAAAATATAGGAATCAGGCGGAATTCTAGTTCTTTGACCATCAAAAGCAAAAATAAAAGGAACGGTCATGGTGGGGAAGTGACTATGGTTCCTTAGGTCGTATTTCATGGCCCGGAAAAGTTTTAGGCGATCCGGTTCAGTGGGCCCCGGGCCCACTCGGAAGGCGTGGTATATAGCACACGAAAATATGGGAATCACGCGGAATTATAGTTCTTTTGCCATAAAACACAAAAGAATGAGGAACGGTTATGATGGGGCGGTGAATATGGTTCCTTAGGTCGTATTTGATAACCCGAAAATTTTTTAGGGGATCCGGTTCCGGGGGCCCCCGGCCCACTCAGAAGGCGTGGGGTAATAGCACACGAAAATATGGGAATTGGGCGGAATTATAGTTTTTTGGCCGTAAAACGCAAAATAACGAGGAACGGTCATGGCGGGGCGGTGACTATGGTTCCTTAGGTCGTATTTGATGGCTTGGAAAATTTTAGATGATCGTGGTCCAGGGGGGCCCGGACCCACTCGGCAGGAGTGGGCTATAGCACACGAAAATATGGAAATCGGGCGGAATTCTAGTTTTTTGTCCGTAAAACGCAAAACAATGAGGAACGGTCATTGAAGAGCGGTGACTATGATTTCTTAGGTCATATTTGATGGCTCGGAAAAAAATTTAGGCGATCTGGTTCCAGCGGCCCTGGGCCCACACGAAAGGCGTGCGCTATAGCATGCGAAAATATGGGAATCAGGCAGAATTATAGTTTTTTAGCCGTAAAAGGTAAAATAACGAGAAACGGTCATGGCGAGGCAGTGACTATGGCTTCTTAGGTCATATTGTATGGCCCGAAAATATTTTAGGCTATCCGGGTTTTGGGGGGGGGGGCACTGGGAAGGCGTGGGCCACACGAAAATATGGTAATCGGGCGGAAATCTAGTTTTTTGGCCTTAAAACTCAGAAAAATGAGGAACGATCATGGCGGGGTGGTAAATATGGTTCCTTAGGTCATATTTCGTGGCCTGGAAAATTTTTAGGCGATCGGTGTCTGGGGGGCTCGGGCCCACTCGGAAGGCGTGGACAATAGCACACGAAAATATGGGAATCGGGCGGAATTCTAGTTTTTTGGATGTAAAACGCAAACAAATGAAGAACGGTCATGGCAGGGTGGTGACTATGGTTCCTTAGGTCGTATTTGATGGCTCGGAAAAATTTTAGGCGATCCATGTCCGGTGGGCCCGGCCCCACTCGCAAGGCGTGGGCTATAGCACATGAAAATATGGGAATCAGGTGGAATTATAGTTTTTTGGCCATAAAATGCAAAACAAATGAGGAACAGTCATGGCGGGGCTGTGACTATGGTTCCTTAGGTTGTACTTGATGGCCCGAAAAACCTTTAGGCGATTGGGGGTCTGGGGGTCCTGGGACCACTCGGAAGGCATGGGCTATAGCACACGAAAATATGGGAATGTGGCGGAATTTTAGGTTTTTGGCCGAAAAAGCAAAACTATGAGGAACGGTTATGGCGGGGCGGTGACTATGGCTCCTTAGGTCGTATTTGATGGCCCGAAAAAAAAATTTATCGATTCGGATCTGAGGGGCCCTGCCCACTGGGAAGGCGTGGGCTATAGCACACGAAAATATGGGAATCAGTCGGAATTCTTGTTGTTTGGTCGTATGGGCTATAGCACACGAAAACAATGAGGAACGGTAATTGTGGGGTGGTGACTATGGTTCCTTAGGTCATATTTGATGGCCCAGAAAAATATTAGGCGATCCGGTTCCGGGGGCCCCCAGCCCACTCAGAAGGCATGGGCTATAGCACACGAAAATATGGGAATCGGGCGGAATTATAGTTTTTTGGCCGTAAAATGCAAAATAACGAGGAACGGTCATGGCGTGGCAGTGACTATGGTTCCTTAGGTTATATTTCAAGGCCCGAAATTTTTTTAGGCGATCGGGGTCAGGGGTCCTAGGCCCACTCGGAAAGCGTGGGCTATATCACACGAAAATATGGGAATCGGGCGGAATTCTAGTTTTATGGCCGTAAAATGCAAAAACATGATGAACGGTCATGGCGGGGCAGTAACTATGGTTCCTTAGGTCGTATTCTATGGCCAAAAATAATTTTAGGCGATCCGGGTCCGGGGGCCCTGCCCATCGGGAAGGCATGGGCTATAGCACACGAAAATATAGGAATCGAGCGAAATTCTTGTTGTTTGGTCGTAAAATGCAAAGAAATGAGGAACGGTCATGGCGGGGCGGTGACTATAGTGCCTTAGGTTGTATTTGATGGCCCGGGAAAATTTTAGGCTAGCCGGGTGCGGGGGGCCCTGACCACTGGGAAGGCGTGGGCTATAGCACACTAAAATATGGGAATCAGGCGAAACTATAGTTTTTTGGTAGTAAAACGCAAAATAACAAGGAACGGTCATGGCGGGGTAGTGAATATAGTTCCTTAGGTCGTATTTGATGGCCCAGGAAAATTTTAGGCTATCCGGGTTTGGGGGGCCTACTGGGAAGGCGTGGGCTATAGCACACGAAAATATGGTAATCGGGCGGAATTCTAGTTTTTTGGTCGTCAAAAGCAAAAATAAAAGGAACAGTCATGGTGGGGCAGTGACTATGGTTCTTTAGGTCGTATTTCACGGCCCAAAATTTTTTTAGGCAATCCGGTTCAGTGGGCCTCAGGCACACTCGGAAGCCGTGATATATAGCACACAAAAATATGGGAATCAGGCAGAATTATAGTTCTTTGGCCATAAAACACAAAATAACGAGGAACGGTCATGGCGGGGCGGTGACTATGGTTCCTTAGGTCATATTGGATGACTCGGAAAAATTTTAGGCAATCCGAGTCCGGTGGGCCCTGCCCCACTCGCAAGGCGTGGGCTATATAGCACACGAAAATATGGGAATCAGGCGGAATTCTATTTTTTTATCCATAAAATGCAAAACAAATGAGGAACAGTCATGGTGGGGCGGTGACTATGGTTCCTTAGGTCGTATTTGATGGCCTGAAAAACTTTTAGTCGATCGGGGGTCTGGGGGGCCCGAGCCCACTCGGAAAGCAAGGGCTATGGCACACAAAAATATGGGAATGTGGCGGAATTCTAGTTTTTTGGCTGAAAACACAAAACTTTGAGGAACGGTCATGGTGGGGAGGTGACTATGGTTCCTTAGGTCATATTTGATGGCCCAGAAAAAATTTTGGAGATCCGGTTTCGGGGAACCCGGGCCCACTCGGAAGGCGTGGGTTATAGCACACGAAAATATGGGAATCAGGCGGAATTATAGTTTTTTGGCCGTAAAATATAAAATAACGAGGAACGGTCATGGATGGGCGGTGACTATGGTTCCTTAGGTCATATTTGATGGCCCTGAAAATTTATTAGGCGATTCGGTTCCGGGGACCCCGGGCCCACCCGGAAGGCGTGGGCTATAGAATGCGAAAATATGGGAATCAGGCAGAATTATAGTTTTTTGGCCATAAAATGCAAAATAACGAGGAACGGTCATGGAGTGGCAGTGACTATGGTTCCTTAGGTCGTATTTTGTCAATTCGTGTTTGGGGCCCCCTGCACACTGGGAAGGAGTGGGCTATAGCACACGCAAATATGGGAATCGGGCGAAATTCTTGTTGTTTGGTTGTAAAATTCAAATAAATGAGGAATGGTCATGGCGGGGTAGTGACTATGGTTCCTAAAGTCGTATATGATGGCCCCGGAAAAATTTTAGACGATCCGGTTCTAGGGGCCCTAGGCCCACTCAGAAGGCGTGGGTTATAGCACACGAAAATATGGGAATCGGGCGGAATTATAGTTTTTTGGCCGTAAAATGTAAAATAACGAGGAAAGGTCATGGCGGGGCGGTGACTATGGTTCCTTAGGTCATATTTGATGGCCCCAAAAATTATTTAGGCGATTCGGTTCCGGGGGCCCCGGGCTCACTCGAAAGGCGTGGGCTATAGCATTCGAAAATATGGGAATCGGGCAGAATTATAGTTTTTTGGTCATAAAATGCAAAATAACGAGGAACAGTCATGGCGTGGCGGTGACTATGGTTCCTTAGGTCATATTTTATGGCCCAGAAAATTTTTAGGCTATCGGGGTCCGGGGGGCCCTGCCCACTGGGAAGACGTGGGCTTTAGGACAAGAAAATATGGGAATCGGGTGGAATTCTAGTTTTTTGGCCGTCAAAAGCAAAAATAAAAGGAACGGTCATGGTGGGGGCAGTGACTATGGTTCCTTAGGTCGTATTTCATGGCCCAGAAAATTTTTAGGTTATCCGGTTCAGTGGGCCCCGGGCCAACTCGAAAGGCGTGAAATATAGCACACGTAAATATGGGAATCGGGCGGAATTATAGTTCTTTGTCAATAAAACACAAAAAAATGAGGAACGGTCATGGCGGGGCGGTGACTATGGTTCCTTAGGTCATATTTGATGGCTTGGAAAATTTTTAGGCGATCCGGTTCCGGGGGCCCCCGGCCCACTCAGAAGACGTGGGCTATAGCACACGAAAATATGGGAATCGGGCGTAATTCTAGTTTTTTGGCCGTAAAATGCAAAACAAACGAGGAACAGTCATGGAGGGGCGGTGACTATGGTTCCTTAGGTCGTATTTGATGGCCCAAAAAACCTTTAGGCGATCGGGGGTCTGGGGGCCCCGAGCCCACTCGGAAAGTAAGGGCAATAGCACACGAAAATATGGGAATGTGGCGGAATTCTAGTTTTTTGGCCAAAAATGCAAAACTATGAGGAATGGTCATGGCGGGGAGGTGACTATGGTTCCTTAGGACATATTTGATGGCCCGGAAAAAAATATTTCAATTTGGGTCCGGGGCCCCCTACCCACTGGGAAGGCGTGGGCTATAGCACACGCAAATATGGGAATTAGGCGGAATTCTTGTTGTTTGGTCGTAAAACGCAAACAAATGAGGAACGGTCATGGCGGGGCAGTGACTATGGTTCCTTAGGTCGTATTTGATGGCTCAGAAAAATTTTGGGCAAACTAGTTCCGGGGGCCCCGGGCCCACTCGGAAGGCTTGGGTTAGCACATAAAAATGTGGGAATCGGGCGGAATTCTAGTTTTTTGGCCGTCAAAGGCAATCGAGGTCCGGGGGGCCCGGACCCACTCGGAAGGCGTGTGCTATAGCACACGAAAATATGATAATCGGGCGTAATTATAGTTTTTTGGCCATAAAATGCAAAATAACGAGGAACGGTCATGGCGTGGCGGTGACTATGGTTATTTAGGTTGTATTTGATGGCCCGGAAAATTTTTAGGCTATCCGGGTCCGGGGGGGCCTGCACATTGGAAAAGCGTGGGATATAGGACGCGAAAATATGGGAAACGGGCAAAATTATAATTTTTTGGCCGTAAAATGCAAAATAACGAGGAACGGTCATGGCGGGCGGTGACTATGGTTCCTTATGTCGTATTTGATGGCCCGGAAAAAAAATTTGTCGATTCGGGTCCGGGGGTCCCTACCCACTGGGAAGGCGTGGGCTATAGCGCACGAAAATATGGGAATCGAGCGAAATTCTTATTGTTTGGTCGTAAAACGCAAACAAATGAGGAACGCTCAAGGCAGGGCAATGAATATGGTTCCTTAGGTCATATTTGATGGCCTGGATAGAATTTTAGGCGATCCGGTTTTGGGGGCCCCGGGCCCACTCGGAAGGCGTGGGCTATAGCACGCAAAAATATGGGAATCGGGCGGAATTATAGTTCTTTGGCCGTAACATGCAAAATAATGAGGAACGGTCATGGCGTGGCACAGACTATGGTTCCTTAGGTCGTATTTGATGTCCCGAAAATTTTTTAGGCTATCCGGGTCCGGGGGCCCCTGCCCACTGGGAAGGCGTGGGCTATAGGACACGAAAATATAGGAATCAGGCGGAATTCTAGTTCTTTGACCGTCAAAAGCAAAAATAAAAGGAACGGTCATGGTGGGGAAGTGACTATGGTTCCTTAGGTCGTATTTCATGGCCCGGAAAAGTTTTAGGCGATCCGGTTCAGTGGGCCTCGGGCCCACTCGGAAGGCGTGGTATATAGCACACGAAAATATGGGAATCACGCGGAATTATAGTTCTTTTGCCATAAAACACAAAAGAATGAGGAACGGTTATGACGGGGCGGTGAATATGGTTCCTTAGGTCGTATTTGATAACCCAAAATTTTTTTAGGGGATCCGGTTCCGGGGGCCCCCGGCCCACTCAGAAGGCGTGGGGTAATAGCACACGAAAATATGGGAATTGGGCGGAATTATAGTTTTTTGGCCGTAAAACGCAAAATAACGAGGAACGGTCATGGTGGGGCGGTGACTATGGTTCCTTAGGTCGTATTTGATGGCTTTGAAAATTTTAGATGATCGTGGTCCAGGGGGCCCGGACCCACTCGGCAGGAGTGGGCTATTGCACACGAAAATATGGGAATCGGGCGGAATTCTAGTTTTTTGGCCGTGAAACGCAAAACAATGAGGAACGGTCATTGAAGAGCGGTGACTATGATTTCTTAGGTCATATTTAATGGCTCGAAAAAAAATTTAGGCGATCTGGTTCCAGCGGCCCTGGGCCCACACGAAAGGCGTGCGCTATAGCATGCGAAAATATGGGAATCAGGCAGAATTATAGTTTTTTGGCCGTAAAAGGCAAAATAACGAGAAACGGTCATGGAGAGGCAGTGACTATGGCTTCTTAGGTCATATTTTATGGCCCGAAAATATTTTAGTCTATCCGGGTTTGGGCGTGGGGGCACTGGGAAGGCGTGGGCCACACGAAAATATGGTAATCGGGCGGAATTCTAGTTTTTTGGCCTTAAAACTCTGAAAAATGAGGAACGATCATGGCGGGGTGGTAAATATGGTTCCTTAGGTCATATTTCGTGGCCTGGAAAATTTTTAGGCGATCGGTGTCTGGGGGGCTCGGGCCCACTCGGAAGGCGTGGACAATAGCACACGAAAATATGGGAATCGGGCGGAATTCTAGTTTTTTGGCTGTAAAATGCAAACAAATGAAGAACGGTCATGGCAGGGTGGTGACTATGGTTCCTTAGGTCGTATTTGATGGCTCGAAAAATTTTTAGGCGATCCAAGTCTGGTGGGCCCGGCCCCACTCGCAAGGCGTGGGCTATAGCACACGAAAATATGGGAATCAGGTGAAATTATAGTTTTTTGGCCATAAAATGCAAAACAAATGAGGAACAGTCATGGCGGGACTGTGACTATGGTTCCTTAGGTTGTATTTGATGGCCCGAAAAACCTTTAGACGATTGGGGGTCCGGGGGGCCTGGGACCACTCGGAAGGCATGGGCTATAGCACACGAAAATATGGGAATATGGCGGAATTTTAGGTTTTTGGCCGAAAAAGCAAAACTATGAGGAACGGTTATAGCGGGGCGGTGACTATGGCTCCTTAGGTCGTATTTGATGGCCCGAAAAAAAATTTTATCGATTCGGATCCGAGGGGCCCTGCCCACTTGGAAGGCGTGGGCTATAGCACACGAAAATATGGGAATCAGGCGGAATTCTTGTTGTTTGGTCGTATGGGCTATAGCACACGAAAACAACGAGGAACGGTAATTGTGGGGTGGTGACTATGGTTCCTTAGGTCGTATTTGATGGCCCGAAAAAATATTAGGCGATCCGGTTCCGGGGGCCCCCAGCCCACTCAGAAGGCATGGGCTATAGCACACGAAAATATGGGAATCGGGCGGAATTATAGTTTTGTGGCCGTAAAATACAAAATAACGAGGAACGATCATGGCGGGGCGGTGACTATGATTCCTTTGGTCATATTTTATGGCCCAAAAAATAGGTTAGCCGATCCGTTTCCGAGGGCCCCAAGCCTAGTCGAAGGCGTGGGCTATAGCACGCGAAAATATGGGAATCGGGTGGAATTATACTTTTTTGGCCCTAAAATGCAAAATAACGATGAACGGTCATGGAGAGGCAGTGACTATGGTTCCTTAGGTCGTATTTCATGGCCCGAAAATATTTTAGGCGATCCGGTTCAGTGGGCCCCGGGCCCACTCGGAATGGGTGGTCTATAGCACACGAAAATAAGGGAATCGGGCAAAATTATAGTTTTTTGGCTATAAAACACAAAATAATGAGGAACGGTCATGGCGTGGCAGTGACTATGGTTCTTTAGGTCATATTGGATGGCCCGAAATATTTTTAGGTGATCGGGGCACGGCCCAACTCGCAAGGCGTGGGCTATAGCACACGAAAATACGGGAATCAGGCGGAATTCTAGTTTTTTGGCCATAAAATGCAAACAAAACGAGGAACGGTCATGGCGGGCGGTGACTAAAGTTCCTTAGGTTTTATTTGATGTCCCGAAAAACCTTTAGGTGATCGGGGGTCCGGGGTGCCCGAGCCCACTCGGAAGGCATGGGCTATAGCACACAAAAATTTGGGAATGTGGCGGAATTCTAGTTTTTTTGGCCGAAAATGCAAAACTATGAGGAACGGTCATGGCAGGGCGGTGACTATGGTTCCTTAGGTGGTATTTGATGGCCTGGAAAAATATTTTGTCGATTCGGGTCAGAGGGGCCCTGCCCACTGGGAAGGCGTGGGCTATAGCACACGAAAATATGGGAATCGGGCGAAATTCTTGTTGTTTGGTTGTAAAATGCAAACAAACGAAAAATGTTCATGGCAGGGCGGTATCTATGGTTCCATAGGTCATATTTCATGGCCCAAATTTTTTATAGGCGATTTGGTTCCGTGGGCCCGGGCCTACTCGTAAGGCGTGGGCTATAGTACATGAAAATATGGGAATCGGGCGGAATTATAGTTTTTTGGCCATAAAATGCAAAAAATGATGAACGGTCATGGCGGGGCGGTGACTATGGTTCCTTAGGTTGTATTTAATGGCCCGAAAATCCTTTAGGCGATCGAGCGTCCGGGTGCCCGAGCCCACTCTGAAGGCATGTGCTATAGCACACGAAAATATGAGAATGTGGCGGAATTCAAGTTTTTTGGCCGAAAAAGCAAAACTATGAGGAACGGTCATGGCGGGGCAGTGACTATGGCTCCTTAGGTCCTATTTGATAGCCTGGAAAAACATTTTGTCGATTCGGGTTCGAGGGGCCCTGCCCACTGGGAAGGCGTGTGCTATAGCACACGAAAATATGGGAATCAGGCGGAATTCTTGTTGTTTGGTCGTAAAACGAAAACAAACGAGAAATGGACATGGTAGGGCGCTAACTATGGTTTCTTAGGTCGTATTTCATGTTCCGAAAATTTTTTAGGCGATCTGGTTCCGGGGGTCCAGGGCCCACTCGGAAGGCGTGGGCTATAGCACACGAAAATATGGGAATCGGGCGGAATTATAGTTATTTGGCCATAAAACACAAAATAACGAGGAACGGTCATGGCGGAGCGGTGACTATGGTTCCTTAGGTCGTATTGGATTGCCCGGAAAAATTTTAGGCTATCCGGGTTCGGGGTCCCCTGCCCACTGGGAAGGCGTGGGCTATAGCACACAAAAATATGGGAATCAGGCGGAATTCTAGTTTTTTGGCCGTAAAACGCAATAAAACGAGAAACGGTCATAGCGGGGCGGTAACTATGGTTCCTTAGGTCATATTTCATGGCCCGAAATTTTTTTAGGCGATCTGGTTCCGGGGGCCCCGGGCTCACTCGGAAGGTGTGGGCTATAACACATGAAAATATGGGAATCGGGCGGAATTATAGTTTTTTGGCCATAAAACGCAAAATAACGAGGAACGTTCATGGCGGGGCGGTGACTATGGTTCCTTAGTTCTTATTTGATGGCTCGGAAAATTTTTTAGGCGATCCGGTTCCGGGTGCCCCGGGCCCACTCGGAAGGCATAGGCTATAGCACGCGAAAATATGGGAATCAGGTGGAATTATAGTTTTTTGGCCGTAAAACGCAAAATAACGAGGAACGGTCATGGCGGGGCGGTGACTATGGTTCCTTAGGTCGTATTTGATGGCCTAGAAAATTTTTAGGCTATCCGGGTCCGAGGGGTCCTGCCCACTCGAAGGCGTGGGCTATAGCACACGAAAATATGGGAATCGAGCAGAATTATAGTTATTTGGCCATAAAACACAAAATAACGAGGAACGGTCATGGCAGGGCGATGACTATGGTTCCTTAGGTTGTATTTGATTGCCCGGAAAATTTTTAGGCTATCCGGGTTCGGGGACCCCTTCCCACTGGGAAGGCGTGGGCTATAGCACAAAAAAAATATGGGAATCGAGCGAAATTCTATTTTTTGGCCGTAAAACGCAATAAAACGAGAAACGGTCATGGCAGGGCGGTAATTATGGTTCCTTAGGTCATATTTCATGGCCCGAAAATTTTTTAGGCGATCTGGTTTCGGGGGCCCCGGGCCCACTCAGAAGGTGTGGGCTATAGCACACGAAAATATGGGAATCGGGCGGAATTATAATTTTTTGGCAATAAAACGCAAAATAACGAGGAACGTTCATGGCGGGGCGGTGACTATGGTTCCTTAGGTCGTATTTGATGGCCCGGAAAATTTTTTAGGTGATCCGGTTATGGTTGCCCCGGGCCCACTCGGAAGGCATGGGCTATAGCACGCGAAAATATGGGAATCATGCGGAATTATAATTTTTTGGCCGTAAAACGCAAAATAACGAGGAACGGTCATTGCGGGGCAGTGAATATGGTTCCTTAGGTCGTATTTGATTGCCTAGAAAATTTTTAGGCTATCCGGGTCCGAGGGGCCCTGCCCACTCGGAAGGCGTGGGCTATAGCACACGAAAATATGGGAATCGGGCGGAATTATAGTTTTTTTTGCCATAAAACGCAAAAATAAAAGGAACGGTCATGGTGAGGCAGTGACTATGGTTCCTTAGGTCGTATTTCATGGCCCGAAAACTTTTTAGGTGATCCGGATCCGTGGGCTCTTGCCCACTGGGAAGGGGTGGTCTATAGCACCCAAAAATAAGGGAATCGGGCAAAATTATACTTTTTTGACTTTAAAACACAAAATAACGAGGAACGGTCATGGCGTGGCGGTGAGTATGGTTCCTTAGGTCATATTGGATGGCCTGGAAAATTTTTAGGCGATCGGGGCGCGGCCCCACTCGGAAGGCGTGGGCTATAGCACACGAAAACACGGGAATCGGACGGAATTCTAGTTTTTTGGTCGTTAAATGCGAAAACAACGAGGAACGGTCATGGGGGGGCAGTGACTATGGTTCCTTAGATCGTATTTCAAGGCCCAAAATTTTTTTAGGCGATTGGGGTCAGGGGTCCTGGGCCCACTCGGAAGGCGTGGGCTGTAGCACACGAAAATGTGGGAATCAGGCGGAATTCTAGTTTTATGGCCGTAAAACTCAAAAACATGAGGAAAGGTCATGGAGGGGAGGTAACTATGGTTCCTTAGGTCGTATTCTATGGCCCAAAATTTTTTTAGGCTATCCGAGTCCGGGGGCCCTGCCCACCGGGAAGACGTGGGCTATAGCACACGAAAATATAGGAATCGAGCGAAATTCTTGTTGTTTGGTTGTAAAACGCAAAAACAACGAGGAACGGTCATGGCGGGGCGGTTACTATGGTTCCTTAGGTCGTATTTGATGGCCGGGAAAAATTTTAGGCTATTCGGGTGCGGGGGGCCCTGCCCACTTGGAAGGCATGGGCTATAACACACTAAAATATGAGAATCTGGCGGAATTCTAGTTTTTTGGCCGTAAAACGCAAAAACAAAGTGGAACGGTCATGGCGGAGTGGTACCTATGGTTCCTTAGGTCGTATTTCATGGCCCAGAAAACTTTTAGGCGATCGGGGTTAGGGGGCCCGGGCCCACTCGGAAGGCGTGGGCTATAGCACACGAAAATATGGGAATCGGGCGGAATTCTAGTTTTTTGGCCGTAAAACGTAATGAAACGAGGAACGGTCAGGGCGGGGCAGTGACTATGGTTCCTTTGGTCGTATTTGATGGCCTAGAAAATTTTTAGGCGATCTGGTTCCGGGGGCCCCGGGCTAACTCGGAAGACGTGGGCTATAGCACACGAATATATGGGAATCGGGCAGAATTATAGTTGTTTTGCCGTAAAACGCAAAATAATGAGGAACGGTCATGGCAGGGCGGTGACTATGGTTCCTTAGGTCATATTTGATTGTTTCGGAAAACTTTTAGGCTATCCGGGTCCGGGGGTCCCTGCCCACTGGGAAGGCGTGGGCTAAAGCACACAAAAATATAGGAATCGGGCGGAATTCTAGTTTTTTGGCCGTAAAATGCAAAAAACGAGGAACGGTCATGCGGGGAGGTAACTATTGTTCCTTAGGTTGTATTTCATGACCCGAAAAAGTTTTAGGCGATCGGGGTTAGGGGGCCGGGACCCACTCGGAAGGCGTGGGCTATAGCACACGAAAGTATGGGAATCAGATGGAATTCTAGTTTTTTGGCCGTAAAACTCAAAGAAACGAGGAACGGTTATGGCGGGGTGGTGACTATGATTCCATAGGTCGTATTTGATGGTCTGGAAAAAAGTTTAGGCGATCAGGTTCCGGGGGCCCCGAGCTCACTCGAAAAGCGTGGGCAATAGCACGCGAAAATATGGAAATCAGGTGGAATTATACTTTTTTGGCTGTAAAACGTAACATAACGAGGAACGGTCATGGCGGGGCAGTGACTATGGTTCCTTATGTCATATTTGATGGCCCAGAAAATTTTTAGACTATCCGGGTCCGGGGGGCCTGCCCACTGGGAAGGCGTGGGCTATAGGACACGAAAATATGGGAATTGGGCGGAATTCTAGTTTTTTGGCCGTAAAACGCAAAAAGAAAAGGAACGGTCATAGTGGGGCGGTGACTATGGTTCCATAGGTCGTATTTCATGGCCCGGAAAATTTTTAGACGATCCGGTTCAGTGGGCCCTGGGTCCACTCGGAAGGCGTGGTCTATTGCACACGAAAATATGGGAATCGGGCGGAATTATAGTTTTTTGGCCATAAAACAAAAAATAACAAGGAACGGTCATGGCGGGGCGGTGACTATGGTTCTGTAGCACACGAAAATATGGGAATCGGGCAGAATTCTAGTTTTTTTGCCGTAAAACGCAAACAAATTAGGCACGGTCATGGCGGGGTGGTGACTATGGTACCTTAGGTCGTATTTCATGGCCCGAAAAAATTTTAGGCGATCGGGGTCCCGGGCCCACTCGGAAGGCGTGGGCTATAGCACACGAAAATATGGGAATCGGGTGGAATTCTAGTTTATTGGCCATAAAATGCAAAAAAATGAGGAAAGGTCATAGCGGGGCGGTGACTATGGTTCCATAGGCCGTATTTGATGGCCCAAATTTTTTTTAGGCGATCTGGGTCCGGGGGCCCTGCACACCGGGAAGGCGTGGGCTATAGCACACGAAAATATAGAAATTAGGCAGAATTCTAGTTTTTTGGCCATAAAATGCAAAGAAATGAGGAAAGGTCATGGCGGGGCAGTGACTATGGTTTCTTAGGTCGTATTTGATGGCCCACAAAGGTTTTAGGCGATCTAGTTCCGGGGGCCCTGCACATCGGGAAGGCGTGGGCTATAGCACAATAAAATATGGGAATGAGGCAGAATTCTAGTCTTTTTGCCGTAAAACATAAATAAATGAGGAACGGTCAAGGCGGGGCAGTGACTATGGTACCTTAGGTCATATTTGATGGCCCAGAGAATTTTTAGATGATCGGGGTCTGGGGGCCAGGGCCCACTCGGAAGGCGTGGGACACGAAAATATGGGAATAGGGCGGAATTCTAGTTTTTTGGCAGTAAAATGCAAAAAAAGGAGGAACGATCATGGCGGGGCGATAACAATGGTTCCTTAGGTCATATTTAATGGCCCGGAATATTTTTAGGCGATCGGGGTCCGGGGGCCCGGGCCCACTCGGAAGGCGTGGGCTATAGCACACGAAAATATGGGAAACAGGCGGAATTCTAGTTTTTTTGCCGTTAAATGCAAACAAATTAGGCACGGTCATGGCGGGGCGATGACTATGGTTTCTTAGGTCGTATTTTATGGCCCAAAAATTTTTAGGCGATCGGGGGCCCGGGACCACTCAGAAGGCGTGGGCTATCATACGAAAATATGGGAATCGGGTGGAATTCTAGTTTATTCGCCATAAAATGCAATAAATGAGGAAAGGTCATAGCGGGGTGGTGACTATGGTTCCATAGGTCGTATTTGATGGCCTAAAAATTTTCTAGGCGATCTGGGTCCGGGGGCCTGCACACTGGGAAGGCGTGGGCTATAGCACATGAAAATATGGGAATCGAGCGGAATTCTAGTTTTTTTGCCGTAAACCACAAAACAAATAGGCAGGTTCATGGCGGGGCGGTGACTATGGTACCTTAGGTCATATTTAATGGCCTGGAAAAACTTTAGGCGATTTAGGTTCGGGGGGCCCGGGCTCACTCGGAAGGCGTGGGTTATAGAACACGAAAATATGGGAATCAGGCGAAATTCTAGTGTTTTGGCCATAAAATGCAAATAAATGAGGAACGGTTATGGCGGGGTGGTGACTATGGTACCTTAGGTCGTATTTGATGGCCCGAAAAATTTTTAGACGATCGGGGTCTGGGGGCCCGGTCCCACTCGGAAGGCGTGGGCTATAGCACACGAAAATATGGGAATCAGGCGGAATTCTAGTTTTTTTTTCCGTAAAATGCAAAAAATGAGGAAAGGTCATAGCGGGGTGGTGACTATGGTTCCATATGTCGTATTTGATGGCCTAAAAAGTTTTTAGGCGATTTGTGACCGGGGGCCCTACACACTGGGAAGGCGTGGGCTATAGCACATGAAAATATGGGAATCGATCGGAATTTTATTTTTTTTGCCGTAAAACACAAAACAATTAGGGACGGTCATGACGAGGCGGTAACTATGGTACCTTAGGTCATATTTCATGGCCCGGAAAAACTTTAGGCGATTCGGGTCCGAGGGGCCCGGGCTCTCTAGGAAGGCATGGGATATAGCACACGAAAATATGGGAATCAGGCGGAATTCTAGTTTTTTGGCCATAAAATGCAAAAAACGAGGAAAGGTCATAGCGGGGCGGTGACTATGGTTCCTTAGGTCGTATTTGATGGCCCAAAAATATTTTAGGCGATCTGGGTCCGAGGGCCCTGCACACCGGGAAGGTGTGGGCTATAGCACACGAAAATAATGGAATCAGGCGAAATTCTAATTTTTTTGCCGTAAAATGCAAATAAAAGCGGAACGGTCATGGCGGGGTGGTGGCTATGGTACCTTAGGTCGTATTTGATGGCCCTGAAATTTTTAGGCGATCCGGGTCCAGGGGCGGAGCCCACTCGGAAGGTGTGGGCTATAACACACGAAAATATGGGAATCGAGCGGAATTCTAGTTTTTTGGCCGCAAAATGCAAAAAAATGAAGAACGGTCGTGGAGGGATGATATCAATTGTTCCTTAGGTCATATTTAATGGCTTGAAGAAATTTTTGGCCATCCGGGTCCGGGGGGCTCGAGCCCACTCGGAAGGCGTGGGCTATAACACACGAAAATATGGGAATAAGGCGGAATTCTTGTTTGTTTGCCGTAAAATGCAAAAAACGAGGAAAGGTTATGGCGGGGTGGTGACTATTGTTTCTTAAGTCGTATTTGATGGCCCGGAAAATTTTTAGGCGATCCGGGTCTGGGGGGCCCTGCATACTAGGAATGCGTGGTCTATAGCACACGAAAATATAGGAATCAGGCAGAATTCTAGTTTTTTTGTCATAAAACGCAAATAAATGAGGAACGGTCATGGCGGGGCGGTGACTATGGTACCTTAGGTCTATTTGATCTCCCAGAAAAATTTTAGGCTATTGGGGTCCGGGGGGGCCGATCCCACTCAGAAGGCTTGGGCTATAGCACACGAAAATATGGCAATCGGGAGGAATTCTATTTCTTTTGCCGTAAAACGCAAAAAAATGTGGCACGGTCATGGCAGGGCGATGACTATGATACCTTAGGTCGTATTTGATGGCCCGAAATAAATTTAGGCGATCGGGGTCCGGGGAGCCCGGGCCCACTCGGAAGGCATGGGATATAGTACACGAAAATATGGAAATCGGGCGGAATTCTAGTTTTTTGACCATAAAAGGCAAAAAATGAGGAAAGGTTATGGCGGGGCGGTGACTATGGTTCCTTAGGTCGTATTTGATGGCCCAGAAAATTTTTAGGCGATCCGGGTCCGGGGCCCCTGCACATTGTGAAGGCGTGGGCTATAACACACGAAAATATGGGAATCAGGCAGAATTCTAGTTTTTTAGTCGTAAAATGCAAATAAATGAGGAACGGTCATGGCGGGGTGGTGACTATGGTACCTTCGGTCGTATTTCATGGCCCGGAAAAAGTTTAGGTGATCGGGGTCCGTGGCGCCCGGGCCCACTCGAAAGGCGTGGGATATATCACACGAAAATATGGGAATTAGGCGGAATTCTAGTTTTTTGACCATAAAACGCAAAAGACAATGAAAAGTCATAGCGGGGTCCGGGCCCACTCGGAGGGCATGGGCTATAGCACACGAAAATATGGGAATCGAGCGGAATTCTAGTTTTTTGGCCGTAAAATGCAAAAAAACAAGGAACGGTCGTGGCAGGGCGATGACAATTGTTCCTTAGGTCGTATTTAATGGCCTGAAAAAATTTTAGGCCATCCGGGTTCGGGGGGCCCTGCACACTGGGAAGGCGTGGGCTATAGCACACGAAAATATGGGAATGAGGCGGAATTCTTGTTTTGTTGCCGTAAAATGCAAAAAACGAGGAAAGGTTATGGCGGGGCAGTGACTATAGTTCCTTAAGTTGTATTTGATGGCCCGAAAAAATTTTAGGCGATACGGGTCCGAGGGACCCTGCACATTGGGAAGGAGTGGGCTATAGTACATGAAAATATGGGAATCCGGCGGAATTCTAGTTTTTTTGTCGTAAAACGCAAATAAATGAGGAACGGTCATGGCGGGGCGGTGAATATGGTACCTTAGGTCTATTTGATGGCATGGAAAATTTTTAGGCTATCGGGGTCCGGGGGCCCGGGCCCACTCAGAAGGTGTGGGCTATAGCACACGAAAATATGGCAATCGGGAGGAATTCTATTTCTTTTGCCGTAAAACGCAAATAAATGAGGAACGGTCATGGTGGGGCAGTGACTCATATCTGATGGTCCGAAAAAATATTATACGATCGGGGTCTGGTGGCCCGGGCCCACTCGGAGGCGTGGGCTATAGCACACGAAAATATGGGAATCGGGGGGCGTTCTAGTTTATTGGCCATAAAATGCAAAAAATGAGGTAAGGTCATAGGGGGCAGTGACTATGGTTCCATAGGTCGTATTTGATGGCACAAATTGTTTTTAGGCGATCTGGGTCCGGGGGCCCTGCACACTGGGAAGGCGCTGACTATAACACATGAAAATATGGGAATTGAGCGGAATTATAGTTTTTTTGCCGTAAAACACAACAATTAGGCATGGTCATGACGGGGCGGTGACTATGGTACCTTAGGTCATATTTCATGGCCCGGAAAAACTTTAGGCGATCAGGGTCCGGGGGGCCCGGGCTCTCTCGAAAGGCGTAGGATATAGCACACGAAAATATGGGAATCAGGCGGAATGCTAGGTTTTTGGCCATAAAACGCAAAAAATGAGGAAATGTCATAGCGGGGCGGTGACTAT
Organism: Nicotiana tomentosiformis; assembly: GCF_000390325.3. Taxonomy (NCBI): domain Eukaryota; kingdom Viridiplantae; phylum Streptophyta; class Magnoliopsida; order Solanales; family Solanaceae; genus Nicotiana; species Nicotiana tomentosiformis. The sequence continues at coordinate 104,748,651 of NC_090813.1, read as the reverse complement.
GGTTCCTTAGGTCGTATTTGATGGCCCAAAAATTTTTTAGGCGATCTGGGTCCGGGGGCCTTGCACACAGGGAAGGTGTGGGCTATAGCACATGAAAATATGGGAATCAGGCGGAATTCTAGTTTTTTTGCCGTAAAACGCAAATAAAAGAGGAACGGTCATGGCGGGGTGGTGACTATGGTACCTTAGGTCATATTTGATGGCACGGAAAATTTTTAGGTGATCGGGGTCCGAGGGCCGAGCCCACTCGGAAGGCGTGGGCTATAGCACACGAAAATATGGGAATCGAGCGGAATTCTAGTTTTTTGGCCGTAAAATGCAAAAAAACGAGGAACGGTCATGGCGGGATGATAACAATTGTTCCTTAGGACATATTTAATGGCCTAAATTTTTTTAGGCCATCTGGGTCCGGGGGGCCCGGGACCACTCGGCAGGCGTGGGCTATATAGCATACGAAAATATGGGAATATGACAGAATTCATGTCTTTTTGCCGTAAAACGCAAAAAATGAGGAAAGGTTATGACGGGGCGGTGACTATGGTTCCTTAGGTCATATTTGATGGCCCGAAAAATTTTTAGGCGATCCGGGTCTGGGGGGCCCTGCACACTGGGAAGGCGTGGGCTATAGTACACGAAAATATAGGAATCCAGCGGAATTCTAGTTTTTTTATCGTAAAACTTAAATAAATGAAGAACTGTCATGGCGGGGAGGTGACTATAGTACCTTAGGTCTATTTGATGGCCTGAAAATGTTTTTGGCTATCGGGGTCCGGGGGGCCCGGGCCCACTCAGAAGGCGTGGGCTATAGCACACGAAAATATGGCAATCGGGAGGAATTCTATTTCTTTTGCCGTAAAACACAAATAAATGAGGAACGGTCATGGCGGGGCGGTGACTCATATTTGACGGTCCGAAAAAATATTAGACGATCGGGGTCTGGTGGCGCGGGCCCACTCGGAAGGCGTGGGCTATAGCACACGAAAATATGGGAATCGGGGGGAATTCTAATTTATTGGCCATAAAATGCAAAAAATGAGGTAAGGTCATAGAGGGGCGATGACTATGGTTCCATAGGTCGTATTTGATGGCACAAAATTTGTTTAGGCGATCTGGGTCATGGGGCCCTACACACTGGGAAGGCGTGGGCTATAACACATGAAAATATGGGAATCGAGCGGAATTCTAGTTTTTTTGCCATAAAACACAAAACAATTAGGCACGGTCATGACGGGGCAGTGACTATGGTACCATAGGTCATATTTCATGGCCCGGAAAAACTTTAGGCGATCAGGGTCCGGGGGGCCGGGCTCACTCGGAAGGCATGGGATATAGCACACGAAAATATGGGAATCAGGCAGAATGCTAGGTTTTTGGCCATAAAACACAAAAAATGAGAAAATGTCATAGCGGGGCGGTGACTATGGTTCCTTAGGTCGTATTTGATGGCCCAAAAAAATTAGGCGATCTGGGTTCGGGGTCCCTGCACACCGGGAAGGTGTGGGATATAGCACATGAAAATATGGGAATCAGGCGAAATTCTAGGTTTTTTGCCGTAAAATGCAAATAAAAGAGGAACGATCATGGCGGGGCGGTGACTATGGTACCTTAGGTCGTATTTGATGGCACGGAAAATTTTTAGGCGATCGGGGTCCGAGGGCTGAGCCCACTCGGAAGGCGTGGGCTATAGCACACGAAAATATGGGAATCGAGCAGAATTCTAGTTTTTTGGCCGTAAAATGCATAAAAACGAGGAACGGTCGTGGCGGGATGATAATAATTGTTCCTTAGGTCATATTTAATGGCTTGAAAATTTTTTAGGCCATCCGAGTCCGGGGGCCCGGGCCCACTCGGAAGGCGTGGGCTATATAGCACACGAAAATATGGGAATATGACAGAATTCTTGTTTTTTTTGCCGTAAAACGCAAAAAATGAGGAAAGTTTATGGCGGGGCGGTGACTATGGTTCCTTAGGTCGTATTTGATGGCCCAGAAAAATTTTAGGCGATCCGGGTCCGGGGGGCCCTGCACACTGGGTAGGCGTGGGCAATAGCACACGAAAATATGGGAATCTGGCGAAATTTTAGTTTTTTTGTCGTAAAACACAAATAAATTAGGAACAGTCATGGCGGGGCGGTGACTATGGTACCTTAGGTCTATTTGATGGCCCGAAAAAATTTTAGGCGATCGGGGTCCGGAGGGCTCGGGCCCACTCAGAAGGCTTGGGATATAGTACACAAAAATATGGGAATCGGGCGGAATTCTTGTTTTTTGGCCATAAAATGCAAAAAATGAGGAAAGGTTATGGCGGGGCGGTGACTATGGTTTCTTAGGTCGTATTTGACGGCCCGGAAATTTTTTAGGCGATCGGGGTCTGGGGGGCCCTGCACACTGGGAAGGTGTGGGCTATAACACACGAAAATATGGGAATCGGGCGGAATTCTAGTTTTTTTGTCGTCAAACGCAAATAAAAGAGGAACGGGCATGGCGGAGTGGAAACTATGGTACCTTAGGTCGTATTTCATGGCCCAGAAAAAGTTTAGGCGATCGGGGTCCGGGGCGCCCGAGCTCACTCGGAAGGCGTGGGATATAGCACACGAAAATATGGGAATCAAGCGGAATTCTAGTTTTTTACCATAAAACGCAAAAGACGAGGAAAGGTCATAGCGGGCTCCGGGGGCCGCGCCCACTCGGAAGGCGTGGGCTATAGCACACGAAAATATGGGAATCGAGCGGAATTTTAGTTTTTTGGCCGTAAAATGCAAAAAAGGAGGAACGGTCGTGGCAGGGCGATAACAATTGTTCTTTTGGTCGTATTTAATGGCCTGAAAAAATTTTAGGCCATCCGGGTCCGGGGGCCCGGGCCCACTCGGAAGGCGTGGGTTATAGCACCCGAAAATATGGGAATGAGGCGGAATTCTTATTTTTTTGCTGTAAAACGCAAAATACGAGGAAAGGTTATGGTGGGGTGGTGACTTTGGTTCCTTAGGTCGTGTTTGATGGCCCAAAATCTTTTTAGGCAATTTGGGTCCGGATGCCGTGCACACCGGGAAGGCGTGGGCAATAGCACATGAAAATATAGGAATCAGGCAGAATTCTAGTTTTTTCCCCGTAAAACGCAAATAAAAGAGGAACAGTCATGCCGGGGCGGTGACTATGGTACCTTAGGTTATATTTGATGGCGCGGAAAAATTTTAGGCGACCGGGGTCAGGGGGCCGGCCCACTCGGAAGGCGTGGGCTATAGCACACGTAAATATGGAAATGAGGCGGAATTCTTGTTTTTTTGCCGTAAAACGCAAAAAATGAGGAAAGGTTATGGCGGGGCGGTGACTATGGTTCCTTAGGTCGTATTTGATGGACGAAAAAGTTTTAGGCAATCCGGGGTCCGGGGGCCCCTGCACATTGAGAAGGCGTGGGCTATAACACACGAAAATATGAGAATCAGGCAGAATTCTAGTTTTTTTGTCGTAAAACGCAAATAAATGAGGAACGGTCATGGCGGGGTGGTGACTATGGTACCTTAGGTCGTATTTCATGGCCCGAAAAAAGTTTAGGCGATCGGGGTCCGGGGCGCCAGGGCCCACTCGGAAGGCGTGAGATATAGCACACGAAAATATGTGAATCAGGCGAAATTCTAGTTTTTTGACCATAAAATGCAAAAGACGAGGAAAGGTCATAGCGGGGTCCGGGGGCCGGGCCCACTCGGAAGGCGTGGGCTATAGCACACGAAAATATGAGAATCGAGCGGAATTCTAGTTTTTTGGCCGTAAAATGCAAAAAAATGAGGAACGGTCGTGGCGGGGCGATAACAATTGTTCCTTAGGACATATTTAATGGCCTGAAAAAATATTAGGCCATCCGGGTGCGGGTGGCTCGGGCCCACTCGGAAGGCGTGGGCTATAGCACACGAAAATAAGGGAATGAGGCAGAATTCTTATTTTTTTGCCGTAAAATGCAAAAAACGAGGAAAGGTTATGGCTGGGTGGTGACTATGGTTCCTTAGGTTGTTCCGGGAGGCCCTGCACACTGGGAAGGCGTGGGCTATAGCACACGAAAATATGGGAATCAGGCAGAATTCTTGTTCTTTTGTCGTAAAACGCAAATAAATGAGGAACGGTCATGGAGAGGCGGTGACTATGGTACCTTAGGTCTATTTGATGGCCCGAAAAAATTTTAGGCTATCGGGGTCCGGGGGGCCCGGGCCCACTCAAAAGGCGTGGGCTATAGCACACGAAAATATGGCAATCAGGCGGAATTCTATTTCTTTTGCCGTAAAATGCAAATAAATGAGGAACGGTCATGGTGGGGCGGTGACTATGGTACCTTAGGTCGTATTTGATGGCCCAGAAATTTTTTTGGCGATCGAGGTCTGGTGGCCCGGGCCCACTCGGAAGGAGTGTGCTATAGCACACAAAAATATGGGAATCGGGCGGAATTCTAGTTTATTGGCCATAAAATGCAAAAAATGAGGAAAGGTCATAGGGGGGCGGTGACTATGGTTCCATAGGTGGTATTTGATGGCCCAAAATTTTTTTAGGCGATCTGGGTCCGGGGGCCCTGCACACTGGGAAGGCGTGGGCTATATAGCACATGAAAATATGGGAATCGAGCGGAATTCTAGATTTTTTGCCGTAAAACACAAAACAATTAGGCACGGTCATGACGGGGCAGTGACTATGGTACCTTAGGTCATATATCATGGCCCGGAAAAACTTTAGGCGATCAGGGTCCGGGGGACCCGGGCTCACTCGGAAGGCGTGGGATATAGCACACGAAAATGTGGGAATCAGGCGGAATTCTAGTTTTTTTGCCATAAAACACAAAAAACGAGGAAAGGTCATAGCGGAGCGGTGACTATGGTTCCTTAGGTCGTATTTGATGGCCCAAAATTTTTTTTAGGCGATTTGGGTCCGGGGGCCCTGCACACCGGGAAGGTGTGGGCTATAGCGCACGAAAATATGGGAATCAGGCGGAATTCTAGTTTTTTTTGCCATAAAATGCAAATAAAAGAGGAACGATCATGGCGGGGAGGTGACTATGGTACCTTAGGTCGTATTTGATGTCCCGGAAATTTTTTAGGTGAACAGGGTCTGGGGCCCGAGCCCACTCGGAAGGCATGGGCTATAGCACACGAAAATATGGGAATTGGGCGGAATTTAGTTTTTTGGCCGTAAAATGCAAAAAAATGAGGAACGGTCATGGCAGGCGATAATAGTGGTTCCTTAGGTCGTATTTAGTGGCCCAAAATATTTTTAGGCAATTGGGGTCTGTGGTGCGCGGGCCCACTCGGAAGGCGTGGGCAATAGCACATGAAAATATGGGAATCGGGTAGAATTTTAGTTTTTTGGCCGTAAAACGCAGAAATCTTAGGCACGATCATGGCGGGGCGGTGACTATGGTACCTTAGATCGTATTTTATGGCCCGGAAAATTTTTAGGTAATTGGGGTCCGGGGCGCCCGGGCCCACTCGGAAGGCGTGGGCTATAGCACACGAAAATATGGGAATCAGGCAAAACTCTAGTTTTTTGGCCATAAAATGCAATAAATGAGGAAAGGTCATAGCGGGGCGATGAGTATGGTTCCATAGGTCATATTTGATGGCCCAAAAACTTTCTAGGTGATCTGGGTCCGGGGGCCGTGCACACTGGGAAGGCGTGGGTTATAGCACATGAAAATATGGGAATCGAGCGGAATTCTAGTTTTTTTGCCGTAAAACAAAAAACGAATAGGCACAGTCATGGCAGGGCGGTGACTATGGTACCTTAGGTCATATTTCATGGCCCGAAAAAACTTTAGGCGATCAGGGTCCGGGGGGCCCAGGCTCACTCGGAAGGCGTGGGATATAGCACACGAAAATATGGGAATCAGGCAGAATTCTAGTTGTTTGGCCATAAAACGCAAAAAATGAGGAAAGGTCATTGCGGGGCGGTGACTATGGTTCCTTAGGTAGTATTTGATGGCCCAAAAATGTTTTAGGCAATCTGGGTCCGGGGGCCCTGCACACCGGGAAGGCGTGGGCAATAGCACACGAAAATATGGGAATCAAGCGAAATTCGAGTTTCTTTGCCGTAAAACGCAAATAAAAGAGGAACAGTCATGCTGGGGCAGTGAATATGGTACCTTAGGTCGTAGTTGATGGCCCGGAAAATTTTTAGGCGATCGGGGTTCGGGGGGCGGGCCCACTCGGAAGGCGTGGGCTATAGCACACGAAAATATGGGAATAGAGCGAAATTCTAGTTTTTTGGTCGTAAAATGCAAAAATATGAGGAACGGTCATGGCGGGGTGATAACAATTGTTCCTTAGGTCGTATTTAATGGCCTGAAAAATTTTTAGGCGATCCGGGTCCAGGGGGCCCGGGCCCACTCGAAAGGCGTGGGCTATAGCACACGAATATATGGGAATGAGGCGGAATTCTTGTATTTTTTTCCGTAAAATGCAAAAACGAGGAAAGGTTATGGCGGGGTGGTAACTATGGTTCCTTAGGTCGTATTTTATGGCCCGAAAAAATTTTAGGCGATCCGGGTCCGGGGGGCCTGGGCCCACTTGGAAGGCGTGGGCTATAGCACACGAAAATATGAAAATGAGGCGGAATTCTTGTTTTTTTCCATAAAAAAAAAATGAGGAAAGGTGATGGCGGGGCGGTGACTATGGTTCCTTAGGTCGTATTTGATGGCCCAGAAAAATTTTATGCGATCAGGGTCTAGGGGGCCCAGGCTCACTCGGAAGGCGTGGGATATAGCACACGAAAATATGGGAATCAGGCGGAATTCTAGTTTTTTGTCCATAAAACGCAAAAAACGAGGAAAGGTCATAGCGGGGCGGTGACTATAGTTCCTTAGGTCGTATTTGATGGCCCAATTTTTTTTTAGGCAATCTGGGTCCGGGGGCCCTGCACACTGGGAAGGCGTGGGCTAAAGCACACGAAAATATGGGAATCAGGCGGAATTCTATTTTTTTTCCTGTAAAACGCAAATTAAAGAGGAATGGTCATGGCGGGGTGGTGACTATGGTACCTTAGGTCGTATTTGATAACCCGGAAATATTTTAGGCAATCGGGGTCCAGGGGCCGGGCCCACTCGGAAGGCGTGGGCTATAGCACACGAAAATATGGGAATCGAGCGGAATTCTAGTTTTTGGCCGTAAAATGCAAAAAGAACGAGGAACGGTCATGTCGGGGCGATAATAATGTTCCTTAGGTCGTATTTAATGGCATGAAAACTTTTTAGGCGATCCGGATTCGGGGGGCCCGGGCCCACTCTGAAGGCGTAGGCTATAGCACACGGAAATATGGGAATGAGGCGGAATTCTTGTTTTTTTGCCGTAAAACGCAAAAAATGAGAAAAGGTTATGGAGGGGCGGTGACTATGGTTCCTTAGGTCGTATTTGATGGCCCAGAAAATTTTTAGGCGATCCGGGTCAGGGGGGCACTGCACACTGGGACGGCATGGGCTATAGCACACGAAAATATGGGAATCAGGCGGAATTCTAGTTTTTTGGTCGTAAAACGCAAATAAATGAGGAACGGTCATGGCGGGGCGGTGATTATGGTACCTTAGGTCTATTTGATGGCCCAGAAAATTTTTAGGTTATCAGGGTCCGGGCGCTCGGGCCCACTCAGAAGGCATGGGCTATAGCACACGAAAATATGGCAATCGGGAGGAATTCTATTTCTTTTGCCGTACAACGCAAAAAAATACGAGGCACGATCATGGCGGGGCGTTGACTATGATAACTTAGGTCGTATTTGATGGCCCGGAATAATTTTAGGCGATCGGGGTCCGGGGGGCCTGGCCCACCCGGAAGGCATGGGATATAGCACACGAAAATATGAGAATTGGGCGGAATTCTAGTTGTTTGGCCATAAAATGCAAAAAATGAGGAAAGTTCATGGCAGGGCGGTGACTATGGTTCCTTAGGTCGTATTTGATGGCCCCAAATTTTTTTATGGTATCTGGGTCTGGAGGCCCTACACATTGGGAAGGCATGGGCTATTGCACACGAAAATATGGGAATCGGGGGAAATTCTAGTTTTTTTGCCGAAAAACGCAAATCAATGAGGAACGGTCATGGCGGGACGGTGACTATGGTACCTTAGGTCGTATTTGATGGCCCGAAAAGTTTTTAGGTGATCGCGGTCAGTGGGACCGGGCCCACTCGAAAGGCGTGGGACACGAAAAAATGAGAATCAGGCGGAATTCTAGTTTTTTGGCCATAAAATGCAAAAAAATGAGGAACGGTCATGGCGGGGCGATAACAATTGTTCCTTAGGTCGTATTTAATGGCCTGAAAATTTTTTAGGCGATTCCGATCCGGGGGGCCCGGGCCTTCTCGGAAGGCGTGCGCAATAGCACATGAATATATGGGAATGAGGTGGAATTCTTGTTTTTTTGCTGTAAAATTCAAAAAACGAGGAAAGGTTATGGCGGGGCGATGAGTATTGTTTCTTAGGTCATATTTGATGGCCCAGAAAAATTTTAGGCAATCCGGGTCCGGGGGGCCTGCACACTAGGAAGGCGTGGGCTATAGCACACGAAAATATAGGAATCAGGCGATATTCTAGTTTTTTTGTCGTAAAACACAAATAAATGAGGAACGGTCATGGCGGGCGGTGACTATGGTACCTTAGGTCTATTTTGTGGCCCGAAAAAATTTTAGGCCATCAGGGTCCGGGGGGCCCGTGCCCACTCTGAACGCGTGGGCTATAACACACGAAAATATGGCAATCGGGCGGAATTCTATTTCTTTTCCTCATAAAACACAAAAAATGAGGAAAGGTCATGGAGGGGCGGTGACTATAGTTCCTTAGGTAGTATTTGATGGCCCAGAAAATTTTTATGCGATCTGGGTCCGGGGGTCCTGCACACTGGGAAGGCATGGGCTATAGCACACGAAAATATGGGAATCAGGTAGAATTCTAGTTTTTTTGCCGTAAAACGCAAATAAATGAGGAATGGTCATAGCAGGGCGGTGTCTATGGTACCTTAGGTCATATTTGATGGCTCAAAATTTTTTTAGGCGACCGAGGTCTGGGGGGACGGGCCCACTCGGAAGGCATGGGCTATAGCACACGAAAATATGGGAATCGTGCGGAATTCTAGTTTTTTGGCCGTAAAATGCAAAATAAATGAGGAACGGTCATGGCGTGGCGATAACAATTGTTCCTTAGGTCGTATTTAATGGCCTGAAAATTTTTTAGGCGATCCAGGTCCGGGGGGCCCGGGCCTTCTTGGAAGGCGTTGGCTATTGCACACGAAAATATGGGAATGAGGCGAAATTCTTGTTTTTTTGCCGTAAATGCAAAAAACGAGGAAAGGTTATGGCGGGGCGGTGACTATGGTACCTTAGGTCTATTTGATGGCCCGGAAAAATTTTAGTCTATCAGGGTCTGGGGGCCCGGGCCCACTCAGAAGGCGTGGGCTATAGCACACAAAATATGGCAATCGGGCGGAATTCTATTTCTTTTGCCGTAAACGCAAAAAAATGAGGTACGGTCATGGAGGGGCGGTGACTATGATACCTTAGGTCGTATTTGATGGCCCGGAATAATTTTAGGCGATCGGGGTCCGGGGGGCCCGGGCCCACTCGGAAGGCATGGGATATAGCACACGAAAATATGGGAATGAAGCGGAATTCATGTTTTTTGCCGTAAAATTCAAAAAATGAGGAAAGGTTATGGCGGGGCGGTGACTATTGTTCCTAAGGTCGTATTTGATGGCCCGAAAAAATTTTAGGCGATCCGGGTCCGGGGGGCCTGCCCACTAGGAAGACGTGGGCTATAGCACACGAAAATATGGGAATCAAGCGGAATTCTAGTTTGTTTTGTCGTAAAACGCAAATAAATGAGGAACGGTCATGGCGTGGCAGTGACTATGGTACCTTAGGTCTATTTATTGGCCCGGAAAAATTTTAGACTATCAGGGTCCGGGGGGGCCATGCCCACTCAGAAGGCGTGGGCTATAGCACACGAAAATATGGCAATCAGGCGGAATTTTATTTCTTTTGCCATAAAACGAAAAAAAAACATGAGGCACGGTCATGGCGGGGCGTTGACTATGATAACTTAGGTCGTATTTGATGGCCCAGAATAATTTTAGGCGATCGGGGTCCGGGGGGCCCTGGCCCACCCGGAAGGCATGGGATATAGCACACGAAAATATGGGAATCGGGCGGAATTCTAGTTGTTTGGCCATAAAACGCAATAAATGAGGAAAGGTCATGGCGGGGAGGTGACTATGGTTCCTTAGGTCGTATTTGATGGCCCCAAATTTTTTTATGCAATTTGGGTCTGGAGGCCCTACACATTGGGAAGGCATGGGCTATTGCACACGAAAATATGGGAATCGGGGGAAATTCTAGTTTTTTTGCCGTAAAACGCAAATAAGTGAGGAACGGTCATGGCGGGGCGGTGACTATGGTACCTTAGGTCGTATTTGATGGCCCGAAAACTTTTTAGGCGATCGGGGTCTGGGGGACCGGGCCCACTCGAAAGGCGTGGGACACGAAAAAATGGGAATCAGGCGGAATTCTAGTGTTTTGGCCGTAAAATACAAAAAAATGAGGAACGGTCATGGCGGGGCGATAACAATTGTTCCTTAGGTCGTATTTAATGGCCTGAAAATTTTTTAGGCGATTCCTGTCTGGGGGGCGCGGGCCTTCTTTGAAGGCGTGCGCAATAGCACAGGAAAATATGGGAATGAGGCGGAATTCTTGTTTTTTTGCCGTAAAATTCAAAAAACGAGGAAAGGTTATGGCGAGGCGATGAGTATTGTTTCTTAGGTCGTATTTGATGGCCCGGAAAAATTTTAGGCGATCCGGGTCCGGGGGGGCCTGCACACTAGGAAGGCGTGGGCTATAGCACATGAAAATATGGGAATTAGGCGAAATTCTAGTTTTTTTGTCGTAAAACGCAAATAAATGAGGAACGGTCATGGCGGGCGGTGACTATGATACCTTAGGTCTATTTTGTGGCCCGGAAAAATTTTAGGCCATCAGGGTCCGGGGGGCCCGTGCCCACTCTGAACGCGTGGGCTATAATATACAAAAATATGGCAATCAGGCAGAATTTTATTTCTTTTCCTCATAAAACGCAAAAAATGAGGAAAGGTCATGGTGGGGCGGTGACTATAGTTCCTTAGGTAGTATTTAATGGCCCAGAAAAATTTTATGCGATCTGGGTCCGGGGGTCCTGCACACTGGGTAGGCATGGGCTATAGCACACCAAAATATGGGAATCAGGAAGAATTCTAGTTTTTTTTGCCGTAAAACGCAAATAAATGAGGAATGGTCATAGCAGGGCGGTGTCTATGGTACCTTAGGTCATATTTGATGGCTCAAAAATTTTTTAGGCGATCGGGGTCTGGGGGACGGGCCCACTCGGAAGGCATGGGCTATAGCACACGAAAATATGGGAATCAAGCGAAATTCTAGTTTTTTGGCCGAAAAATGCAAAACAAATGAGGAACGGTCATGGCGTGGCGATAACAATTGTTCCTTAGGTTGTATTTAATCGCCTGAAAAATTTTTAGGCGATCCAGGTCCGGGGGGCCCGGACCTTCTTGGAAGGCGTTGGCTATTGCACACGTAAATATGGGAATGAGGCGAAATTCTTGTTTTTTTGCCGTAAAATGGCAAAAACGAGGAAAGGTTATGGCGGGGCGGTGACTATGGTACCTTAGGTCTATTTGATGGCTCGGAAAAATTTTAGGCTATCAGGGTTTGGGGGCCCGGGCCCACTCAGAAGGCGTGGGCTATAGCACACAAAAATATGGCAATCGGGCAGAATTCTATTTCTTTTGCCGTAAAACGCAAAAAAATGAGGTACGGTCATGGAGGGGCGGTGACTATGATACCTTAGGTCGTATTTGATGGCCCGGAATAATTTTAGGCAATCGGGGTCCGGGGGGCCCGGGCCCACTCGAAAGGCATGGGATATAGCACACGAAAATATGGGAATGAGGCGGAATTCTTGTTTTTTTGCCGTAAAATTCAAAAAACGAGGAAAGGTTATGGAGGGGCGGTGACTATTGTTCCTAAGGTCATATTTGATGGCCCGGAAAATTTTTAGGCGATCCGGGTCCGGGGGGCCTGCACACTAGGAAGGCGTGGGCTATAGCACACGGAAATATGGGAATCAAGCGAAATTCTAGTTTTTTTGTCGTAAAACGCAAATAAATGAGGAACGGTCATGGCGTGGCGGTGACTATGGAACCTTAGGTCTATTTTGTGGCCTGGAAAAATTTTAGGCTATTAGGGTCCGGGGGGCTCGTGCCCACTCAGAAGGCGTGGGCTATAGCACACGAAAATATGGCAATCGGGCGGAATTTTATTTCTTTTGCCGTAAAACGAAAAAAAACATGAGGCACGGTCATGGCGGGGCGTTGACTATGATAACTTAGGTCGTATTTGATGGCCCGGAATAATTTTAGGCGATCGGGGTCCGGGGGCCCCCGGCCCACCCAGAAGGCATGGGATATAGCACACGAAAATATGAGAATTGGGCGGAATTCTAGTTGTTTGGCCATAAAACGCAACAAATGAGGAAAGGTCATGGCGGGGCGGTGACTATGGTTCCTTAGGTCGTATTTGATGGCCCCAATTTTTTTTATGCAATCTGGGTCTGGAGGCCCTACACATTGGGAAGGCATGGGCTATTGCACACGAAAATATGGGAATCGGGGGAAATTCTAGTTTTTTTGCCGTAAAACGCAAATAAATGAGGAACGGTCATGGCGGGGCGGTGACTATGGTTCCTTAGGTCGTATTTGATAGCCCGAAAACTTTTTAGGCGATCGGGGTCTGGGGGACCGGGCCCACTCGAAAGGCGTGGGACACGAAAAAATGGGAATCGGACGGAATTCTAGTTTTTTGGCCGTAAAATGCAAAAAAACGAGGAACGGTCATGGCGGGGCGATAATAATTGTTCCTTAGGTCGTATTTAATGGCCTGAAAATTTTTTAGGCGATTCCGGTCCAGG